>NC_139551.1:8637336-9237336 GCF_965153285.1 Podarcis tiliguerta | reverse complement strand
TTAGCACAATTACATCTCACCATATTATTTTTCTGGGCTGCAATTACAGTTTCTATCCCAGATTCCCATGGAACGGAGAGGTTCTTCCCCTCTCCATTTTTTCCTCCAAACAACCTTGCAAGGTAGGCTATGCTGAGAGACAGAGGCTCGTCCCCCAAGGTCTCCATTAAGCTGCCCCTATCCCAGCACAATACCCCACCAGCCTTACCTGCTCCTTATGATTCTTCCTCTTGGTCCCTGAAGAGTCCTGTGCCCAGCTGACGCGCCTGAAATCTTCTAATATAGCTAATTGCCAGAGACATGTGATGGGTGGAAGGGGAGGCGCTCGGCCAGGGAGTTTCCCACAACTTCCCAGGAGCAACAACAGCAGCAGCAGACATTGCAACATCTGTAAGAATCGCAGCACCGCCTTGCAAAACTTCCAGTGCGCTTTGCTCCTTGCAGCGGTTGCCTGGACTTTGAAACTAGGTGAGAGGGGAACAGATCCCAGAACCGTCCAGTAGGAGGAGTCCCCGCACCCCAAACAAGGGCGTATAAATGGGATAATGCTGGTCAATTACCTATGGAAGCCCTTTCGGTTAGGGCTAGGCAATCTCGGTTTTAGAGAGAGTAGACTTTACCTGTTGCAAACACAGGCAGAGAGGAAGAACAAAGTTGTTTGTTGCAGGAAATAGCCAGCCTGAATAGAAAATGATTTCTTTTCTTTTTTCCCCAATTTTTTTTAATTAGTTTTCCAAATTTATAACAAACATATCCACAAACAAAAAAGAAAACAAACAAACATATATCCAAACTGTAAAAATTCCACTTGTTGGGTGACTTTCTTGAATCCCCCTGGCTGAGTTTCCATATAAATCATTGTAGCAGTTTTCCAAAACTAGTTTCACATAAATTTACTTGGTCCATTAACATCTTTCCTCCTTTTCATTTTGACTTTTATCCATAGTGTTCTACAGCATCACATATTTAAATCCTAGGCCAATCTGATACTCGCAAGTACCGGCAATTCTATTTAAGTTACAGTGGTACCTCGGGTTACATATACTTCAGGTTACATACGCTTCAGGTTACAGACTCCGCTAACCCAGAAATATTACCTCGGGTTAAGAACTTTGCTTCAGGATGAGAACAGAAACCGTGCAGCAGCAGGAGGCCCCATTAGCTAAAGTGGTGCTTCAGGTTAAGAACAGTTTCAGGTTAAGAACGGACCTCCGGAACGAATTAAGTTCTTAACCCCCAAGGTACCACTGTATCTTAACATATTTGACTAAATAATCTTTGAATTTCTTCCATTCCTCTTGGTGGTACTCCTCCTTCTGGCCGCGGACTCTTCCGGACAGGTCGGCTAGCTCCGAAAAATCCATCATCTTGATTGAATAGAAAATGAACTATTCAAACTAACAGGGCTAGAGAAAAAAGGAAGGTGGCTGTGCCTGCTCCTTTGTTCCCTCAGAAGATGAGACCTCTCATCTTCAGGTGTGTGCGAGAAAGAGACAGGCAGAGGCAGGGAACTGAGCAGTCCCTGATCGGTCAACTCATGCAAACCCCACTTCTGAAAGCTGAGATTCACCCAAAGCTCCAACATATATGGGCAGCTTACAAAAAATTGAATGGGTCAGTGTAGCCAGCTTTGGCTCACACACAAAAGGTGACTATTAATTTGTTGTTATAACTCTGCTGAACTCCGGCCTTCAACCAAGAAATCACTTATTAGTTAAAAGCATCATTAAAAACAACGAGAGCAAATACTCATTAAAACTCATTTTCCTTTTCAACTTTATGCTGAATTTAAAGGGGCTTTTAAAACTCTGCTGAAAACGAAGTCCCCAAATCTGAAGTGGCGTCTCTCTCCAAAAGACCCCCGTTTTTTGTTTTTTTGCTTTAGTTTTCCGAGAGAGGAAGGGTCATTCTCAATTGTTATGCAGAAGTGTCCAGGCTGTCGGCTACCTGGAAGTCTTCCATGACTCAGGGAACCTCTAAAAAAACAAACAAACCAAAAACCATATATGGGCAGCTGCAGATGAAAGTGAAGGGAGAGGTGAAAGCACACAGCCCCCCGATTCCTGTGTGTTAAAGGTGCTGGGAACCATAGTTTTCTGAGGGGCAAATAACAGCTTCCAGGGATCTGTTTATGTGTCAAAGGTAAAGGACCCCTGGACGGTTAAGTCCAGTCAAAGGCAACTATGGGGTTGTGGCGCTCATCTTGCTTTCAGGCCAAGGGAGCTGGCGTTTGTCCACAGACAGCTTTAGGGGTATGTGGCCAGCACGACTAAACCGCTTCTGGTGCAATGGGACCCCGTGACGGAAACCAGAGTGCACAGAAATACTGTTTACCTTCCTGCCACAGTGGTACCTGTTTATCTACTTGTGCTGGTGTGCTTTCAAACTGCTAGGTTGGGACAGAGCAACAGGAGCTCACCCCGTTGCGGTGATTCGAACCGCTGACCTTCTGATCGGCAAGCCCAAGAGGCTCAGTGGTTTAGACCACAGCGCCACCCGCAACCCCTCTTTATAGTGTGTTTGCAGCCCTTGATTTGAGGCAGGGGGGTCACCAACGATCAACCTCAGAACCCTGTTGTCAGTCGTGTGAACATCCGCTCTGTTATAATGATCACCTTTTATTTAACGAAAAAAGTTTAACTGCTTGGCTGTAAACAAACAAACAAAACCTCTAAGCTGTTTAGAAAAATATAAAGCAAAATGTTAAAATCATTGATAAGAATCCAGCTGAAAAACAGGTACCGTATTTTTTGCTCTATAAGACTCACTTTTTCCCTGCTAAAAAGTAAGGGGAAATGTGTGTGCGTCTTATGGAACGAATGCAGGCTGCGCAGCTGTCCCAGAAGCCAGAACAGCAAGAGGGATTGCTGCTTTCACTGCGCAGCGATCCCTCTTGCTGTTCTGGCTTCTGAGATTCAGAATATTTTTTTTCTTGTTTTCCTCCTCCAAAAACTTGATGCGTCTTGTGGTCTGGTGCGTCTTATAGAGCGAAAAATACAGTACTTAAAATCGTTTAAAATATCATTTAACATCAAAAGCAGCTAAAAAAGATATAAAGCACATCTGGATAAGCTTGCCTAAACAAAACAAAAAAAAGTTTTATACAGGGTGCTGAAAAAGTAAACAACTGATTTCTTACAAGTGTGGGTGGAAGGGAGGTGCATTTTTAATTCGTGCTTCGAGGATCGCCAGATATGAGGTGGAGCATCAAAAGGATGGATAAGAATGGCCACCAACTTCGATGGCTTTAAACGGTTTGGACACATTCCTGGTGGATAAGCCTGTCAATTGCTGCTGGCCACAATCACCACGTTCTCTTCCCACCATCAGAGGCAGTGATGTCCTGAATCCCTGTTTCTGGGAATCACAAGTTTGGATTCTGCTTGTGGACTTCCAATTGGAACATCTGTTTGGCCACTGTGAGAACAGGATGTTGGACTAGGGGGGCCATTGAAAATGAAAATGAAAATGAAAATTCTACCCTGCCCATCTGGCTGGGTTTCCCCAGCCACTCTTTGTTGCTCCCAATATTAAACACGATAAAATGTCAAACATTAAAAACTTCCCTGTCAGGGAACTGCCATCAGTGCCGGACCGGGGAGACAGCAAAAGCCAGAGGGATTCCAGAGAGCGTCCAGGGATTGGGAGAGGCAGCCCATCTTCTGGGGAAGAGAATCAGCGTAGCACCAGTGGAGGAGGGGGGCAGATGGGGGAAGCGGCGAGGCGGTCTCATGACTCCTTGCCAGGGACCAGCGGGGAGAGTAGCAGTCCTCCGCTGCCTATGCCCTCCTTGCGCAGAAGGCTTTCGCGCAGAGAGAGTAGGAGAAGACTAGGCGTCAAAGAACTTCTTTGCTGGAAGAAGTTTAAGAAACGCCCACTGACGGATTCGGCCAGCGATTGAGACAGCCACGGGCGAGTGGCTGTCCGGATAGAAAAGGTTCACTCAGGCAACCCAGCCAGGTGTTTGCACCGGCTTACGCACGAACAACCCCTAGAACCATTACATTCCCTAAACGGGGATGCCTTCAGATGTCTTCTAAAAGTCAGACAGTTGTGTATTTCCTTGACATCTGATGGGAGGGTATTCCACAGGGTGAGTGCCACCACCGAGAAGGCCCTCTGCCTGGTTCCCTGTAACCTTGCAATGAGGGAACTGCCAGAAGGCCCTCAGTGCTGAACCAGTGTCTGGGTAGAACGATGGGGGTGGAGACGCTCCTTCAGATATACTGAACCGAGGCCATATAGGGCTTTCAAGGTCAGCATCAACACTTCAAATTGTGCACAGAAACGTACTGAGAGCCAATGTAAGTCTTTCAGGACCGGTGTTATGTGGTCTCAGCGGCCACTGCCAGTCAGCAGTCTAGCTGCCGCATTATGGATTAGTTGTTGTTTCTGGGTCACCTTCAAAGGTAGCCCCACATAGAGGGCATTGCAGTAGTCCAGATAGAGGGAAGTAACCAGGGTATGCACCACTCTAGCGAGACAGTCTGATAGTTAGCCTGAATCATAAGGCTCCTCTTATATTCTTATGCTTGAAAAATGATTTCTTTGGACCTCAAAGGGTCTCCTGAGGCAGCTGATGCCCCCCCCCCCCCCGCAAATAAACAGACATAAATCTCAGTATTTACATATATATGTGTGTGTAAAAGGTAAAGGGACCCCTGGGGACGACTCTGGGGTTGCGGCGCTCATCTCGCTTTATTGGCCGAGGGAGCCGGTGTACAGCTTCCGGGTCATGTGGCCAGCATGACTAAGCCGCTTCTGGCGAACCAGAGCAGCGCACGGAAATGCCGTTTACCTTCCTGCCAGAGTGGTACCTATTTATCTACTTGCACTTTGACGTGCTTTCGAACTGCTAGGTTGGCAGGAGCAGGGACCGAGCAAAGGGAGCTCACCCCGTCGCGGGGATTCGAACCGCCAACCTTCTGATTGGCAAGTCCTAGGCTCTGTGGTTTAACCCACAGCGCCACCCGCGTCCCCAGTGTGTCATTTTCTTAGAAGCCAAGAACAGAACTAGAAAGGGTCATGAAAACGTAAACATAAACTTTAATTCACCTGGGTGGTTCCAAAAACTATGAACATCTCTTGGTAAAAGGAGTCTCTGGAGTGCTGGAGCCATGATCCTTCGCCCTAACACTCTTTGGATTATTCCTGAACATCTGCGATTTCATTCCGGATAATGATCGGGATCTTTGCCACCAAGGTGCTCATGCACCAGGGGAAGTGGACGGTGGCCGTCAACTCGTACCCGACATCCATGATGTCGTCGGACCTCCACGAGCTGCTGACGGACATGACTTTGGGCAGGGAGAGGGTGCTGTTGATCTTGGTGGCCTCGCAGGGGGAGCCTTTCCCGATGTGAGACTCCAGCCGCATCATCTCCTCCCGCTGCTCCAAAGTGCGCTTCTCAGCCCGGAGGTTGAAGGCCTTGTAGAGGACCACGGTGTGCAGGGCAAAGACCACTTTCTTGATGGACTTCCCTGTCCGGTTGGTGATCTCCGTCGTGAAGGTGATGTCATCTCCTGGCCCGTAGATGTTTTTGCCAAGGGAGAGGCGCAGGGTGATGGGGGAGCTTTTGAAGCAGCAGTTGTACAGGAGGGCCTTCTCGACTTCCACCACCAAGGGGAACTTCAAAGCCATTGGGCAGCGGGAGAAAAGGGGATGCAAACACCGGGTGAATGTAAGAAACAGAAGAATTTCCTTGTCACTGAAGCCAAATCACCCATCATCCATCTAAGCCAGGCTTCCTCAACCCCGGCCCTCCAGATGTTTTTGGCCTACAATTCCCATGATCCCTAGCTAGCAGGACCAGCGGTCAGGGATGATGGGAATTGTAGTCTCAAAACATCTGGAGGGCCAAGGTTAAGGAAGCATGATCTAATCCATCTCATGTTTGTTATGCATTTTGAGCATCTCCTGAGATACCGTAACCACATTCTGCATGATGGTTCCTGAGGTCAATGAGATTTTAGCTCATGTTGGGATATCCCTGAATCAAATGGCAGGCTGAACCTTTCTAAACTCTGCTGGTTTTAACCAAACCTCGCACGATGGTTCTTTGAGATTGTTGAAATATATACCAAAAATCCATTTGAGTCGTGTGACTCAAATTGGGTCTACTAGACCCAGGTGGACAAAAGTCGCTTCTGGAGCTATCCTCCCAAAATGTAGGTCCACTACAGAGCATAAATGAAACTTATTCATATCAAATACAACATGAAAACTTCAGCAGTGTTCTGTAGTGGTTAGTGTGTCACACTAGGACCTGGGAAAGACCAGGGTTGAGTCTTCACTCATAGGGTGACTTTGGCCTGGTCACTGGTCACTCTCAGTATAACCTACTATACAAGGTTGCTGTGAAGATAAAATGATGGGGAGATGGACAGCTGTGCGTGTCACCTTAA
The DNA here is from genome assembly GCF_965153285.1 of Podarcis tiliguerta. Lineage (NCBI taxonomy): Eukaryota > Metazoa > Chordata > Lepidosauria > Squamata > Lacertidae > Podarcis > Podarcis tiliguerta. Next base: position 9,230,932 of record NC_139551.1, on the reverse strand, counting down.
ATTACTTGGAGAAAAGGTAGGATATGAAACAATAATACAGTGGCACCTTGGTTTAAGAACAGCTTAGTTTATGAACAACTTGGATTAAGAACGCTACAAACCTGGAAGTAGGTGTTTTGGTTTGTGAACTTTGCCTTGGAAGCAGAACATGTTCTGCTTCCTGTTGAGTGTGTTCCGTTGGTAAACTGAGTCCCCTGCTGCTACGTGAAAGCACACCTTGGTTTAAGAACGCTTTGGTTTAAGAACGGACTTCCAGAACGGATTACTGGTAAGTTCATAAACCAAGGTGCCACTGTAGTAGTAATAGTAGTAGTAGTAGTAGTAGTAGTAATAATAATAATAATAATAATAATAATAATAATAATAATACAGTCGTACCTTGGAAGTCGAACAAAATCAGTTCCGGAAGTCCGTTTGACTTCCAAAATGTTCGTAAACCAAAGCGTGGCTTCTGATTGGCTGCAGGAAGCTCCGGCACTCAATCAGAAGCTGAGGAAGCCCCTTCGGATGTTCAGCTTCCAAAAAAAATACCGTATTTCTCCGTCTATAGGACACCCCCTTGTATAAGAGGCCCCCTATTTTGGGGGACTCATATTTAAGAAAATGGGGGGAGATGGCGCCCCATGTATAAGACGCCCCCTAATTTTTTTACTATTTTTTGGGGGGGGGACCTAGTCTTACACATGGAAAAATACGGTAGTTTGCAAACAGGAACACTCACTTCCGGGTTTGCGGCATTCGGGAGCCGAAACGTTTGAGAAGCAAGCTGTTCGAAAACCAAGGTACGACTATAATAATAATAATAATAATAATAATAATAATAATAATGGACTTCGAAATTTTAGAAGATTTGTGGTGTCCATGGATAGCGGAAAAACGGAATTTGGCCCAGCTGAAGAAGGGAAGGGAGGACCAGTGGCGTAGCATGGGTTGTCAGCACCCGGGGCAAGGCAAGTAATTTGCGCCCCCTAACCCATGGATTTGCGCCCCCTAACCTGTGGATTTGCGCCCCCTAACCCTAACCCCCAGATGTTGCGCCCAGTGCGGCCGGGCCCCCCTGCACCCCCCACGCTATGCCACTGATTCAGACCCATAGAACTGTTGTGTTGGAAGGAATCCCCGAGGGCTCATGTAGTCCAGCCCTCCTGCAATGCAACTCGCTTTGAACCCAGTGGCGTAGCGTGGGGGGTACAGGGGGGGCCGGCCGCACCGGGCGCAACACCTGGGGGTTAGGGGGCGCAAATCCATGGGTTAGGGGGCGCAAATCCATGGGTTAGGGGGCGCAAATTACTTGCCTTGCCCCGGGTGCTGACAACCCACGCTATGCCACTGTTTGAACCTGCATCTCTGAGAGACTGACCTCCGATATGACTACGTCCTGCCTGAAGACGGAGATTCCTTGAACCAGTAGGTACTTCTTCTGCTTCCGGAGAATAAGCTCCCTCGTTGCGCAGATCCCTTGGAGGAAGTAGCTGATGCGTCCGACCCGGCTAGTGAAGGTGGACGGGATCCTGGGAGGCAAGACGAAGTGGAAATCAAAAGGGTGGACACCCGGACCCAGCCAGTTCCCTGCAGGCCAAAAAGAAATTCTTCTCACTTTCTCTTCCTTTTCTGCGGTTGGAGCTCTTTGTGACGTGTGAGCCCTGGGAAGCCACTGGCTTGAAATTGCCCCTGTGAGGACTAGGCTAGAGCAATACAGTGGTGCCTCGCAAGACGAAATTAATCCGTTCTGCGAGTCTCTTCGTCTAGCGGTTTTTTCGTCTTGCGAAGCAACCCTATTAGCGGCTTAGCGGATTAGCGCTATTAGCGGTTTAGCGGCTATTAGCGGCTATTAAAGGCTTAAGGGATTAGCGGATTAGCTGCTAAAAGGCTATTAGCGGCTTAGAAAAAGGGGGTGGGGAGCAGAAAAAAAAACCCAGGAATCGCAAGACATTTTCGTCTTGCGAAGCAAGCCCATAGCAAATTCGTCCTGCGAAGCACCTCCAAAACGGAAAACCCTTTTGTCTAGCGGGTTTTCCGTCTTGCGAGGCATTCGTCTTGCGGGGCACCACTGTATTCGGGTCCTTCTGCGCTCTATCACTGAGCTACAGCCCCTCCCCTAAAATTAAAGTAAGGTTCCAGTCCTCATTGTTCTGAATAGAAGCCTGGTTCAAATACAAATAGACAGAGCTAGGCCCCTGGGTCCAGCTAGCACAGTATTGTCTAGCCCATGGGAGATTGTACCCCATTAACTTGCAATCAAGTTAATTCTTAACTTGCAATCAAGCTAACTTGCAATCAAGTTAATTTGACACACCACCTTTTACATGCTTATTTTGGTTCTGCCTGGAGGCCAAGGTGCTCATTTTGTGAAAGATACTAGGGAATTTGTTATGATGACTCCTCAGCTAAAATGGCTCTCTTACTGTGCTCATAGGCCCTCTTGTGTTCATTATCAGGTCCTGCAATCCACACCTGGGGAGGGAAATCTCGCTTTCAAACGTGGGCCTTGTTTATTTATTGCAATTTTTTTAAAAAAAATAATTGCTGGCATCTGTCTTGAGATAACAGCGGAGTGCACCTCTGGGGCTGCAGAATCACAGCACTTGCTGTGGCTGCAGAGACAGGCAACTTGTAACTGCAGCATCCTGGGTTGCTTTTGCTACATTAGCAGCGCCAAAGTGACTTCCCTGGGATGCAAGCCCTGGGCTGAATGTCTGGAGGTCCTGGCTTTCGAGATGACAAGACCTCACTGAAGCTGGGATAGCTCAGTCCGTAGAGCATGAGACTCTGAATCACGGGTTTCAGCACTATGTTGGGCAGAAGATTCCTGCATTTGCAGGGAGCTGGGCTAGATTAAAGGTAAAAGGACCCCTGACAGTTAAGTCCAGTTGCGAACGACTCTTGGGTTGCGGCGTTCATCTTGCTTTACAGGCTGAGGGAGCCGGCGTTTGTCATGTGGCCAGCATGACGAAGCCGCTTCTGGCGAACCAGAGCAGCGCACGGAAACGCCGTTTACCTTCCCGCCAGAACGGTACCTATTTATCTACTTGCACTTTGATGTGCTTTCGAACTGCTAGGTGGGCAGGAGCAGGGACCGAGCAACGGGAGCTCACCTCGTCGTGGGGATTTGAACCGCCGACCTTCTGATCGGCAAGCTCTAGGCTCTGTGGTTTAGACCACAGTGACACTCGCGTGATTAGAAACTAGAGGCTAGATTAGAAGTTCCCAAACTGATTTTGCCTACCATCCCCTTTTCAGAAAATAATAATAATTGTTCAGTGCCCGCCCTGGAAATCTGCTGCGACTGAACAGACAACTTTGTGCTCTTTTATATCTCTACTTATGTCCTACAACATAGTAAAGAAAGGTGGTGTTGTACAATTATAAAATTATTAAATAACATTAAAAATAACCCTAATGAGAAAGATGAACCTGGTGCGCTGCATCAATTTATTAATGTTTGGCTCTATGTTACATCAGTAAGAGTCATTATACTAGAGATGGAACATGTTCAAATGGTTTTTAAAACTCTTTTTCTTTCTTTATGCTTCCACTGCCCCCTTATTTTATTCAAGGTCTCCTCTCCCAATTGCACCTGAGTTGACTAATGCCCACCCCCCCGGATAATGCCAGCTCCACCCCCCCCCAGGGGTGGTAACAGCCAGTTTGAAGAAGAAGAAGAAAAAGAAGAAGAAGAAGAGTTTGGATTTGATATCCCGCCTTTCACTCCCCTTACGGAGTCTCAAAGCGGCTAACAATCTCCTTTCCCTTCCTCCCCCACAACAAACACTCTGTGAGGTGAGTGGGGCTGAGAGACTTCAGAGAAGTGTGACTAGCCCAAGGTCACCCAGCAGCTGCATGTGGAGGAGTGGGGAATCGAACCCGGTTCACCAGATTACGAGTCCACCGCTCTTAACCACTACACCACGCTGGCTCTCAAGTTTGAGACTAGATGGCTCTTAGGGCCCCTTCCAGCTTCGCAATTCTATTATCCTCCCCCTCCAAAAAAACAAAACAAAATTACAAACATCAAATTCAAAATCCATATTCATTTTCTAACATAAGCCTATTACATAGATTACCTAAATTAAAATATATCTAATTGCTCTAGGCTTCCCTTGGCTGTATGTAAATACAACGCAATTAACAAATGATATTATAGGTTCCCATATAAGCCCCACTCCCCTTCACCCATGTGTGATCTCAATATTTTACTTCTTCCATCTTGTTGTGCTGTTATAATTTAAGAATTATTCAATTGATTCTATTATTATTTCACAATTCTATGATCCTATGGGATCCAAAGGAAAGCGGAGCTATACAGTTGGCATCTTGGTTGGCTGCAAGGAGGTATGTGTTTATACCCCTCCCTTACTTCCAAGGAGCTCATGGGGGCATGTGTGACTGTCCCCCTCCTCATTTAACCCCCCACAACAACCCTGTGAGGTAGGTCAGGCTGAAGAAGAAGAAGAAGAAGAGTTTGGATTTGATATCCCGCCTTTCACTCCCTTTAAGGAGTCTCAAAGCGGCTAACAATCTCCTTTCCCTTCCTCCCCCACAACAAACACTCTGTGAGGTGAGTGGGGCTGAGAGACTTCAAGAAGTGTGACTGGCCCAAGGTCACCCAGCAGCTGCAGGTGGAGGAGCGGGGAAGCGAACCCGGTTCACCAGATTACGAGTCCACCGCTCTTACCACTACACCACACCGGCTGAGAGGCAGCGGCCAGCCCAAGGCGTTGTGGCTGATTTGAACACAGGTCAATACACCATCACTGGCTTTCTTTTCACACCCCTTGCCCCCCCCCCCATCCCTTAACTGCTCCTGCTACATAAAAAGTTTTTTTTTAAGTTGAGACCATACTGTTTACAATAAAAATTTTATTTGTCGGATGGACACTGTCAATTATGGTTCAGATCTACTATATAACATTCTAGGCAGGGCACCAGACTCTAAGGCTTATATTCATAGAGAATCATATTCTTTTCACAGGAATGCAAAGGGATGTAATGCACATTTTTCAATTACATGTTAAAAGAATATGATTCCCTATGAATATAACCCTTGCAGTTTGGTGCCCTGCCTAGAATATTATATAGTAGCTCTGACCCGTAATTGACAGTGTCCATCAGAGAAATAAAATATTGTAGAACCTTTTAAACCTCTAACTGAGGTAAGAATAGCCAGCATTATAATTGTAAACAGTATGGTCTCAACTTTTTTTTAATATTAAGATTTGTCTCCCCATTTTTTGTGCACAAATAAAAAGTTTAAGCAGCAACAGACAACCCTCTTTCCTCACGCTCTATCTTGAAAGTTTTTGTCTTGTGGACGTAATCTGCCTTGTTGACACAGGTCCCGGGCTGGCTGTAGTCCTTCTCGACGTCGGTCTCTTCGATCCACTCAAGGTAGCCCCTTCCGATCAGCTCGACTTTCACCAGGGGGTCCACCAGGGTGCTGTGGAGGCTGAGAACCAGCTGCCCTTCCACCACCGAGCCGGCTACGTACACATCCTTCGGAATCACCAGCTCGATAGACTTCACCACCGACATGGGTGGCCCGGAAGGAGCTCCGGAGACTGTTCCCTCCGGGGTCTAGAATCCCTGCAAGGGCTGCGTTGGATGATGTCAGAGGGGCTTGTGACGTCACAACAGTGTGTTTCAAGAAAGAGCAGCTGCTTGCAGAGGGAATGTTAGAATTCCTCCTCCATGATTGCAGTCATGGGATTGTTGTCTTTCACATGACGGTGTATGTTTTGACTCCACAGAGTGGGAAGTGACGGAGACAGGATGTATGTGTTACTGTGTTCCGTGAAGTGGGACTATTGTCCTTTGTTCTTTCTCTCTTTGCTGTTTGATGCTAGAGAGAGAGGGAGCCATGTTGCAGTGCTCCACGTGTGTTTATATGTAAATAAAGTAGATTAGCCAAAATGCTGACTTGCTGAGGTCTGCGGATCCCTAAGTGTGTCTGTTGGCATCGGTCACTGTGATCTTCAGGAAGAAGAAAGCTTTTGAAGCTCCCAAACGATCGACCAGGAGGGAGAGAACATTCCAGTCAGGCATGTGTCTCTGCCAGGGTCCTACTCGAGTGTAGGCTGAACTCCTGACAGGGAACCCAATAGTGACACCATTTAAAGCCCTTGAATAGTCAAGTTACTTGGTATGGGGAGTTATGGGGTGTTAGGGGAGGGGTAGTACCTCTGACTACTTCAGGAGACACCACCTTGCCAACAAAGGTCCATATAGTTAAAGCTATGGTTTTCCCAGTAGTGATGTATGGCAGTGAGAGCTGGACCATAAAGAAGGCTGATCGCCAAAGAATTGATGCTTTTGAATTATGGTGCTGGAGGAGACTCTTGAGAGTCCCATGGACTGCAAGAAGATCCAACCTATCCATTCTGAAGGAACAGGTAGGTAGCCATGTTGGTCTTCCCTAGTCGAAACAAAATTAAAAAACCCCTTACAGTAGCACCTTAGAGACCAACTAAGTTTGTTATTGGTATGAGCTTTTGTGTGCATGCACACTTCTTCAGATACTGATTTCCTTCATTCTGAAGGAAATCAGCCCTGAGTGCTGACTGGAAGGACAGATCCTGAAGCTGAGGCTCCAAGACTTTGGCCACCTCATGAGAAGAGAAGACTCCCTGGAAAAGACCCTGATGCTGGGAAAGATGGAGGGCACAAGGAGAAGGGGGCGACAGAGGACGAGATGGTGGGACAGTGTTCTTGAAGCGACCAGCATGAGTTTGACCAAACTGCGGGAGGCAGTGGAAGACAGGTGTGCCCGGCGTGCTCTGGTCCAGGGGGTCACAAAGAGGCGGACACGACTAAACGACTAAAGAATAACACGTACCTCTGGCGAGGGACAGGGTTTTAAGGCCCTATTAGATTCAGCAGGGATTACGTTCAGGTAAGTGCAGTTAGGCCTGCAGCCTTTGTGACCCAAGTTTGGGTCCTTTTTAGGTTCAGGATGTCACTGCTTTCCACCCCCCCCACACACAATATTTGAAAAGGTCAGCTTTGTACTTAAACACAAATTGGCAGGAAACGTCATTGTCTGTGTCTTTATTAATTTACTTAAAGAACAAGAAACTGGTGGTTGCTTTAACTTTTTGATATGTGGTGATTTGAATCATGAGGATGAATTAGAAGAACTTAGGAGTCTTGAATGAGTCTTGCTTTGGAATTGAGGACTCCATTAGACTTTCTTCTGCCTTTTCATTCATTTTGTTTTGTTTTAAGGGCTTGCTAGAGATAATGTGTAAGCATGGTGTCCGCTCGCTCCCTAAAAAACGGTCAAGCGGTCAACAACTTTGGCAAACCTTTCCTAAAAAAGGTCGACAACTCTGGGAAACAGTGGGGGGGGGGGGCGCTGGAGAGATCTGTGCACCACAGCCCTGGATATGCTTAAGATGGCCCTGGCGAACACAATGGTTTGACTTAACCCCCAGAGGCGGACTCCATTGTCTATTGATGGATGCCAACATTGGGCTACCTTTCTGACCTGCCAAATACTTCCACCCCATGCTTCCGAAGCACACCTGAGGTGCATAGCTCCCCCGCAAAGAACCTTGGGAAGTCTGTTAAAGGTGCTTGGGATTGTGGTGTTGCTGGGGGTAAACTATAATTTCCAGGATTCTTAACACAGTAGAAATGTGTTTTAAATATATAGCTTGGGTGTGACATTTCTGGGATTTTAAGGTTTTGTTCCTCTGTGACAGGACATGAGACAGGAACCTCATACTCAGGACACCGCAGTTCTATATAATAAATCTCCAGTAGACCACACGGGTGGCAATGTGGTCTAAACCACTGAGCCTCTTGGGCTTGCTGATCAGAAGGTTGGAGGTTCGAATCCTCGCGACGGGGTGAGCTCCTGTTGCTTGGTCTCTGCTCCTGCCAACCTAGCAGTTCGAAAGCACGTCAAAGTGCAAGTAGATAAATAGGTACCGCTCTGGCGGGAAGGTAAACGGCGTTTCCGTGTGCTGCTCTGGTTCGCCAGAAGCGGCTTAGTCATGCTGGTCACATGACCCGGAAGCTGTACACCAGCTCCCTCGGCCAATAAAGCGAGATGAGCGCCGCAACCCCAGAGTCGGCCACAACTGGACCTAATGGTCAGGGGTCCCTTTACCTTTACCTTTAGAAATCCATCATCTTATTTATCTTTTTTGTCCAACAAATTGTTCCAGTATTTCCAGTGTGACAACAAAGAAAACCAAAGAGCCTCACAGTGCCTTTTAAGAGACTTGTTATTTATCAGTGGTAATTAAATATTTGACAAATGGTGGTTATTGCTGAGATGATTATATTAACCCCTGTAGTGATGTGCGCAGGCTTTTAACACTTAATTTTACACTGGCCTTTGTTATAAGAAGTAAATGTGTTCTGATGCAAGCCTTTGCAGGCTAAAGGACCCAAGATGCATGAAAAGTTTCACCAGATGCATGAAAAGTTAACAAACTGCCAGGAATGAAGGGGGAGATAAGAATGCTAATTGGCAATGAATGCAAAAAGCACAGTCCACGACAATTAAATTAGGGCTTAAACTTTTACAAAATCAGCACAGAGGCTCCTCATAAATGCAATTGTGCTGATAACAACAATCAGCATTGCTGAGTAAATTTAATAATAATAAAAGATTTAAGACTTTCAGTAATGCCTTTGCCTCTCTTCAAAATCCTGAATGAATACAATTGGGATATGTTTGACTCTTTCAGCAGTTTCACTCTTTGATATGATTATGGTAGTCAAGATAACATTGGAAGGATAATACTGGAAGACCAAAAGGCCTCTATGCAAATTAAATGATGGGATTTAGCCTTTTTGAGCAAGTCAGCATGCTTAATTAGGGTGTAGCAAGGCAGTCTGAAGTCTATATTTTTGACATAAAGCAGAACATTTAAAAACTTTGCTGGCATGCTAGACAAAACAATATATTTAGAAATATTTTCCCATTGTGGTTGTATTAGGGTGCATTGAATTTTCCAGCTTTCAAATTCCAAAAAATGCTGGCCACATGACCTGAAAGCTGTCTGCAGACAAATGCCGGCTCCCTCGGCCTATAGAGCGAGATGAGCGTGCAACCCCAGAGTCGTCCGCGACTGGACCTAATGGTCAGGGGTACCTTTACTTTTAATCCCCATGTTAAAGGTAAATGGACCCCTGACTGTTAGGTCCAGTCGCAAATGATTCTGGGGTTGCAGCACTCATCTCGCTTTACTGGTCGAGGGAGCCGGCGTCCAGCTTCCGGGTCATGTGGTCAGCAGGACTAAGCCGCTTCTGGCAAACCAGAGCAGTGCACGGAAACGCCGTTTACCTTCCCGCCGGAGCGGTACCTATTTATCTACTTGCACTTTGACGTGCTTTTGAACTGCTAGGTTGGAAAGGCTACCTGTCTGGCACTCAGGTATCAGGATGCCAGGGATTATCACTCAGGCAGAGGGGCTGCTGGGTAGCTGAGCTCACATGTCTATATGAATTTCTGAAGTTTTTCCAGTGAGCCAGTACTTACGATACATTTATCAGTGAATTCTTATGTTTGGTATCGTGCAACAGAGGCCCTTTGAATAGATAGGGAGAAACTGTGACGAAGTGTTTTGTGGGGACAAATCACAAAAGTCAAAAAAGTGATTGTGCTGATTTTGGTAGTGGGCTGCATGTGCATCTACTGGAGGGGCAACCCCCCCCCAACCTATACATAAATTCCTGCAACAATAATGTGTTTGCATGCCACACATTCTAAACATAGTTCTTCCCCAAAGAATCCCGGGAACGGAACTACAATTCCCAGCACCCTTAATAATACGATTTCAAATATTATTTGGGAGAAGACTTCTGCTTTAAATGGGTGGTGTTTGCACAGTCCCAGAAAACGCAAATTTGATATATTTATTGTTGCAAACTAAATTAACTCTTGCAGATCCCTACTCAAAAGCAACTGCCATTGAACTGAACACCGCTTACGCCCAGGTAAATGCGTAGAGGGTTTGCAACCTCAAGAGGCGAAAGCAAAACAGTTGCCAGAGCTGGGATGATCGAGTCAAGCTGAGCGTTTCAAGTGATCTCTTGATCAGTCGAATCCTGAGCTATTCTTCGTCGCGCATGCGCGCTCAACCCTTCGATCGGCAGGCCGGAATGGCAAATGAGCCGGGATGAAGCCACGCCCACTTCCTCCCAGTTCCCGCCACCGCCGACCAATCAGGAGGCTCCGAACGGCCCACCGCAACTTTCCCCGCCAAACTCTAAAGACTGGAGGCGTAAAAAAGGAGCATTTTGCGCGGGCTGCGCCAGTTGCGGGTGACCTTTCGCTTCCAGCTTTTTTATAGACCCTCACATATATATATATACATATAAAATATATATCATATAATATGCATAATATTGCCACGTGAGATCTATACCTGGATCAAACGGAAGCATTTCGGATTGAGTAATAGTTTTATTTTTTTTATTAATTTTTCCACCGGAGGAAGGAAAAAAGGCGCGCTTTCCCCGTCTTCGGATTTGCAAAGAAGCAGAGCTGAGAGACAGAGCGAGCAGTTTTATTTTTAAAATCAACAAGTAAACCAGGTGAGTGTCCTTTTTAAGGCAGAAATCCGCAAAGCAATTGTATTTCAGCAGTGGAGCGTGTGGTGGATCTCGAGGCGATCTGTTGTCTAGCATTGCAGGAGAGGTTTGCGGGGTGGGTCGGCTGCCAGCGGGGTGGGGGTGCTGCAATAGCGGGAATATAGCGGGAAAATATGTTGCAATTTTCTGTTAACTTTAATATACTCCTAATATACTGTTCGTTGTTTAAGCAGAGTCTATATTCTGCCCTTCCAAGTCTTCTCAGTTAAGCCAGATGGACTTAACTCCCAGATCGTTGTAGGGCAAGGGCTGCAGCGGTGGGTGGCTGGCCACACATTTTTTAAAAACGGCCACACGCGTTCATGAAACATACCCTGGAGTAGGAGCATTCATTGCAATGAATGGGAAGGGGGGGGGGAAACACTTAGTGTGCGGACTTCCACGTCATCCCTGTGGCGTGGTGCAGAGCGAAAGCCTCTGCATGCAGGCATGGCCAAACTTGGCCCTCCAGCTGTTTGGGGACTACAACTCCCATCATCCCTAGCTAACAGGACCAGTGGTCAGGGATGATGGGAATTGTAGTCCCCAAACAGCTGGAGGGCCAAGTTTGCCCATGCCTTCGGGAAAGGAGGTCCCAATTAGGTTTACTGGGGTTTGCTCCCATGTAGCATAGTTTCTGTAGTATTATTAATGTGGGGTAATGGCCAAGGTCAAGGGACACGGGTGGCGCTGTGGGTTAAACCACAGAGCCTAGGGCTTGCCGATCAGAAGGTCGGCGGTTCGAATCCCCACAATGGGGTGAGCTCCCGTTGCTCTGTCCCTGCTCCTGCCAACCTAGCAGTTTGAAAGTATGTCAAAGTGCAAGTAGATAAATAGGTACCACTCCGGCGGGAAGGTAAACGGCATTTCCGTGCGCTGCTCTGGTTTGCCAGAAGCGGCTTAGTCATGCTGGCCACATGACCCGGAAGCTGTATGCCGGCTCCCTCGACCAGTAAAGCGAGATGAGCGCCGCAAACCCAGAGTCGGCCACGACTGGACCTAATGGTCAGGGGTCCCTTTACCTTTACCTTTAATGGCCAATGTTAGCCACACTGAGAGTAGATCCATTGATTTCAATGGATCCATGGGTAGCGGGGCAGCTGCCCCCCTTAAATCAAATATATAAAAAGAACTCACTGACCAATTGTGTGGCAGATAACTCAGTTTTGCCCTCCCGGACATAGAGCCTGCCCCCGCTCCCAAATAGATCCTGGCCCCGCCCATGAACGGATCCACTCTTGAGTGGCTAAAGTTGGATCCCCCCCCCCCCGAGTCCTTGGAAGAAAGCTTGCTAGAAATCCCACTGAAATTGACATGGTCAAGGTTTGCTTTGCTCCACCTCAGATCTAACACAGGCTTACTCAACCTCAGCCCTCCAGATGTTTTTGGCCTACAACTCCCATCACCCCTAGCTAGCAGGACCAGTGGTCAAGAATTATGGGATTTGCAGTTTCAAAACATCTGGAGGGCTGAGGTTGGGGGAGCCTGTTTTAGCAGAAACAAACGGCTTCTGGGCGTATGATTGTTGCCAGCCTTTTGCACAACAGTCAGTCTTGCTCCCCCTTAAAAATTCAGAGTTTTTGAGAAGTACATTTCATTGGGTTAAATGGGACGTTTTCCTAAGAAAACGGGTGCATTGGTTAGTAAGGGCGATTAAATTCAATTGGATTTCCTTCTGCTTAGGCATGCAAAGGATTGTATATTGAGAAGTCGATGAGCTTGCCTAACTTACGTCCATTTGCTTCAATGGGTTCCCGGCTGGATGCGGCTTGTCTTTTTTTAATATATTATATCTTTGGCTAAATGGGGAGAGTTGCACTCAGAATCAATTCCATATGAAGAATATCTCCAGGAAATGAAAATAAATACAGTGCGGCTGAGAAAATCAGCTATAATGAATTTAAAAAGGAGGAATCGAAAGTTAAAATAAGCTTTGCATACATAAGGTTTCAGGTTCGGGTCCCAAGAGCTAGATACCGTATTTTTCGCTCTATAAGACGCACCAGACCACAAGACACACCTAGTTTTTGGAGGAGGAAAACAAGAAAAAAAATATTCTGAATCCCAGCAGCCAGAACAGCAAGAGGGATCGCTGCGCAGTGAAAGCAGCAATCCCTCTTGCTGTTCTGGCTTCTGGGATAGCTGCGCAGCCTGCATTCGCTCCATAAGACGCACACACATTTCCCCTTACTTTTTAGGAGGGGAAAAGTGAGTCTTATAGAGCAAAAAAGACGGTAGGTCTGTCTTTTCCTGTGGTCCCTTTTGATGCTGCTTCCCCATTTAACTCCCTGGGGGCTTTCTCTTGCAAAGGCATGTGCAGGATTGTGCTGTTGTTGAGAGAGAAGCTTTTGTGGACTGCATTAGACAAAGGTTTCGGGGGGGTGTGGTGTTGGGCCAAAAATGCGCCGTCGAGCTTCAGTTGCACAAATGCCTGCCAAGGCACCTTGCTCTATCTTCTGTCCTCCTCGCTTCTGGTTTCTGTGTTAGGGAAACCCTTTGGGCAGGCATAGGCAAACTCGGCCCTCCAGATGTTTTGGGACTGCAACTCCCATTGATGGACCTGTTCCATATCTGCTATTGGGTCCCCGGAGCACAGATTCACACAAAGTGGCAACCAACCTTATGCAGGATTCAACAGGATTTATTTGAAATGCATATGCAGGACAAAGGTACAGAGCGATAAGCTCGCAGTCTGCACACCCTAGTCAGGGTGCACCCACTTTTTAATTTTTTTTAATAATAATATTTATTAATTTTCCACAAACACAAAAATTAGAACAACAATAGAATCAAATACAACAAAATAAAAAAAGAGAAAAAAGGGGGGGGGGAAAGACCCGAGTATGCATAAAAAAAGAACAGAGAAAAACCCACACCCTCCCTCCACCCCTTCCACCAACACACACACACACACACACACAAAAAGAAAAAAGAGCCAAAAATAAAAACATTCAAAAAAATGCAAATTCTATTTTTCAATAACTTATTTCCTCGGCCTCCTCCCACCTCCTTTTTTGTATTCCAGGTTATTAATCAGGTCAGCAAATTCTTTCCATCTTTCACTGCCTACTCACTTATTTACCTTAATCCATTTATACCTTATTCTCTCGTCAGCATCACAATTTAAGTAAGCACCTAAAAAAAAAAAAAATTCACTAGATAAGAAGAAAAAAGAAAAGAAATGATAGACTATACAAAAAAACAGAGAGTGAGACTTTACATTCTTATCCAGTCAGGCTCTAACATTCCATGTTTCCCCTTTTGAAGGTTCACACTTCTTAATTTACTCGTTCTTTGTTTGTCTGCCTGCTACGGCCTTGCCCGTCTTGTAACAGCATGCTGGAATTTCTATTTCTGTGGCCCTTCGCCATCATCCCTGACCACTGGTCCTGTTAGCTAGGGATGATGGGAGTTGAAGTCTGCCTATGCCTGCCTTTGAGTTAGGGCCAAGATCCCAGGAGGTTGAATGCCAGCCCTCTATGTCCCTGTTTCTGGCTCTTCCCCAAGTCAACTCCTTTTCCAGGCAGTTCCATGTCCTTTTGTCTGGCTGGGATGTGCTCTGATCATGCCTTTTGTCTTGCCATGATGGGGAGACATAGGGGTGTGCTTGTGCAAACCACTTGCCTTTTTTGTGCTCTCTGCTATACAAAACAAGGCTCACATCTGTGGCGCTCTGCCCTCTTTAGCTCCCGTCCGCCACTTGCATGCAGTAGGCTTTCCCAGAGGGAATGTGCCCCTTCTGTTGATACAAGGCTCCCTAAAGCATGGTTTGAACTAAGGCAGGCATAAGCAAGGGACGCGGGTGGCGCTGTGGGTTAAAGCCTCAGCGCCTAGGGCTTGCTGATCGAAAGGTCGGCGGTTCGAATCCCTGCGGCGGGGTGCGCTCCCGTTGTTCGGTCCCAGTGCCTGCCAACCTAGCAGTTTGAAAGCACCCCCGGGGGCAAGTAGATAAATAGGGACCGCTTACTAGCGGGAAGGTAAACGGCGTTCCGTGTGCGGCTCTGGTTCGCCAGAGCAGCTTTGTCACGCTGGCCACGTGACCCGGAAGTGTCTTCGGACAGCGCTGGCCCCCGGCCTCTTGATTTAACTGTAAAGTGAGCTCATCTCACTTTACTTTAACTACAAGAAAGAAGATTCCACCTAAACATTAGGAAGAACTTCCTGACAGTAAGAGCTGTTCGACAGTGGAATTTGCTGCCAAGGAGTGTGGTGGAGTCTCCTTCTTTGGAGGTCTTTAAGCAGAGGCTTGACAACCATATGTCAGGAGTGCTCTGATGGTGTTTCCTGCTTGGCAGGGGGTTGGACTCGATGGCCCTTGTGGTCTCTTCCAACTCTATGATTCTATGATTCTATGATTCTATGATTCTATGAGTGAGATGGGCGCACAACCCTAGAGTCTGTCAAGACTGGCCCGTACAGGCAGGGGTACCTTTACCTTTACCTAGGCATAAGCAAACTCTGGCCCTCCAGATGTTTGAGACTACAATTCCCATCATCCGTGACCACTGGTCCTGTTAGCTTGGGATGATGGGAATTGTAGTCCCAAGCATCTGGAGGGCTGGAGTTTGCCTATGTCTGAACTAAGGGGTGGGAGTCAGTCCAACTCTGACTAGAACCCATTCCAAAACACAAACAGTGAAACCCCCCAGCCGGCTGATACATTGGGTGTACAATATTCAATAATAACATATTCAAATCAACCATATGTACACTTCTACAGTGGTACCTCGGGTTACATACGCTTCAGGTTACAGACTCTGCTAACCCAGAAATCGTGCCTCGGGTTAAGAACTTTGCTTCAGGATGAGAACAGAAATTGTGCTCTGGCGGCGCGGCGGCAGCAGGAGGCCCCATTAGCTAAAGTGGTGCTTCAGGTTAAGAACAGTTTCAGGTTAAGTACGGACCTCTGGAACAAATTAAGTTCTTAACCTGAGGTACCACTGTATATACCTTAACACTCCTCCTTCCACAAGGTTTATTTAACTTTTAACATTTTAATTGCCCCAAACCTACTCAAATCATTCAATATCTTCTCAAACCAATCCTCCTCTTTCACACTGACCTTAAACGCTTCCATTCCATGTATCTTCACAGTTCAGTATTCTAAAATTATAATATTCATTTTTTTCCTCCATTGGTTCAGCCCTAGCTCTTACCCATTGGAGTTAACTTAGCTCTATTTTCTTTTGGTGGGTCTGTTCTGAGCAGGGCATAATTGAATACAACCCATTGAATACCCCCAGGCTGAGGGTGGCTTTTGAAAGGAATATGAGTATTCAAAGAATTTTTGAGCTGGCAGGGACACTAAGGGTCATCTAGTCCAACCCCATGCAATGGATGAGGGGGAAACAGCAGGAAAGGGCTGTTTGCACTCATGGGTTGCTCTTGAGTTTCTCAGGACACAGCTGCAGTTGGTGAACATCTTAGAATCCTTTTGCTGCAGGGGCAAGGAGCTTGTGGTCCTCCGGGCATTGCTAAGCTGCAAACTCCCATCCTCAACCCCAACTTCTGGAGACAGCGGTCCCCACACCTGGCCCACTTGGAAGGGATGTTGTGAAGATAAAATGGGAGCCCCTTGGAGGGAATGGCAAGAGGCCAAACCTTTTTCAGCCCAGGTTGCCATCGAAATGGTGCGAGCAATGCCGCTTGTGTGGTTGCTTTTTGCAGGAAAGTGAGACAGGGATTTCTAAAGTGTTACGGCAAAATCTGGGTGCGAGGCTGCTCTGCCACCCAGCTCGTCGGACTAAGTCCGTGGGTCCCTGCGGAGGAAAATGAGTTCAGCCAGAGAGGAGCAAACTGCAGAAGATCCATGTTTATTGCGCAATAAGGTTCAAGGCGAGATTGAACAGCGAGAAATGGGTGACATGAACTTTTGAAACTTCCTCCATATCCCAGAATACAGTGCAAAATACATCCCAGTTACATCATGAATACATTAAGAAGAGGTTGGGTTACACAGATTACATCATGAATACATTAAGAAGAGGTTGGGTTACACAGGATTAAGATATGGAGGAGGGAGGGGGGAATATGCAGAGCTGGAGATATGCGCAGATAAGCACATCCTGAGTACCGGTGATGAGAAGACAATGGTCCATGTATGCATAGTCTGCCACCTGGCATTGCCCAGAGGAAAGGCTTGGCAGAGTGATTTGACAGGATTAGGGTCTTAACACCTTGCTTGAGGGATTATGGAGGACAGGGGAGGTGTCATGGAGTTCTAGAGAAATTGAGCAAATTGGCACGTTGATTTTCTATGAATTTTATAGATTTTAGTCCCTTTTGTCATTGACAATTGGAAATAAATGGATATATTGTAGCGAAGAAGGAGGTGAAGAAGACATGCCCCCCCCCCCTTCCGTATCAAAAGCTTATTTTTTTGTTTTGCTCATGGAGCAATCAGGCCTGTCCCTATTTATAGACAGCAGCACTTTGGTGGGGCTTGCAGACAAACTGATGCTTTGTGGTTTTCCTACTGCAGGCTGTAACAGGAGGAAGTGCAATTAAGCAGCTTCTGGAAGATGAAGGCGGCAAGCTTGCAAATCTGCTTCAGCCTTCGCCGCCATGCTGGCTGGGGGCTCATGGGAGTTGTAGTCCAACCAGGAGGTTGGCAGAGGCTGATCTTGTTGTTCCAGAAGTGGAGAGGGTGTTCTCCTCCACAGCTCCAGCTTTTGACCTTTGCAGGAATATCTTGGGGGGTATTTTGTTACGGTTAAAGGTAAAGGGACCCCTGACAGTTAAGTCCAGTTGTGAACGACTCTGGGGTTGCAGCGCTCATCTCACTTTACTGGCCAAGGTAGTCAACATTTGTCCGCAGACAGTTTTTCCGGGTCATGTGGCCAGCATGACTAAGCCGCTTCGGGCGAAACCAGAGCAGCGCACGGACACACAGTTTACCTTCCCGCCCGAGTGGTACCTATTTATCTACTTGCACTTTGGTGTGCTTTCGAACTGCTAGGTTGGCAGGAGCTTGGACCGAGCTACGGGAGTTCACCCCATCACGGGGATTCGAACTGCCAACCTTCTGATCGGCAAGCCCAAGAGGCTCAGTGGTTTAGACCACAGTGCCACCCCCATCCCTTTGTTTAGGTTACGTAAACCCAAATTAATGAGGACATTATTGGTTTATCTCTCCCTTGGATCTTTTAATCCAGTGCTCTTCAACCTTGGGTTGCCAGATGATGTTGGACTACAACTCCCATCATCCTCAACTATTGGCCAATCTGGCTGTGGATGATGGGAGTTGTAGTGCCAACAGCGTGGCATAGTGGTTAGTCAGTGTGAGAAACTCAGATATATATGCTAATTGCCAAATTGCACTTTAAACCTGGGTTATAATCGGCCAATAAAGCGAGATGAGCGTGCAACCCCAGAGTCGGTCACGACTGGACCTAATGGTCAGGGATCCCTTTACCTATGATTGCTGCAACGGAATATCTAGCTGCTATTCCCCTGGTAGGGTGGTTATTATAATTATAATTATTATTCATTTAATTTCTATAACACTTAATATTTTAAAGGAAAAAAACCTCAAAGCGATTGACAACACACTAAAACCAGTGTTAGAAACTCTCGTATACGTCTACGCTAGGCGCCAAATGGCTCCTTAAACCAGGATTACAGTCGCCAAAACTGAATGTCTAGTTGCCATTTGGGGATTAGACGGCTCAAAAGTTGTATTGTATAATGGACAGAGTTCTACAGGATGTGTGAGAACAGTCAGGATGCAAGGATTCCCAAGGCATGGACCTCCAGATGGTGGAGACGTCAGGCTCCATCTTGGTACCTGGGCATCCATGCCTCAAACCCAGAAACCCGTCTTTCCCTCCTTCCTATTCCACCTTCATCTCAAAAGAAGCTCAAAGGTGGTTTACTATGTTCTCCCCCTCCAGCCTTTCCTGGAGACTCTAAGGATCAAACCTGAGACGTTCTGCATGCATTGAAGGTGTTGTTGTTGTTGAGTCGTTTAGTCGTGTCCAACTCTTTGTGACCCCCTGGACCAGAGCACGCCAGGCACTCCTGTCTTCCACTGCCTCCCGCAGTTTGGTCAGACTCATGTTCGTAGCTTCAAGAACACTGTCCAACCATCTCATCCTCTGTCGTCCCCTTCTCCTTGTGCCCTCCATCTTTCCCAACATCAGGGTCTTTTCCAGGGAGTCTTCCCTTCTCATGAGGTGGCCAAAGTATTGGAGCCTCAGCTTCAGGATCTGTCCTTCCAGTGAGCACTCAGGGCTGATTTCCTTCAGAATGGATCGGTTTGATCTTCTTGCAGTCCATGGGACTCTCAAGAGTCTCCTCCAGCACCATAATTCAAAAGCATCCATTCTTCGGCGATCAGCCTTCTTTATGGTCCAGCTCTCACTTCCATACATCACTACTGGGAAAACCATAGCTTTAACTATACGGACCTTTGTTGGCAAGGTGATGTCTCTGCTTTTTAAGATGCTGTCTCGGTTTGCCATCGCCTTTCTCTCAAGGAGCAGGCGTGCATTGAAGGTGCTCTCCCGCTAAGCTAGGGTTTCTGGGCGTTATCCCATTCCCTGAGTGGTTTAACAATTGATCTTTCTTCCCAGAGATCTCTGGAAGAGGAAGAGGTGGTCTCCTAACGACTCATGATTGTTCAAAGCAGCCTCATAGTGCCTTAAACCCATGGCGTGAATGTGGCCTTAGTCTTTGTTCTGGGAATTTCAGGCTTACTGCATTAAAGGAGCAAAAAGCTGAATAAGAACTAAGATCTATTCATTTCCTTTGTCCCAACTACAAGTGTTAATGTAATCAACAATCCTGAGATTGCATTTGTCAGTTGAAACCTTCTGGGCTTAATTCAATTTGCATCTTCTGCAGTTGTAATTTTACTGTATTTGGGGAGAATTGTTAATAAAAAAAATATTTAAAAAGAAAGAAACCTGCTGGACTTAATGAAATCTTAAGGGAACTATTAGTCTTCCTTCCAAATAAGCCATCACAGAGTTGCAGCCTTAGCTGCCTTTTGTTTTTAGGCGTGTCCAGAAGATGCATCATTTTAATGAATTAATTGATAATGATAAATAAGTATCCAGTTTTTAATTTTGGGTGACTTGCATCCAGGTAAATTCTCTTTGCAATAGACCCACTGAAATTAACTAAGTCAGCCTAGGTAGTTTATTTCCCGTTATTCTTGTTTGTGTGTGGGTACATTTTTAATGTATCAAAGCGAAGTTAAATAGCATAAAGGCAAAGGAAATGCTATTTATTTCTGAAATGGGGTTTATGCAATTGAGTTTAGAGTGGCAACTGAAATTATTTCAATTTCCGTGGTGCTACTACAGAAAGTCCCTGCATAATCTCAATAGCTTTTAAAAATTAACGTAACGTTGTTGTTGTTGATGATGAATATTGGGTTTTTCCGCCTGCCCCTTTAAATGAACTCAGGAGCAAAAAGCTCCCCCCTCCCTGCTCCCTCGGTCTGCTATTTTACATAATATCGCGAGAGATGCTCTCAAACTCCCGTCCAACCCTCGCGCCGGGGGCGGTTTTTTTCAATTTTTGTGGCGCGCGCCTTCCAAGTCCGCGAGGGAGAAGGGAAGCGAGACACACACTTCGCGCAGTGGAAACGTGGCGCAGGCGAACTTGCTTGTGGTGGGGGTGGGCGGGGATAGGGGCGGTGCCTCAAGCGGCGGCCAATGCGGTCCGCCGCTATCCGGGGACTCAGCCAATGGGTGGTGGAGGTGGAGAGAGAGATTAAAAAAACCGGAGCAGGAGGCGGGGCGGTTGGGGAAGGGGGGGAGAAAAAAAATGCGGGAGCGAAAGAAGCCCAAGTTTGTCTGAGAGGTCGCGCTGAGTAAGACCGGCTCTGAGGGGATTTTGTCGCTGGGGTGCGTAATTGTGGGGCTGGGGCTCTTTTTAATGAAGGAGGGCATAGGGCTCGTTAATTGTGGGGAGGGGGGGGTCTTTCGGGGGGGTCGCTTTTTGGGTTGGGGGTGCGCTTTTTTGGGGGGGCGCACAAAATAGTGAGACAAAGGGGGTAGCAGAGGGCGAGTGGTTTGTTTTGGTGGCAGGGAGGCTGTGGGGGTTTGAGGCGGGCTGGTGGCAATGAGGTGCTGCTTATTCTGGCGAACGACAGCGGTGGGGGGTGGAGGGGGCAAATCTGGGAGAGGCGGGGGGGGGTGGTGGTGGTGGGGCTCAAAGTGGATGGCCTACTTCTGAGGGGGCTCATGGGGCAGAATCTATAGGAGGGGTACTTTCCCACTGGGGGGTCTGTGCTGCACTGGGGGTGGGAAAGGGGTAAGGAGAATGAATAATTATGAATAATACTTTTATTATGTATTTTATTTTCTTACATTTGTTAATGTGTGTGTGTGTGTAGCGTGTGCGTATATATAATGTGTGTGTGTGTGTATTGTAAAATTCCTACCACATTATATATATATATATATATATACACACACACACACACATACACAGTGGTACCTCGGGTTACATACGCTTCAGGTTACAGACTCCGCTAACCCAGACATAGTGCTTCAGGTTAAGAACTTTGCTTCAGGATGAGAACAGAAACCATGCTCCGGCGGTGCAGCGGCAGCAGGAGGCCCCATTAGCTAAAGTGGTGCTTCAGCTTAAGAACAGTTTCAGGTTAAGAACAGACCTCCGGAACGAATTAAGTCCTTAACCCGAGGTACCACTGTATATAGATAGTGGCGTTCACTGCTTTGGGAGCCTTGAGTTAAAAAGCAATCAGTAAAAAGCATTAAATAAAAAAACCCCACAATTTAGCAGGCAGTGGGATTGGGGTGGTGGCGGCTTGGAAAGAATCGTATTTTTCCCCAGGGGTCGGGGGCGCTGGTAGTAATTGGGTTTGCATATGAGGGGATGTGCCTAGTATATATGTATGTGTGTGCATGGGGGGGGGTTCGTGGGGAGAGACTGGAAGTGTTGCTGGGGTCTGGGAAAGCGAAGGGGAGATGTTTCTAAGGAGCACAATATCAAGGGGCCAGGAAGGTGTAAAACACGTGCCGGGCAAATTTCACACTGGGATGTTGGGCCAGATGGGTTCTTTTGGCATGACCCAGTAGCTAGGTTCTTCATGGTCTGGTTCAGTATAATGCAGCTCCTGGTTGTGGGCTTGAGAACATGAGCGGAAACTTGTGGCCAACCGGGTACCCCAGTGGCAGGACCTGAGCACAGCAGAACTCATGTGGGTACCTTGTTGGCCTATTGTAAGAACTAGAAGGCCTTTGGCCAGTTTCATCTTTAGTTCTTATCAGTATGATATTTAGAGGGGGCCCAGTGTGGGCGGTCTTCTTTAATTACAGTGAAAATAGGAAAAGTTATGAGAGAACAATTTGCCTGCTGAATTTCTGGTGGTAGAATCGTCCTGTGTAACTTTTTCCATTTAAAAAATATTTTCTTTTTCCTCCCTCCCACTTTATAACCTTGTATTAGTACAACATTTAGAGAGTTATCACAGTTTTTAAAACAGTTGATGGGCAAATAAATTTGTTTGGGCATGTGTATATATTATGAAATAATAACCGTATGCATGCAGTGTAGAGGGAAGAAAAATGCTGTTAATAATTTGTGGAGTGACTGAAGGGAGGGGGTAGCATTTCTTATTCCCGCTTTGCCCCATTTTCCCTCCTTGTGTTTGTAATCTTGTCCTTTGCTTGTCCCTTGACAAAGGTACAGCCACAATGTGGATTCAAGTGCGCAGCATGGATGGCAAAGAGACGCACCGAGTGGACTCCCTTTCCAAGCTCACCAAGGTGGAAGAGCTCCGGCAGAGGATACATGAAGTGTTTAGGGTGGCACCTGATAGGCAAAGGCTCTTCTACAGGGGCAAACAGGTACCCGTCTCCCATTGTTCTTCCCTCTCCCATCTGCCATCTTGTGCATCCTCACTGCCATCCAGGCCCCACCTACTCTATACGTTTAAAGCAGTATTATCCCACTTTAAACAGCTGTGGTTCCCCCAAAGAATCTTGGAAACTTCAGCTAGTTAAGAATGCTGAGAGTTGTTAGGACACCCCTATTCCCAATTCTCAGTCATTTAACAATGAACTCTGAGCACTGCAGCTCTGTGAGGGGAATAGGGAATCTCTGAGCAGCTCTCAGTGCCTGTAACAAACTACATTTCCCAAGGGTTCTTCGGAAAATACCATGACTTTTTAAAGTGGGACGATACTGCTTTAAATTTATAGTGCTGATTGGGCCCAAATCTTTATGTGTGGTGCAGAAGAAGGAAATGCATTTTGCAAGTCTCGGTTGAAAGAAACAAAGATTGGCTTTAAAAAGGAAGCTATGGGTTTGCTCCACCACTTTTGATACAAGGGCTTTTCAGCTTGAGTTTTCCACTGATAAAGTATTGTTGCAATGAATGCTAGGATTCTGATGAAGCACATTGCTTTGTGAAGCAAGCACACCTACTGGAGGGGTTATGTAAGAAGCTGGCAGATATGCATCTTAACATAGCATGCATGCATTGAGTGCTGCTGGAGCTGTTGTGCCTGAAGGGTAGAACCAATGCAGGTTTTCATCCTGCTGTTGGTAGCATGCTTGGTCATTGATGTTAATGGGCAACCAAGGATTGAAATTTGTAGCTAGATTGTTAACTTTGCAAATGTGCTTAGACTGAGAATGAGTCCTGGCTAGTAGCCTCTTTGGAGAGAGTTGCATGAATTGATTGAGAACTTTTGAGCTAAGTTTATTGCTAACTTTGTTAAAAAGGAAAACGACAACAACCCTGACTTGCACTGCCATCTAGCGACTTTGTTTAAACAATACTTTGTACTGACACATGCTCTTTCAGTATCTCAATGTACTTGTTCCCTCTAGTGTTCTGCTGAAATCAGTGTTTTGATGTTAGGTTGGCATTTTAGGAAGATTGTTGTTGCTTCAGTCCTTGTAAATGAGATTCAGAGTGATATATAAAGTAATTATCTTTTGTTGGGTAAATATATTTGCATTTAGCTGCTCTTCCATTCTGCTTGATGGTGTGTTCTGTGAACTTGAAAAGCTTGTGTTCTGCTCGAAATGTTAAAAAGATCTTCTCTTTTGGATTTTGATTGTTAGCTCAGCAATTTTATCAGGTTCATTAGCAGTTTTAGGGCAGAGGGTCACCAGTGTGTTGATGATATCCTGTTCTGCTCTTTATAATATTGTGCTAGTTCTGGACTGCTGCCTGAAAGGCAGTGGTAGGTCAGATGAGGGGTAATACTTGAGTTTAAATCTTGGCAAAACAGAAGCACTGTGGATGCATGGTTCCCATGTCTGGGAGATGCACTAGTTGCCTGTTCTGGGTGGGGTTGCACAAACTCTGGAGAAGTACATACACATTTTGTGGGTACTTGGGATGTAGATGTGTCACTTGAGGCTTAGGATACCTTAGTGGCTAGGAGTACCTTTTACCAGCTTCACATCTGTCTGGGATAGGTTGCTTACAGTGGCTCAAGCACTGTAATGTGGATAGACTACAGTATTGTAATGTGGTCTATGTGGGGCTTATTCTTAAGGTTGGCGTACTGTAGAAACTTCAGCTGGTGCAGAATTCTGCAGCCCAGTTATGTTGGCTAATGACGACATAACACCTGTTGAGAGCCGCTTTGTGTGCCAGTACAGTGGCAACCTATATTCAAGGTATTACTTACTTCATATAAAACTAAATAACCCGGGGCCAGTGTACTTTATAAGATCACCTTATTCCTTATACAGTGGTGCCCCGCAAGACGAATGCCTCGCAAGACGGAAAACGCGCTAGACGAAAGGGTTTTCCGTTTTGGTGGTGCTTCGCAGGACGAATTTCTCTATGGGCTTGCTTCGCAAGACGAAAATGTCTTGCGATTCCTGGGGTTTTTTTTCCGCTCCCCACCCCCTTTTTCTAAGGCACTAAGATGCTAATAGCCTTTTAGCAGCTAATCCGCTAATCCCTTAAGCCTTTAATAGCCGCTAAACCGCTAATAGCGCTAATAGCGCTAATCCGCTAATGGGCTTGCTTCGCAAGACGAAAAAACCGCTAGACGAAGAGACTCACGGAACGGATTCTTTTCGTCTTGCGAGGCACCACCGTACTATATATCTTTCTGAACTTGGTGATCTGTCACTGAGACATTTCTAGCAGTGTCAAACTGTCCTCTGCATGAAATTGTGCACTTAGTGTGACGGCACACTGCAGTTATGAAACTCTTTACCTAATGAAATCAAGCTGGCATTGTCTATAATGAGTTTTGGACACCAACTGAAGACTTGGTTATTTCAGCAAGCCACCATAGGAGAACATTTACTCTGTCTTGTTACATGACCCATTCTGTACTTGTGATTCTTTATTGTATTTTGCTTTAATTTCATTTTTTGATGGTTTTAGTTGTAATTTGAGATATTGTGCACCATATCAGTATATTTTTGTGATCTTGCAGTATTGAAATGAAAAAATAATTCAGGGATGCGTTCAGAATGAGAAGGAAAATAGGGTCCTTGTCCAGGTGAGCGAGTGCTTTCTTAATGTTACTGTCTTTTGAAATTAGCCAGGCGTGTTCTGCAACTGGTGACTGGGGGAAGCAAAATGTTACGTAGAGAAAGATCTGAAATATTATTCTTGAAGCTTGTATTAGTTTTATTCTGGATTGTTTTATTTGATGTCTTAATTTGTTGTAAAGTGCTTTGAGTTTTGTTCTTTAAACTATAAAGCGGTATAGAAATAGAATAAATAATAAAAATAAAAATCCCATTGGAGGGGAATCAGCGTCAGCACATTCTGTTGTTGTGACCATAGGTTTAAAGTGCCATTTGGTGATTAGATTATATCTCTTGAGTGTATGTGTTTGCAAGACCTTGAAGAACCGTCAGGGTCTGAGCTTGAGATTGTTCAAAACTGTTGAAAATGTGGTCTGTTGGAGTTTTGTCTGTTTGATTTGGTATTTTACATATCCTCTTTAATACACCATAACATTCCCATAGCATTTGAAGGGGTGAATAATTTCCCTTAAACCCAGGCTCCTCAGTGCACAGGCCACTAATTGTGGATAAGGGGACTATTTCATTCAAGGATGCATTCTTGGTTCATGTAGATAGTGATGGGGGAATGAACTATACACCCCTTAAGAGGGATGGGATATATGAAGTCTGGCAGCATCTGGGGGGCTGCAGCGCAAATAATCCCCGACCACTGGCTGTGCTGGCTAGGACTGATGGGAACCGGAAGTCCAACAACATCTGCAGGGCTACATGTTCACTATCCCTGCCCTAGAATAATCTCAGGCTAGGAACATATGGTAGGAAGCTGACTCAGTATTGCAGCAAGAGAGGAATCCAGGGGTATATAGACTGGGGTTCCTTGGCAAGCACTTCAGTATAGAGAGGGTTTGCTGAAGGTGGTGAAGCTGAAAATTATTTCCTTTAGGCTTCCAGAAATGCTAGTTAGGTGGATTGCTGCGTGTTAAAACTTGAGCTATATCTTTGTTTGGAGGAGGTGGCCTGTCCTTATTTGATGCTAGTTAGGAGCTAGCCATGAACTTTACGAAAGCTTTTGTAAGCACTGTGCAGATCTTAAACAATACGACAGCCCTGCATGCAGGCTCGCATAAATCCAGTATAAAAAGGGATGGGGACAGAAGAGAAAATGGAATGAGACTATGGTGTGGCTCAGATGTGACATATTTTTTGTCAGTGCTCCCTTATGTGCACTAATGCAAGAGTTCTAGGGTTTGTTAAACTTTAAATTCATGTTTACTTGCTGTGGTTTAATCTATAGCAATTGGAAGTCGAGCCTGCCCCGTCTATCAGCCAAAGGAGGAGGAGCTCCCTGCATGAAAGGGCACTGTGTTCCAGCTGCCAGTCACATGAGATTTCATAGCTGAGGGGAGGCACAGTGGCCTCTTGGCACCAGCCTGGTGACTTGGAGCCCCTGGGTGGTTGTACACTGTGTCTCCCAGGAAGAACATAATGGCAATAGAGAGATCAAATTGGCCCTGTCATTGGCCAGTGAAGCAGTAGGTGCTCCAAGGATTGTTTTCCTCTTCCCTATTCCTTTTGTGCCACATTGATTACATTGTACGCCTGTGGGCGGGGACATTGCTCTAGTTGCAGAGGGGGGGGTGTGTGCTTGGGAAACTTAATCAAATATAGATTGATTATATTTTCTATGCCACTTTTAATTCAAATGAATCTCAAAGTGGCTTGCAAACAATAAATAACAATAACATAACAAAACACAATAGAACATCACGAATGCAGCATAAATAATATAAAATAATTAACAAACATCACTAAAACAATTACAATCTGTAAAACACTTAACAAAATTGCAACAAAAAATAAGCTAAAAATCACAATTAACGCAAAAGTCATTATACAATTAACAAATCAATAAGGCATTTATAATCTATAAAACAAAATTAGCAACGTTAATAAAATTGCAACTAAAAAGCTGAGCATTCATAGCTAAAACTTTTGCTTTATCTCCTAGAATGTTGCTGGAGATAAGTTTCCTTGCAACTAAAACTTTGGTTGCAGGCTGCTGTTAAGAGACCCAGGAACAGGGGCAGTAAGAGAAACATGGCTATGTCCTATCCCAGGGGTTTTCAACCTTTCTTTAAGTCCATGGCTCCCCTGATATTCTTTCTGTGGCACCCCTGTGGGGCTCAGGAGCCCAGATATGTCACCCCTTGCCTGCAGAGCTGGCAGCCTCATACTTTTTCAAACACCCTACCTTGTGGAGTGTTCCCTCAGCCTCCCCCTCCCCTTTGCTTGGGAGTCCGCTGAGAATGCTTTTCAAGTTGAAAAACCTTTTCCTAAGGATGCCACTACTCCAGTCATTCCTCTTCACTAAACTGTTTATTGTGCTATGCATATTCACTAAACGATGACATTTTGATTGAATAAGAAAGAGAAAAGAATGCTTTATTCTTGCTTTTACTTCTTTAGAGATCCTGCTGTTGCATATGCCACATGCTGAGGAACTTGCACCGCAAGTACAAATGTGTCCTCATCAAAGAGCATTAGTTGAATTTCTTTTGGTTGAGAGTATCTCTTTAGGAATTATTGTCTCATAAATGCACGTGGACATCTTTGTCCTAAGATACGTACTGTAAGGTGCAGAATCAATGGAAAACTTAGCAGGCTAATTCCTGTTCCCAGCTTCTAGTGTGCCCAAATGAGTAATACAGACATAAATTGTTAATGAAACCTGTAGATTGATTTGTTTATTGGTTGTGGGGGGGGGGGGGCACACACTAGGTGTTCTGAATTGACAAAGAAATTGAAGAATGTAAAGACCTGCAGTGTTTACAATAACTTTCAGAGAAGTTACAGCATTAGTCTGTTTGGCAACTTTCTTAGGCCAGTTGCATATGACAAAGCGTCTCTAACCCACAAGAGCTTATGCTATACAGTGGTACCTTGGGTTACAGATGCTTCAGGCTACAGATGCTTCAGGTTACAGACTCTGCTAACCCAGAAATACTACCTCGGGTTAAGAACTTTGCTTCAGGATGAGAACAGAAACCGTGCAGCAGCAGGAGGCCCCATTAGCTAAAGTGGTGCTTCAGGTTAAGAACAGTTTCAGGTTAAGAACAGACCTCAAGAACGAATTAAGTTCTTAACCCGAGGTACCACTGTAATACATAAGACTAGGGCTGGGTAAGAAAGTTTATAAGGAAGCCAGAAGATGGTTAGATATGAGGATCTTCAATAATAGTCAAACAGTAAATAAGATAGGTGTCAGGGGTTCAGGAGCAGAGGCACAGGAAAGGGAGGAAATAGAGAGCGAGGGGGAGGAGTCCGAAGGAAATGTTAGCGATGACAGCGGTCCGAGGTCTCCGAGTCTTTCCAGCGAATCGGAAGATTCACAGAAAGGGGCCCCCATGGTCAGGGCAAGGGGGGTGCCGAGGGGGACACCCCAGGAAGAAGGGGCCAGAGGGGACTCAGAGAGCAGCAGTTGGAAATCAGGACCAGCGTCCACACCAGAGTGCAGTAGGGGGGAGGAGTCCCAGGCATCGGGATCAGGAGGCGCACTGCCAGCGGGAGGACATGAGGCAGGATTGGCCACGCCTCCATCGGGGAGCGAGGAAACGGTCAAGAGGAAGGTTGAAGGCTGCGCGCGCGCGCCAAGTTCAAATGTGCAGGAGGGCGGCACAGTTGGCAGCCCGGATAGGGAGCCAGGTCCCAAAGCCCGCCGGAAAGAGCGGGAGGAGTCAGGGGGGTCAACGTCAGCGTCAGAAGAATCCAGGAAGGAAGGGACCCCGGGGGGTAACAGGACCCAGAGGAGAAAGGAGAGACGGAAGAGGTGGAGTAAGGCTAGAGTCTTAAACTGGTGTACAGGGGGCGGAGATTCAGATGGAGCTTCGCCGATCTAACCCTAGACGTAGAGCTGGGGCGCTGCGGCTGGAAAATGGAAACTGTACTTCAATAAAGACTTTTGTACATTACTGCCAGCTAGCGTTGGTCCTCTGTGAGCTGGGACCTGGAGCCAGCTCTGACAATAGGGAAATAATTATTAGACATATGGGAAATTAATGAGAAGGGGCAAAATACTCAAGCAATAATATGGGATACTGTACAATGAAAGCTGTGATGAGGGGAATTGGTCAGACCATCGCAAGAGGTGTTGAAATTTGAGGAGGTTGGATATATAATGGAATGGTCTTAGGGGTGGGGGACAAAGTTTTATTTCTATTTATTTATCATTATTACTTTGTTTAAAATAATAAAATAAACAACAACAACAAAGACTAGGGTTGGGCAATATTTGGTTTTCAACATCACGATACAGTACCAGCTAAACCAGAGCTTTCAAAACCTTTTATGTTGGTGACACACTTTCTAGACATGCATCATTTCACGACACAGTACAGTGGTGCCTCGCAAGAATCCGTTCCGCGAGTCTCTTCGTCTAGCGGTTTTTTCGTCTTGCGAAGCAACCCTATTAGCGGATTTAGTGCTATTAGCGGTTTAGCGGCTATTAGCGGCTATTAAAGGCTTAAGGGATTAGCGGATTAGCTGCTAAAAGGCTATTAGCAGCTTAGCGCCTTAGAAAAAGGGGGTGGGGAGCGAAAAAAAATCGCAAGAATCGCAAGACATTTTCGTCTTGCGAAGCAAGCCCATAGAGAAATTCGTCCTGCGAAGCACATTGAAAAACGGAAAACCCTTTCATCTAGCGGGTTTTCCGTCTTGCGAGGCATTCGTCTTGCGGGGCACCACTGTAATTGAGTTTTACTAGCAAACTAGAGGTTAAGCTAACCCCTTTCCAGCCCCAGGAGGAGCAAAAGAAGCGCTAGTGCGACATACTTATACACTGTCACACCTATACACTGCAGCCAACACACTAACATGTCATGACACACAGTTTGGAAAGCTTTGAGCTAAACATTGCAATATTTCAATATATACGGTATCATGATAACTGAAATAAGGATGGAGCTATATTTTGCTTTCTTATAGTGTTGAAAAGAAATGAAGCAACTTGTGATATTTCTGAAGATAGTGATAACAGGACGATATGGTGTGAGTTGTATGGGTAGCTTGCTGAGTGGTATAATGGATTCCTTGGGAGTTGAAAAGAGGACAGTTGTGTAGAAAAGCATTTTATGTGTAGGTGGAACCTATTCTTCAACTACTTGATGGTCTCGAAGCTTTTTGTTGTACTAGGGAATGGAGACTAGCATCTTGTGCTTGGTACAGCCAACACTGCAGAACAATTTGCTTTAACTTTGTTTAATCTATTCACAGAAATGCTGGCATGAAAAGAAAATGGGCATCGAACCTAGGAATTAAAACTGAATGGAGCAAAACATTTTGACTTCAAATGGCTTTTGGGTTGGTTGTGTGTTAAGTTGTTGGATGTTGATATGTGACTGGTGGTCTTCCTACTCTTATTTTACAGATGGAAGATGGTCATTCCCTTTTCGATTACAGCGTTGGCCTGAATGATATAGTCCAACTGCTGGTGAGGCAAAGCCCTGCCCTCCTGCCTTTGGCTAACAAAGAGAAGGATTCTGAACTTTCAGACACGGACTCTGGGTGTGGTTCAGGCCAAAGTGAATCTGATAAAAACTCCAATAATGGGGAGGGGGCTGTGGAAATGGAGGGACCACCAAGCACAGCAAGCCAAACTGATCTGGTGGACCCAGGCTTTGGATTCTACAAGGTAAGGTGGCTTCAGGCTTAATTTTAATATCAAATGAGCAAAACAAAAATGTCTATAAATTCTTAACATTTATTCCAAACATGTTAGGATTTATTTCATTTTGCAGTTTATACAAATTCATTGGTCAATTTCATTGGTCAGTTAATCAAATGAGAAAATGTATTTTGACACTTTCCTAAATAAATAGCTGTATCTAAAAACAAGCAAAATATCAACAAATTAGACACACGTTGAAACTGAGCTGTTATCAACTGCAATGGGATAAAACCTATACAACATTTCTGGATAGAGAAAGGGAAGGCATATATATATGCATGAAGTTGAATACCAGTCCAACTGTGAACACTTGCATTTGGAGTATTTCCTTTTTGAAAAATGAAATATAATCCTTTTATTGCAGTTGCTCAGCTTTTTGTTAATTTGATAAAGGGGGAAGGAAAGGTCATGATATGGTACTCCTTAGCTTTCTTTAAAAAATGCATTTTCGGTAGAATATTTCTGCCCATATTAAAAGACTGGTCTGAAAACCTAACAGCATCTGCACTGCTGCACAAGGTTAATATCATAGATTAATGATGAAGCAGAATAGGGTACAAGTCTAGCCTGAAAGTATCTGGTGCATTTTACAATCCACAGTTGTTCCTTTGTGTTCTTTGTTTCCTTTTCTCCCCCAATTTTTAAAATTAATTTTCCCCCAAAAAATTAAACAAACAAACATAAATCTCAACTGTATTTAAACCAATCTTAGTGACATTGTTAAGTGACTTCCTTGAATCCCCCTAAGTTGAATTTCAGTGTATCATTATAACAGTTTTCCAAAACCAATTTTCTCATAAACTTAATCACTTAACATCTTTCTTTCTTTCTATTTTAACTCTCTAACATTACATATTTAAATCCTAAGCCTATCTGGTATTTGCAAGCTTTTCCAATTAAATTATCTTAACATATTTAACTAAGTAGTCTTGGAATTTCATCCATTCCTTCTGGTACTCCTCCTCCTTCTGGTCGTGGACTCTTCCAGTCAGGTCAGCTAGCTCTGAAGAATCCATCATCTTCATGTGTTCTTTGTCTCCTGGGCCACTGAGGCAGGGGTCAGGCAATAGCACAGAACAGGAGAAGGAAACAGAAGTAGTGAGGCCCTTTCTGTGTGCCAGGGATGGAGAACCTCAGGCCTTGGAGCCGATTGTGGCTCTTCAGACCTCTCTATATGGCCCTCGGGACTTTCTCCAGTGCTGCTCCATGCCATTCTAGAGCGGGGTATCCCAAACTCAGGTCTCCAGCTGTTATTGGACTACAACTCCCATCTTCCCTAGATAGCAGAGCCAGTGGCCAGGGGTGATAGGAATCATAGTCTAAAAACAGCCAGAGACCTGAATTTGGGAAAGCCTGTTCTAAAATATTTCTGCCTGGTTGGAATGTGTCTTTAACTATAAAGGTGCCCATCTGTTGATCTTCCCACTTCTTTCCTTCTGGTATGTGCCCACAGAAGATTGGCCACCTATGATGTAACACTCCAAATACCCATTTCCCTTCGACTTTATTGCTTTTCGGAAATGAATGCTGTTTACCTTTTGAAATGGCTGTAATTTTCAAGATTGAGTTTATTTAAAAAACAACTAAATAGCTGGACTCTGGGCTTTTGTTTTTAGATCAATGAGCTAGTGGATGCTCGTGATACAAGCATGGGGGCCTGGTTTGAAGCTCAGGTTGTCAACGTGACCCAGAAAGAAAAAGCTGCCAACAAGGCAAGTGAGAGCGATGAGGAATCTGATCTGCAAGAAGCCATTGCTGAAGAGGACATTGTATATCATGTGAAATATGAAGAGTGAGTGTTTTGGTTTTTTTCTAGTCCCTTTAGAACAACAGGCTATTTTTTTTTTTGGCAAACACCTGATGGTGGAGTTCAGCCTAGCATTCAAAGAATAAATAGAATTGTAGTGTTGAAGGGTCCCTGAGGGTCATCTAGTTCAACCCTCTGCAATGCAGGAATCTCAACTAAAGCATTGGGAGTGTCTCTTGGGTATAGATGTAACCAGGCATTCACACTTTGTTTTCTATGCTGAACGCGCTATATTGCCCCAGCTACCTTCCTAAACTTGGAGCTGCAGAGGTGGGTGGTGATAGTCGTGGAGCTGCATGGTGATCCCTGCCTGCTCTCCATCTCTGGGAGTTGCTTGAAGCACCTGGAGTGCCTTACTGCGCAGGACAGAACAGGCAAGCCCTCTGCCACTCCTTCCTGCTCCCTTTCCCCTTGGAAAAGTGGGGGGCTTTCCTTGGCTGCCATGTGAGGCTATCTTTTTCTTTGGCAAAACATGGGCCACTTTACTGCTGGCTGCTTTTAGAAATGGTTTGCTCCTAGTTTTCCCTGCACTCTTTTCTATAATAAAAAATGAGGCAGCCTCTGTGTTGCAGTAGATCCCCAAAAGATGGCAGTTCACAAGAAGCTGGAGGTCCCAGTATACTACTCAGGAAGATGGCAGCGCCCGCTAGGTGCAGAAATGCAACTTGAGCCTGAGTGCTGCATATGTTTATACTACAGTGTACACAGGAATTATCACTTTCTAGTTCAGGGGTGAAGGAGAGAATAGAGCAGGCAAGCCAGATCCTGATCTCCCCCACCCACCGTGAGCCACTTCGACAGATAGGTGTAAGTTGACAGGTATCAGTTCCATGACATCATGGTCATGTCATGTGACTCAATTTCAAAGGAACAAATTGGTAAGGCACTCTTAAGTGTGCTCCTGATTCCTCCTTTACAGCCTGCCTTGAATACAAACTGTGGCTTCACAAGGAACACTTTTTTTTGGAGTTCAAGCTGTGACTACGGTGGAAAAAATATATTCTTTTAGCTGCACTCTGAGGTTTCAACCTGCAGTGTAAACTTTGCTGCACCTGACATCGTATATGACATCAGCCCAGGGAAAGAGGAGTGTGGTTTACCCAAAACTGCCAGGCAGGTCAACCTCCAAGGCTTGCCAGGCCTAAAGAGGCCCATTGGCTATAGGGTTCCTCACCGTTACTGGAATTCTACAGATCTTCATGTATTGCGTATCTTGTCTTAAAAAGCATTTCTCTTATTCCAAGTGAGATAATTTTTAATACAATTTCTCCACACATCCAGTATTCCCCCTTATTTTCATTTTTTGTTGTCGGAGAAATAGGCAAAAAGTCCTCAGGAGAAGCCTTTTTTGTTCTTGTTATCTTGTCCAGGCCTCCACATTTCCAGGGACTTATTTTCGTTTTTACTCTATGTACAGTGCTTGAAAAAATTTGAACAGTTTAAGTGATTGATGATAATTTTAAGACTTATGTTGCTATGGTAGGGTGGGTTGCATTTACCATGTGGGATTGTTTTCTTACCGCCTCCCCCTGTCCCCCAATGAAGCTATCCAGAGAATGGTGTCATTCAGCTGAGCTCCAGAGACGTGCGCGCTCGTGCCAGGACGACTCTCAAGTGGGAGGAGCTAGAAATAGGAGATGTCGTCATGCTGAATTACAATCCTGATGATCCAAAGGAGAGGGGATTTTGGTATGATGCAGAGATCCTGCAAAAACGAGAAACCAGAACATACAAGGAGTTATATGCCAAGATAGTTCTTGGGTAAGTGATAGATTATGAGCAGGGGATCCCATCTGCCAGGTCTCCATGGAAAATTTTATTCTGCGGCACCCCAAATCCTTATTTTGTGCTGTCTGATGACCTAAGCCCAGGGATGGGAGAGGCATTTCTCTTAACATGCCATATGTGTGTACCAAAATCTCCTCTTCTTCTTCTTCTTCTTGATGTGCAGCCAATTCTTATATGCTTCCCTTCTAGGGATGCTGGAGATACCTTGAATGATTGCCGAATTACTCTTGTGGATGAAATCTACAAGATTGAAGAACCTGGCTGTGCTGTTCCACTTACCGCTGAGAGCCCACTAAAAAGTAAGTCGTATCACTTCTCCCTCCTAAGCACTTAGATGATAGCTGTCACTGGGGGGAAAATGCCATACTGGGTCAGGATAAAGCATTCTCTGAAATCTTCCAGCAAACCAGCTGTCGTCCGCCCCCAGTGGGTGGCATAAAGTGTCAGCATCGCCCTTGAGCTAGTGCCACTAACTGGACTCATCCACTTCAGCCCGACTGGGCTAGGTGAGCTGGGTAGCACTTCCAGAGACCACCTTCTGCACAGGAACAGGTCAAAGTGCTGTGGACTCACAGCTTAGAGTTGTGAGCACCGGATTCACTTCCACAAGTAGACAGTCGTCGCACAGCAGAGTACAGCAGAGTCTAGCAGAGTATATAAACAACTCGGAGAGCAGCTCTGTAGAATATCTTCTTTATTCTATCTACAACTATTTTACAACTATATACAGAGCTAAATGCGCCTAAGCATAAATGAATGCTAAACTGCACTGAGTGTCTGCAGCTGCTCTTAGCAGCAACCTTATCTAAACACACTTTCTCTCTCTAACACTCTCTCTCTCCAACACACTGACTGACTGACTGACTGACCGACTCTTTGATGTGGTGCTGGAGCAGAATAAGTAGAGAGCAGAGCACGCCTCCTCCTCTCTGCAGAATCAGCAGACTCCTCAGGAGATTCTTGGATATGGGTGGGGTGAAATCTCCTCATAAAGTTCCCATTTAGTTATCCTAGCAAATAATCGCCCTCTGTGAGGTTTCTTGTGGCTTGCTCTCCTTGGCCTGATCAGTATGTTGTGTGTTGTGTTTCCTTTTTCACAGGGCAGAGTGGACCTGTGTGTAAGCACTGCAAAGACAACCCTAGCAAAACCTGCCGGATGTGCGCCTGTCATGTGTGTGGAGGGAAACAGGATCCAGAGAAACAGCTAATGTGTGATGAGTGTGACATGGCCTTCCACATCTACTGTCTTAACCCACCCCTTAACAGGATACCCGATGATGAGGACTGGTAAGTAGCAATGAACACTTTTTGAAAATTATAATGTTTATTGAAGTTTTAACAGTACATAATAAAAGGAAACAGGTGAACAAACATAACATAAAATTCACTGAACAAATATAGTAAGCCAGCAAAATAGTGAGGAGACAAATATTGGCAGCTTTTTCAATTGATTCGTAAGCAGACAGAGAATAAAGTATTATAAAAGCAGTGGATGCTTACGGTGTGCCTTAAGGTCACATGACCCATGGCCCTTCTGGTTTGAAAGTAATCTTGGGGGTGGGAACAATACCCTGGAAACACCCCCCCCCCCATATGGCTGATTAAAACCATTGTTGAGGTTTGGGTGCCTATTTCTTCCTTCCATTTCTGCCTAATTTACTCTGGACAATCGTTGAGCATGTACTGGAGATGCTGACATATTATCTAGCAATCAGACATGGCTGTTTCCTATTGCCATTGAAAGCAAATGAAGCCCATTAAGAGTCAAAGCACTGCTTCTTAGCCAGTCTTGGATCACGGGACCAATGCTTTCACAACCCCTGTTTGCAAGGGTCCTCCTAAATACCCCAAAGACAAGGGCTTCTTTTGATTACAGCAAATACTTTTGTGACATTTCCTTCTATCGCCTTTCAGCTTGTTTTTATGAAAAGTGATATCCTCCCCTTTGGAAATGCCAGAGGTCTAGCTCTGACACCTTCTACACACAACACATGTGTTCTGTTAATTCTAACTATTTCCTGGCTTAGTCAGGAGTTTGTTGTGTACCTTTTTAAAAGGTGTTTGCAAGACACTTGGTGATCTGATGTGTAATGAACATGGTTCTTAATAGCATGTTGGATGTGGGCTCCAGCTTGGCTCTCCTCTTTTTTCCTTGCACCTCAGCTTTGCTCTCAGGGTAGGAGGGCTGTAGCTCAGTGGAATACCATGTTCTTTGTATGTTAACTGGCACAGCCAGCTATCAGGGCTGTGAAAAGCCATTGTAGGCAGCCCAGCTAAAAGCATTTTGAGTTATTAAGCTGGGTATGTCTTTTTTTAGTTTTGCCCGTTTTGTCTGTCTTCATATACTTCTAACTGCCAGTTTCACAAGGAGGAAAACTGGATGAAAGAGTTTTGTCAGGTTCACTGTGCATTAGGTTTTTTTCTTCTTCTAATAGTGCATATTAAAAATAGTCCTAGGAACCAATCCTGCCCCCCCCCCCCCAGTGACGCGTCTGTTCTTTAATTTTTTGATAACTAGGTATTGTCCTGAATGTCGCAATGATGCAAGTGAGGTGGTTTTGGCTGGTGAGAAGCTGAAAGAAAGCAAAAAGAAAGCCAAGATGGCATCTGCAAATTCATCCTCTCAGCGGGACTGGGGCAAGGTCGGTCCATCCTGGTTTGTTTTGTCTTGCTCTCCTGCAGTGCCAAGACGGATGTGTCCACAATTACATGGCTCAGCCAGCTCAAAGTATTTCACATGTTCTCTAATCTACTAGAATGTCATCTGTGTTCTACAAAGAGAAAAGTCACGGGGTGACAAGTCTGTCCAAGCAGAATTGTCTCTTGACAACTAGCTTGTCTTAGGAAGCCCTGAGAACAATTGCTAGTTGCAGTGGCTTGCAGTGGAAACATCTACCTTTCAACAGCATAGGGCCAGTATTGGGCAGGTTTAACTACCCATTTGTTAAATAGGTAGCAGGAATGATTCTGTGCTAACCTTAGATGGGACTGCTTTGTTACCTGGGTTTTATTTCGGGGAACGTAATGGATGAATGTGTCCTTCTCTTAATAGCTCAATAGCACAATAAGTTGGTGGGCTAATTTGTGGCAATTTCTGTCTTGATCTGTGCCTTTTTTTATTTTCTAGGGCATGGCATGTGTAGGTCGCACAAGAGAGTGTACCATCGTCCCATCAAACCACTATGGGCCGATCCCTGGAGTTCCAGTTGGAACCATGTGGAAGTTCAGAGTCCAGGTGAGATGCTGTATCTGGCCCCATTCTTCTTCCATTGTGGAGTAGGTGGGTGTTCCCGGGAACAGCAGACAACTGCTATTTATACCTGGGTACGAATGTGCAAGGAGGCCCTTGAATCTGATGGCAAGCAGGATGCTACTC
The DNA here is from genome assembly GCF_965153285.1 of Podarcis tiliguerta. NCBI lineage: Eukaryota > Metazoa > Chordata > Lepidosauria > Squamata > Lacertidae > Podarcis > Podarcis tiliguerta. Next base: position 9,193,225 of record NC_139551.1, on the reverse strand, counting down.
ATTTAGCTCTGTTTGCAAGAACTACAAATTCTGGACTGGCAAGTGGCTACGTCCAATTTTTTTTTTTTTTTTAATTTTGGATCTGACCCTTTTTGTTCAGAAGGGGAATACAGTGGTGCCCCCACAAGACGAATGCCTCGCAAGACGGAAAACCCGCTAGACGAAAGGGTTTTCCGTTTTGGAGGTGCTTCGCAGGACGAATTTGCTGTGGGCTTGCTTCGCAAGACGAAAATGTCTTGCGATTCCTGGGGGGTTTTCTCCGCTCCCCACCCCCTTTTTCTAAGGCACTAAGCTGTTAATAGCCTTTTAGCAGCTAATCCGCTAATCCCTTAAGCCTTTAATAGCCGCTAATAGCGCTAATCCGCTAATGGGCTTGCTTCGCAAGCCGAAAAAACCGCTAGACGAAGAGACTCACGGAACGGATTCTTTTCGTCTTGCGAGGCACCACTGTACTGCTTTTCCCATTGTTACTTACCTGCCTGAAATGTAACGTGAAGAGCTCTTGGGGAACTGCACTCTCACTGCAAATGGAGCCATGGCAGTTATAACTTGTAGGTGGTGTAGTGGGTAAAGTGTTTTATGTTCATTACCATTACAAGGTTTCCCCACCCCATTGATCCTTTAGTAATTGGATGCTTCCATGTGACTGTCTGTACTTGACCTCATGGATTTGCATTTCTCCATAGGTAAGCGAATCGGGTGTCCACAGGCCCCATGTTGCAGGTATACATGGCAGAAGCAATGATGGAGCCTATTCACTGGTCTTGGCAGGCGGCTACGAAGATGATATAGTAAGTGTTGTGTGTGTGTCAGTTAGCTCATCATCTCATCATTCTCACCTCTTTTCTAGAAGGCCCGATAAATTGCTCTTAAGAAGTACCCTGTTAGGCAAAAGGTTTGTCCTCTTTCTCCCATCCCAGTTTGGATCATGGGATGGACTCCTCCAATAGGGTGCTGCTCTTACTTCTTCACACTTTAAAACATGAATTGTTTGTGGTATGAACATGTTGTAAGTTGTGTAGAGAGGAAAAGAGTGTCAGATGTCAGAAACACTCTCTGTCTACACTGGTGTGAACCAGTGAGGTTAATACTATTTTTGTTTGTCATGTAATGTGTGACACAATGTTAGTGCTGGGTGAATGCATGTATCAATCCTATAGTAGTTACAGTCTGCTGTATGTTGTTGTTCAATTTATTTGTTGCCTAATACAAAATGTCTCTAGGAGACTTACATAGTTAAAGGACCCATCGTGTTTAGCAATAAAACAATATGATCATTATCACCCACGCCACCAAAAAAGCAGTATGCTGTCCTTGAGAGGTTACAGCAAGAGGCAAGGCCATGGACTGCTCAAGGTTGCTACTGTCTTTTTATATATCTACACAGCCACAGTGTGGCAGAACTGGAATTAAAAATCCTCTTGAATGTCACCAGTTTGGGAGGACACAAGAATATAGTAACATCTGAGTTAAGCGATGTATGTGATTTGAAATAGGGCTGGGAAAATATCGCAAAATTCCTTGGTTGCCACAGGTTTTTTAAAAGCGCAGATTGGTGGAGTTTGGCAAGTACCTAAGTGTTTTATGTGGCAACACCCGTTTTTTCAGGTGCTTGAGTGACCAGGTAATTGGGATTTTCCCAGTTCTGGATTGAACCTTCTGAATATATTTCAGGATCATGGAAATTCTTTCACTTACACGGGAAGCGGAGGTCGTGACCTTTCTGGAAACAAACGTACAGCTGAACAGTCTTGTGATCAAAAACTTACAAACATGAACAGGTGAGGCCAAAGAGCTTATCTTCCAAGGGGTTTTCAGGAAATGGCAAGCTATGAAAGCATTCCTATTTTTGCAAGCATTTAAAGAAAGAAAAGAAGCAGGTGTTTTATACATGTTTACTGGCCTGCCTAATGTGGTAGCTCTTGAAACATTCTTGTTTTGTTGACTATCTCTCTAGGTTGTAATAATAAACATAATGTTTATTATTACATGGGAAAGATACATTGAGCAACTTATTCCAGTGCTAGAAGCTGATTCTCTTTGCTTTGTTTTGGAAATATGTTGAAAAGAATTATAGAATCATAGAGTTGGAAGAGACCACAAGGGTCATCGAGTCCAACCCCCTGCCAAGCAGGAAACACCATCAGAGCACTCCTGACATATGGTTGTCAAGCCTCTGCTTAAAGACCTCCAAAGAAGGAGACTCCACCACACTCCTTGGCAGCAAATTCCACTGTCAAACAGCTCTTACTGTCAGGAAGTTCTTCCTAATGTTTAGGTGGAATCTTCTTTCTTGTAGTTTGGATCCATTGCTCCGTGTCCGCTTCTCTGGAGCAGCAGAAAACAACCTTTCTCCCTCCTCTATGTGACATCCTTTTCTATATTTGAACATGGCTATCATATCACCCCTTAACCTCCTCTTCTCCAGGCTAAACATGCCCAGCTCCCTTAGCCGTTCCTCATAAGGCATCGTTTCCAGGCCTTTGGCCATTTTGGTTGTCCTCCTCTGTACACGTTCTAGTTTGTCAGTGTCCTTCTTGAACTGTGGTGCCCAGAACTGGACACAGTACTCCAGGTGAGGTCTGACCAGAGCAGAATACAGTGGCACTATTACTTCCCTTGATCTAGATGCTATACTCCTATTGATGCAGCCTAGAATTGCATTGGCTTTTTTAGCTGCTGCGTCACACTGTTGGCTCATGTCAAGTTTGTGGTCAACCAAGACTCCTAGATCCTGACTCCTTCACAATTTGCTTATGGGCTTCCTGGAGGCATCTGGCTGAGCAGTAAGGGAAGCAAATGGATTTTTGTGTGGGGAGCAGATGGATTTTTGGCCTGGTCAAGTGAGGCTTTTCTGTCCTTAACCATGCCTTATTCTGTGATGCGGGGAGAAAAGCTACTTGCATCTTCTGCCCTCATCTCCATACCGAAGATCTACAACTGGTTTCGGGAACCTGTGATCCTCCAGATGTTGCCGGATTCCTGTTTGCATCACCCCTGACGATTGGCCCGACTGGCTGGTGCTGATGGGACTTAAAAGGAGGGTCACAGGTTCCTCCTCTCTGATCTCTTTAAGAACTAAAGGCTGGGTTCCCACAAACACTTTCTCTTTTCCAAAATTATTTTGTAGGGCGTTGGCGCTCAACTGCAGTGCTCCAATCAATGACAAAGAGGGCTCAGAGGCTAAGGACTGGAGAGCCGGAAAGCCAGTGAGGGTGGTGCGGAATGCAAAGGGGGGCAGGCATAGCAAATATGCCCCTAAGGAGGGGAACAGATATGACGGCATATATAAGGTAAGGAAGTTTGCCTAAAGTGTAAGGCAATGTGGATTCAAGGTGGGCTCATTAGGAAAGCTTTGTGTGGCATTTAAACCTCTCTTCTCATTTCCTTTTTTAGGTTGTTAAATATTGGCCTGAAACAGGGAAATCTGGCTTCTTGGTGTGGCGCTACCTGCTCAGGAGAGATGATGATGAGCCAGCCCCTTGGACCCGGGAAGGGAAGGAGAGAATGAAGAAACTTGGGCTGACAATGCAGGTAAGTCATGCTGTAGAGTGTTGAGAAGCACTGTCCTTTGAAGGGTCAGGAGTCCAGCTGCTGCAAGAGAAATGGTGGGCAAGGTAACCTCTCAGGATTGTGTTATGCTTCTGGCCACTTATTTGGCTTTGTTTTCTTTCTCTGGTAGTTGAACAGGAGTGCACACCCGGTTCAGGGGTGCTTGATGTTTCTCTCCCTGTAATGCCCATTGAATGTCCTGTGTTCAATACCTACTGCTGAAACTTTCAGATTCTGAGCAGCATGTTAGAGCCATGTAGACATTAAGCTAAAAACCATTCCCCAGTAATTAGTGGCTGCTTTTTTATTAGAAAAAAAACTAGCTGTCCCCCTTTTCAGCTCAACAGTTGCAGCGGAACATGCTTAGATCTTGATAGAAGATGCTTCTATACCAGTGCCATCCAATAGGCAGCCTAGCACTCTGGATTTCATGGCAATACATTTTCCTTTACATCCATACCTCCCATTGCTGCAGTTATGTGTCACACCAGTTATTAGTCTTTGGCACTGGTGGCAGCAAGAGCAGTGCTGTGGTTGATGGATTTAGATCAGGCTTCCTCAACCTCGACCCTCCAGATGTTTTGAGACTACAATTCCCATCACCCCGACCACTGGTCCTGCTAGCTAAGGATCATGGGAGTTGTAGGCCAAAAACATCTGGAAGGCTGAGGTTGAGGAAGCCTGATTTAGACGGTCCAACTCAGCATTCTTATGGTAGGAGAAAGGAATCCTAAGAGCTTCCCTGTGAGATTAGACCAGATCAGTGGCCAGTGTTGGATTAAGGGATGTTGTCTCTCAGGGCTATGCACAGGCTAACCATTTCTCATCCCTAATTCAGTATCCTGAAGGGTATCTGGAATCTGTTGCAAACAAAGAAAAAGAAAACAGTAAGAAAACAGAAGAGCTTGAAACCCCGGGGCAAGGGAAAAGGAAGCGGAAATCTGGTAGGTATTGATACTGGAAAACAGGTGTATGTGTGCCTTTAAAGGCCTAGCTTTTTTTTACAAGACGCAGGACGCAGAGTCCCCCAGGTTTGTTATCGGTCAGAGAATAATGAGCTGAGCTGAGGCAGGATCCAGTGAAAACAAGGTAGATCTTTATTTTTCTGCTGCAGCACGTTCCCTCCTCCCTGTAGGGAGGTGAGTGAGAGACCAAGAACAAAGTGTGTCACATCTTTTAAATGTTTGTACAGTGGTGCCTCGCAAGACAGAAAACCCGCTAGACGAAAGGGTTTTCCGTTTTGGAGGTGCTTCGCAGGACGAATTTGCTATGGGCTTGCTTCGCAAGACGAAAATGTCTTGCGGTTCCTGGGGGTTTTTTTCCGCTCCCCACCCCATTTTTCTAAGGCACTAAACTGCTAATAGGCTTTTAGCAGCTAATCCATTAAGCCTTTAATAGCCGCTAATAGCGCTAATCCGCTAATCCGCTAATGGGCTTGCTTCGCAAGACGAAAAAACCGCTAGACGAAGAGACTCACGGAACGGATTCTTTTCGTCTTGCGAGGCACCACTGTATTTTGGCCCGCAGGAGGAGGACATCCCCTTAACCTCAGTGTCACAAATATATCACACATAAGGTGGGGTTTCAGTCGCTTGGGCAAGTCAAGTTGTGTTAAATTTTTGAGGATTAGCAAGAATTACATAGTTACAAACAGAGGTTATGCAGAGCATTAACCCTGAAATAGGTTCTCCTAGGGCAGGGGTGCCCAAACTTTTCAAAGAGGGCCAGATTTGATGAAATGCACATGCGTTAGGGCCGACCAAAGTAGCTGAGCTTTTTTAAAAGGATTTTACCCCAGGACATATACTGCCACGGGAGCTGAATTAAATCGGCCGGTGGGCCAGATTAGCCCCCCAATACGGACTTTGGACATGCCTGTCCTAGGGATTGATTGATCAAATCAGGATTGATTGGGGTAAAATCAGAAATGTCACACACCTGGGCAAAACCATACAATATTTGAAGACAGTTGACACGGATTGAAGCTAAAAAGTGGGGAGGAAAACCTCTCGGGCACTTCCACTGACAGGCAGCAGCCTACATGATCTCAGGCAATGGGGTTATGGAGATGTAGGGTCTCCCACAATGCAAAGAGGCACACATGACCAACAGGTTCCAAAAGTAAGAATTACACGTTGTTCCATAGGGAGATTCAAGCTTCCCTTGTTTTAACAGGCTAGATTTAAAGTACAGTGGTGCCTCGCAAGACGAAATTAATTCGTTACGCGAGTCTCTTCGTCTAGCGGTTTTTTCGTCTTGCGAAGCAACCCTATTAGCGGTTTAGCAGCTATTAGCGGCTATTAAAGTCTTAAGGGATTAGCGGATTAGCTGCTAAAAGGCTATTAGCGGTTTAGAAAAGGGGTGGGGAGCGAAAAAAACCTCAAGACTCGCAAGACATTTTCGTCTTGCGAAGCAAGCCCATAGGGAAATTCGTCCTGCGAAGCGCATCGAAAAACGGAAAACCCTTTTGTCTAGCGGGTTTTCCGTCTTGCGAGGCATTCGTCTTGCGGGGCACCACTGTATCTGGCTTAAATGAGGAAAGGTTGGGGTACATGCCTCCATTAGAACCAGGCAAACAAGGAAGGGGGACAGGGTGGATTCCCTGGACAGCATGTGTGGTGTGGTGCTTGGGGTGACATAAGGGTGCACTTATTTTATGTGCATCCTTGGGAGATGTGGTGGGGCACATGGTGGCACAAAACAGATGTATAGAGAAAAGAAAGGGGGTATGCAGTGGGAACTTTTCTGATAACAGTATACCTTATCCAGATGTCTACAGTTTTCTTCTTTGGAGGGGGGCAGGCAGAAAACAAAACTGAGATAATGCATATCCTCTATTTTTGTTTCCAGGAAATGAGACGGACTTCTCTGTTTCTCCTGCTGGCACACCAAAGAAGACCAAGGTTGAAGTCTACAAGCTCACCCCCAAGCAGAGGGCCCTCATTAAAGATGACGAAGCCAACGCAAAGTTGTGGAGTGAAGCACTAGAAGCCCTTAAGGACGGCCCGGTATGTGTGGGGCGGGTGCCGCTTGCCCCAAAACAGGGTTAAGAAGCAATGGTTATTCTGTTTAACTTGGGATTGCCCTGGTCTGTACATGCAGCATAATGCTTTTTTAAAAAGGCTTCCCACATTAAAAGCAGCAGCACCGAAGACTAAACCTAAGCTCTCTTTCACAGTAGAAACCCAGCAATAAGAGAGGCTGGGACCTCTACCATGCAACTGGGAAGCTTACAGCCTCCCTGGAGAGAGCATTCCACAAGTGGGGAGCCGCTGCAGAAAAGGCCCATTTAATGTTTAAGCAATAGGAGAACAGAAATAGCACTACTGTAACTCCTCTGTCTCCCTTTTCACGACAGAAATTCCTCAACAAAGTGGAAGAAACTTTCCTGTGCATTTGCTGTCAGGAAGTGGTGTTTCGGCCAATAACAACGGTGTGCCAGCACAATGTATGCAAGGTGAGGAGCTGCCATTGGTTTTCATTGCTGTGCCTATTTCAGAACATTGACTCTTCCTATAATTTTTAAGACTTGAAACCTGCTGAATGGCTCTGGAAACATTCTAAAGCAGGTGTGGGGAACCTCAGGCCTGCGGGCCAAATTTCGCCTGGTCCGAGTCCAGTCAGGTGTGAAGCAAGTGAATAGGTTGCACATACGAGTTTGGTTATTCAATCACATAACCAATTGCCTGCAGAAAACAGCATTGCAAGCCCTTTTCTCTGCCCTTTTCTTGAGCATAGGACTGGCAAAGCCCCTTGCGCTGTGGTTCCCAAGCGTCCGGCACCCTGCTGGCTGTCATGTGCTTGGAAAAATACCATGCCAAGGGCTTTATGGGGGAGAAGAACTGGCCGTCAATCATCTGACACCATCAAGATGTCAGGCAATTGAGTTGTCCTTCCCACATGTCACCAAAGTTGTCCTGTGTTGACTGAGAACAGATAGAGATCTGGGCCAAAAGCGTTCCCACTCTTGTTTTAGGGTGTGCAATATTGTGAGAGTGAACAAGGTGTCATCAGTAGGCAGAGCTGAACTCTACAGGGACGGGGAATCAGTGCACCTCCAGCTCTTGTTGGACTTGCAACTCGCATCAACATGGCCAGTGGTCAGGAACTGGAGTGGAGTGGTCAGAGTCTAACCTCTGGGGCTGCACAGCTTTCCATCACTGCCCTACAGGGTGGCTGCATGCAGAATAAAGTACAAAAATGGTGTATCTTGCAATATTTGTTAACCTGTTCGAAGAGGCCATTCCGATCTTCCACTGTAGTATTTAATGTGAAATGGGAAGGTCCTACTTAAGTCAAGGCCGCAAAATTCTTGGGATTCTCTTCCCCGAAGGTTGTTAAAAGGAAGCAGAAGCAGCAGCAGCAAAAAACTAATTGTGTAAGACCACTAGCTCTTGGTAGCCAGTCACTGTAATCTGTGAATAGCAAGAGACTAAGGGCAGAAAGGAGGTGCTGTACTGATATCTGTAGTCTAATCTTCCTCTGTTCCTAGTTACTCTGTGATAAGGTCCCATGCCCTCTGGTAACATCCCTTGACTCACTTCAGTCTCCTGCTTTGTTCAAAAAGTTAATTGTCAGCTGAAGCAAGGTGAAAGAGTACCTCCCTCAGGCAATATTGGGTCATTGCTTTAGTCCTGGGATTAGTGAAGATGCAAATAGTTGCAGGGTAGAACTCTTAAGGTGAATAGAGTGAGATAGGGTGTGACTGAAATATCCTGGTGCTCCTTTTTTCTGTATAGACTTTAGCTGTTATCTCAGGGGGGTGATTCAGTCTTTCTTTGTGTGTGGTGAAGAATTCTCATCACCCTTCACAAAAACAGGTGGGTTTAATTGGTACTGTATTCATAATAAAGGACAGACAAGTTTCAGCAATAACTCCTCAACACAGGCTGTTGTTGTTTTTTTAATACAAACTTGATATACCTAGTCTACAGAACAATAAAAGTATTAGCATAGCTGGCTTGACAGAGGGCCCTCCTTGTTGCCCTTTACCAGAATTAAGTTTGCTGCAGTTTGTGTGAATGCTGGCAGTTTTATCACCAACATTTAAGTATTCTTAAGTTATAATTAAAGCAAGATGTTATCTTAGATATGGGTTAGCGCTCTATTTCTCATTGAAATCAGCAAGCGGTGGTACTGTGGGGGAAGGGCTGAATCTTTGTTCTCTTGTTCAATGTAAAGATAGCTGGTATCTTTTGATCACCCATTCATTATTATTTTTACTCCGCAGAGTCTTGAACCTTAAATTAGAAATTTGTTTTCTTAATGCAAGGATCAAAGAATATTTGCAAAAGTATGGTTTTTGTTTTGTCTTATACTGAGTGGTAGGGACGCGGGTGGCGCTGTGGGTAAAACCTCAGCGCCTAAGACTTGCCAATCGCATGGTCGGCGGTTCGAATCCCCGCGGCGGGGTGTGCTCCCGCCGTTCGGTCCCAGCGCCTGCCAACCTAGCATATCGAAAGCACCCCCGGGTGCAAGTAAATAAATAGGGACCGCTTACCAGCGGGAAGGTAAACGGCGTTCCGTGTGCTGCGCTGGCTTGCCAGATGAGCTTGTCACGCTGGCCACGTGACCCGGAAGTGTCTGCGGACAGCGCTGGCTCCCGGCCTATAGAGTGAGATGAGCGCACAACCCTAGAGTCTGTCAAGACTGGCCTGTACGGGCAGGGGTACCTTTACCTTTATACTGAGTGGTAGTGGCTCTACGGGTTTCCAGGCATGTGTCTTTCTCAGCCCCACCTGGATAGTCTGGGGATTGAACCAGAGATTTTTCATGCAAAGGAGATTACTACCCTTTCATAAGTAGTAGCTATATTTTCCCCAAGGAAACATACTACACTCCTATTGGCTTTCATGCTTTTGGCAATCAATAAACAAAAACCCAGATGCACTTTAATAGCTATGACAAAACCTTTAGTGGATGGGTTTTGTGTCCCTGTTTAGTATGCTAGTGATCTTTAAAAAATTCTCCTTTCTTTGACATCTCTTTTACTCCCTAGGACTGCCTAGATCGATCCTTCCGAGCAGAAGTCTACAGCTGCCCAGCCTGCCGTTACGATCTTGGCAAAAACTATACAATGCAAGTGAATGAACTGCTGCAGACCCTCTTGAGCCAGCTCTTCCCTGGCTATGGCAATGGACGGTGATTCCAAAAAGCACTTCTAATTTCATTAAGATTTTTTTTTTTAAAAAAAGCAAAACCTTGTGGGGTTTTTTGACGGGGTTTTATTTAAATAAATAGCCTTTCAGAAAAGCTGTCGCTGTTGTCTCCCTTCCCTGAAAACTATAAAGGTTGAGGAACCTGCTTATGTATTTTTGTAGTAATGATTGCATCTTTTTTTTAAAGGAAACCTTCATGGTTGTAGGAATTGCAAATTTCTCATTGTGTGCTACTAAAATCTACAGAATTGCAGCTTTTTTAAAAATGGGGTGTCATTTTCTTTTAAAACTAAAAACCTAGTACATGGCTTGGTTGCTAGAACAATCTCTTTGATCTATGGATTTTTTGACTGTTAAGTTTGATGCTCTTGATCTTTTTGTGGCAGCATTTTAAAAAAACCGTTATCACAGCATTTTTTACTATTGTCCGTTTAGGACCCGCCACAGTGATCATTTGAGACCCCCTGATTCTTGGAGTGTTGACATTTTTTGCTAAAAGCCCCCTTCTGTACTGGTTACTTGTCTTAACCGTCTTTATGTAAAAGTTACTACCTCAGTCTCCACATTTAATCAGCCAGGTGCTGCTTCCTACTTAATAGTGCCATATGGGAACACACAAAAGCCATTTGGAAGTGCCTTTTTACTGCTTTTTTTGCTGTGAAAGACTGAGCTTTGAACATTGGGAAAGCACTGAATTTTCTAAACTGCCAACAAATTTTTTGCTCCTGGGATTCAAAAATGTCACTACCGCTGCTCTAGATCATTAGCTTTAGATCAGTGTTCTGCTTTGTGCATGTCTGAATATTCCTTTTTATCTTACTTAGAATGGGAAATTAGACATGGGAAGGCTTGGTTGTATATTCGGTGGTTGGTCATTCTTGCTTCAAACAGTACCAAAACCTTACAGTTCAATACCTCAGGATAAAGCAGAGTTGATACTCTTCACATTATACAGACTGGAATAAATGTGCTTGTTTAACTTTTTTAGCCTCTATACCTCCTTATAAATGTATAATATTGTTTGGAAACTTTTATGACTTTTGAATTATGCCACAGTTTTGTACAAACAAAAGTTCTCAAAAATAAAATACCTTTTCGTATCAAAGAGAATGTGCCTGATTAAATTTTGAAATTCGGTTTTTAGTTTGGTGATGATTAGATCTGTGTGGCTGGAGATCAAGATAACTTTTAGTCCAGCTGTTGCTCCCCCTACCCCACACTTAATCAAGGAGTTGACAAACCTTATCTTGAAATAGCTGACTGCCTGTTTTTTGCATGTGGAATGAACACTGGTTACAAATTGAGGGAAAATGCTAGCAGCAATTTCAGGGACTGTGAGAAGATAAATTTGTTTAAAACTTTTGTTGTTGTTCTTGATTGCATAGCTTGTTGTGGAAGAACTAACCGATTAATAAAGGTCCAAACTATGCTCCAAGTTGGTGCCCTCCAGATTTTTCAGACTAAAACTTCCTTTTAAATATAGGATTGTCTTTAAATTTCCCTTTTTCTTTTATGTATGTATCTGTCTGTTTTATATATTGTAAGTTGCTTTGAGTCATTGTTATAAGTATTAAAACTGCTCCTTTCCCCTTATGGGGTAGCCAAGAGCCCATATAGAGTTCTTTTGTAGGTTCTCTAGGGACGCGGGTGGCGCTGTGGGTTAAAGCCTCAGTGCCTAGGGCTTGCCGATCGAAAGGTCGGCGGTTCGAATCCCCGCGGCGGGGTGCGCTCCCACTGTTCAGTCCCAGCGCCTGCCAACCTAGCAGTTCAAAAGCACCCCTGGGTGCAAGTAGATAAATAGGGACCGCTTACTGGCGGGAAGGTAAACGGCGTTTCCGTGTGCGGCTCTGGCTCGCCAGAGCAGCGATGTCACGCTGGCCACGTGACCCGGAAGTGTCTCCGGACAGCGCTGGCCCTTGGCCTCTTTGAGTGAGATGGGCGCACAACCCTAGAGTCTGTCAAGACTGGCCCGTACGGGCAGGGGTACCTTTACCTTTTACTTTATTGGTAGGAGAAAATAACATGCAGGGAAGAGGAAAAAGGACCCAGAACAAAGGTGTGCAAGCCCTTATATAGACATTTTAAATTGCCCACCTCCAAGGTCACCTGAAGCAAAGTTCTTAACCCGAGGTAATATTTCTGGACTAGCGAACTCTGTAACCTGAAGCGTATGTAACCTGAGGTACCACTATACCTGATTGCATTATCTGTATTTTGGGCACGCTTTTTTTTTGTTATAACTACTTAATTCCTGAATCATAGGTCACAGGCTCACACCCTGTTCATATCTTGAATGTGCCCTGAGGACAGGATTTGTGAGGAAAGAGACAATGGGGAGGTTTCCCACTTTGACCTTGCAGAGAAATATTTGAGGTCAATTTGTTCAGGACCTAATCTGTGGGGTTTCAGACATGTGGTTTATATATACAGTCATGAACACTTAGTTTTTTTATATATGACCTTAAAATTCTTCTAACATCACCTTGGTAAAAAGTGACCAATAAATGTAATTAATTAATTAATAATAATAATACTCCCATCAGCCCCTGCCTTCATCCCATAGTCCCTTTGCAAGGGATCAGGAAGTTATTGTCCCTCATATGTACTACGCCTCCCATCATCCCTGACAATTGGCCTTGCCGTCCGAGGCTTATGGAGATTGTAATCCCAAACATATGGAAGGCACCAGTTTGTGGAAGCTTTGGCTGAAAAGAATAGTTACGTTACAGAAACACAAAGAGTGGATTGTACTTTCTGAGGCCAAGATTATTAAACTTGGAATTTGCTATCCAGTGTTGAGGGACAATTCTGGCTCTTAAAATATGAAGGTTGCCTGTCCTGAGGAGTAATTTCCAATGGACACAGAAAGATAGATGCTAAGGCTCACGATGTAAGACGTTTGTTGGAATTGGAGCTTTTCTTGCTTACAGTTGTTCATCATAAGATGTGAACTCCTTAGACTTCCAGTTGGTTGGCTTTGGTTGTGATTCAAAGGGCTCTTTCAAATGCATGTAGGGTGAGTGGGTTTTGTGTGTTACGGCAATGGCCTAGCCTTTGGCTGAGAGATTTAAAAAATGCGGTGGTCAGAGCTGTCTTTTTAAAACAAGGCTACGGGGTAAGATAATAAATCAAGGAGTCGGAGCTAGACTCTTTAACAGGTGACTATCCAACATCTGCCTGAACATCTGCAGCATGTAGATCTCCTCTCCCTATAGGCCGTTGGCTCCATGAACTGCTCTTTATCCTCCATATCTTAAACTCAGTCTACCCTCCTTACTGTTAAGTCCATTTGATCTAGTCTGGCCTCTTCTCTGTAAGAGGACCCTCAAGTATTTGACCCTCAAGTTCCTATGCACGCCCACTCCACCTTCTGCAGATGAAAGACCCTTCCTTCTGAAACCTGTTTCCATAACCATATGATGTGTTTTCCCTTGAATTCTGAGCCAATTCCTGTTTTGTTTTGAAGTATTCTGCATTTTTTATTTTGTCCTTTCTCTTCCAAAGAATACCAGCTGGCTCAATACCCTATATGAAGGGCAGATTAGGAAAGCGAAAGCTCATCCTGCTGCTTTTGCCAGGTGCGCGCATTTGAACTTGGGCGATCCTTGGGAGAGTCTCAAATCCCAAGATCCCCTCCCCGCAGCCTCAAAAGCATGCTTCTATGATTTGCAGCACTGTAGTGACCTTCGGCCCCCATTTAGGTTTACATTGCCCGCTCCTTGCTCATAGAACTGTTTTGAATAACAATGCATTGTGCCAGGGGTGTGGGATGCAGATTGCGGGAGGTGGGCGGTGAATTGGAGAGATTAGCGGGGAAAGGGTGCAGATCTCTTGATCTAATTTGCAAACCAATTCTCTCCTCCCCTCCGGGCCGCCCGCGATGCTGGAAAAGAAGCCAGCCGGCCAGCCGGCCCCTCCCTCATTGGTCCTCCTAACCCTGCAGCCCCCTCCTCCTCCTCCTGCACGCTGATTGTGTGTGCACGTTCTCACGTAGGCCGCCGGTGCTGGCTTTACCATCCAGCCCAGTGCGAGGAGGAGGAGGACCCAGGAAAGGGCGTGTCCCGTGGGCTACCTTAAGCCTCGCCCTCCACCCAATCAGAAGCGGGGCTCGCCACTGACCTCCTTCCCCCGCCTTCCTCATTGGTCGCGCGGCTCAACCAATACCGGAGTGGGAGAGAGAGAGGGCGGGGGAAAGGCTCGAGAGCTCTTGCCATTGGGCTGACCAGAAAAAAGGAGAAAGGGGCGTGGCTTGATGATGAAGAAGAGCGAGGAGGCGTGGCCAACCGCGGCGGTGTTTTCCTCCGCCTTCCCCCGGCGTTGGTCCTCGCGCCTGCCCTTCACTCGCCAGCGGCCAGCCAATCTCGCGCGCGGCGGAGGGCGGGACCTCCTCGGCCGTTGGAGGAGGAGAAGATTGGCAACGGCCGCTGGCGGAGGCGCCCCTCCCCCCCATCCCTCAGCCCCAACTGCCTGCACCCCCGAACCTGCCTCCGAGGAGACCCGTTGGAGGAGGCCGCTGGGGCGGCGCCTGGCGACGGCAGCGGCGTCGTGGTCGCCGCCAGCCCCGGGAAGGCCGAGGGCCGAGAGTGTTGGCGAGTGTGGTAAGGGCCTTGCGAAGACGGCGGCGGCGGGGGGGGGGCGCGTGTGTGGAGGTGTCGGCGCGGCTGCCGTTCGTTACCGCGACGGGAGGAGGAGGAGGGGGGTGTTGTCGCTTTATGTCTTATTTTACCTCAGGGAAAGGGGGCCGGGCCTGCGGAGAGCGGGGGGGAGGGGAGGGGATTCCGCCGCCGCCGCCGCCTCGGAACGGAAGCCCCGCCTCACAACGCCGTGCGTAGCTCCTTCTGTGAGGGAGGCGCTCGGGGTCGCTCGTTCTTTGCACCTCAGGAGGAAGGGGCGCTGGTAGCGCTTCCCTCATGGGACGCCCCCCCTCCCTCAAATCACAAGTTTTGGGTGATATCAATGTCGAAAGTCAAGACCCCCAGACCCTGCGCCGCCTTCCCCTTTACTTTGTAAATAAAACATATGTGAGGGAGAAGTGGATTTGCAGCAGCCCCGCTTGCCTCTTTGTATTGTTTGTGGGGTGTTTTGAGGGATGTGCAGTGTGTATTTCCAGTGTTGGAGGAAAGTTCAGGAGTCAATAGCAGGTCAATACATACCTGCACAAACACACACACACACACACACACACACAAAAGGCGAATTGCATGCGCAAACACATGCACACACATAAATAAGAGGCAAATTGCATGCACAAACATAAATAAGAGGCAAATTGCATGCACAAACACATGCACACACACACATAAATAAGAGGCAAATTGCATGCGCAAACACATGCACACACACATAAATAAGAGGCAAATTGCATGCGCAAACACATGCGCGCGCACACATAAATAAGAGGCAAATTGCATGCGCAAACACATGCACACACACATAAATAAGAGGCAAATTGCATGCGCAAACACACATGCGCACATATATAAATAAGAGGCAAATTGCATGCATAAACACATGCACACACACATAAATAAGAGGCAAATTGCATGCACAAACACACATGCGCACATATATAAATAGGCGAATTGCATGCACACACACACACGCCCATGCACACATAAATAAGAGGGACATTGCATACACAAACACCTGCACACACATATATGATAGGGATACATGCACATAAATAAAAGGCAAATTGCATACACAAACACACATGCACACACACAATAGGGATATACACACCCACATATACCGTATTTTCCGCTCTATAAGACGCACCAGACCACAAGACACACCTAGTTTTTGGAGGAGGAAAACAAGAAAAAAAATATTCTGAATCTCAGAAGCCAGAACAGCAAGAGGGATTGCTGCGCAGTGAAAGCAGCAATCCTTCTTGCTGTTCTGGCTTCTGGGATAGCTGCGCAGCCTGCATTCACTCCATAAAACGCACACACATTTCCCCATACTTTTTAGGAGGGAAAAAGTGAGTCTTATAGAGCAAAAAATACGGTAAATAAGAGGCAAATTGAATGCACACACATATATAATAGGGATACACACACACGTATCCCTATACACACACCAAAACCCCCGCACATATATAATGGCAAATATATACTAATACATGCACATTTATGTGTAAATATAATAGCATATTATTGAATCCCAAATGTCTCAACTTGCTGCCCCTGTAACATATGTATATATTAAACCAAGTCCTACTCTGAGTATACCCACCAAATTATTTACTGTATTGAATTTATTGGTTGTTGTTTTTCTTTTAACCTGGGCAACTCAGAAGTGTCTAACGTGTCCTGTTCACTTCAGGGAGTCTGCTCCTGAATGGAATTTAGCTGGACACGGGTGTTATATAATATTAAGTTGTATCCAGTGTTAGTCAGTGTAGACTCATGGAAATGAATGCATGTTACTAGCTTTGGGCCTATCATTTCAATGGGTCTGAGTGAAACTTGGATATGTATAAAACACGATGAATAGAGTGCATCATAGTCGTAGTAGAGGCTCATTGAAATAAGTGAAGATGGCTAACTTTGGTTCTTTAATAGTGGTCCTAGTCTGAGTAGAACAGTTTGTTAAAAGTTAATGGTTTGAATGGTAATTGTTGCTTTTTTATGGGTTGTATCCACTCATATTCGGAGCAGACCCACTGAAATTAAAGAGCATGACGAATTTGGATCAGTTAATTTCAGTGAGTCTCCTCTGACAAACACCGGCTACCTTGGCCTGAAAAGCGAGTTGAGCGCTGCACTCCATAGTCGCTTTTTACTGGACTTAACTGTCCAGGGTCCTTTACCTTTTTACCTTATTTGTATTTGAGATTGTTACTCTTTTTCAAGTTGCCTGTGGGTCTTTTTGTCTTCACTGTTAGTGTGGTGAATGTAAATCTGGCGATGTATTATGTAAATTGCTGATGATAGTAGTCTATATTGTGTTGTTTTAGTTTTGTTCTAAAAGTATCAGCTATTTGTGTCTATTTTTTTTGCTGTTTTGTACATTGCACGAGGCAATTAATAAAACAACGATGATGATAATAAATTGGAGAGAGGGAAACCACAAGATTCTTGTCTTTGTGTAGCAGAAGCAACAGGCTTGATGTGGGGACCTCCTCATCTGTACTATTATAAAAAGAGTTTACAGCAGTTTGTCTTGCTTGGGGATGGGGAGGTAGGAAAGCCTGCTCACAGTGTTCTGACGCTATGTACTATAACCAAAAGATACCCCTCTTCTCCCTTCTCACCCATGTGACTGAAAGTGACTGAAAGTGAAAGCAACTTCACAACTTTCTTTCTCACTGAAGTGTGGTCAACAAGTACCAGCTGGGTGCTATCTGGGAGCTGCATTTGAGATTTGCAAGGCACCAGGTGCATTTTGCACCTGGCTGTTGACCACTTGCAATCAAGTGAATGTGCCAGGATGGCACCTGACGTCTCCACTATCTGGAGTTGTATTCCTAGGGATCATTGGATCTTGACTGTTTTCACACACTAATACCGCATCCTGTAGAATTCTATCAGTTCTATTTTATCTGCACAATCAGAATGGATTTTAGGAACCAAAAAGTCATATTGAAAAATAGGGCTTAAGGAGCCATTTGGCACTTGGCTTTTATATCTGAGTTTCTAACTCTGCTTGTAGCCACTGACGAATTTATATTCTAGTAATTTGTCCAATCCCCCTTTGACATCTTCAAAGTGACTGCCCACTAAATGTGGCAGCTGGTTTCTCTTCAGATGTACATGCAATAAAAAAAGTTCTTACCTGCTTCAGAAAGCTGGAGGGTAGGGCTGTGTGATATGTCAGTATATCGTAAATGTGTGTGCGCTGTGCAAAAATCACAATGTGGGGGGAAACTGTGAATCCAACCAATGCTTCTTTCGATTCCTGTAGTCCCTGTTAACTCTGCCAGCTCAGCTCTCCCCAGCTTCATTCAGGGGCCAGCAATTCACAAGATCAGGCACTGGCAAAAATCCTGATGCAGGAAAAATTGTGAAGACAGTCAATAGTTCCATCCTTATTTCAGACATCGTGATATATTGTGATGTTTAGCTGGTGTTACAGCGCAATGTTGAAAACCAGTTATTGCCCAGCCCCACTGGAGGGACCAACCAGATAGAGATGTCAGTTGCTAGCTAACCTGGCATCCAGAGATCTCCACGTGGTTGTAATTAGACCCACACCAGTCACAAAATGTGCCTGGTTTCTAATGCTGCTGCCAATCCAGCAACTCAAGTGTAACTCTGAGCCACAAGACGCTTCACAGGCAAATGAGCAAGCAACAACTTTTGAGATAAATGAAGGAACAGTGGGAGAAACTTAATTCTTAGATACCTTAGATAATGTGACATATTTTAGTAAGATCCAGGTTGGCACTTTAAGAGCAGCAAAATACATCCTGCTCTCAGTATGTAATTGATACAAGCCCTTCAAAAGCCACACTCCTGAGGTCTAAACTTTGAACCTAATTATGGCTAACTAAATGCCAGCACCCAGTTTACAGTAACACAGTAGAGCATCCGACTAGAAAAATATTACTAACTACACAGCTGCTGCTGTTAACGAACAAATAAAAAGGAAGAGAGAGCACACAAGCATATCCAGTGTGGTTAGCAAGCGGCTTTTGTTTTCTTACAGTGTAAGACTTGCATTTTTGCAAAAAAAGACTCATCCATTAAAAAAAATTAAACATTTTACTTTATGTATATTGAAGCAAATGCTTTGTAGAATATGAAATCAGTCTGTCTGGAGTTGTGTGTGTAGAGGTGAAGGTCACTTTTCTGATATGACGAGAAAGATCCAGCAATGTTTCCCATAGGGCAAGTTGACCTAGTCAGAAGGCCAGATCCAGAAATGGCCAACTTTCCACAGACCACTTTGACAAGTGGATGGAGTCCACTACAGGTGATTTGAACTTCAATTAACTTCTGCAATACAAAAGAAACATTTGTTCCCAATTCTTCCTTTGAAGCCCTAGCCTTAATTCATTTGCAGCACCCAAGCTCTCTAGGGACACTTGTTTTTAAGTGTCAAGCAAGCAGTTAAGAACTTTTTTCATTTGCCAAATTTTTAGTGTGGGTGAAATTTCTGTCTCCCTATTTTTATCTTGCGCCTGGCTTTCTTACCTGAAATTTATTTTTTTGAAATTTTGACCGTTTTCCTGTGTTTACTGAACTTTTTGTGAGTCTCTGTGAGCTTAATTTACTGTATAAAGAAAAACTGAGTATGTTTTATAGTATATATAGCTGTAAATAGAAATAAAATACAGATGGTCAGATAGGGAACTGACCAAAAATATTTCCATTACTTGCAAAATCACTGATGCACATTTTCAATAGCTGTACATTTGCCTGAATATCAATGCTTACATGATGCTAGAGCTAACATAAAGGTAAAGGTACCCCTGACCGTTAGGTCCAGTCGTGAATGACTCTAGGGTTGCGCGCTCATCTCGCTCTCTAGGCCGAGGGAGCTGGCATTTGTCCGCAGACAGCTTCTGGGTCATGTGGCCAGCATGACTAAGCTGCTTCTGGCGAACCAGAGCAGTGCATTTACCTTCCCGCCAGAGTGGTACCTATTTATCTACTTGCACTTGACGTGCTTTTGAACTGCTAGGTTGGCAGGAGCTGGGACCGAACAACGGGAGCTTACTCCATCGTGGGGATTCGAACCTCCAACCTTCTGATCGGCAAGCCCTAGGCTCTGTGGTTTAGACCACAGCACCACCGGTGTCCCAGTGCGCCACCCGCTAACATACTGCACTCCAACTGCATGCTACGCATAGCCTAAAATGGTCAGGGCTCAATGTCTTGATTGGTGGGTGGCAATAGAATTACCAGGGTTGTTGTGGGAACATTTGTTGGCATTGTCTCTTGTTTCTACAGTTATATTTGTGGTTTTTACTTTGCTGCTGGGAATAGAATAGAATCATGGAATTGGAGGGCACCCTGAGTATCATCTAGTCCAAACCCCTGCAATGCAGTTATCCCTTATGAGATCAAAACTGCAACCTTGGCATTATCAGCACCACACTCTAACTAACTGGGCTAGTACATAGCATTGTGACTGTTATCTATTTCCTTCATTTATGTTCCACCTTTCCTCCAAGGAACTCTTTTTTTAAAGAAGCGGTTTGATGATAGCTTCTTTAAAGGGGTCCATGGAAAATTCCTCAGAGAGGGGAGCATTCAGCACCCTACAGAATCCATTGCCCAGCCCTGCCTGGCTCGCTTTTAAGAGCCAGGACAGGTAAGGATCAAGGTGGTCTGTTTTACTTGCCCAAGAAGCCTGTTCAGATCCACTGTTGTAACAGGTTGAAATTGATCCCATACAACTTGACCAGACACAGCTCTGGCACTCTCCTGCCTTGGCCCTGCTACCACAGTGGCGTCTAGCTTTTTCCAAATCTTGAGTGATTATAGCTGCAAAAAACTGCAAAATTATTACAAGTCATCCTTTTTGGACACTGATGGAAAAGGTGGTTCTGTTAGACTATGAACAACCTTAAAGAGTCTCCTGGACCTGTTTTCTGCAAATGCAATAGAGGTGGTGAAGAAAATCCTCTTTGCCATCACTATCGCCACTTGGTAGGCTCAACATTGAACTCTTAACTCGTGTTTGGTCCAATTTAGAGTGAGGTGGTTTTCTGCCATTGCTACTCTAGCCATCTCAGCAATTGTTTCATCACCCTCACCTCCGGGGAAAACTACAGGGCCATTCAGGCTCCATGCAATTGGAGAGGGCACTTCAGAGCCACACAGTTAATAGCCCTTGTTAGCTCCATATTCCAGTGAACCACCAGGGAATCAGCTGAGAGGCCATCAATATGGAATAATATATCCCTCAACACTCTCTGGAAGCCATTTGGATCCATTAACTGGCGGGGGCAAACAATTGAAATTGGTCCCACCTCCCTGCGGAGGGGAAGGGTTGCAGAGAAGTCTAGTTGCACCAGGAAATGATCTGACCATGGCATTTATTCTGTTCCACTGGAACTTAATGTCAGATCATCCACAGAGGTAAACACCAGATCTAAGGCATTTCCATGGCTATGAGTAGGGCCAGATTTATTCAGGGACAGCATGGATGTTAGAATCCCCTAGGACCACCAGACTAGGTGTCTCCAGGAGAACATCCAACATGACCTGAAGCAGCTCAGGCAGAGAATCCATATTTTTTAAAAAATAATAATCCAATAAAGGCCACATTAGAGACATTCCGAATTATAGAATAATCTAACAGTCCAAATATTAAGCCAAATCATAAATCTTTGTTTGACTTCCCATGCTCTGAGGTTGGAGGATTGCCATCACCTGACATTTGCACCGCTTTCTTTATTAGTCCAGGTGGTTCCCATAGCAAATACGCAGTATATCAAAAAGAAACGAAGGAGGCTCCCCCTCCCTTTCCGTTCTGACATACCAGTTCCATAGTAAAGATAGTCTCTCTTTCACTCATCCTTTAGCTCCTCACTGGCTGAATCAGTTGGCAGAGAAGTTTATCTCCCCTCACTCAGAGCATGCCCGTTAATTAAATCCGAATTACCATCTTAAAAAACAGGAGTTCATTTGCTCATGGTGGCGATTTTGGAGTGTTGCCAAAGAGACGCATGGTGTCTTCCACCCAGCGCCCCCTGCCCCCTCATTCCTACTGGATTGGGGCAGGTACTGGGCGATCTGTGGGTGAAGCTGCTCCCCCCCCCAGCCCCGGGGGGGGGGGGGGATGTTGGGAGGATGATTACTCCCATCCTCAAAATATCCTGTGCGAAATGGCTCTAATGCAATCAACAGCCTCCGCCATAGAAAGGCAGGGAATCCTTGGTGCAGCAGGGAGGTCAGTACACCAATAGGAATCCTGCGCTAACCCTACTGCCCAACTTCCAGAACGTGCACTCAGCAAACTGGGTCTCCCTAATAGGATGCCGGATGAAAACTAATGACATCCAAAAAATCACGGCAAACCTCCCTACCTGCCCACAGGACCTGGGTTGCTGTGAGTAAGCAGCAAGAACAGGCCCACCTAACATGTCCAACCAGGTCTCTGTAACACATGCCAGGTCAATTCCTCCATCCACAATCGAGTCATGGATGGCAGTGGTCTTAGGAATCATTGACCTGACATTGCACAGCAGCACCTTAAGGTCATGTGGGACACCCTTGTTGACACCTGTATCCTTCTGGTCAGGAGCACACCCGGAGGCAGGAATAGTCTTCAGATGACAACTAAAGTTGCTCCCTCGGTAATGACATAGTCCCGTCCTAGTGTAACTCTTCCTCCTGCCTGTGATCACTGGGATTGAATGTCCCAATGCCTCCCCCCTGTGGAACCTGCTGCAGCCATTCTGTTCTGAACAACAACAAGCAACATGTCCACTAATAATATACTAACAGAATATTTGTAACATTATACTGTTTCAAAATTCATAAACAGAAGACATATAATATGTGCATGGAGTCACAAATAATAGGAATTAAATAAATGTTTCAAGAACAGGAATGTAGGAGTAGTGAGTCACTATCAAAGATCACTGAGATGGAGGCAAAATGCCTTTCCACAGTCAATATCCTACAAATGCAATGATAGGTGCTCCAAACATAGCAATAGGGTACCCTGAGCACAGCAGCAGACAGAACAGCTCTTCCAGGATAACGAACTGTTTCAATGATACAGTGGTGCCTCGCAAGACGAAATTAATCCGTTCTGCGAGTCTCTTCGTCTAGCGGTTTTTTCGTCTTGCGAAGCAACCCTATTAGCGGATTAGCGCTATTAGCGGTTTAGCGGCTATTAGTGGCTATTAAAGGCTTAAGGGATTAGCGGATTAGCTGCTAAAAGGCTATTAGCAGCTTAGCGTCTTAGAAAAAGGGTGTGGGGAGCGAAAAAAACCCTCAAGAATCGCAAGACATTTTCATCTTGCGAAGCAAGCCCATAGAGAAATTCGTCCTGCGAAGCACCTCTGAAAACGGAAAACCCTTTCGTCTAGCGGGTTTTCCGTCTTGCGAGGCATTCGTCTTGCGGGGCACCACTGTAATTCTTCATCAGCTGGCAAAAGTGCTCAACTAGAGGCACTTCCATGCCTTGATTCCTAATGTGGGATCGAGGCTCTCCTATACGGACACTGCCCGCCAGTATGGTCGATCCAATATAAAGCAGATTGCAAGGGCATCTTATTAGGTAGAAGAGTTTGGATTTGATATCACGCTTTATCACTCCCCTTCAGGAGTCTCAAAGCGGCTAACAATCTCCTTTCCCTTCCTCCCCCACAACAAACACTCTGTGAGGTGAGTCAGGCTGAGAGACTTCAGAGAAGTGTGACTGGCCCAAGGTCACCCAGCAGCTGCATGTGGAGGAGTGGGGAATTGAACCCGGTTCACCAGATTACGAGTCCACTGCTCTTAACCACTACACCACACTACAGCATCTTTGTATACAATATCTTTGGTCTGACATGTACTGAAATGACGGATGGTAAATCTAAAGTTAGAATAAGCATCATAGATTTCTTTCGTCTGTAACACAAAAGGGCAAGATATTCATCTACCGCATTTATGATGACCCATCAGGCTGGAACTAGTGGGAGAACGTGTCAATGTAAGGTCAGAGTGGACCAGCCATTCTGCTGGCTAGGGCCCACTCCCGGGGCAGCCCTGACCCTCTCCCCTTAAAAACAAAATACATTATGCCAGCTATAAAGTAAACCAATAGAAAATAAGAATAAAAAGAAACAATTTACAGTTATGCACAAATTAAAATGACCCCAACCAACCCCCAACCCAATAAAAGCAAAACAACCAAAATGTAAAGCTCCACAGATTAAAAGCTGTTTAAAAACATTTCCGGCAGCTGGAGCAGTAAAACCATTAACAGCCCCTAAACACTCGCCCCAACCCAAGAGTTTGTTCCAGTGAGCCTTGCAGCAGGGAGCAGGTCCTTCAGCCTGCACAGTAGCAGATGTTACTCTGGCCTCCCAGGAGCCTCTTGTAGCCGGTTTGTGTGAGTCTGGGCCACACACCCTAGGCCAGGTAGAAAGGAACTTGCAGCAGGGAGCCGGTTGTGGTTGATGTTACCAATATCACCACTTTTCTCTTTTGTTTGACTTTCTTTTTGAAGAGGCAGAGGGCCAAAGTGGGGAGGAAATACTGGGAGGGAAGTTAGTCATTTGCAAAGCAGAGAGTTGCAGGGGTTAAGTGTTAGAGTGGGTGACCAAGGTTCAGATCCCCACTGACTCATGAAGCTCACTGGGTGTCCTTGGGCCAGTCATTCAACAATACAAACAACACAATAACTGAACATCTTGCCACCAGTAAGGAAAAAAGTCTGCAGCGTCTTTATTATTATCAGTGTGTACCTTTTTTCTGAGTGGCTGGAGATAGCAGAGAGAGGAAGAATGTATTGTACATTTTCAAGGACACAAGATGGGGAGGCACGTCTGAACACTAAGCAACTCCTGTGGTGGAGACAGGGGCATAGTGTCTCTTACTGGGGCAGGGGGTGGGTGGCCCAGCTCACACACTGGAGCCTGCTGCTTCTGCCCCTGGGTCAGGCCTGACCTGGGAGTGGAGCTGTGGCCGGCTGGCAGTGTTGGGCCGCCATGTGAGGAAGCTGACATCCATAGCTCCCTCATGTGCTGGAACCCCAATGAAGGAGAGCTTGATCCAGAGATGGTCCACCTATATATCAACCTATTCCTGCCTCTTTTTCTTAACAGTTTGAAACAGTTGTAAATAAAGCAGTCTGCAGTATATGGTACTTCAATCTACATTCTACACATTTTCAGGAGGACCACAGTTGTAGGATTAGAACTTGTCGCCGGTTGTTTTTCGGTGACTCAACAGTGCCACCCAGTGACCAAGTTCCAGTTCCGTCATTTACTAGTGAAATAATTCTTCACTGCAAGAGAGCCAGGGCAGCTGCTTTCATCCCCTTTCCATGCTACTCCCCTGAAGCCTTTTGATATGCTGAAGAGACTCCATTGTGGTTCTGTTTGCATTAGTGAACAAACAAACACAAACTGCAAAGTTCTTGCATGTGGTTTCAACCCACCCATACCTCTCCCTCTGCCCCTAGGAGCCAACTCCTAGGGGCCAAGGGGTCCACACCATCCCAGTAAAATATTTGAGGGGGCCACCCCCCCAAGTTGATGGGCATTGCCATTCAAATGGTGTGTGTGCATGCGTGGCATCGTGGTCGATTATGCAGGGCAGTGCCTACCCCCCCCCATTTTATTCAAGTTGGCACTCCTGCTCTTAGCTCTCTCTGTCTTTTGCTGTTCAGGAGACCCATTTCCAGCTTCGCTTTTGGTTCCCGAATAGGAGAGGGCTGGATTGACACCCCTGCCCCCCTTATTTCAGAAGAGAAGGGGTGTATGGGTGTGCTTTTAAGCAAAATGAGCTTTGCTTTGGGGGACAGAGAGAGGGAAGGGAATCGAAGCAGAGTGGGGAGGTTGTTTTGTTGTTGTTTCAACAAGTTTACTTTGTGAGTATTCCTTTCCTGTTTACATAATGAGGCACTGGAAGGCTGCTTTAGAAGGCTGCTTTAGAGAGGTTTAGGATCTCTCTTCCCCCCCAACCCCCATTATTTGGGAAGAATATTAGGAGGAATATTGTGGCATTTTAAAGAAACACATTAAAGTCTGACATCTCCTTGTTGTATTGTGAGGGAAACTCTTTAATATCGGGGACCCATTGGCTGTTTATACACAAGAAAACACCCATCAAGGGAGACAGGTTGGATTGGATGTTGTTTACATTAATCTTTTTAATGTTTTAAGAGATTCTCAAATCCTGGATATTAAAATGCAAAATGCATCAACATTTACATAGTTTGCCATGGTAAATGTGTCATGCCAGGTAACCTTTCATGTAACTTTTCATGTAACAGGATTTTGAAGATGCAACTGTACAGGCAGTCCTGTAAAAAAGTTACACAGTATTGCGATTGGAGAGGTACTGCTCAAAAATAATGAATTAGGTTGCAATCCCAATCCCACTTGCATGGGTGTAAGCCCCTTTGAATTCAGTAGGATCTGTTTCTGTGTAAAAATGGTTAGGATTGTGATGTTAGGGCTGTTCTTCCAATAATGTTGATATAATAGACATATTTAGCTGTGACTGCAGTACTTGCTGAAGTGTGTGTGTGTAACATAACATTACACGCATGCGCGCACACATATACATACCAGTATTTGTAAATACTTATGGTTGGTTACTGTTGCTGAGGCTGATTCCCATTTTTATTTGTGGTGTCCAATTAAGAACTGCTATTAAAAATGTGATATTAACAATGTGTCACAGCTATGAATTGTGTATTAGTTCATGCGTTCAGAAAAAACAGATAGAAAGTGCTCTGCTGCACTGGTGACTACCCATTCTGTTTTTGTGCCTGCAACCCAGGTTCCAGGAGCCATTTGGCTCTTAGCTTATACACCTCACTTTCTAATACTGTCACGGTGTTCCCACTTAAAATTTAAAGAGGCTATTGTAATAATATATGTATTGGATGTTACCCCCACTCCCCACCCATAGGAAATTGGGAGTTCTTAGGGCATTTGAGAAACTTTTAAGATGAACAAACACACATTTAGTGTTAATATAACTGTAGTATGCATGTGCGTATGATAGAAGCATACAGTGGTGCCTTGCAAGACGAAAAGAATCCGTTCCGTGAGTCTCTTCGTCTAGCGGTTTTTTCGTCTTGCGAAGCAACCCTATTAGCGGTTTAGCGCTATTAGCGGTTTAGCGGCTATTAGCGGCTATTAAAGGCTTAAGGGATTAGCGGATTAGCTGCTAAAAGGCTATTAGCAGCTTAGTGCCTTAGAAAAAGGGGGTGGGGAGCGAAAAAAACCCCCCAGGAATTGCAAGACATTTTCGTCTTGCGAAGCAAGCCCATAGGAAATTCGTTCTGCGAAGCACCTCCAAAACGGAAAACCCTTTCGTCTAGCGGGTTTTCCGTCTTGCGAGGCATTCGTCTTGCGGGGCACCACTGTAGTTTTGAAGCAGTTGATTTTTCAGGTGCATTCTTGCATTTGAATCAGAAAATACCTTTAAATATCGATTAAAGGAGAAGGAGGTACCACTACATTTGGAAACACGCACCCTCTGATGCTGAAGGGACTCTTGGCTGTTGTTGAATCAAGACCACCCAGGGACAACTGGGGGATTCCTGCATTGCAGGGGGTTGGGCTAGACGACCCTTGAGGCCCCTTCCAACTCTACATTTCTGTGATATACATTAAGAAAAACTGAGTCTTTTACCTCTATAATGTCAACAGTGGACTTTTAGAACAGGAGCTGGCATTGCACAAAGGTATTAAGTTACTAAATCATTGTGAAATACTTTTATTGAGTGAAATAGTGTAATTAACCTTGTCAAACAATATTCTGAAACAAACATTACTATCTTATACAAATAATACAGTATTATTGATACATTAAATTTTTATGGTCTTCCTTCTTTTCTTTTTTAACCTTCTCTGTCTCTTATTAATCAACTTTCCCAATATAATTTTTGGTTAGACTTGTGAAAGACCTGAAAGTAATTTTAGTGTATACAGTATATATTATTTTTACTTAGGTCTGGTTTTGTGTCTCATGCTCTCTGTAAGCTGTTCAATATAAATTATATTTATTTTTTTCTTTTCTTTTGCTATAGCTATTTTCTTGTAGAGAAGAGAAAAACTAAAGAAATAAACATAAATGTTAAAATGTAGTATTTTGATTGAAATATATTCAGTACAAAGTATTTCAATATGTCACAAGCTTATCCCATCATTAAACCCTATGGTGGGGAAGTAAGTATTGCAAGCAGATGATACCATAATAGAAACAAGAAAATACAGTGGTGCCTCGCAAGACGAAAAGAATCCATTCCGCGGGTCTTTTCGTCTTGCGGTTTTTTCGTCTTGCGAAGCAAGCCCATTGACGGATTAGCGCTGTTAGCGCTATTGACAATTTAAGGGCTAAAAACGGCTTTTTAAGGCTTGGGGGATTAGCGGTTTTGCTGCTAAAATGCTTTTAGCAGCTTAGTGCTTCAGGAAAAGGGGTTTTGGAGCGAAAAATTTTTTTCCCGTCATTTTTCGTCTTGCGAAGCAAGCCCATAGGGAAATTCGTCTTGCGAAGCGCCTCTGCGGACGGAAAACCCTTTCGTCTTGCGGGTTTTCCGTCTTGCGAGGCATTCGTCTTGTGGGGCACCACTGTACAGTGGTACCTCTGGGTATGAACTTAATTCGTTCTGGAGGTCCGTTCTTATCCTGAAACTGTTCTTAACATGAGGCGCCATTAGCTTGCATCGCGGGGCAAAGTTCACACCCGGGAGCAACTACTGTATTTTTTGCTCTACAAGACTCACTTTTTCCCTCCTAAAAAGTAAGGGGAAATGTGTGTGCGTCTTATGGAGCGAATGCAGGCTGCGCAGCTATCCCAGAAGCCAGAACAGCAAGAGAGATTGCTTCTTTCACTGCGCAGCGATCCCTCTTGCTGTTCTGGCTTCTGAGATTCAGAATATTTTTGTTCTTGTTTTCCTCCTCCAAAAACTAGGTGTGTCTTGTGATCTGGTGCGTCTTATAGAGCGAAAAATACGGTACTTCCAGGTTAGCACAGCTCGTAACCTGACGCATGCACAACCAGAAGCATTAGTATCCAGAGGTACCACTGTAAAGAGGTTAGCTTATTCCTTCACGGAGGGATTCTTAAGTTTACTCAGTGCGGTTTATTTGTGTCCTGTGGTCCAAGAATAGGTGGTTAAGGATATTTGCCTGGCTATTGGAATAGCATGCCACCCCCCAAGCAGCTGTACGTTAAACAATTTGCTATTTCATAAATGGAATTATATATAGTTTATATACAATTTATATAGTTGGGTGAAGATTTTATTTTAAATCCATGTTTTCTGATGTAGTTAAAGATTATTGTAAGATGACCTCTTTGAAGATGGTTTTATGAAGCATTTTAGATAATTCTCTCCCTGCCCCCAAGTTCTTTATACAATTGCTTATTCTCTTCTCACAGCTGTTCACTTGCTAGCATTCATCTGCAGTAAAGCTCTGAATCTGGGTCAGTGTGTCACACCCACTGTTGGAGGGCCTGAAAGCATGTCCTGTGACCAGGAGTGCAAATACGTTGAGTTTAGAGAGGCAGTACAATACAATAATGGCTTTTAGACTAGCTTGTGGTGCTGAACAGAAAATGGTTGCATTTGTATATTGACAAAATGCAGAGGAGGAGAAAGAGATTGAATCAATCAATCAATCAATCACTGAAGAATATAATTGCAGGCTTGTAATTTTTATGGTAGCGGGTTTTTTTGGGGGGGGGGGACTGTTTATGTAACCAACAGTGGCATTAATTTTGTCATGTATTTGCTACCACCTCTCCCACTCCCCCGCTCTAAAAGTAGGTGAAGTAAATATGACTTTGCTCATGTGCACAGTTGAGGGAAGGAGGTCTGTGTTGTTGAGGATGATACTTTTGGTGCTTTAACTGTCTGTGTTTACAACTACAGTGGTGCCTTGCAAGACGAAAAGAATCCGTTCCATGAGTCTCTTCGTCTAGCGGTTTTTTCGTCTTGCGAAGCAAGCCCATTAGCGGATTAGCGCTATTAGCGGTTTAGTGGCTATTAGCGACTATTAAAGGTTTAAGAGATTAGCGGATTAGCTGCTAAAAGGCTATTAGCAGCTTAGTGCCTTAGAAAAAGGGGGTGAGGAGCGAAAAAAAACCCCCAGGAATCGCAAGACATTTTCGTCTTGCGAAGCAAGCCCATAGCAAATTTGTTTTGCGAAGCACCTCCAAAACGGAAAACCCTTTCGTCTAGCGGGTTTTCCGTCTTGCGAGGCATTCGTCTTGCGGGGCACCACTGTAAATCAAAGCTATTTACTTATTTGTCTCAAGCAGCATATCTCACTAGCGGTTTTTAGTGGGTAAAACTCTAATTTGCTTTTCTTTCAAAATATAAACTTATATACATATGAAACATAAGTAAAGGTAAAAAAGGTAAAGCACCCCATAGCGGTTAAGTCCAGTCAAACTCGATTATAGGGTTCAGCACTCACTTTCAGGCTGAGGGAGCTGGCGCTTGTCTGAAGACGGCATTCCGGGTCATGTGGCCAGCATGACTAAACCTCTTCTGGTGCAACGGAACACCGTGATGCAAGCCAGAGCACACAGAAATGCCATTTAACTTCCTGCCACAGTTGTACCTATTTATCTACTCATGCTGGTATGTTTTCAAATTGCTAGGTTGGCAGGAGCTGGAACAGAGCAATGGGAGCTTACCCTGGACCTTACGGTCGGTAAGCCCAAGAGGCTCTGGGTCCTATACATGAAACATAAAGATGTTTGTCAGGCTTTCCCCATGTCCAAAATACCCAAAATCCAATCCATTAGGTGTGCCTGCCTACCTTCCCTTCACACATGCTATGTCACCCACTATGGCATATGCACCTATCAATTTCACATCTTTTCTATTTAATACACCATCCCCTCTAGCTTCTACAGTGGAATGGTTCAGATATATTGCTAAACTATAGTTTACCATTACAAGAACAAATCTCAGGCTCACATGCTCACTCTGCATGGCTGTGAGGGGCTTGCAAGTTCTCATTTCTGTTTTTAATTAACCACACCGTGTCATGTCAGCTGAACCTGAAAAAGTGTGAGTGGTTTTAAGTATGTTACGTTGAAAGAAACCGAGCTCAAACCATAGCTTAAGAAGTTGGGATGGTTTTGGGTTGTTTGTTGATACAACAAACAGTAGTTAAGATTAGATACAGCTTAGTTTTCAGGCATAGAGCAGCTAAACTCTGGTTAAACTAAGATGGAAGCCGAAGCTTCTGATCTTCATAATGACCATTGGTAGTGCCAATAAAAGAGGCATACAAGAAGACACTCAAATTACAGTGGTGCCTCGCAAGACGAAAAGAATCCGTTCCGCGAGTCTCTTCGTCTAGCGGCTTTTTCGGCTTGCGAAGCAACCCCATTAGCGGATTAGCGCTATTAGCGGTTTAGTGGCTATTAGCGGCTATTAAAGGTTTAAGGGATTAGAGGATTAGCTGCTAAAAGGCTATTAGCAGCTTAGTGCCTTAGAAAAAGGGGGTGGGGAGCGAAAAAAAATCACAGGAACTCGCAAGACATTTTCATCTTGCGAAGCAAGCCCATAGCAAATTCGTTTTGCGAAGCACCTCCAAAACGGAAAACCCTTTCGTCTAGTGGGTTTTCTGTCTTGCGAGGCATTCGTCTTGCGGGGCACCACTGTATATAGCAGTGTTCCGAAAGTGGTGAGCAAGAGGCAACAGCAGGAGGATTTAAGATGTAAAACAGATATTGGTACCTGGCATGCTACATGTACCATCGCTATTGGAGATCCTGGGATCGATCGCAGGCTCCTCTTCCTCCTCCTTCCTCCTTCTGAAGCCAGCTTACCTTCATGGGGTGGGGGGAGTAGAGCTCCGGTGGGGGGGGGAGGCAGGAAACAAAAAGCTCTGTGTCTGCTCGCTCGCTAGTTCAAATGCAAGGAAAAGAATAAGAAAGGAGCGCACCCCAAACAGCGAGGAAGGCAAATAACAAAACACATGGGGGAATGCCCCCTTAGTGCTCCATGAGTTTGCTTTAAGGCAACAGCAGGGGAAAGAGAGGTGGAGTAAGGGCTTCGGGATGCTGACTCGAAGTCAGCTGAGATTTAAAGCAACAGTAGGGGAAAGACGGAGAAGCCCGGGCCATGCTCCTCAGATCTGTGTAAACTAATATAAAAATATAGTTTGACTTTTCTCACTTGTTTAGTTACTTGTCCATCTAACAACTATTTGGATCTGTCATGGTGATATCCAAACATAACTACTGTATCTGTGAAATAAAGTTCCATTTATTTATTTAAAATGACTTCGGAGGGTGATAGATCACTGCCAGTTTCTTATATTGGATTGTAGATCACACCCTACTTTGTCCATTGTCATTACAATAAGAGGTCTGAAAATAGTTTATTATAAGGAAATGCTAGTCAGACTGAAGATACCAGTAACCCCCTATTTCTCAAGCGTAGAATGTGGGCAGATTCTTTTTCCTGGACCCTATTCAGTGTTTAATGCTTCCTTATATATATAAAAAAATCATTTTCTAGCTTCATTAGTAACAGTGAATGGATGGCAATTGCAAATACAGTATTAGGCGAACTTGGCAGTTTTAGAGTTTTTGGCTTTGTTTTCTAAATACAAGTAAAACAAACATTCTAAATGAGATCACACTGTAGAGCATCAGAGATTTTCTGTGTGCAAACTGCAAATTGCCAGGTGCAGATTACCTTAATTTGCACAGGAAAAATTGAAACAGAAATTTAAAAGTTTCTGGAAAACCAACAAATGTAAATACCTAGATAATTCTAGAATAACTTTCTCTAAACTTGACTGCTGTTCCATTTCTAATTTCATTGAGGATGATGATTTGTAGATATGGGATCCTGGCTCCAAAATAAGGAACTACACTTGAAGTTGGAACTGTTTATTCTTTGAATTGAGGAAGACATGCTATTTTTTTTTTATGTAGTCTTTTCTGTTCTCTCCATGTGAAATCATTAAGGAGCACATTAAGAACAATTCTCTGTATTGCAGTAGGTTTTTGTTGGTATGTTGCAGATGAAATATTAAACTGGTCCTGGGCAAATAGTAGGTGTCTCAGTGAAGACATTTTAGTCCACATACTGCAATAGTCCTGAGATGGAAAGCTGAAATTGTATATCTTCCATTGGTACTGGAAAAGAAAAAAGGGGGATATATTATGTCTTTAAACATTGCATGTATCAAATGTAGCAAAGAAACTGGAAGAGCTGAATTTGAGTAATAGACATGTTTCTTGCAAAGCTCCCAGTTTTTTTCTATAGAGTTTTCAAATTGGATCAAACTTTTCTGTAGTTAAAAAAGTATATCTTTTTCAGTATCTAATTCTCTAGCCACAGCTTTGTCCATAAATTAGTGCAGGTTAGTGCCTGATAGGGCCAAAATACTGCATTTCCCCTGACGTTGTATGCATATGGAAGTCTGCATAACATTCGGGCAATGCCTTCTTATATCCCAGATAGAGTATGTAAGTCTCATGACATCAGTGGAATTACATCAGCATAATTGCATCTTTATGATGAAAGATTAATCCAACTTTGTATAGTCGTGAAACCTATATTTCCAAAGAGTTGCTGCTGCGCAGAATAGATTGATCCCAACATAAGCATCACATAACATTTTTATTTCTGAGAAAGAATGCAATTGGTGGTTTGTTATTGTCTGTTTTTGTTAATTTTATTCTGGTGTTTGGAGACCTCAACAGAAAAAAAAAGGGATAACCTGAAGGCAGGAGCTGTGAAGTGGTGAATCTAAATGTTCCACATATAGAGCAGGAGTGGGCAAGCTTGCTGGAATTTTTTTTTGGGGGGGGGGGAGTAGGTTTTTTTGTGCTTTTAACAGCTGCATGGTGGGCAGAAATTAAATAGGAAATTACACTATCAACAAACATCCTGGCTCACCATAGAACATCTGTCATTCATGGTCACTGGTCCAGATGGAAAAGAGATACTTCCACCAGCTCCAGTCTGGTTGCTAGCGTGGATCAGGACAGATGTGGTCTCTTGACACCTCCTCTTCGTTGCCCTCTTTGCTGTTAACCTTGGCTGCTGCAGCTGCAAGATTTGCTGTTGCCAGGACTCTGCATTCTAGGGGAGCTCGAGCTGACATTGTCGCGGGGACAATCACCCGCGGGGACACGGGTGGCGCTGTGGGTAAAAGCCTCAGCGCCTAGGGCTTGCCGATCGAAAGGTCAGTGGTTCGAATCCCCGCGGCGGGGTGCGCTCCCGTTGTTCGGTCCCAGCGCCTGCCAACCTAGCAGTTCGAAAGCACTCCCGGGTGCAAGTAGATAAATAGGGACCGCTTACCAGCAGGAAGGTAAATGGCATTTCTGTGTCACGCTGGCCACGTGACCCGGAAGTGCTGGCCTCTGGCCTCTTGAGTGAGATGGGCGCACAACCCTAGAGTCTGTCAAGACTGGCCCGTATGGGCAGGGGTACCTTTACCTTTTTAAATAAAACAGCCCAATACCATTGCTGGAGGAGGTGTTAATGGTGTCCACACTGGGGAAACCATTTGCCTTAATTGAGTTCTATTTAGGATAAATGGGTCTTTTTGGAGTAAAATGTAACCAAATAAGACTCCAAACTGTGATATCTGTTACTTCAGGCATTTCTTTTAGAAAGTTATTCAATTAAAAGGTATCTGAAAAGCTAGTCGGGCTTTTATTTTTATTTTTTTAAGTGTTCCAAAGCAGAGGGATGGCTTGCTGTTGCTTTGAAAGAATTCTTTTTAGTACTTCATTTCATGAACATTACAACAAATGTTGTATTGGCATGATATGGGGGTGGCATCTGTCCTAACCTTAGTTAAAGGACCTGCTGAATCAAGCTAGTAGTCTATCTAGTCTAGCATCCTGTTCTCACGTTGGCCAACAAGCCGCTGGTGTTCAGAGATATACAGTGGTACCTTGGGTTACATACGCTTCAGGTTACAGACTCCGCTAACCCAGAAATAGTGCTTCAGGTTAAGAACTTTGCTTCAGGATGAGAACAGAAATCGTGCTCCCGCAGCGGCAGCGGGAGGCCCCATTAGCTAAAGTGGTGCTTCAGGTTAAGAACAGTTTCAGCTTAAGAACGGACCTCCGGAACGAATTAAGTACTTAACCACTGTACTGCCTCTGACAGTGGAGATAGAACATAGCCATTGTAGCGATTAGCTGTTGATAGCTGTATCCTCCATGAATCTGTCCAGTCATCTTTTAAAACGATGCATTTTTTTGGTGCTCATTTCCTCCTGGGGGAGAGTCCCATAATTTAGCTCTATGCATTGTGAATAAGTACTTTTGCTATCTGACATGACATTAAACTTCATTGGCTTTCCCCGAGTTCTAGTGTTATGAGGGAGGGAGCAAAGCCTTTCTCTATCCACTTTCCAATACATTTCAGTGCCATGTATAATTTTATAAATTTCTATGATGTCGCCTCTTATCTTTTCTCTAAACTAACAATCTCAGGTTCTGTAACCTTTCCTCATAGGAAAGTTGCTTCATCCCCCTTCTGTTCATGCAGTGACATGTGGTCTCCTTCATTTG
The DNA here is from genome assembly GCF_965153285.1 of Podarcis tiliguerta. Classification (NCBI taxonomy): domain Eukaryota; kingdom Metazoa; phylum Chordata; class Lepidosauria; order Squamata; family Lacertidae; genus Podarcis; species Podarcis tiliguerta. The sequence goes on along the minus strand of NC_139551.1, from coordinate 9,158,373 downwards.
CCACAAGCAGTGTTGGTTTGCTGTGCTTTTAGATAATTAGAGATGGTGAGTGCTGAGTTTCCTCCTCTCCTTCCACTGTGGGTTCTATAGTTAGCTGTTGCAATAAGCTTATTTGTGTTAATTAGCTGGATGTACCTTTCAGCTAGCATCATCTGGGGAGTCTTCAGTCTGAGAAGTACATGTCTTTCCCTCTTTGATTGTTGTGGATCCTGACTGGTATAAGATGCTTCCCACCCACATTTTTCTAATCTGGGCAGCAGTGGCAAATGAGACTCATTTGGTGACCCAGATTTTTCCTTATTTTGTTTCATTGCCATGAAATTTTACTTAGGTATGGAATTAGATACAGTACTTGAGAAGCTTTTTTGTTTGCTTGTTAGAATGCAGAAATCCAGAAATTTAAAAGGCAGGCTAAACAGCTCTTCGATGCAGATTTGATAAGAACCTGGGCTTTCTTCTGGTGGAATAGATGCCTAGGTCAGATTATGGTCAAAGACACTCTAGATCAGTAGTGGTCTAAGGTCAGTCTTTTATAAAACAACAACTTGAAACCCACTAACGATCCAATAATATATGTGTTCAGTCTAGGGAGCAAGAGTGCATCCTCAGGCACTCTTAAGTGACCCCATGTTTGCACTCTTGCTCAAGTATGGTCTTGCTGGATCATATCAGTGCTTCCCTGTATCAGGAAGTGTTTAATACTTGACGTTTTGGTATGTTCTGATATATGCTATGAGCTGCCTAGAGTGGCTGGGGAAACCCAGCCAGATGGGTGGGGTTTAAATAATAAAATTATTATTATTAGCAAGATGCACCTAATCCAGCTGCCAGTGGTATCTTTTGCACATACATTATTATTTTTCATAATTCTTCTTTGGCTAGAGATGAAGAGGAGCAAAGATTCATGCAGCTCTCTGAAGTTGAGTCCTCTGACCTTTGGAATTCCTTCTACATCTCCAGCTGCTCAGATTTTGCCAGGAATTGCCTGCATACTTTCAAGCCATAGTGCTTTAATAGGTGCCGAATAAATGTAATATATAAATAAATGACTTTTATAATGAGTGCCTTTTGCAGTCACAAGGGCCAGGGACATTCTTTTAAAAAAATACTTAATACTTAATTTTTATTACTGTTGCATCATTTATACAGTTACAGATTTTTCTTTTCTGCAGCATTCTTTTATAATATAAAAAATTGAAAGTTGGGATTCTCAGGATGCTGAATTCTATGTTCTGAATGTGACTGCATAGCTTACACAACTCTGCTTATGGTCAGGACTGCCATTCCAATCATCCAGGATCCTCATCATGTCAGACACTCAGGGAGGATAGCCACTTGTTACTATAGGCATAGCATATGAAAACAGGCAAAGGGCAACTAGGTCAATGCCAGTTCTGTTTCTACACTTGGTAGGGGATTCCTATTGATTCACCAGAATAGAGCAAGTGCTTTGTGTCAAAGTAGTTTGGCTCAGTTGTTGAAGGTGCCATCAGTATGCTAATGATACTGAGCTCTGTTTCTCCATAACATCTGAATCAGGATTGGAATAGCCGTACAGGCCCCAAACCAGTGCCTGGAGGCAGTAGTGAGATGGATGAGGAAAAATGAGCTGCACTTGAATCCTGGCAAGATAGAGGCCGATAGTTCCCATATTTGATAAATTCATCAATTGCCTATCCTGGATAGAACTGCATTTGGATCCAGGGGTGCTTCTGGATCTAGTAGGTTTTCCTGCTGCATTTTTAAACCCTCTGCAATCACAACTTTACGCGCAGCAGCTTTATGCGCTTGGCTGAAATTGTTTTTTTAAGGGCAGGGTTGGGAGAGAAGGAGAAAAACATAAGGAGAGGCTGTCTGAACTCACTTGGAAGCCTCCAGAGCTTGCATGCAGCCTTCCAAGAGCCTGGAAAAGCAAGACAGAGGACTTAAGAGCTTTCCATGGCAGGAAAAGCTGGCATCGAATGAAAGCGCTTCATCTTGCTTTCTGGGTTCTGGAAAGTGCTTGTGCGGACTTAAACCTTGAACTAGGTAAAGAACTTTGAGAACTTGAAGAAGAAAAGTTACTTGATCCAGGGACAGTCCACAGATACACAGTGGTACCTCAGGTTAAGTACTTAATTCATTCCGGAGGTCCGTTCTTAACCTGAAACTGTTCTTAACCTGAAGCACCACTTTAGCTAATGGGGCCTCCTGCTGCCGCTGTGTCGCCATAGCACGATTTCTGTTCTCATCCTGAAGCAAAGTTCTTAACCTGAAGCACTATTTCTGGGTTAGCAGAGTCTGTAACCTGAAGCGTATGTAACCTGAAGCGTATGTAACCCAAGGTACCACTGTATTGCCCTATCCCTACCTCTTTTTCTTAGTGGTGACTGTTCTTGCTCAGGCTGCACAGAAAAAACTCCTTGGTTCCTGCAATTCATTCCAGTTGTACAGATAAATTGTAACTGATAGAATTCTACAGGATGTGGTGTTAGTGTGTGAAAACAGTCCAGATCCAGTGATCCCAGGTATGTACCTCCAGATGATGGAGATGTCAGGCACCAATCCTGTAGCTGATAGCCAGGTGGAAATTCCTGGCTAATTTTGGGCATTTAGGACACTGGTCAGCAAATGTTGACCCAGCTTATTAGCAAGCCTCTAATTGTGTTTGCTACCAACCTCCACTGGTTCAGGTTCTCTCCCCCACCAAAAAAAGTTCCAGTACAATTTGGAGAAAGCAAGAATTTCAGGGAAGGGATGTGAGCTTATTGGGCATTTTTTCTAGAAGCTTTTTCCTCAGATGAACTAAGGGAAATGGTGGATGCCTGGATCCAAGGAGAGGAACTTGTACACCTTGGCAAGAGTGCCAGACCTATCCACATACTGTATTTTTCGCCCTATAGGACGCACTTTTCCCCCTCCAAAAATGAAGGGGAAATGTGTGTGCGTCCTATGGGGCGAATGCAGGCTTTCGCTGAAGCCTGGAGAGCGAGAGGGGTCTGTGCGCACTGACCCCTCTCCCTCTCCAGGCTTCAGGAAGCTATCCGCAAGCCCTGGGAGCCCGTGGGAGTCGCGCCGGGGCTTCGGGTAGCTGTGCGCAAGCCACGGGAGGGCTCCCCCGGCTTGTGCAGAGCTGCCTCTTATCCCGAAGCCCTGGAGTGCTGAGCAGTCGCGCCGGGGCTTGGGTAGCTCTCTGCAAGGCGCGGGAGCCCGGCACTGGGCTCCCGCGGCTTGCAGAGAGTTGCCTGCAAGCTGAAGTCTGCGTGCGCTGAGTTCAGTGCGCCCAGGCTTGGCGCAGCTCTCCGCAAGGCGTGGGAGCCCGGCGCTGGGCTCCCGCGGCTTGCGGAGAGTTGCCTGTACTGGGGGCTAGGGTCGGGGGAAGCTCGAGCTTCCCCCGCCCCAGCCCCGCGCCTGGGGGGGAAATAAATTTTTTCCCCTTTATTTCCCCCCCAAAAAACTAGGTGCGCCTTATGGGACGGTGCGTCCTATAGGGCGAAAAATACGGTATGTGGTGCCTGTTGATGTTGTAGAATGCAGGCAAGGAAATTTTCCTCTATCTTAACTAGGTGGATAAAGAACTTGCTGTTTCAGGCACCTTTGTGGGGTGGGATGGGGTTGGCTGTTTCCAGTGTCTTTTAAGAGGGGAAAAGTTTTGTTTGACTTGCATTACTTTACCCTTTTTTTCACTCTTGTGGAGGCAGATCAAAAGTAAGCATTTACTTAGCAGGACTACCTACCTAGCTTCTTTACAAGATGTACAGGGAAATTATAGTTTACAATGCTTAGTTTTCTTGGACTACAGAGGCAGGGAGCCTTCCATATTAAGTACAGTCATACCTCTTGCTATGTTAGGTTCAGGTTACGTTCTTTCAGGATACGTACCGCGGCAATCCGGAAGTAACAGAACAGGTTACCTCTGGGTTTTGCTACTCGCGCATGCGCAGACGCTCAAAATGATGTCACGTGCATGCGCAGAAGCGGCGAATTGCGACCTGCGCATGCCCAGACGTGGGTTGCATTCTGCTCAGGTTGTGAACAGGGCTCCGGAACGGATCCTGTTCGCAACCAGAGGTACCACTGTATTTAAATAGTTTTGCATCCTGCTGCCTTTTGTTTTTATGCAAACGGATTGAGGAATTGCTTGGGGCTAGACTAGGTCAGGGGTCTGCAACCCGCGGCTCCGGAGCTGCATGTGGCTCTTTTACACCTTTACCACGGCTCCGGGGCGGATACTAGTGAGGGGAGGAGGCGCATTGTGCGCCCCGACACTCCCCACTGTGGCGGGCGCTGTACTGGCTGTGACGTTGCGTGGGGGCGGTGTGTGCGTTAGTCACGCACCGTCCCGATGTCACCTTCCCGCCCGCTGTCAGATTGCAGCTCCGGAGATATATTTGTTTTAAATGTCGCAATGGTTTTGCGGCTCCCAGTTTTTTTCCCTTCAGAAACGGGTCCAAGTGGCTCTTTTTGTCTTAAAGGTTGCAGACCCCTGGACTAGGTTGTGGGGAATGCCATCATCCCATAACTCTCTGCTGCCCTCTGCTGATACTTCAAGTGAATAGCATATTACCGTTTTAAAATATAATCCGTAGCTTTTATGTTTGCCAGTAGAATGATTTTGCTGAAATTAATTATGGCAGCTACTTCTATAAGGTGTTTCCTCGTGTAAAGTTACTCTTAACAAAAATCTTGGCCAACATGCCAAAGTAGATGAGGCACTGACTTGCAAATCTAAAGCAAATGAAACAGTTCTTTTCAGGTTGGTTGACGGTTTTTAAAATTCTGAGTGCTATTCTGCTGCCTCTGGTGTACAGAGCAAAATTGATACCAATCAGACTCTGTGATGCTCTGTAATTAGTATATTCCACAAGTTAAAGAAAACTACCAATCTTCCCTCTTTCTTAGCAGTGCATTGTAGTAGCTGTTAATGCATATTTTCAAAGGCAGCCTGTTCCAAAGACGAAGCTGAATTATTGTAATACTGAGATGACCCCAGAAGGCAGCCCCCCCCTTTCCTTCCTAGCAGTAAGACACCAGCAGCAACTCCTATTCACTGAGATGCTCTTGTTGAGGAGCAGTCGCCTTACCTTGCTTCATAGGTGAGCAGGCCCTGGACCATGCTATGAATACAGCCCCTCCAAGTGTCCCTCTTTTCCAGAGACATCCCTGATTTAGCAAAGCCATCCCAGTTTCTGATTTGATCCCGGAATGTCCCGCTTTTACTTAGGATGTCCCTATTTTCATTGGAGAAATGTTGGAAGGTATGGAGTTATTCAACTCCTGAGCAGTCGGAAGGCAATCCTGTATATTTTTTTATTGTTTAATGTTTTTTAAAAATATTTTTATACATGTTGGAAGCTGCCAAGAGTGGCTGGGGCAAACCAGTAAGATGTGTGGAGTATAAATAGTAAAATTACCATTATAGAATGGGGCGTCCCTATTTTTGTTGGAGAAATGTTAGCGGGTATGTGAATAACTGGGACAGAGCTGTTCAAAAGTATCTCTTTTGGTTAGTCTCTTTTCCCTTGAGCCACAGTATATCTTGGACAAAAGGCAGCGCCTTTCCTTGGATAGCTGCAAATTGTACTGTTCCTGTTTCCTCTGTCCTTGACTGAACCTAGACACATCAAAAAAGTGTTTCAGAAAAACACGTTGAAAACCTCAAAGGGGGAAATCACGTTGGCGAAAGACAAAACTCCACAGCGCCATCTGGTGTCACAGTGTTATTTGTTGTTGTTGTTGTTTAGTCGTTCAGTCGTGTCCGACTCTTCGTGACCCCATGGACCAGAGCACGCCAGGCACTTCTGTCTTCCACTGCCACCCGCAGTTTGGTCATATTCATGTTTGTAGCTTCGAGAACACTGTCTAACCATCTCGTCCTCTGTCGTCCTCTTCTCCTTGTGCCCTCCATCTTTCCCAACATCAGGGTCTTTTCCAGGGAGTCTTCTCTTCTCCTGAGGTGGCCAGAGTATTGGAGCCTCAGCTTCACAATCTGTCCTTCCAGTGAGCACTCAGGGCTGACTTCCTTCAGAATGGAGAGGTTTGATCTTCTTGCAGTCCATGGGACTCTCAAGAGTCTCCTCCAGCACCATAATTCAAAAGCGTCAATTCTTCACAGTTTTATAACACATATAAAATGTTTTTACTTTACTAATGTAGCCGAGTCCCTTGTAGCTTGAAAGGGCACTAACAGTGAGACCAGCAGCATGGTTAAATCTAAGATTGTTCACTTTGGGTTTAAAGTATGAAAAATGACAGTAATCTGGGAAGGTACCTCTGGGTGCAATGGGTCTTTTGTCAGGGGTAGGAATACGTTTTGCAGGCGACCTAACCGGGGAAGTTTAAAATGTACTGTAAAATGTTCTAATGCAGAAAGAAGCGATGGCACACCAAAACTTTTTCCTGTGCTTTGCATTCCCTTGTAGAGAATAAGAGGAAGTATGGTTTGTATAAATATAACTAGTGATTGTTTAAAATTAATTTTTAGCTACCTTGGGAATCATTTTTCTGAGGGTGCGGGATTTTTTAAAAAACCGAAATATTCACAATAATGGTTAGAGTTACTGTAATTGCAATGGGTGATACCCCATGTTAGCCATACTCCGCATGGAGCCACTGGAATAAATGGGCTTGAGTAGCCTAAATTCATAAATTTCAGTAGGTTTGCTCTTGAGTATTGCTGAATAATAACAACTTCATCTCTTATTTAATTTTAATTTTATACTATAACTAGAAGCTAGAATAAAATAAGTTGTCAAATTAAGAGTTCGCTTCTCCTCCCTGGAATGTGTCAGTAGATCTGCCACATTGCCCACCTCTGATAGCTGCATAAGTTGTGCAAATATGATTTCTTAATTTTAATAGTAATAATACTAATTTATGTTTTGTACCCTACCCCCTCTGACTGGGCTGCCCCAGCCACTCGGATCAGCTTCCAGCACTACATATATAATATTCCTACAACTGACAGTAGGTATTCTGCAATGACATTTTAAAGAATATCTCTAATAAGATTGTCCTTGTTCCATGTTGACTTCTTGGACTGCTAAAAATAAATAAACATTTCCCATTGGATGCATGAAACTAAAAAAGAGCACAAAAAGAAATGAATCAAAGGGGGTGTGGTGGTCTTCATTTAACTTTTATTTTTATCCTCTCTCACTTTCTTTGCTGTATAGGGGCTAAAAACTCACCAGCATGATGGGGTCTGAAAACCCAAGTCCACAGAATCCCAGCTGTAAAATCATGACGTTCCGTCCAACACTAGAAGAATTCCAGGACTTTGGAAAATATATTGCTTATATCGAATCCCAGGGAGCTCACAGAGCTGGACTTGCTAAGGTGAGTTTAGTCTCAGTGGTCCAGGAAGTGGTCCCAGCTGATCTTCTTATGGTCTGTGACGGTAAAGGGTTTAATTGGTAGGAGCTTGATCTTAATTGGGATTAAAGTAAAGATCAGGGATTGTCAACCTTTCGGTCCTTCAGTTGTTAAATTCTGAGAGGGTTGTGCGTACCAGTCACCAAATGGTTGCCATTGAGACATGGGAATTCACAAAATGGCTGCCACATCTAAACGAGGGTGGGGATAACAGAACCACAAAATAGTGCATATGTGAAAGATTTTTTAGAAATTATTTCTTTTTACATTTCCACTACTTCGTTTGAAATGTGGGTTTAAATAGCGAAAGACGTTTCAGGAACCTCCTGGAACAAAGAGCAAAATCCCACTTAGCTCTTGATTCAGGACCTCCTGCCCAACCTTCCCAAGAGAAAGATGTGTAAATGACACTCACCAGGTAGAATTTTGGTGTGTAAAGAGCAGGAAACCACAATAGAAAAAGCCAAGAACCACCTGAAAGCAAAACACACCCCTATCTTCCTCCAAATTAACAGCTGACCAGGGAAGTTCAAACTCCCACTTAACCACAGTGTTCGCAGGGACCCTGAATCATCAGTGTAGCACCAACATGATACACAAACAGACCTTGGACACAGGTCTGTATGATTTTTTACATGGGATTTCTCTCAGACCATGGTGCACCACAGATCACACCTATATTTAGATAATGGTTTGGGGGCAGATCAGTTGTCAAAATCGTCAGGATACATATATCCTGCGCCTTGAAATCATGTTTTTGATCCGTAATAATGCTGGCTAGCACAAGAAAAGTGTTTTTTACTGTGCTGTCCACAAATACCAGTGCCAGCTTAAAGTTTGATACTGGCTTTTGGGGGTAGCTTTTGGAGTTGGGCAAATGAGCACAAAGGGAATGCCTTCTGTTGAATGTACTCTGTTGGCACCCCCCCCCAACACCTTTAAATAAAGTACCAATGCTTCCAGCCCCCTGTACCCACCATGGTCTGTGTGAGGGAAGCTTTTAATGTTTGATGTATTACAGTATTTTAATACTTTTTTGGAAGCCGCCCAGAGTGGCTGGGGAAGCCCAGCCAGATGGGCAGGGTATAAATAAATAATAATAAAAATATTATTATTATTATTATTATTATTATTATTATTATTATTATTATTATTATTATGAGGTGGGTGGTTGGAACGGCAGCGAGGGCTGTTTCACAATTTCCAGGCTGTCCCCTTAAAAAAAAAATCTATTCATCACACACTTAAAGTGCACAATATTTATTTTATTAATCATAATTTGCATTCTACCTTTTAGGTTACAAGTCCTTCAAAGTGGCTTGTGGGTAACATTCAATTACATATTTTTAAAATGCAGTTAGTAATACTAGCACAGAGCTGTAGCTATGGGAGGGCTAGCCAGGTTTTATTTGTTTTTTGTTTGCCCTGAGTGAAGCCTCCAGAGGGGTGCCGTTTAGACTCCCAGCCTCTGTGTGTGTACACAAATGTTCACAGAGGGGTGCTAAACAAGGTCTTTGACCCGGGTGAAATAAAGCCTAGTTTCGCCCCTGACTAACGTTAAAAAGTGGTGGCCCTGAGGAAGGCGTGGGAGTGGGGAAGTGGAAAATCTAGCTGGAAAAGGCTTAGTTTCTATTTATATAATTGCTTTCTCTTTAATATTTTCAACATGGGCATTCAAGTGTGTTGGAGCATCAGGAAAGTTGTCTCCGCATAGTTGAGTCTTATTTGCCACAACCTGGCACAAAAACACACGCAGGGGACATTCAGCAGAACAAAACAGCTTCAGAAAGGAGTGAGTCAGGAAACACAAGGTCCTCATTGAAGCAGGTCAATTACTAATTTTATTACAGATTCACAGGGGAAAGGAGTATTGTTGAAAGCTTTCCAGGTCATGTGTCCTTGTCCAGTCAAGTGTACTAATGAATTTCACTAGGTTTGCTTCCTTAGAGGTAGATTATTCTAACTAGATATCAGCCAGTTGTAGATGGCAGGTACAGTGAGGTTTTCCTCTTCTATTGTCTGAGGCTTTTTGCTTTGGTGGGTGCTTAATTATTGTGTCTTAACTGCCTTTTTTTTTTTCGGGGACGTGGTTGGCGCTGTGGGTAAAACCTCAGTGCCTAGGACTTGCTGATCGTAAGGTCGGTGGTTCGAATCCCCGCGGCGGGGTGAGCTCCTGTTGTTTGGTCCCAGCTCCTGCCCACCTAGCAGTTCGAAAGCACCCCTAAGTGCAAGTAGATAAATAGGTACCGCTTTATAGCGGGAAGGTAAACGGTGTTTCCGTGTGCGGCACTGGTGCTGGCTCACCAGTGCAGCTTCGTCACGCTGGCCACGTAACCCGGAAGTGTCTGCGGACAGCGCTGGCCCCCGGCCTCTTAAGTGAGATGAGCGCACAACCCTAGAGTCGGTCACGACTGGCCTGTACGGGCAGGGGTACCTTTTTAACTGCCTTTTTAGGCAGATAGCAAAAGGGCTTTCTACTGGAGAATTGGGGCAGGGGGAGTGTTACAATTTTAGGTGTGAATTAGGAATAGCAAGGGTGCCCACAGTGAATTCCATTTCCCCCTCCAAATCTTTGGAACCTGGGACACTTTTTTTCTCTATGTGCAAAACATGAAGCACATAGCACACTTGTTCTGAGAGTATTCCAGCTGAGGAACCCCACCTGGCCTGTAGGCCTTTGCCTGCCTATGGAAGGAAGGAAGGAAGTAAACTTCAGCCTTTTTAATCCAGAGGTTTGGACGCGGGTGGCGCTGTGGATAAAACCTCAGCACCTAGGGCTTGCTGATCGTATGGTGGGCGGTTCGAATCCCCGTGGCGGGGTGCACTCCCGTCGTTCGGCCAACCTAGCAGTTCGAAAGCACTCCTGGTTGCAAGTAGATAAATAGGGACCGCTTACCAGCGGGAAGGTAAACGGCGTTCCGTGTGCTGCGCTGGCTCGCCAGATGCAGCTTGTCACGCTGGCCACGTGACCCGGAAGTGTCTGCGGACAGCGCTGGCTCCCGGCCTCTAGAGTGAGATGGGCGCACAACCCTAGAGTCTGTCAAGACTGGCCCGTACGGGCAAGGGTACCTTTACCTTTTTAATTTCCTAATTCAGACTGGCCAGGTGCCGTTTAATTTTGCTTTGCTGTTGTTGTTTTCTGCATTGTTCAGTTTCCCAGGACTTCTCTGGATATATTCCAGTTAGCTGGCCTCCACTAGACTCAGCATGGGCTCCTTGATCACGGTGAAACAGATGGTTTGTTTTCTTAGTTGAGTTGCGCTGTATGTAGCAGCAGCTTATCAGTATCCTACAAAGAGGCTGTGTTGTACAATCAGAAAGCTTCTTGCCCTTTTCAAGATTCCAACATAAGACAAAAAAAAAAACAATCCTCTCAATATTGGTTGGAGTTGGTGTGACAAAGGACAAGGAAGGAAGGGATATGTGAACTAAGATTAGGTGGAGAAGCCAATATAAGCAAGGCAGTTTAATTGCTGTTACATAAGATGCTCAGGCTTAATAAGTTGCCAATGGGGAGTCACTTTTTTAATTCCAAGAATGCCCCTTGAGGTACTTTGACGCCTCCGTTATCTCCAGCCAAAATGTGACTCTTCCATGTTCTCTTGCATTGAGTGAGGGAGCGTTGAGAATACTGCCTTTGATAGGGATATTCATGCTAGCAGTTTCTGCTCAGAAGGACCCTACATCTAGGGTTGGGCATTTGCCAAAAAAAATTTGGTCAACTGACCAAATATACTGTCAAAGAGTGGTCAGATGTTTTGAAAGCCTTATCAACAAATTTGGTACGTAAGAACAATAAAGTAAAAATGAATTAAGTGAAATTAAGAAAAATCGAATTCATTAATTTCATTGTTTTGCAGTAGCACTCCCTCCCTCTCTCGCTATTATAACCAATTTTAGGTTCGATTTCTCTTAAATGTGAACCATTTATTGCAGAGCAACTACTTGTCTCGGCTTTTATCTTAGAAGACCACAATCAGCCTACAGTTATAGAACTGGCACCACCTGGTTCCTGTAGCAAATAAGTTGGAGTCACAAGGAATTGCAGGCAGTGACCTTTGCCGTTGACGACTGCTTCTGTTCCTACTGCAGTTATAACTCATAGGCAGCAGAAAATTTGCTCATCTGCTAGGTTTGCAGCTGACTGATGTAGGAATGGATTCAAATAACCTTTACTCCTGCCCTTTCTAGTAGTGGCACCATAATGAAATAAATAGCTGACTCTGTATACAGTGGCATTCTTAGCTTCATTGAATATTTGACCAATATGTGATCAATTGATTCTCAGTTGATATTTGACCAGTGACTTGACCAGGATGCCAAGTGTACTAGCTCTACAACTGATGATGATATTAGTATAGTATTATAATAATAATGAAGGACAGATCGTGAAGCTGAGGCTCCAATACTTTGGCCATCTCATGAGAAGAGAAGACTCACTGGAAAAGACCCTGATGTTGGGAAAGATGGAGGGCACAAGGAGAAGGGGACGACAGAGGATGAGATGGTTAGACAGTGTTCTCGAAGCTACAAACATGAACCTGACCAAACTGCGGGTGGCAGTGGAAGACAGGAGTGCCTGGCGTGCTCTGGTCCATGGGGTCACGAAGAGTCGGACACGACTGAACGACTAAACAACAACAACAACATCATAATAATAATAATAGTAAAGGAGCTTCCTCCGAACTAAACAAGTAATGAAGCCAAGATAATCCTGGCTGCTGTTTCAATGACAAAAATAATTATGTTACTGAAATCCTTGTGCCTTTTAGTGGTGAGATCTTGACATGTGCTTTCCCACCTGCTTTCCAGGTGATTCCTCCCAAGGAGTGGCAGCCACGCAGGACCTATGACGACATTGACAGCATGGTCATCCCCGCTCCCATCCAACAGGTGGTGACTGGGCAGTCGGGACTCTTCACCCAGTATAATATTCAGAAGAAACCAATGCTGGTTGGAGATTATCGTCACTTGGCCAATAGTGAGAAGTACGTACATGTTAGGACCATTATGGTGTTTGTTTTAAAATGGACCGTGATTTAACAGTGGGAGAAGCACTTTCTTATTTAGTATTGATAGAGGCAGCCTGGGTGTTGGCCATGTTTAGTTTCCTCTGTGATGCACCTTCCTGTCCTTTTTATAGGGTTTGAGCCTACACATTTTTACGGCAGAGATGGACAGTCTTTTTCTGTCAAGGGCCACACTCTCAGGGATAATAAGAAGCTGCATGCCTGCTATGGTCAGAGCCAGAGACAAAAGTACTCTGGATTAACTAATCTGGAATAAAGACTTTCCCTCCTTCAATTTCTACTATGGCTACTTTAGATTAGACTTCTCAGTCCTACCGAGGTCTACTCAAAGGAAGCCCCACTGGGGTTTGATGGGATTGCCCTCCTGCTGTTCTGGAAAGCAAGCTGAAGTAATTTCTCTCTACAAATGCGTGCAGATACAGCAGAAATTCAACAATTTGTTCTTAGCTATCTGGGGGAAAAACATATGCTACCCAAGCTGTACAAAAAAGGGAAAATGCTTTTTTGAAAATAATATAAAATATTGTCTCAGTTGCTCTGAAATTACATAGAAAGGAAGAGAAAGCAGTTTGAAAGCCAGAGAAAATAAGTAGGGAATGAACAGGAGGGAAGGAAGGAGGTCTAATGGGGTTTGAAGAATGAGGGCAGCTTCAGGAGGGATTGGAGAAAGGGGAGGTGCATCAAATGAAGTGATTACCACAGGTGCATTCTGGAGTACACACTGCTAAAGCACCTTTCCCCGCATGGTTCTTAATATGGGACTGGGCATAAAAGGCTGCATGGCCCTGCTGTTGAGCAAAGAGGGGTAACCTAAATTTTCTCTGTGTATGTGTGTGTGCGTTTTGTTGGCTGCAATCATCAGCTGCCACAATTCTGGTGCTTTTAAGGTAACTGGCTAAGCCACATTGTAGTCCCCAGTAGTCTGGTTGCCCTGATGTGGCTTGTCAGGTGGAATAAATCTTTACATAGAAATTGCTTTTCTGCAGGAAAGTCATGCGCACTTTCAACCCTATGTGCCAGCTCCAGCGATTTAAAGCTCCTCCACACACATATGTGTGTCGTGTGGCTGCAGCTGTGTAGTTTGCACACTGTTCCCTACATAGAAGCACATTCCTTATAAAAGTGACCAGGTGTGTGAAGTACAAGCCCATATCGAGCATGTGAGATTAAGTAGGTTTGCCATGCCTAATATTTGCTTCCTCTTCTTTTTCATTTACCAGGTACTGTACCCCCCGGCACCAAGATTTTGACGACTTGGAACGCAAATACTGGAAGAATCTGACTTTTGTGTCGCCTATTTATGGAGCAGATATCAGCGGTTCCCTTTATGACGCAGTAAGCGACAGTGAGATGAGATGAGTGTGTGTCCGCTCTGCAGACCCAGATCAGTTTGAAGCAGGTTTCACTGTAATTCTAATTAAATGGAAGTGCTGAGAACCTTTTGTGCAGGGATTTCTGGCTTCTTTCAAAAGTACTGCATTTCTTGTGATTCCTTAGTTAGGAGCTGTGACTGGCTTTAAATTTGCAAAGTTCCCGTGGGTGGTGACCCTTAAGCAGAACTCTGTGGATATAGTCATACGTGGATTATACTTAGGGCAGGTTTAAGTCATGATTTGTCTCCCTCTTCCAACTTCCATTGTCATCCTTCCCCCCTTCCTCTGAGAATCAGATCTCTCCTTAACATTGGTGGAGAGTAATTCATGTTGCAGAGGGGAGTTTTTGTACCTGTTTGATGGTGTGCGTGTGTGTGCATATTCCAGTTCTTTCCCTCAGACCTGCTGCCCAGTAGACCATTGCGTGTCCCACACCCCTGCTGTTGGTAATGGCTGCAGGCACCCTCCTCTTGCCACATGTGTTTCCTTAAGACATTGCATGTGGGTGTGGCAGCCAGCAGCCTCTCTATCCTGAAGCAAAAGGAGCTCTTGCTTTCCCTCCTGAGAGTGGCTTCTTTCTCCTCCTATAGGACGTGGAACAGTGGAATATTGGGAATCTGAACACTCTACTAGATATGGTGGAACATCAGTGTGGAATTATCATCGAAGGCGTGAACACCCCCTACCTCTACTTTGGGATGTGGAAAACCACATTTGCTTGGCATACAGAGGACATGGATCTTTACAGCATCAACTACCTGCATTTTGGAGAGCCCAAATCTTGGTGAGTATGTTGTGGGTGGGTATTTAGCATTATAAAAGAGACCACAGAGCCATCAGGGTCCAAAGCAGAACCACTAGCAGGGTTGGCATTCCTGGGAAGCTTCTTTGCGCTCAAATCCTACCCCTGGAAGCTCTGTACCAAGGAACCACAAGCTTTGAACCAAGGCAACATTACCTACCAAAGCTGGAAGGGCCGTAGCTGAGTGGTTCAGTCTCCTGGTACATGGCAGGGCTATGTAGTCCAGTGTCCTGGTGAAACCTCCCCCTTTGCACAGAGATCATCCAGAGAATGGGCATGTCACCTGAAAGTGTCTGCAGAGTAAGGGACAGAATCCAATCACATACAGCAGCTGAGAAAGCCTCCTTGTGATGTGACTCCAAAAACCTACAATTCTGCTTCAGCACCCAGGAAAACATAATATCAGGCAAATATAGGAATACAGTGGTACCTCGCAAGACGAATGCCTCGGAAGACAAAAAACTTGCAAGACAAAAGAGTTTTTCATTTTCTGAGTTGCTTCGCAAGACGGATTACCCTATGGGCTTGCTTCGCAAGACGAAACGTCTTGCGCCTTTTTTTTTAAAACCGCCAATGCATTCCTATGGGAAACCGTCAATACACAGTGGTGCTTCGCAAGACGAAAAAACTTGTAGAACGAATTAATTTCATCTTGCGAGGCACCACTGTATGCAAATCAGGCAGTTTCTGGTAATCTCCTGTTTGGCAAACTCCTGCTGCAGTGATGCAAAGCGTGAGTGCGTCATGTCTTGTCATACCCTTGGCACACTGTGCCTTTTGGGGGAAAATCTGCAACGGTCAGAACCTGTTAAGTTGAGAAATGGGCAGGCCTTTCCTATGTAGCAGCATACGGGCTGGGAGTTTTGCTACTGCTGTAGCTTTATTAGTAAATGGTATGTCCATATATGCTACTGTTGATGTGGAAAAGAGCTGTCAGGGCAGAGGCAGCCCTCTGATTCCTGGGTGCATGGTTTTTTAATTGTATTTAATGCATGGCAACTTGATGGATGTCCCAAAAGTGTACTTTCCTGAGATTAGTGATGCAACTTATAAATACTGACATTTCCAGGCAAAGTGGATCTGAAATGTCACTGGAAAGCTGTTGTCTGCCAGAGCACTGTAACAAGATTATTTTCTGCAGCATGATTTCCCATTGGCACTACTGGTCTCTGGGATGACAGTGCCTGAGGGTGTGCAAGAGGTGCCAGGAGCATGGCTCAGACCCCAGTTAATGAGACCATTTTGCAGTTGCCATTGCCTTCCGCATAGGAATGGACTAATCCAACTAGGGCTTTGGTGTCATGGTGCAGATGTTGTTGTTTTTTTAATAAAAAACAAAACATGACTTTAGGATTTTTCACATTTAGTCCAAAAGACATACCTCTTCCAGGGGCACCTTTTTGTTTCTGAAGCACACTTTAACTTAGAGATTGATTTATCGTACACCCTCACAGCTCATCTCTTCATTTTTGAAAGCTCAAAAAATCTTGCTTTATTTGCTTCCTGGACTCCACTAGGTGGCGCTAGTTCCAAAGCTAGAAGTTCTCTTGGTTCTTTAGACCCAGCTATATTTTCAGTGGTTTGATTTTAGCATGCTAATGGGGCTGGGGGCTGAGCTTCTGACAAAGCTCTAAGACAGACCTCTAGCAGGAAACGAGCATATTTTTCCTGCTTTAATTTTTCTCTGTTTCATTAGTTTTCAAAGGTAAAGGCAATCCTTAGCAAAGTTCTTCCCCCGTTGGACTAACATAAGTGGCCCTAGAACCTTGCATTAACATCTTTTTGGCATCAAGTGAAGATTTTCCTCTTCTCCCAGGCATTTGATCGTTAACTTCTCTGTTACTCTTATAGTTGTTTTAGCTGGCTTGTATATGTGATGAGAGGATCGAGTTTCTATCTATGTTTCTTTTAGAATTAGTTTATGATCATTTTGAGTGTTTGCTTTTAATTATTTTGTTGGTTTTTTTGTATTGTAGGTTGCCTTGAGCCTTTTTTGTAGTAGGTGCCTTTACAAATGAAATTAATAATGTTAATAGTAGCAATATAATTCTCACGTAGTGATTTATTCAAAGTGGAGGGTGCGGTGGTTGAAATCTGTTCTGAGTTGCAGCTAGACCTTCCAGTCAATTTGCACCTCTCTTTTTATCCTGATGGCTCTGCCTTCCCCCATCCATTGCAAACACACAAAGGGATTTTGTAACCCTTTGTCTTTTTCTCTACATTAATATCCTTCAGGAGTAGCAAAGGCAGAATGGTTGGCACCTTGTAAAACAGGAGCACAATATAAAAGCCTCCAGAAAGCAGAGGGACCATAACTCAACCTGCTTTGCATGCAGAAAGTCCAAGATTCACTCCCTAGTGCATCTTGTTAAAAGGATCTGGTAGCGGTTGATGGGAAAGTCTTCCCTCTCCCTGACACTCTGGAGAGATGCTGCTGGTCAGAGTTAATGATAATGGGCTCACCGACAAATAGTTTGCCCTTCTGTATGGCAACTTCCTATATTTGTGTTCTGTATGCAGGACAGGGAAAATACTATTTGTTGTGAACCAAAATCCTGCCCCTGGAATGGTTTGCACTTGATGGTACATGGACAACACCAATTTCAATTGGCTTAAGTCCCATTTTACTGTCGTAGCTCTCCTCCCCCTCGCTAAAATAAGTAAAATAGAATAAAATAGCCTGGGAACTGTAGTTTTATGAGGGGTACTGAGACTGCTTTGAGATCATCAGCCTTTTTGGTAAATTGTACTTCACTGTGTGTGAGGGACGCAGGTGGCGCTGTGGGTTAAACCACAGAGCCTAGGACTTGCTGATCAGAAGGTTGGCGGTTCGAATCCCCGCAATGACGGGGTGAGCTCCCGTTGCTCGGTCCCTGCTCCTGCCAACCTAGCAGTTGGAAAGCACGCCAAAGTGCAAGTAGATAAATAGGTACCGCTCCCACGGGAAGGTAGACGGCGTTTCCGTACGCTGCTCTGGTTTGCCAGAAGCGGCTTAGTCATGCTGGCCACATGACCCGGAAGCTGTATGCCGGCTCCCTCGGCCAATAAAGCGAGATGAGCACCGCAACCCCAGAGTCGGTCACGACTGGACCTAATGGTCAGGGGTCCGTTTACCTTACTTCACTGTGTTCCCTGGTTGGGAGCTGTAGCACCAGACTCTCCTTGCAGGCTTACACCAAGGTGAATTGAGCATTTGTATTTCTATCTGTTGCAAGTTGGATGCCATGGTTTACAAAGGGGCATGAAGACATTGGGCTCTTCCTCTGTGAAAAAGACATCAAACTGATTTAGTAGTGGAATTGTATTCCGAGATCTGCCTCTGGGTATGAAGAAAGTATTCTGGCTTCCTTTGCATAGTCTGCGCTCTGCATCTGACCAACCCTTTTCTTTTCTGACTGCCTCCCCCTCTGCAATCTGTAGAATGTGCCAATTGGATTACTTTGCATTTTTCAGCATTTGTTGCTCATGTGAATGTTTACTGTTTCTTTATATAAATTCAGCTGAATGGATTATATTATATGCACTGCGGTTAGAGCCTGTTCCATTCAGGAATAGGCTAGGATTGATTGCCTTTGCACAGAACTGTCAGGTGGAAACAGAACAGAAGCCCACTAGCAAATGCAGCGTTAATACTTGGCTGGATTCAGTGCTACTTAGTCCAGCATTAAAGGGAGGTCTGAGAATACCCTCTGAGCCCGTGCAGTTTTGATAAGAGAAGACTAATCCTGCTTCCTGGTGGGGGTTCTGTAATCAGAAGACCACTCTAGCAGATGTTGCTTTTGTATTAAGGCCAAAAGCAGTTGGGCTTTCTGGGCAAAGATTTATTAACAGAGATTAGTTGAAACCTCTTCTGGCCAATGCAGGAGGGCTTGGGATTTCTGATTTGAAACTCTGTCCTCCTGAGATTGATTAAAAAAAAAAAAAGAAAGAAAAAAGCCAGCTTCACACATGCTTCCAGGGTACGTCTTTGCCAAGGACAGCCAGCTCTTCTCTAAAGCTGTTGCAGCATAGATCTGCATTCATTAATGAGATTCCCATAAGCTGACCCCCTGCCATTGAAGCAGGGCTTGGTGATGAAGGTGACTCAGCGGGCATCAGGAGTTTGACTGAGGGATGAGGTAGGTGGACGTTTTGGCCTACGATGAATCAAGTTGCTTAGTACAAATAGCCCCCAGACCCTGCTTAATGAAAAGTATAAAGCACAGTTGGTTCCTGCCCACGTAGGTGGAAACCACCATTACAACGTGTGTTTATAACGTTGTTTGCAGAGCTGGTGGAACACATGCATACTTCCCGCTTGACTATGCGTCATCAGGTGCCTTTATATTTCTCAATAGGATGTCAGTAAAACCCCCAACAGAATTATGATACAAAATCAAACTGATTGTTTTTCAGGAGTCAGTCCATGCTTCCAGCTGCTTTTTATCAACTGTATGGTAACCTAAGTGTAGAGAAACCACACAGCGTTACATGTATGTCTGAGCCAGGGCTTGCTCACACACAGTTTCAGGGCCTTGTCTAGAGGGTTGCAGCTTTTTGCTTTGTTTCGCAAGTGCCTTTGGGGCTTCAAACATATACTCTCCTACTAGGGAGCAAGCCCCATTGAAGATAGGATTGTACTGCATGCTTGTGAACATGGCATAGAAAGCAGAGCTGCTTTTAAGCTGAATGCAGCTTCTGGTTAAGGTGTTGACTTGCTCTATAGATGTTGACTTGCTCTATTTCAAAAACTGGATTGGAATCCACTATCCTGCATGGGTCCATACACCGCAGGAGACAAGGCTTGCCATCTACCAGAAATTAGTGCCTTTTTATGCCTGGTTTGCACAGTTATTTAAGGTAGAAACAAGCTGTGGTTTGTTTGATCACCTATGGGGCAACTTGTTTGGCTTAGCAGTATGTGTGAACCAGGAGTCAATGGAAGTTCCAGCGTCACGGAACTCCTTCCCAAAAGGAAACTCATGAGATCCCTGCCCTTTGAGAAAGGGAGTTGAAACTTTTTCCTTTTGTCTGACCTTTTGAGTTTTTATCCTTCACTTTTACACAGTCTCTTACTTTATTCATCTTATTGCTTTACCATATGAGTGCTTCTGTTTTTGCATTAATTCATTATGAGCCTCTTTTGGGGGACTAAGTAGTTCGGATGTAGTGGAACGAATAAATAAAAAAGGAGGTTGTCTCACCTTTTAAATGTTCTGAGTTCTACATTGCCTTTCTAATGAAAGAATACTGCAAAAATGAGGCTTGGGCTATTTCCCCATTTCGCCTGACAGCAGCTGTCCATGATTTCAGGTCAAGATGGCTTTCCCCCACCAACTGCTATCTGCATACTATGCACTGTACCACTGAGCTCTGGTCCCTCCCTCTCCAAGATTAAGCTCCAGGCTGGAGCAATATGATACTATTTTGGTGATCCTAATTTCTGTGAGACCAACACAGACCACCATTCTTGCTATTGCAAATAATAAGGATGCCATAAGTCAGCAGGGGGAGCTCTTCGATTTCAAGAAAAAAAGACTGGTGCAGCTGGCTGCCTTTTGTCAGAAATGGTTGTTAATGATGATTCCGTGACTCTCCTTCTCTGGTTCTACCTCTGTGGAATTTTCCCAGCTCCCTTCATCCTTTTTATAGACTCTTCGACCCTGGTAGTGATAATCTTAGAGTACCTCAGGGAATAGTAGGAGTGAAGAGAGTTACGAACTCCACCAGTTTGGAAGTCATGCTGTGCAATAACAGAGGCAGAGTTGGTGTTAACAGCCACTGGCAGGAGATATTTATGCACCAGGACATTGCACTCATTTCTACATGAGTGCCCTTCCATGCCTTAAAAATAGTCCCTTCACAATAAAATCTTTGTTCGTGTCAGTTCCCTTCCCCTATTACATATGCAAGAATTTATTCGGTGGCTTAACCAACTAAAGTTTGGGTTGATTAATCAGTAGGAGCCAGTTTTAATCAATGGAGTATCTTACATTAAGGCAGTAATAAAGATTTGATTGATATGGGGGGGAAGGGGGGTATTATTCTACTAGCAAATGATCAATCACTGTGTTGTAGCTTATGCTGAATTATAAATTATATCATACTTCCATGTGTTTTAAAGGGGCAGATATTGAGGCTGTGGTATTGTGCAGTTTTATAAATATAATTGATCGATAAATAAATTAAATGACAGGTGATGGATTGACAAAAGATCTCCCTCAATTTTTCTAGGTTTTTAGCTTTTTCAAGTGTGCCTTGGTATTCTGCAACAGTATTGGAGAATGTGGCCAGCTAGTTGTGTATTGATAAAGCTACTTTGCATTTACCTTTGGGGCAGAGTTAAAATTAACCTAGGGCCATTCTGCTTTTAGTTATATGTGTGTCCTTTCTCTGCCACCCAAAATGGCTAGCTGCAGGTGAGGTGGTTTTGGATTTTGCTGGTGTGACCAGGAAACTGATGCCGTATTTCTGAGAAGTAGCAGCTTTTGGTTCCTCCGAGGCCAGAGTGTGGTTGGGAGCAGCCACATCCATTGCTAGACACTTTGAAGGTCAGCGCACTAAGCTGGGTGAATGGAAGCTGGAATCAGAAATGCCACAAGAAGAATCCATTGCTCTGTTGATCAGGCAAACGCAGATGGCCTGCCAGTCATAGGCGCTGACTGTTCCCTTCTAAACTTGAGGAATCACTGAGGAGTGCGCTAGTTTTAGTCCACTTGAGTCTCTTATGAGTCTAGTTTTCTGGCCCTTATGGTTTTTCGCCCAAAGCCTGGAGTCCTTGGTCAGCTGTCATGGTGCAATCAGTTTGAAATCTGCCCTACTTTCCCTAATCTGCCCTTGCACTGGAACATGAATTCATGGGGCAGGGTATAACATGGAGTATTCGGGAGGAGGACAACTGGCTTCAAAATCCACACCATTGGGAGCTTTTGTGCTGCCAAGAAATTTCATATTAAGCCGCCCACGTGGGGAGCTGCCAAATTGAGCCCATTGCTTTGCATGCTTCTCTTCATCTAATTATAATACACAGCTCTTTCATTCCTTGCTCTAATTACCACCTTTTCCCAGCCTGCCCTCAGTCTTTGCATTCAGTCCTATTCTGCATCCCATATTGAACCTCTGGTGGTGGTGGGAGGTTTGCGCTGTATCAATTAGGCATATTATATATAATTACCTTATACACTTATATGCAATGATTAAAATGCAGCAAATTGCTAAATTACATTACTGGAAAGCTTAATGTTTTTTCTTTTTGAGAGGGAAAGAAGGAAAACCAATTGAACTCTTCCTTCCTTTCCCTCCCCAAAATACAACCAAGCTTATGAATATTTATGTGCTGACCTTTGTAACCCCCCATGCCTTTTGAGGGCATTAATCATAGGGGGGTTTGATAGTAGGAAGCATAGGTGGCCTTACTTCTGTTCAGAATATTGATACCAATGTTGGTCCACAGAATGATCTACACAAACAAGAGATGTAGTAGACCCAAATACTGTTTTAGCAAATATTAAAGAAAACCAAAGGAAGCTATCACTCCATTAAAAATAATTCCAAATAAAGCTTGGCTGAATATTTTGGGTACAGTCAGACCTCGTTCTGCGTCCGCCTCCGCTTGCATTCGCTTTGGCGGACATCCGCGGCAAACCCGGAAATACCGGAATGGGTTACTTCTGAGTTTGGCACATGCGTAAGGTAAAGGTACCCCTGCCCGTACGGGCCAGTCTTGACAGACTCTAGGGTTGTGCGCCCATCTCACTCAAGAGGCCGGGGGCCAGCGCTGTCCGGAGACACTTCCGGGTCACGTGGCCAGCGTGACATCGCTGCTCTGGCGAGCCAGAGCCGCGCACGTAAACACCGTTTACCTTCCCGCTAGTAAGCGGTCCCTATTTATCTACTTGCACCCGGGGGTGCTTTCGAACTGCTAGGTTGGCAGGCGCTGGGACCGAACAGCGGGAGCGCACCCCACCACGGGGATTCGAACCGCCGACCTTTCGATCGGCAAGCCCTAGGCACCGAGGCTTTAACCCACAGCGCCACCTGCGTTTGCGTAGAAGTGCTAAATTGGCGCATGCGTAGAAGTGCTAAATTGCGCTTCGCGCAGACGCGGCGCTTTGATGTCTGGCATTTTCGGGTTGTGGCAGGGCCTCTGGAATGGATCCCCGCCGTAACCTGAGGTTCCACTGTATTAAAATACTGTGGAGTGAGAGTTTTGAGGCAAGCTAGCAAAAATGAGGAGGAGGATACAAATGTGGAGGAGGATTCTTGTGTCGGCTTTCTAGGTCAGGCAGGCAGGGAATAGGAAGAAGTGGATGGAGGTAGCTACCCAAGGAAAGGGAAGGAAAGTGAGTAGGCTATGGGCAGGGACCAAGGTAGCAGCTATGAAGAATGGAGTCTTAACTGTTGGAGCAACAGCCTCCTTTGCTGGTGACACCCTGGGCAGGAAGGGCATTGAAACAGGACAATGATGGCAGATTCTCACTCTGAGGAGGCTGGGTTCTCTTGTGAGACCAGGCGTGGTGGCAGGAAGCATGAGCAGCCTTCAGGCTGCGCAACAGCACCCTCCAAAACATCCAGCCAAGGTGGAGACGGCTGCATGTTTCCACCAAATCTAGTAGGGAATCTGTTCAGAAGGCTGTTAGACAGAGGGCTGGCAGGGGATTAGAATAGATGGCCACCTGGCCCCTTCTAATTCTGTTAACCCAACTCAGAGTATTTACTGTATAGAACCAAGGAACAGAAAGGTTTGAACCAGATCTCTTAGTAATCAGATTACAAATTGTCTATCTTTGTTTGAGGAAATTGGGTTATGCAAATCCTTTGGCAAATCAGTTAAAGAAAAAAACATTGCAAAAAATGCATGAAACAGCTATACATTCGCTTTTTTGGGTAATGTTGAAACCCCCTGGTGGGGCGGGGTGTGTGTGTGTGCTTGCAAGGTGGAGAATGGATAGGGAAAATTGAATTAGTCAGCCTAGAGAAGCTAGAGGTTTGGAAAAACCCATCCAGTTCAGAGTCATTTTCATGGCGTTACTTAGCCTAACTAGAGGGTTTGGTGTTTGATACTGTTTAAGAGCTCAGTTCCAATTTGAAGAGGGCCTCAGTGATGACATGCCTGTTTTTGTCCTTTGGTAGGTTACAGAATTCCTTAGAGAAAGTTTCAGGATGTTCATAGCAGCACTGAGGACACAAAAAATAGGCACAAAGCAAATGCACTTAATTTCCTTTGGGGTTTGTCTCCTGCTTTCATAATAAGATGCAATATTGGTTTAAGCCAGTGTTTCCCAAACTGGGTGTTACCACTCCTTGGTTTTCAAGTGCAATTGGGGGATGTTAAATAAAATAAGGGGGCAGTGGAAACATAAAGAAAGGAGAGAAGAAAATTTTGAAAAACCGTTGTACATGATTCATCTGTTGTGTAATGATGCTTACTGCGAAGTCGGGAACTGGTGTGGGACGGTGACAATGCCTCCCCAGGACCCAGCGGTCGGTCGTGATGGAGGTGAGGGGTTTCCCAGGCTCGGGTGAACCCTTTTTTGTTTTAACCAGGCCCGGGAAGTGGATTGCAGCTTGCCTGCCTATTTGGACAATGGCTGCTGGGCTGCAGCGCCAGCCCCACCCCTGGGGCGAGTGGGACTCTGGTCCACCCCATCGGTTTTTAATCCCAGGGTCAAGTCCACCTCCTCATCCAGTTTTGAAAAACCGTTTGTACGTTTCATCTGTTGTGTAATGACACTTACTGATGTAACATAGAGCCAAACATTACTAAATTGATGCAGCGCACCAGGTTCATCCTTCTCATTAGGGTTATTTTTTAATGTTATTTAATAATGTTTTAAAAATAATTTTATAATTTCAAGCTTCAAGGTGTCTTATATACAACAACACCTTTCTTTACTATGTTGTAGGACCCAACATGTTTTGTTTAGGTTTTAGTTGCCTTGTTTAATGTACTTTTAATGTATGATGTGCTTTTAATTTGAAATATACTAGCCCGATAGTTATGATGCTTTAAGTAGTGCATGTTAAAGTGTTATCTACTTCAGACTCTCACAGTGATGCTTAAAATCAAAACAAATTTTAGAATGGGATCATTGAAGGACACTTAAGCCTTAGGTTTGCGAACTGGACACTCAAGGTGGGTGTCTCTGCCATCAGTTGTATAGGCCTTTAATAGGTGTTAGTTGTAGTGCTAAAAAGATAGAGTCATACCTTGGTTTTCGAACAGCTTAGTTCTCGAAAGTTTTGGCTCCTGAAGTGACTGTTCCAGTTTGCAAACTATTTTTGGAAGCTGAATGTCCGATGGGGCTTCCGTGGCTTCTGATTGTCTGCAGGAGCTTCCTTCAGCCAATCGGAAGCCACGCCTTGGTTTCCGAATGGATTCCATTCGACTTCCAAGGTATGACTGTATATTTATATGAGGGAAAGGGGGTGTAGGGTGAATCCAGGGCTTGTCTGCAGAGTGGAAGGAAAGGAGGACCTTTTTCTGCCTCCCCACTTCCAGCTACTCTCTGAAGACTGAAGAAGAGAGACTCTTAAGAATATTAGGGGGGTGGGCAGAGGAAGGACTAGACCATGTGAAAAAGGAACCTAATATTTTAGCTGCAGTTCATTCCTTTTCAGCTTTGTATTCTTGTTATTAAAAAGTGTGCCTAGACATTCCGTTGTTGCACCCATAACCTAGGTTTAAGGTGTCATTTATTTCCTAGCTTTCATATCTCAGTTTCTAACACTGGTTGTCTGGGCAGCCCAGGCTTGCGCCCCAGGGAGATCACTTTGGTGCTGCTCATGCAGTGGTTTGACCTCCCCCCGGAGGTGCACTGCATTGGCTCCCGAGACAGATGGATGCCAACAACAAGGGAGGAAGCAAGAGAAAAATACAAAACAGCAATGAAATTCGAACTGCTCCATCCCTCTGGCACATACGCTATACTCCGGTAAATTTCTGTTTTTTAAATAGAAATGGCCCTGCAAAGCAAGATTTATTGTGGCATGATTTATGGCTCAGCTGCAGCACCATTTGGCAGAGCAAAGCTCTTCTCAATTGATGAGCTAGTTGGGGGCTTGGATGGCACGCACTCCCGTTCATTTCCTATAGCCAGAGACAGGGAGGGCTCTCCAAGTGGCGTGGAGAGAAGCCCGCGCCTGCCTTCTCTGGCTCGCCCAAACTGCCTGGGAAAAGAATTCTTCATTAGAAGTCTGTGTGCAGCTCTGAGACTCACAAGGAGAAATGATGTATATATTAAGAGTTTGCATCCCCCAGTAATTTGGTGATAGATGGGAGGAGTGCAGCATGGAGTTATTAATGCAAGCTTTCAGGCTTCATATACCGCAGTCATTAGTTAATCAATGTGAACCCTGCCAGCCCACCTGCTAACATTCAAACGGGCCTTACTGGAGCCAACATGGCCCTGTTCATCCAGCAGGTGGAGTTATAGCAATGGCCATTTGTTTCTAGCAACAAGGAGATTCTGGCCTTCGAGTAAGTAAAGAGGATGAAGGAGTGAATTATAATGTGCTAAAGCTTTTGCCTGTGTGCCTCCTGAACCCTGGGTTTGAATCTGCCACTCAAGGTGTAACAGGTGGAATAATGAGGAGAGTTTAAATTGTTTTCTCACCCTGGCAGGGGTGTTGGCCAAAGGATACTTCTTTCCTCTTTTCTACAGCTGTTTCTCTAAAAAAGATTCCTCATCTGTCAGTGTGTTGTCTTGGTGAGGGAACCGCCTCCTCCCCACCCCTCCCCAAATACTCATAATTCATCCCAGCTCCGTAGTCTGTCAGGATCTTCTCTGGAAGGAGGGGTGAGCCAGAAGTCTCCAGCTAAAAGCTGCACTCTCTCCTCCCTCTCACTCCGTTTCAAAAAGGAAAAGAAACAAAGCATCTGTTCAAAGCCTGGCCCTACTTTGAAATGAAGATCTCTGGAAATCTGACAGCATCACAGATTGGGTTTAATAACGTTGTGCAGACTTTGTCTTTTCCCCATGCCATGCAGCTCTTCTGCCAACCTGATCTTCTGGCATAGGTTTCCCCTATGGAAGGGAAGCAGCTTGTCTCCTGTCTGATAACAAAGTTATGCTAGTGAAAGGTATAAAGAGACATCCTCTCCATTAGCCACACGCAGATCCACGTTAAAGAACGTGGGACCACCCACTCTGACTCAGTAAGCCCAGCTTTATCTACTGCTGACGGCTGTACTCTGTCCAAAGCCCAACTCAGCAGTAAACCTCACTTGCCGTGGGGAGTAGGGGAGGGTGGGCAGGGCTTCTGCATACTTTAACAAACCTCGCAGGATGGCAACTCTTGAGTACTTTGGAGTGAGGAGTAGAAAACACCTGTAGATAACCAGGTGCTGGAATGATACAGTTCCAAAGGATCTGTATGAATGAGTATTTGCTGGAAGGTTATCTTCATGTATGCAGTTCATTAATACAGGCATGTTTTCTCTTTTGCTCAGCAGTGGGAAATAGATCTTTGGGTTGATGAGCGTAATAATGAGACTAACTTTAAACCAAGCCAGATTGCTCTAAACCCAGATGTGTTTGTACCCAGTGAAATGGGCAGCTTGCACGTACAGGTTGGTGCAGAGTAGAAACAGCTGTTACATATGGCCCTGACTTTAGTGTTTCTCTTTTCTCGCTTTCTCTTCCCCCTCACTCCTAATTATCATATGCCTAACTCTCACAATATTAATAGGGAGCTGAGGAAATATTTCAAGGTTTTTGGGCAGTGCCTACCACCCAGTGGTTTTTTCCTGTGCTTTGAGTCTGCTACTCTGTTTAAGCTGTTGCTGGAAAAATAGACCTATACAGGGTTTTGATTTAGCAGGCAGTTTAAAGGTATCTTTACAGGAATGAAGCAAAGCTTTAAGTGAGGGAGAAGGTATATCTGACCTCCAGTGTCCTGTAACTGGACCTTGTCTAGTTGATGGGAGTACTTGAAATGCTTGGCTTGTGGTTGCATATTTTTATCTTAACAGGCATTCAGCAGCTGATAACACAGGTTGACATTTTTTCATTTCCCCCCCTCTAAGAATTTATTAAATTTCTTCTCCTGGGACAGTGGATGTAGGATTCTGTGTTAAAACTCTTCGCTCAGGTAAGTGGATTAATACTGATTTGGACAGCTAAAAGGACCAGCAGGCATAGGATTGTGCAGCCCAGGGTCATGCTCCTTGTCCAAAACAATTTATTGTTTGAAATGCAACAAGTTTGCAGCTTGGTGCCCGATGTGTGAGATGGTGCAGCTATGCTAGGCTGACCATGGAGGAAGAAGGGTGTGTACTCCTCCCCTAACTTGCAGATGATTCTGAACTCAGGGCGCAAATTGTGTAAGCTCCTACATCTTCTGGAAATGGTGGGTTTCGTCACACCTAGTGTGACTCCTCTCACAAGCCTCACCTGGCTGCATAATCATTCTACAAATCCCAGCATTTCTTCTTTGTCGCTCACAGAGAAAGCAGACATTCACATGTGTACTGACCCATCATTCAGGGTGTCTTACATTAGTCTAGTTTGCCCTCCTACCTTCCCCCACCCCCAAGCTCAGTGAAGTTAGGCTGAGGCCCTCTGACTTGAAAAAGGCTGGCCATGTGGGTATCTTGATTTAAAAAAAACAAAACACCAAATTGTTCCCAATCTGGGACATGTTGAGACACCACTTAGCTTCAGTCTCCTTTGCACAAGAGGTGGATGCAAACATTAGTCTTTCTGAAAGCGTTGCATCTGCCTGCCTGCCTGCCTGCCTGCCTGCTTTGTGCTTTCTAATGTAAGAGCACTTTGTGTGATTGCACTGTGATCCTGCCATTTTCCATTTTCCTCTATTGTTTTGAGTCTGAGTAAATACACTCTAGTCCCCATGTTTATCTGACAGAGTTGTAAGTGTGTATGTATTTCAAGAAAGAAGAAAATCAGTGTTAAAAATCACTAGCAGGTGCCGGTTAAAGATACCGAATTCAATCCTCTGTTGTCCTGTAAAATGATCAATTGAAGATAAAACTGCATTATCTTGGTAACAGTCCTTTCCCATGAAGAAGGAACTTGATTCATGCCTGATCTTATCTCTGGAGCAGGTAATCATAATCATAAAGTGAATAAATGGCTTCTGATGGAGGCAGGAACTCACATTGAGGTTTCCTCACTTCATTTGCCAAATTTTTTGGAGTTGAAAGGGCGACTTGTGCATATCATTTATTTTACTATAGGACAGTTCCAGTTATTACCTCTGTCAAACTTCCTCAAATGACCCAATCCTGATAAGATAATTGAAAGGGAGCTGTGCTTGCTTTTGGCCCAGGTTCTCTCAGTCTGCTGATGTAGGAGTGTGTAGGATCTGGGTAGGGCAGGTTAAAGTAAAGGTAAAGGGACCCCTGGCCATTAGGTCCAGTCATGACTGACTCTGGGGTTGCGGCGCTCATCTCGCTTTATTGGCCGAGGGAGCCGGCGTACAGCTTCCGGGTCATGTGGCCAGCATGACAAAGCCGCTTTTGGCGAACCAGAGCAGCGCATGGAAACGCCGTTTACCTTCCTGCCAGAGTGGTACCTATTTATCTACTTGCGCTTTGACGTGCTTTTGAACTGCTAGGTTGGCAGGAGTAGGTCAGGTTAGGAAGAAGCAAAGTGGTATGGAAGTGAGAAACTGGACCTGTACACACACTAAAGTTTCTAGATTGGGAGCAATTTGCAAATACGGAGGGGTACCATTAAAATGTTGCAAATGTGGATTAGTTTGAGCAATGTGGTTCTGCACCCCTCTCTACCTAGGACCCTCGTACCTACGGGACCGCCTCTCCTGGTATGCCCCACGGAGAGCCTCAAGGTCCATAAATAACAACACCCTAGTGGTCCCAGGCCCTAAGGAAGTTAGATTGGCTTCAACCAGAGCCAGGGCCTTTTCAACTCTGGCTCCGGCCTGGTGGAACGCTCTGCCTCATGAGACCAGGGCCCTGCAGGATCTGATTTCTTTCCGCAGGGCCTGTAAGACAGAGTTGTTCCGCCTGACCTTTGGCTTGGAGCCAGTTTGATTCCCTCCCTCCCTCTCTTTTTTTCTTTTCCTTCTCCTCCTGCGATGAGGCTACATTTTAATATTTTAATGTTCCATTATTTTAATGTTGTACTTTACTTTTGTTTTTAAGTTGTAATCATTCATCTTGTTTTTATTATTGCTTGTAAGCCGCTCTGAGCCCGGCCTTGGCTGGGGAGGGCGGGGTATAAATAAAAAATTATTATTATTATTATTATTACCTGACTCTGGGATCTCCAGAGATGCCCTGTCCCTCACTGGTCTTGCTCTACACCATGCTTGAGTACATTTGCCTGGCTTGCATATGTCGTTTGAACTGTGATAATGCCTCTTGCTTGCCTGGCTGGAGAGAGGCATGCATCACTCTGTGTGTGGAAACCACTGGCTTTTGCTTGGTTAGAATGTAGTCTACTGTACAGAGTTAAGAAACCCATCCATTGCTGTGTCTCCTTTTATCTCTGGCCCTGTCCACCACTGGCATGCAGCCCTCAGAAGATTGCTTGTGAGGGAATGCAACCCAAATCCCCATTCTTGATTCATATCAGTTTATGGTTTCTTTTGCGCCCACCTTTCGGCAGCCATTTTTTACCTTGCTCACAGAGATGTGCTGGTATTTTTTTTAATAAATGGGCTGTTTTACTATAGGTTAGCATTGCTCTGTCCGTATAGTAAAAGCTATGGTTTTCCCAGTAGTGATGTATGGAAGTGAGAGCTGGACCATAAAGAAGGCTGATCGCCGAAGAATTGACGCTTTTGAATTCTGGTGCTGGAGGAGACTCTTGAGAGTCCCATGGACTGCAAGAAGATCAAACGCATCCATTCTTAAGGAAATCAGCCCTGAGTGCTCACTGGAAGGACAGATCCTGAAGCTGAGGCTCCAATACTTTGGCCACCTCATGAGAAGAGAAGACTCACTGGAAAAGACCCTGATGTTGGGAAAGATAGAGGGCACAAGGTGAAGGGGACGACAGAGGACGAGATGGTTAGACAGTGTTCTCGAAGCTACAAACATGAATCTGACCAAACTGCGGGTGGCAGTAGAAGACAGGAGTGCCTGGCGTGCTCTGGTCCATGGGGTCACGAAGAGTCGGACACGACTGAACGACTAAACAACAACAACAACAGCATTGCTCTGGGGTGTGAGACCGATGGATGCCAACAACAACATTGTTCCAGGCTCATTGTAATATATGGCACCATTGTGTAATGCATTGCTTCTGTTTCTCAGCCCCAGAAGCTGGAGCATAAAAGCATGAACCATGTCATCAAGCAACCTACCTTTCCCTGCCTTTTGCCTTTGATGTGTTGGGGCTTTAAAAGCAGACTTTAATTTGTCCTATTAACACCCTGCTGGTGGAGGTGGATGCATGTAGCTTCTCCCACCAATGAGTCTATTTTTGATGGGAGCACAGATTTGTTTTGGATAATGTTTCTCCAATCCCTAGGTTGTGGACATAAAATGCCAGTGTTCACATTATCTGTCCCTGGACACATTTGCATCTTGCAGAACTTTTAATTGACAGCTTTCAGCTCTTGTCATCAGGAAGAGGTTATGTAGGTATTAGTTTCTATGAATGGTCACTATGTTTGACATGAGTAAACCCTGAAGACAGCTAACCCTTCACTTGACTAACGGTCTCGGGCATTTTAAATGCACTAATATCCACTCCTTTTCTTTTGGTTACTGTTTCTGGTTTTGGTAATTATAGCATGTTAAAAACTATACGAAGCCTCTTTTGCCCAGACCTTGTGCAGAGACTGTGAAATTAACTTTTGCACCTTCCAACATGAGTTGGATGGAAGTGACATTTTCAAAAGTCTGCCAGTTGAACTCCTGGCATTTGCTCTTTGGTGGAAGGGACGTTGCAAGGAGGTTGGCTGCAAGGAGGTTGAGCAATTTAATCACCTCTTAATTGCTGTGGTGCTGAAGTGGTGATGGTGGTAGGGATCAGAATGGGAGCACTTTGAATTGCTTTCTAAAACTCTACATCTCTGTGGAACTCTGGTTGACAAATTTGGAATAACCCAAAGGAGACCTTAGAAGAAGATGGAAGGCAAGCCATGTAGTGGAAGGAGCTTGGCGTGTTCAGTCAGGGAAGTAAAAATAAAATAAAAAGAGCAACCTTTACATGGGTGGTTACTTCAGTGTTCCCTAAATTGTTGTAGCTTGGGACACATGTTCTCCCCACCTATCCTACCCAGACTAAAATCTGAGACACACTTCACTGTTGTGCTAGATAAAGTGTCTTATATTTTGTTTAAAGACAGCCACCCTCTTTGCATCTGTAAAATAACCCTTTTCGTGTGGTCTCTTGACATCCCACTCATCAGTTTGCCCAGTACAACACCGTCCAATTCCCAATAATTTTTATTAAAGTTTAAAATAAAATACAGTGGTACCTCGGGTTAAGTACTTAATTCGTTCCGGAGGACCTTTCTTAACCTAAACTGTTCTTAACCTGTAGCACCACTTTACCTAATGGGGCCTCCTGCTGCTGCCGCACCGCCAGAGCACGATTTCTGTTCTCATCCTGAAGCAAAGTTCTTAACCTGAGGTACTATTTATGGTTAGCGGAGTCTGTAACCTGAAGCGTATGTAACCTGAAGTGCATGTAACCCGAGGTACCACTGTATACGAAGGTAAAAATCAAATATCTTTTTATCAAAGATAAAAAACTAATTGAGATAAAAACACAAACCAATAAGAGGAAAAGAAAGAAGAAAAAGGAAGGAAGGAAGAAAAAGGAGAACTTCCAATTCTTCATCTGTCAGCTATGTAAAAAAATTATTCAACACATCTACTTCAAGATAACATCCAACAAGTCTGCTTTCTATAAACCCATATTTTCTTCAATCCTCAAACCCAGGTATCACAAGTTCATTTTCTTTTTCACACGAAAAGTCTATGAGGAGTCCCAAATCTTTAGTAACTATTGAAAATGATTTTTCTCTTATTCTACATGTTAAGTTTGCCATCTCAGCTAAGTCCAATAATTTTAACAACCATTCCTCCATGGTAGGTGATGCTGAATCTTTCCATCTTGTGCGTATAAAAGTCTCGCCGCTATGATAGTGTATTGAAATAATATTTCATAGTCTAGTACTTAAAGGTTTAAATATGAGGCTTTGGAGTGATGCCACATCTCTTGAGCTGCAGCGCTGCCTCGTTCAAAAACATTTTGCTTCTATATATAATGTGCCTTCCCCACCCAGGGATCATTGAGTGGCAGATGAGCCCATCACATCGTGTTAGTGAACCCTGACACATAGTTACCAGAACAGGGACCATCGCTCTACCCCTTCCCAGAGCACCTCTGTTGAGAGAGAAATGATTTCCATCAAGGGAGGCAGCAGGAGTAGCTCAGGAATAACTTTCTTTGTAAGGTGTAACTGTGTTGGACATAAAGAGCATATGGGGAGTACAAAAATAAGATGCACCCCCCTGAATCAATATGCAATGTTCTTTGTTCATAGGAGTATAGTAAAAGGGAAACTCAGTTTTTTAATGTCTAAAAGGAAATTTGGATAAAAGGCAATTTGTGTCCACTCTGTTTGCTAAAAAGGAATGAGTTTAAATTATGAGAAAACGCATTTACGCTAAATGTTGGGTGTAGGCTGTGTTACTCTAGCAGTAGTTCAGCGGCAGAATGAGCTTCCTGGAGAAGGAGTGGGATCTTTCTGTGGAGGTTTGTTTCAAAATTAGGAGAAGGAGAACTTCTGGATCAGCCCAAAGGCCCATCTGGTTCAGCACTCTTCTCACAGTGGCCAGCCAGATGCCCCAGTGAGCCCCCCTCCAAAAACGCAACCCGACGTTGTGTGTTGTGCGTGTGATGTCACACTCTGTGCAGGTATGTGTATGCGTGACGTCGCATGTCTGTCTTACAGCGGCGGTCACCTGCAATCCTAAGGGCCAGGTGGCGCCCCTGCACACTGCTATTGCTAGCAACTGGAAATGGGAGGAATACAGTGGTGCCTCGCAAGATGAAATTAATTTGTTCCACGAGTTCTTCCGTTATGCGAGTTTTTTCATCTTGCGAAGCACCACTGCATTTAAACACTGACAACGACGGGGAGGGGCGGGGAGAAGCAGGACAGCTGCCGCAGCTGGTACCTCAGACTCACCCGCGTGTTGTGGCCACCGTGCGATGTGGCTGCTGGAGGGTGGCGGGGCTCAGGAGCGCGACTCCAGGGAGAGAGAGGCGCTGGCGGCAACAGCTCTCTGAGGGGAGCGCGCGAGGGGGGTGGGCAGCAGCGCGAGGCACTAACCATCAGGTGGGAGGGAGCCGGGGAAGCGAGTGTGCGTGCTTGCAGTGCCCGCCGCCATGACATGAGAGGCAGGGCCGTTTTGTCTAGCGAAGCAAGCCCTTAGGAAAATCTGTCTTGCGAAGCACCTCAGAAAACGAAAAACTCTTTCGTCTTGCGAGTTTTTCATCTTCCGAGGTATTCGTCTTGCGGGGTACCACTGTATTGCTTCTGATGGTGGAGGGTAGAACTTGCTGTCTTGGCTAATATAAATAATAATAATAATTTATTATTTATATCCCGCCCATCTGGCTGGGCTTCTCCAGCCACTCTGGGCGGCTCCAGCCACTCTGGGCTGCTCCTCTTCAGAGTAGCAGTTGAAATAGATGTCCTCTATAAAGCTTTCGAAGTTTGTGCCCTTTTGTGGAGCGGGGAGAGACTGAATAGGAAAACTGAGGATGGCAACTGTCTACAGTTGGGGTGCCCTCCAGGAGTTGTTGAGCTCTCAACTCCCACTTGTCACAGCTAGCATAGTCAGTGGTCAGGGATTTTGAGAACTGTAGTCTAGCAACATCTGGAGAAGTCCCATGCTGGCTAACCCTGATCTAATGTTGTTGAGTTGCAGGTGGAAACAGTTATGTTTGAATAGGGAGAACCAGCACATATTTGCTTAGGGCTGCTGCAAATAAAATTTTAACATTCATTGCTTGGGGATAAGGTAAATGAATTTCCGCCCTTTCGCAAGAGAAAAGCCTGAAGGGGTGGGGGTTGTAATATAGTATAGATGGGAAGGTCTCTATAGATCACTTGGCCCTAGTGGCAGTGACGTCTCTGTATCTGTGAATCTTCTGCCTGCCTTGTCATCTTTTATAGGTTTTCTGATTCAGTCATTGTATCCTGAGATGGCTGGTCTGTCTTCCTCTTTCTTGACACACTCATTTAATTTTTAAGCTCGCCGGGCTTTTGCTTATTTATGTTCATTGTGCTTGATAATAATTCTAAGCCATTAGAGGGGAAAATTGTATTCAAAAATGCTGTTTCACACTTTATTTGTTTGATGATCTGGAGTGATAGAAAATAACACATTTGCTTGCTTTTATAGTCTCATAATTATTCACATCCATCAAGCCATTCCAGGGGAATAAACAAAACACTGAGGAAACTGCACTATTAATAGCATTCTCTTCAGCAACAATGAAAAGTATCTTTCTCATGGGATTGTCCAGTTAGGAGGCTCCCTGTAAGCAACTATAAAGCTTCTGCTTTTTGCCAAGCAAACAATTTTTTAATCTGATTACCCTGTAGATTAAACATTAGAGGATGTGTGGTTGTTAGGGAAGTGTAGAACAGTCACAAATTGGAGACATGCTTTGCTCTGGTGGTTTACTGGTTAGGTTAGGCTAAGTTATACATCCACCAAGATTAATACCTCCTTCCCATCCCCTCCCTAAAGGCCCCCTCCCCAGCATTTTTGTATGAATTGCTACTCTTGGTGTGGCTCTTGCTTGGAGGGAGGCCAGCTCAGGCAGAGATACAACAGACAGCCTTTTCTGAAAGTGGTTAGTTCAACCTGTTTCTTAATTGAGAATGATTGAGTGATCCAGTCATGCCTCATGGACAAAGCTGAATTACTCACATCCAGGGAGGGCTGAGTAGAAGCATCAGAGCAGTGAGCAGGCAGCAGGCCTGATCTGTGAGTGGCTATTCTGGGCTCACAGGAGCTTCTATTCAATTCACATTGATTGCAGAGCACTATCAGTTTCCTTATGACACATTAATATGGGCTTGGTGGAAAGTTAGGGAATTAGTGTGCTACAAGGTGTTCCTGAGGTGAACCTCTGGACAGGTATTGAGAATATGCATCCAGTGTAAGAAACTTAAGCCAGCAACAACAACCAAAGTTAAGTGTCAAATATGTTCTAAACAGTTTTAATAAGTGATTATTTATAGTTACCAATGTCACACAGAAACGTTATTTTTGAACGATATTCACAAATTTGAACTCTCTTGTTTTTATCTTGGAACACCCAGAATCCCACCAATCCACCCATTCGTAACTATATATTATCTCTGGTCTGTTGATGGCTTGAAATGTGGATAGGCTCCCCACTTTACAGGTGCTTCCTTGCTTGCTTGACCAGAGATGATACTTGTTTCCCATCACCAGTGACACAGATTAGCCTGCTTTATATACAGTGATACCTTGGGTTACAGACGCTTCAGGTTACAGACTCTGCTAACCCATAAATAGTACCTCGCCTTAAGAACTTTGCTTCAGGATGAGAACAGAAATCGCATGGTGGCGGGGGGAGGCCCCATTAACTTAATAATAATAATAACAATAATAATATTTATACTCCACCCATCTGGCTGGGCTTCCCCAGCCACTCTGGGTGGCTTCCAACCAAATATTAAATTACAGTAATGCATCAAACATTAAAAGCTTCCCTGAACAGGGCTGCCTTCAGATGTCTTCTAAAAGTTTGGTAGTTGTTGTTCTCTTTGACATCTGGTGGGAGGGCATTCCACAGGGCGGGTGCCACTACCAAGAAGGCCTTCTGCCTGGTTCCCTGTAACTTGGCTTCTCGCAGTGAAGGAACCGCCAGAAGGCCCTCGGCACTGGACCTCAGGGTCCGGGCTGAACGATGGGGGTGGAGACGCTCCTTCAGGTTTACTGGGCCGAGGCCGTTTAGGGCTTTAAAGGTCAGCACCAACACTTTGAATTGTGCTCGGAAACGTACTGGGAGCCAATGTAAGTCTTTCAAGACCGGTGTTATGTGGTCTCAGCGGCCGCTCCCAGTCACCAGTCTAGCTGCCGTATTCTGGATTAGTTGTAGTTTCCGGGTCACCTTCAAAGGTAGCCCCACATAGAGCTCATTGCAGTAGTCCAAGCGGGAGATAACCAGAGCATGCACCACTCTGGTGAGACAGTCCGCGGGCAGGGAGGGTCTCAACCTGCGTACCAGATGGAGCTGGTAAACAGCTGCCCTGGACACAGAGTTGACCTGTGCCTCCATGGACAGCTGTGAGTCCAAAATGACTCCCACCTGGTCCTTCAGGGGTAAAGTGGTACCTCAGGTTAAGAACAGTTTCAGGTTAAGAACGGACCCCCAGAACAATTTAAGCTCTTAACCCGAGGTACCACTGTATCTAAGAAAATAAGCCATGGCAACATTTAAAAGGCAAAACAATGCCAGGGCAGTGGTGGAAAACACAGTCAAGATTTATTGTGTGGCATGCAGAATATCCTGCCTGATTGGGAAAGAATTTACACAGAACACCAGTCAGAAACTCTCTAACTTTTTCTTGGTTCCAGAATTGTTGCAGTTAACTAAATCCCCAGGCTACCTTATAATTTTGGCAGCTGAAGCCATGAAGAAAGCCATTCATAAGCTACCTATTTACTGCCAACAGCCTTAAGTTAGCTAATTTGTCGCATTGTGCTCCAAACTGTGTTTGCAAAGAGTATTAAGGCAACAGGCATAGCTTCATAGCTTAGTTCAGTGCACACTTAAATATATAAAGAGATGGTCATAGATGAATTCAACCTCTGGCTACTGCCAGGGTGCACTAGCTTTGCAGCCATTTCATAGCTGAAATGCCCTGGATGATTTTCTTTGCTCATCCAGTTTCTGAAATGAGACACACCTAGAGGGGAAGCTCTATCAAAAAAGTGAAGCCCTACAGAAAAATGTCTTTGTAGGAAGGGGGCAGGAAGCCGCTTCAGCTGTTTCATGTAGGAGAAGCAGGGGCCAGGAAGAGAGGAGCAGCTCTAAACCTGTTGGGTTGCTAGGGGCAACCCGAGAACCTTGACTTGCAAGTTTGCAGCCAAGGGAGCTAGTAACTGGCTGGCAGGAGTAAGAGCTGAGATCTGAGGGATGAAATGGGGGCCGGCAGTGAAACTGATGAAAGCCAAAAACATTGTGCAAGGAATGAATTTTTTCTTTGCAAGCTGTCTTAGTCGGTCTTAAAGGGGAGCTCTTCTGTGTGGGCTTGCTGGTGGGTGTGGGGAGTGATAATTTGCAGAGCCCTTGAAATGCAGGGTGGGAGGCTGTTGTGGCTCTTTGAGTGAGTGTCATAGACAGGTACTGAGTTTTGTGACTGCAAATCAATCTGTTACCCAGGAGATGGGTAGATATCTAAAATCCAGGCTTCTTTGGCTTATGCTGTTTACAAAGGGAGTGTGTAGGTGTGCTGTATTTGTAAAGAGAAGGTTTTCTGTGTGCTTCTCTTTGTCAAGAAGGTTGGAAGGTTGTCACAACTTACTTAAGGAGTGAGCAACATATCTGCTCAAGAGGGGGTGCTTTTCAACCTCTTGGAATGCAAAGACATGGTGAGAGCTGCTGAATTTCAGCAACGTTGCTCCACCTCACTATGAACTTTTCCTGGCTGTGCTGGCTTGGTTCTTAGATTTAAAAAGGATGTATTTTTTTGATCCACTGGGGTTAGGGGAAATCATTTGTAGTTAGGCGTTCAAAGGGCCAGATAATACCTGGGCTCAATGGGTTGCATATCATAAATTTCTCACACCTCTTTTTAAATGTTTCAGCACTAATAAATACATGTGGCATGGAATACTGGTGCTTGTGATTCTACCCCCACCGCTGCACCAAGCACTGCCTAAATCTGCAGTATTTGGAACTGTTCCATCATTTCAGTTCAGGTTACACACATATAATCGGAGAGTCAACAAACAGCGAATGAAATAACTGGTGCAAAGTGCTGTCTTCCTAGTACTTTGATACTTAAGCATACAGGGAATCATATCAGAAGCTTCCTGTGTAGGGAAAATGGGGCAGCCAAAGACACATAGGTAGTTGAAAACATTTGGAATCAATGCTATGGGACATGTGTCAAAAATTCCAGTATCTATGAACATATGAAGCTACTTTGATAATGAGGGCAAACTATTGCCCCACCTGTCCCAAACTGGCAGCAACTCTCCAGGGTCTTGGGTAGAAGGCTGGGTCTTCAGCTGGAGAAGCTAGGGGTTGAATTGGAGCCCCTTTTCTTGCCAAAGGGCCCAGCGCGCTGACCCCCCCCCCAAAAAATAGCTCTTGCTTGCTCTGCTCTGTGGCTTCCAGGAGGTAAGAAACAGTAGAAGACTTGTCATTCTTTGATCACTGAGATCCTCTGATGGGGCTAATTCCCCATGCCTCTGAAGTTTGGGTGGCCTTCACTAGGGGAGAGGCTTCAGGGTGGCAGGCCGTGCCCTGTGGAACTCCCTGTCAGTACAGATCCATCAGAAACCAACCATGCCTTTTTTCAGACTTCTTCTGAAAGCTACCATTTAGACAGGCTTCCACAATATGGATTTCTCTTTTTAACCAACCAGTATGTATTGAATCATTGATGTTTTAAATCAGGGGTCAGCAAACATTTTCAGCAGGGGGCTGGTTCACTGTCCCTCAGACCTTGTGAGGGGCCGGACTATATTTTGGAAAAGAAAAAAAAAGGAACAAATTCCTATGCCACACAAATAACCCAGAGGTGCATTTTAAATAAAAGGGCACATTATACTCATGTAAAAACATGATTCCCAGACGGTCCGCTGGCTGGATTTAGAAGGCGATTGGGCTGGATCCGGCCCCTGGGTCTTAGTTTGCCTACCCACATTTTAAATTATATTTTAGGGATATTTCTGGACTGATTTTACCATATTTTGTAAGCCACCTTGATATATTTATGAAAGTGCGGATAAGAAATATATAAGGTGATAGAAGTTGTAGTTTAGTAACATCTGGAAGGCCAGAGGTTCTTCACACCTGAACTGGAGGCTGACTAGTAAGTGAAAACCATAGGTGTGCCCCTTGTGTTAGTTTATTTATTTCAGCCATTTATATGCCACTTGATCATAGAAGTTTCTCAGCAGTGTGCCGAAAAAAATTACAAGTAGCCATAGTGGGGGGAAATAAATTAAAATTAATCATACAAACAGAAAACCTCTTAAATGCCTGTTGAAATAGAAAAGTCTTTGTCAGTTGGCTGAAGTTCAACAGGGAGAGTGGCCATTTGAATGCAGTTCTTTTTGCCACTACCGGAAACGTGTCGTCAGGCTTCCTAAAGTGCTGCCTTCCTGGGAAGGCTGTATAGTTCACTTTTCCCAAGGTTGGGTTGTTGTATCCAATGTCAGTAGACTCACTGAAATGAAAGGAGATGACAAACCTAGCTCCATTAATTTCAGTAGCTCTAGTCTGAGTAGAATTTCACTGGGTACAACCCCTCTGACTTAAAAGCTTATATCCTTGTTTTGAAAACTTACATGTGGCAGCTTGCTCTAGTAACATGCTGACATTTGGGAATTCAGAATATTTGTTTGGGTCATGCTCTCCCCTTTTTAAAAAATAAAAGGAGATTTCTATGTTAACCACTTGCCATTATAAACCTTATTTTTCTAGGGTGTGTGTGGCTTATCAATTAAGACAAATGCGTTTACAAGATGAGATCTGGAGGTAGTGCTGTTCCTGGGCCTTGCTGCAGCCGTAATGGAAGGGTTTCAGAGCAACTGGCAGAAATGATATTTCTGGATATTTGAACATCTCCCTTTTGTTTTGACACCTCGCCTTGAGGTTAATGAGCGAACAGTTTGATCTTCCCTGACATTTTGACTTCCTCCCCGAGGATAGCCTGTTATCACTGTCTCTCCTGGAGCAGAGAAACCAGAGAGCTTAAAACAGAAGATTAAATTGCTGTTTGGCGATAGGCAGGTAGGTTAAGCACTGGAGAAAGGAGCTGGTGGCCATCAGGATTGGCAAGTGGGGACGCTATCCCACCAATGTGGCAAAACTGGTTAGGTGGTTGAGTGCTGAGGTTCCAGATAAGAATTCCTATGGGTACAGTTGTTAGCTACCTGGAATTTACTATCGAAAGCTAGCATTTGGCATAAAATACGGATCTCTAAGAAAATGTGGACTTACAATATAGATTATTAATGTAGCCTTGTGTCTTAAGAGGCTCTGCTGTGAGCTGGGCTCTGATCTAGCTTCTGCCATGAGCTTGCTTAATGGCCTCAAGCAAGCCACTGTGTCTCTGCCTCACCCCTTTCCCCATCCGCAAGATATGGATAGCAAAACTGCCCTACCTTACATGGTTGTTTGGAAAGATACTGAGTGCTTTGAAAACGCCAAAGAGCTATAATACAGCAGCTGTATAGATGTGAAATGTTTCTTTGAAGGAAGGCTGCTGGTAGATGAGATGTTAATCAGCAGGGCGTGGTATACGGAGACTACGGGAGTCCTGTTTTGCCTTCGGATTGATAAGATGTTTTTTCAGGGATCAGTGCCTGTGTCAGGCTGCAGGGAGAAATATCTTCTGAACTGCTGCCAGTGACTGAAAACCAAAGATCCTTGTTCATTGTTGGTATTCCTTCTTGCTGTTTTTGCTACCTAAACATACACACACGTACTTAGTCATGGGGAAGTGCAGAGAATATGCCCAATCTCTCCATTGCTTTTTATATCGGTCCTGGAGGTTTTGTTAAACATGATAAGAAGGGACCAATTGGTTAAAGGTATACAAGTGGGACAAAAAATTGAGAAAGAGGGAAAGGATTTGCTGAATTAGCTAATTTGAACTAGAATACAAAAAAGGGAGGTGTGAGGAAGTCGAGGAATCAAGTAAATGAAAGATAAAGATACAGAAATTGGATGTGTTTTTAAATGTTTTTGTTTTTTCTTTCTATTTTTGATGTATTGCTTGTTAATTTTTTATTGTTTTTTTTCCTCTCATACTTTTTTCTGTAACTATAAAACCTCTAATAAATATTATTATAAAAAAAGAGAGAATATGGGCGGGGTGCGTTTAGGCAGAGACTACCCCTTAATTTTCTGATATCATGCATGGTGCTGGGCAGGGGTGCCTACTTGAACAAAATATTGCTGGGGGGGTGGGGAGGTAAGCCCCGCCCCGCACAATCAACTTCATGAAACGGTACTCACACACTATTTGGCAATGCCTAACAACTTGGGGGGGGGGGGTCCTCTCAAATATTTTAAGGAGAGGTCTCAGCCCCTATGAGTTGGCTGCTATTGCGCTGCGGAAATACTTCACATTGAGATGTTAGAATAACACCTGCAGAAACCATGCCATTTTAAGACTTCATTTTGGGGGGGGAGGTGCCAGCATCAATTTTTAAGGCAATTGCATAACCAGATTCCTGAAACATTTCTAGGTCTGATCCTGTGAACTTGAGAACTGGAAGCCAAAGTATTAAATCAGGGTTTTATTTTGGGACTTGCTCCTCTATCAAATAGCCATTGTATGTTGAAGTTGTAGCCTGTCCTTCTGAATAAAATCCATGGACTTCTGTTTTCTCATGGGGATTCCAATCTGATATGACTAATTATTGTGGGCTCTTTATACATGCTTGATCGGTTTCCTTCTGAGAACAAATGGAGGACAACAGCATTTGATGAGCAATGCACGCTCTTAATTTTAGAGGTTCTGGGTTTTCAAAAAGTCTTTGAGATAATAAAACCTGGTTAAATCCTCTAACACCTGTTCCTTAGGGGAATATGAGGGTCAGTTGCTCTTGTTTGTGGAAGACATTGCTCAAGCAGAAACCAAAAAGGCTTAAGCTGAAAATTAACAGTGTGATACAGAAGTTAGAGTTAAGATCTCTGAGACCAGGGTTTGTATCCTCATTCAGCCGCATGATCTTCACTGTCTCTCAGCCTAGCCTACTCCATAGTGTTGTAGTAAGGATAGAATTGATGTGAGAGAACCACATACACAACCTTGAACTCCTTGGAGCAAAACTGGGTTATAGATTGAATGAA
This sequence comes from Podarcis tiliguerta, assembly GCF_965153285.1. NCBI lineage: Eukaryota > Metazoa > Chordata > Lepidosauria > Squamata > Lacertidae > Podarcis > Podarcis tiliguerta. The sequence continues at coordinate 9,115,802 of NC_139551.1, read as the reverse complement.
TAACTAAGATTGCTGGTGCAACGGTATGTCCAGGTCATTTGGAATATTCCAGGAGAGGGAGGGATGCAGGCAAAGCAGTTCAGAAGCCACTCCAGCTTAACTTGCCCTCTTCTTACCCCCAGCAGTTGCACTGTGAGAAGTGTCCTGATGAAATTTTATGTGTTTATATACAAACATAGTTGGAAGGAATTTTTTAATTTTGTTTCGACTACGGCAGACCAACACGGCTACCTACCTGTATGTTGACACTGTTTGCTCTGTTAACCTTATAATGCCATTTAATGTTACCTGTAGTTTGCCTTGGAAGGATTTGTATCCTGACAGGTGGGATATAAATAACTGAAATAAATATCCATCACATAGGAGTGCATTAGGTGGCTGTTTTAACTGGATTAATGCTATCCATTAGTTTGCCCTCTGATTTCTAAACCTCCATGACTTAGGGGCTCACAATTCCACTTACAAGGGCAGTGATCCTTCTGCCTTATGTGTGTAACGAACTGAGCCGCTGCCTTCTTCTTGGAGCTGGGGAGAAGATACAAGATGACATCAACAGTTGTGCTGTGCTTTCCTCCTACTGCACTTGGGGTGGGGGATGATCCCGGTGGCTGCTGTGCTTCAGAGGTGCTGTGAGGGCCTCTGGAGCACCTCAGAACTACCAGGTTGATCCGCTGTCCCTCTGTATATTAAATGTTGGAACGGGGAGGGGAGTGAGGCACTGTTGCTGAGGTTTGGAGATGCAGCACTGAGGCAAGGAAGAAGGGCTACCCCTATGCTATCCGTATAATCAGTTATCAGTAATCAATATATTCATATATGCTCACACATAATCAGGGCTTACGGTATTTTATAATCCATTTTGAATCAAAGGGAAGCTGTGCCTTAGCTAACTGCATACTACTTGAAACAGCAAAATTAGGAGCCGACCTTTCCCCTACAAACATCCGTGTACCCTGGACAAGGGGGAGACGTGAATCAGAGATTCTGGTACAAAATCCCCTCAGATACAGGCTAAATTCATCCACAGAACAGGAAGAGCAAAACCACAAAATCTCCAAAACTCCCTGTCCTGTCATAACTAGGGGAGAGCGTCACTGCAAGCAACGGAAAGCAGAACTAGAACTCTGTGCTTGACCAGGAGCTGGAAGCATGGCAAGAAGCTTGCTAATTGGCTAATTTCGCTGGCGATATCGTGACTGCCTCATGGTTGTCTCATGATCTATGATTTGCTGTGATCTGCTCAGGTATAAAGACCTCTGGATTTCTGTCAATCGGGGTCCCAGTTCCTTTTGGAAGAGATTCCAAACTGGGTCCTTATTGCCTGGCAATAAACTTCACCTTCCAATTCTCCATTGCTGAGTCTGCCTGATCCTTATTGACGCCAAGAGGGTACCTGCTTACGTTCATGTGCTTCAGCACAAGTCATAGGCAAGACCCCACCTATCTTGGGTGGGCCAGAGTTCTGACAACCACAACTGTTTGTTGACTTCTTCCTATAACCAAGAGAGAGCATTGCTGGAGGAGGGTTAGGTTTCACCCCGTCCCATCCATCTCCTCCTTCGTTATGTGGCTCTGTATGTGATGTGCTACTAGTGCAACGGCTGGGCTCAGTTCATTTTTTCTTCCATTCTTAAATTTGTTGATCATTTGAAAGAAGGCACTGAGTCCCCTCCTGTTAAATGCAAGCCAAGCGTGCTCTGGCTGTTCTTTCTGTGTGTTTGTTGGCCATGGGCTGCAGATATTTCCTCCTATTCTGCTTTTAAGCGCATTAACACAATTTTCTGGGTTCCTGTCCAAGCAAACTCCTTTTAATTCTCTCCCTGGGACTCCTCTCTAGAACTTCATGCATTGCCTTTGCAGTCTGCAGACTCTGATAACGCAGTAACCATGTTCCAACATATTAAACTTTTAACATCCTCAAGATTCAATTAATCTTATCTTTACAACTCCCAATTACAGGCACTAATTAAGTGAAAGTAGCATAGTAGACCTAAGGATGTTGCATTAATCATCTGCTGCCTCATACGCCTTTTCCAAATCCTTCGACATATTCCCAGAAGGAATGGAATAGTTCAGTTCCTGTTCATTTATTTTTTTTTAGGGTTGTTAATCCCACAAAGGAGTGTTTGTATCTGGATTAATTTACTCATTTGTTTCATGTTACCGATAAATGGCATTAAAAAAATTAAAAAGTCCAAGATGAGCAAAACTGAATTATTTGATAATTACACAGTTTAAAGGGCCATTGTTGTGGCTTTAGTTAAAAGAGTTGTGGGTCACACTAAAGATTTCTTCTTATTTCATAAGATTAGCTGTTACAGGATGGCTTTCTGTTCCTGGAAAATTGTTTTTTGTTTCTGTTTTAAGCTGCCAGTTTAAATCAGCTTAAACACTAAGTCTTGAAGAATCCTCTTTCTGTACAATTTTTCTTCCTGGACATCCTGTTACATTAGATTTTACATTATGAGTCTTCAGATCACTTCAGAGGGCAGAAAATATCACTTTGGTCTAGGGAGAATTTAGGATATGATTTCCATGCTTTCGTTTGAATTTCCACTATGGTTAAAGCCACAGTTTTCAGAGTATTGCAAACTTCCCTCATGGGAGCGGTGCAGCAGGGTGATAAATGAAGCACTGAGTGTGTACACAAGCACTGAAGCCAAGAGTATTATTTCCAGGAGGCATGGGGAATCCGTCTTAGCCAGAGGGCTGTATTCCCTCATGAGAAACCTTCTGGGGCCACATGCTAGTGGTGGGCTGAGCCAGAGGAAAAAGTTCCCTTTGAGGAGTAGGCTACATTCTAGCCATGCAAAAGTCAGGTTTCCACCTGCTGTTTATGCAGTTCTGAATCATTCTGGGGCGAAGAGCTATAAACAGCCTTGAGGTCCTGCCCTCTGACCAATGAAACAGTGCAGTGGTACCTCGGGTTACAAACACTTTGGGTTACAGACTCCGCTAACCCTTGGGTTAAGAATTTCTCTTCTCAGGATGAGAAGAGAAATTGTGCTCTGGCGGCACAGTGGCAGCAGGAGGCCCCATTAGCTAAAGTGGTACCTCAGGCTATGAATGATTTCAGGTTAAGAACGGATCTCTGGAACGAATTAAGTTCATACAGTGGTACCTTGGGATGCGAACGGGATCCGTTCTGGAGCCCCGCTCGCATCCCGAATGGAACGCAAGACGCGTCTGCACGTGCGCGGGTCGCGTTTCACCACTTCCGCGCATGCGCATGATGTTATTTAGACCATCTGTGCATGCGCGAGCGGCGAAACCCGGAAGTAATGCGCTCCGTTACTTTCGGGTTGCCGCAGAGCGCAACCCGAAAGCGCTTAACCTGAAGCGTATTTATCCCGAGGTATGACTGTACTTGAAGTATGAGGGAAAGGTAGAAGAGGCCCTGAGTATCCAAATGTGTAGGACCTCCTGGTTCAGTTATTGGTGCAGAGGGTGGGTGGAGATTAGAGCCTAAGGCTTGCTCCAGATATCTCTTCAGGGAAAAAATGGTGGATGGAGAGTGGCAATTGTTGGCAATCGACCCCCTCGGGAAAGGCTGACTCCTCTTCCCAGGCACTGGGGCCTCTTGCCGGTGGTCATCCTCTGGCAGATCTACGCTCTGTCCAGAGAGACCGGTGATAAGCGACACCTCCCATTTGGAAGATGCACACACACTTTCCCCTTGCATCTCAGCAGAAGAAAGAATCAGTCTGAAAGTAGCCTAAAAATCTACTTTATTTAACAGACTGTACACGGAGCTAGTACAAATCATGTCTGCTCTCTCAGCAGCCTCTGTACAATTCCCTCCACCCTCCTTTGCAGTAACAACAGGAAGGTCTCAAGTTACACTGAGAACACAACCTTTAGAACGGCGTAGGACATCCTGTCTCACTCTCGGTAACATCAGAAGAATCACATGATGTAAACAATGTGCTGCTAGTTCGCAGCTGGTGAGCGCACAAATCCCAACACCAATTTGGGCCCCAGGATATGGGTGCCCAGTGGCGCCCGCAACGTAACATGACACCACGACATCACGTTAGGTAGGCACATTTGCAGTGGTGCTTCTGAGGCTGCATGGTGTGGTAAGAATTCACATCTTCACCACCTTGTTTGTTACCCAGGTGAGGATCAACCACCTTTTGAATAAACCATAGAAACAAGGAAACTTATTTCCAAGTCCAGCATCCAAATTTCGGGATCCAGTGTTGGTATTATAGCTATTGCAATAGGGCAGAGCTCACTCCACTCAACTGGCACGTTGAAGTACTATATAAGCTTTTGTTCTGAAGTGCCTTCAAACACAGCATACAAAGAGTCATAAAACATCTTCACATACGTCAGGAAGTAAAGCACACATGGCTCCCTACTGGTATCATACTGGGGCTCCATACTGGACCCTCACGTCACCTTGGAATAGCCCCGATGTGCCCAGACCATTTGACCATTTTCGGTCTTGGATGTCTGGCGCTACCCTGGCAACCTAGCCTTCAGTGAGGGAATAACATCATAAAATCCTCTTCCTGGGTCTCAGATAGCTTCAAGGATAGCTGGTTCACACTCTGGTTCTAAAACATCCTGCCATTTGTACCACTTTCAGGGGTAGATAAGGAGATATGAAATGCAGTGTGTGTGTGGGGGGGGGGGGAGACTCACAAATGCAGAACACACAAAAATCAAGCCTAATACATTCTAATAGGTTAAATACAATTAAAGTTGTATTTACCAGAAGTTGTATCGGAGGCCTGGCAGGGCCTCGGACATTGCTTCCTAAAGGTAAAAGGTACCCCCTGCCCGTACGGGCCAGTCTTGACAGACTCTAGGGTTGTGCGCCCATCTCACTCAAGAGGCCGGGGGCCAGCGCTGTCCGAAGACACTTCCGGGTCACGTGGCCAGCGTGACATCGCTGCTCTGGCGAGCCAGAGCCGCACACGGAAACGCCGTTTACCTTCCCGCTAGTAAGCGGTCCCTATTTATCTACTTGCACCCAGGGGTGCTTTCGAACTGCTAGGTTGGCAGGCACTGGGACCGAACAGCGGGAGCGCACCCCGCCGCGGGGATTCGAACCGCCGACCTTTCGATCGGCAAGCCCTAGGCACTGAGGCTTTAACCCACAGCGCCACCCACGTCCCCATTGCTTCCTAGGCCACGCCCAAAGTCTGGTTTTATACCAGTCGCTTGGCGGCTTCGCCGGGCCTCAGATGTCGCCTTGGAGGTCATGTTGGGGCTCCGACTCAACTTCCGGTACAAAACCAGAAGTCACATCAGAACCCCGTGGTCTTAGCCCCCACAAAAAACATTGTGAGTGCCCAAGCACCCAGCGTTCCCTAGAGTTGGTGCCAGTGTGGTGAATGGGAGTAAGTAGCATAATCTACAAACAGGCTCTCAGTGAATCAGTGTGGTAATGAGCTCTGTTTTTAAAATTTCAATCTTATTGATGAGCACTTTTGTTTCCGTTGCTAGGTATGCTATACCTCCAGAACATGGGAAGCGGTTGGAGAGACTGGCAAAAGGTAAGTTTGTATCTGCTAGTGACCTTGTATGTTCAAGCAACAGCTCAAGGCCTTATTTTTGAGGTGTGAGCCAGTAATTTGGGGCTGCTTCAGACTGCGACACAATTCTATAACAGAAAGACCCATGCAGCTCATGTGCATTATATGATATATCTAGATTTATGAATTTTGCTATGTGCTAACATTTTATTTTAAAATACTTTTATATCACCTTCAATAAGAATATCTCAAGGCAGTTCACAAAAAACATTCTAATATGATGGATACGGTAAATACAGCAGTGACAAAGTCAGGATAAATTCAGCGCGCTGGTATTAAGGATCAGGAAAGGCCTTGGAGAATAATTTTTAGCAAGTGCCAAAAAACTAGAACAGTAGATGCTTGCCTTATCTCACAGGGCAGGTGGTTCTATAAGCTGGGAGCCACAACGAAGAAACCCCTCCAAGTTGTCACAAGGTGGACCTTTCGCAGGCTGTGCAACAACCACGAAAGCCTTGTTCAAATATTTTAGTGACTTGGACTGGTCTATCCAGTACACAGCATCAGTGGCGTAGCGTGGGGGGTGCAGGGGGGGCCGGCCGCACCGGGCACAACATCTGGGGGGGGGGCGCACTCGCACTCGCAGCTCTCTGCCCCTACCTGGCTCACTCACTCTAGGGGGCGCAAATTACTTGCCTTGCCCCGGGTGCTGACAACCCACGCTACGCCACTGCACAGCATTTCCTCAGATAACCTGTTCTAAGTTGTTTAGGGCTTCATAGACCCAGTAATATGTTGGCAGCCGCTGCAGTTCTTTTAAAAGTGGTGTAACATGCTTCTGGTAAGCTTCTCCTGTTAGCAATCTAATCACCCTGGACCAGCCTTAAAGGCAGCGCCACGGTGAGCAGATTACAGTGGCCCAGTCTTGAGGTTAGCAATACATGGGACACTGCGGTCAGGCTTTTTGAGACTGGGAACTCTTGAGGCGCTCTTAACCACTGCAGCCAACTGGGCCTCCAGCTGCAATGATGGACCTAGGAGCACCCACAGACTGTGTACCTGTTTCTTCAATGGGAGTGCAGCTCATCAAAAACAGGGAGGTCACCTAATAATTCCTGGACTTAGAAAACCCACAAGGCCCCTCATATTGGGATCCAGCCTCAGCTTCTTGGCCTAATCTAGACTGCTGCTGCATCCACGCAGCATGCCACAATTTGTGCAGGCACATTGTCTTTGTCTATGATCTTTGAGAATTCTTGGAGAACAGGTGAAGTCTCTACAGATTGGAAGCGGGCAAATGTTTCCATCTTCAAAAATGGGAAAAAGGGAGACCCAGGTAACTACCACCTGGTGAGTTTGACTTCAATACCAGGGAAGGACCTAGAACAGATAATTCAACAGTTGGTCTATGAGCATTTAGAAAAGGATGCTGTGATTACTATGACCCAGCATGGGTTTCGCAAAAATAGGTCATGCCAGACCAATCTGATTTCTATTTTTGATGGAATTACAAATGTTGTGGATCAGGGAAATGTTGTGGACACAGTGTATCTTGATTTCAGTAAGGCTTTTGACAAAGTCCCCCGTGATGTTCTCTCAAGGAAGCTGGTAAAATGTGGGTTGAGTGATGTAACTGTTAGGTGGATTTGCAGCTGGCTGACTGACCGAACCCAAAGTACTCATTAATGGTTCCTCGTCATCCTGGAAAAAAGTGACAAGTGGGGAGGCAAGGTTCTGCCCTGGGCCCATTGTTGTTCAACGTCTTTATAAATGACTTGGATGAAAGAATTGAGGGGGTGCTCATCAGATCTGCAGATGACACCAAACTGGAAGAGGTGGCTAATGTCACAGGAAGCAGAAACAGAATTCAAAATGACCTTAACAGATTGGAGAACTGGGTGCAAAATGAATTTCAAAAGGGACAAATGTAAGGTTCTACACCTAGGGATGAAGAACCAGATGCACAAATAGAGGATGGGGGACACCTGGCTTACTAGAAGTACATGTGAAAAGAATTTAGGTAGGGGTGTTGGTGGACCACAAGCTTAACATGAATTAATAGTGTGATGCGGCAGCAAAAAAAACCCTAGAGCTATTCTAGGCTGCATCAACAGAAGTAGAGTGTCCAGATTAAAAAGTAATAGTACCACTGTATTCTGCCTTGGTTGGACCACGCGTGGAATACTGTTTCCAATTCTGGGCACCACAATTTAAGAAGGATGGTGACAAGCTGGAATGTGTGCAGAGGAGGGCAACCAAGATGGTCAAGGGTCTGGAAACTAAGCCTTATGAAGTATGGTTGAAGGAGCTGAGTATGTTTAGCCTGGAGAAGAGACTGAGAGGAGATATGAGAGCCATCTTCAAATCTTTTAAGGTCTGTCACATGGAAGAGGAAATATGCTTGTTTTCTTCTCTGGAGGGTAGGACTTGAACCAGTCACTTCAAGTTACAAGAAAGAACTTTCAAAAAACCTCTGACAGTAAGAGCTGTTTGACTATGGAACAGACTCCCACAAGAAGTGGTGGACTCCCCTTCAAACAGAGTTTGGATGGCCATCTGTCATGGATGCTTTAGCTGAGATTTTTTGCATTGCAAGGGGTTGGACTAGATTCCCCTTGGGGTCCCTTCCAACTCTGTGATTCTTGGCTCAGACCCAAAATAAGTGTGTCATTAACATACTGATGATACTGTGTTAAAACAGCACTGGAAGCAAGGTGGTACCTTGTGACATCCCATAAAATCACTAGCGGGAACTGAAGTATAGTCCCTTAATGACAACCCTGCAGGCAGGAGCAGAATATTGCCTCCAGCTTCCAACACACTTGATTGTAACAAAACATCCAAGCGATTTACGCTAAGCGAGTTTAGTAACACACCATGGTTAATCGTATCAAAAGCCACACCTTGTCACACTGCAAACAGCTTGTTAAAGAGTCAGTATGGAGTGTCTTCATTTGTTCTAGGTGAATACTATGAATATAGCCCAGAAAGTGTCTTAAGATAAATTGGAAGCTCTCTGCCCCCAAAAGCAACTGATACGAGGCAGAGCTCTTGACTGTCTTACCTGGTAGTGTTGGCATAATCCTGAACTTGGAGTCAACCGCTCTTCTCAGTGTGAGCACCACTGTGATGGTGTACTCCAATCATTTCCTTAAATGTGTTACTCGAGCTTGGTCCAGGATTTTTTTTTTATTAGCTAGCAGTAAGGATTCAGGAACTGCTCTTTGCCAAGGAACTGAAATAGCATGAAAAGGCTAGCATTTTTCATCCAGTATGAAAAAAAATGAAAACTAGCTCTGGCGAGCATCTGGAATGAAATGCTGAGTTGGTGCAAATGTATATGTGATGTATTGTTGTGAGAGGACCTCTTGGAGCATACACTTATTTATTTAATTGAATGGATTTTAAAAGTTGCTTTTCTGGGAAAGCCCATTCAAAGTGGGTTGCAACATTCAGAACCCCCACAATGGGTGAACAATAAATAAACTATAGAGACACAAACCTGTAAAAAAAAACAACAAAAACAACAACAATTAAAACAATGACAATCAGACAACAAACAGTAATATCTCATGCCTGGAATAAATTTGCCAAAATCAGACCTCTCCAGATAGGGCCACAATTGGCTTACCAGCTGAAACTGGTAAAGGTCGTTAATTGTCTCTGGGACTCCCCAGGGCAGTGTAGAATCCAATATCACTCTCAAACAGCATATTTGACCCTTCCACTACCCCGTCCATTACCAGCTGTAATCTTCCTTCTGGAGCTGGGGTCTCCCAATCCACAATGCCTATGTCTTGCTCAGAGTTAATTGCCGTTTGTTTGCCTTTGTCCATCACAGAGTGGCCTCCAAGCATCAGTTCAAATTTTCAACAGCCTCTCTGGGTTCAGAAGAGGAAACCAAAAGGTAGAAGTGAGTGGCACCTATTCTTGGATGTCTTCCTCCAGCATCTTCATGTAGATGATGGATAGCATAATCCAGAGCCCTGCAGAGCCCCATAAATCAATAGTCATGGGGAAGAGCAAAAGTCTCCCCGCATCACCTACTGAGTACATCCATCCAGGAAGGACTGAAAGCAGCCCAACCCCAACAGATGGCCCAGGAGGTTACCATGATCAGTGGTACTGGCAAGGGCCAGGAGGACTTACAGGGTAGCGCACACACCCTGTTCATCCTCAGGCACCTGCTGGGGTGACCGAGACTGTGTCCATTCCAAAACCAGGGCTGAATCCAGACTGGAATGGATTCAAATAATCAGCTTCATCCATAGCCTGGAGCTATGTGGCCATTGTTGTTTAGTCGTTTAGTCGTGTCCGACTCTTCGTGACCCCATGGACCAGAGCACGCCAGGCACTCCTTTCTTCCTCTGCCTCCTGCAGTTTGGTCAGACTCATGTTTGTAGCTTTGAGAACACTCTCCAACCATCTCATCCTCTGTCGTCCCCTTCTCCTTGCGCCCTCCATCTTTCCCAACATCAGGGTCTTTTCCAGGGAGTCTTCTCATGAGGTGGCCAAAGTACTGGAGCCTCAGCTTCACGATCTGTCCTTCCAGTGAGAACTCAGGGCTAATTTCCTTAAGAATGCATGCGTTTGATCTTCTTGCAGTCCATGGGTCTCTCAAGAGTCTTCTCCAGCACCATAATGCAAAAGCATCCATTCTCCAGCGATCAGCCTTCTTTATGGTCCAGCTCTCACTTCCACACATCACTACTGGGAAAACCATAGCTTTAACTATACGGACCTTTGTTCGCAAGGTGATGTCTCTGCTTTTTAAGATGCTGTCTAGGTTTGCCATCGCCTTCCTCCCAAGGAGCAGGCGTCTTTTAATTTCGTGACTGCTGTCACCATCTGCAGTGATCATGGAGCCCAAGAAAGTAAAATCTCTCACTGCCTCCATTTCTTCCCCTTCTGTTTGCCAGGAGGTGATGGGACCAGTGGCCATGATCTTGGTTTTTTTGATGTTGAGCTTCAGACCACATTTTGCGCTCTCCTCTTTCACCGTGAAAGAGGTGGCTATGTGGCCACCAGCCTCTTAATCACTGCCCCTAGAAAAGACAGATTTCGGGACTTGTCAATAATTATTCAGAATAACAAATTTTAAATCCAGCTTTTTAAAGGAGTAGCCTTACTAACACCTCCTTGAGGCATCTCTCCTTCCCTGAGGGAAGCACCAAGTCCTCATCTTGATGTTTTCACTAGCCCAGGATCAAGCAAGCAGGTGGTAGCCTCATAGCTCCAAGCAGTCTGCCCACAACTTAACCACTTGGAATTTATGGCATCCTTTGCCCACACACCCATGTTGGTGTATCAGTGCCTTGTTTTACTATTTGGCAAATGAGGAATCTTTGTAGCAGTTCTGACTGAAGCTCAGAGAGTGGCAGGTTAACCTCTTTGAAGCTGTTATATTTTTGAACTTTCTGTTTTGCTTCCTGTTTTAAAACAAATACGGAGCATTCTAGTCAAGCAGTAAAGGATCACACAGAATATCAGAGCATTTATTAAAACAGTACGTTATAAAAGAGCAGAACTTGATGGAAGCCCTTCTAAAGAGCTTTCTTCCTCTTTGCTAGCTTCTGGACTGACAGGAGTGAGGTGGTCATGTGACCTGCTTGGGCCTCGGACAGAGGTGGCTACAACCACCTTAGCAAAGGCTATTCTATTTATCTCAATTCAAGTGGTTCCTTCAGATAACCAAGACCCCAGACTATTTAGGGCTGTTAACACTAGCTCTTTGAATAGTGCCTGAAAACAAGCTGGTAACTAATGTACTGTTCTAAAGCCAGTCTGGTACAGCTGCCCCAGCCAGTTTTAATCAGTAAACTGGCTCCCATGCTGTAAATTAACTACCGTATTTTTCGCCCTATAGGACGCACTTTTTCCCCTCCAAAAATGAAGGGGAAATGTGTGTGCGTCCTATGGGGCGAATGCAGGCTTTTGCGGAAGCCTGGAGAGTGAGAGGCGTCGGTGCGCACCGACACCTCTCGCTCTCCAGGCTCCAGGAAGCTATCCGCAAGCCTTGCGCACCCGGGGGGGGGGGAGTTCCCCCGGGTGCGCACGGCTTGCGGGCGGCAGCCTGCAGCGCGGAGCACGGGGCGCCCTTCGGAGGATGCCCCGTGCTTCGCGCAGGTGTCGGCAAGCCTTGCGCACCGGAGGGGAACTCCCCTGGGAGCGCAAGGCTTGCGGGCGGCAGCCTGCAGCACGGAGCACGGGGCGCCCTCCGGAGGACGCCCCGTGCTTCGCGCAGGTGTTGGCAACCCTTGCGCACCAGGAGGGGGGACTCCGCCGGGAGTGCAAGGCTTGCGGGCGGCAGCCTGCAGCACGGAGCACGGGGCGCCCTCCGGAGGACGCCCTGGGCTTCGTGCAGGTGTCCGCAGCCCGGCACGTGGGGCGCCCTGAAGCAGAGCGCCCCTCGCGCCAGGCAGACATCGGCCAGCCCCACAAGCTCGGGGGACAGTGGGGAGGCGCAGCGCCGCCATCCCACTGTTCCCCGACCTGGTTTTGGGGGGGAAATAAAGGGATTTCCCCCCCCTTTATTCCCCCCCCCCCCAAAAAAAGTAGGTGCGTCCTATGGGACGGAGCGTACTATGGGACGAAAAATACGGTAATTTCTTTTAGGCAGCCTCCAAAGGCACACCCCTGTTAACAGTAGTCACACCAGTGACCTGGGAAGGAAACCAGAGGCTCCCGGCAGGATTTAAATGGGTATGTTTTAAAATGCTTGTCCCAGTGGGAAGTGGGTTTTGATATGTGTGCCTTTGGAATGGTGTAGGCTAGGGCAGGATAGGCAATATCCCTCTGCTTGCTCTCTTGATCCTTACTGAAAACTTAATAATAATGCAGAATGTCTTCATAATACATTTCTCATTTCTTCATTTGTATTTAGTCTGTTAAATACAAACACCATTCATATTGATTGCTGAGCATTTTTCATTTAGAAAGTGCTTACAGGTTCAATAATTGTGGATTTAGTGGGACATAATTATTGAAGTTCTTTGTGATATATATAACAAGGCATGTGCTGGTTCAGCTGACAGTGTTATGTTATGGTCTGAATACCTATTTGTGGGGATGATAGTCTTCTCATCTTTCCTTGCCCCTCTCTACTGCACTATCTTCCCACTTTACACACCCGGAAGCAAACTGAAATTTTAAAAGACACAGGATCAAGAGCACACGTGCAGACCCTCCATGTGTCTCGATTTTCCAGGGATGTCCCTGATTTAGAGAAGCCGTCCTGGTTTCTGATCTTGAATGTCACACTTATCCTTAGGATGTCCCTATTTTCACTGGAGAAATGTTGCAGGGTATGGAGTTACCCAACCCCTGAGCCATTTGAAGGCGATCCTGTATAGGGAAGTTTTTTTAAAAAAACAACAACACAGAGTGCTGGGGCAACCCAATAAGATGTGTGGGATATAAATAGTAAAATTATCCTTATGGAATGGTATGTCCCTATATTCATCAGAAAAATGTTGGAGGGTATGCATTTGGGCCTGTCTCCCCCCCACCCCCTGTAAGGGCTAATATAATTTATGTGGTGAGGTGGCAGCTGCCCAGAGATAGGCTAATTACTTGATAAGCAGACCCCCTCTGTGACAGCCTTGTAGGTTAAAAGGTGCTATAGGAATAAAGGTAAAGGTACCCCTGCCCGTACGGGCCAGTCTTGCCAGACTCTAGGGTTGTGCGCTCATCTCACTCTATAGGCCGGGAGCCAGCGCTGTTCGCAGACACTTCCGGGTCACGTGGCCAGCATGACAAGCTGCATCTGGCAAGCCAGCGCAGCACACGGAAACGCCGTTTACCTTCCCGCTGGTAAGCGGTCCCTATTTATCTACTTGCACCCGGGGGTGCTTTCGAACTGCTAGGTTGGCAGGCGCTGGGACCTAACGATGGGAGCGCACCCCGCCGCGGGGATTCGAACCGCCAACCATGCGATCGGCAAGTCCTAGGCACTGAGGTTTTACCCACAGCACCACCCGCGTCCCTATAGGAATACTGAGTAGATATCTGATAAAACTGTTCCATTGAGGATTTTTGGCCTGATATCATCTCTCTCTCTCCTCCTTCTTCTCCTTCTCCTCTCCCTTCGTCGCAAACATGTAAGGCCCCTATGGTATACTGGTCAGAGCCATGCCGGCCTTTGAGATGCAGTCCTTCTGTTTCCACTACCTCTCCAAACAGCAATAGCAAGATGTCAAGTCTACTCCCTGTGTTAATATTTAAAATACTTAAACTTAAAGCTTGGTTTATTCACTGGGGGAATATTTTAATGCAAGCCATCCTTCACCTATTTGAATGCTTTGAAAGGGAAGTGACCGCGCTTCAGCCAACATGGAATAGGTTTTAGGGACTGGCTTACTCTCACTTTACCCACACTCTCTAACAGTATAGTGGTGTAGGAGGAGCTGTTGCTACCATTTGACAACAGGAGCACATCGTCCTCTGCATCTGAGTCCATCTGCATTCTTCTTGCATTGTCAGAGATCAGCTTCTGCTGTAGTCAGCTAACTGTTGCTTGAAGGAGGAGAATAGATTGGTGTGAGGCAGCAGGGTTTCATCTTATCCCTTTTCCAAGATTGCAGAGTGAGTGGGGTAGAAAATCCCAGCTCCCACAGCATCATCTGGCCTTGTTGTAAGTGACAAACTGGAACGTGTCTAGAGGAGGGCAACCAAAATGGTCAAAGGCCTGGAAACGATGCCTTATGAGGAACGGCTAAGGGAGCTGGGCATGTTTAGCCTGGAGAAGAGGAGGTTAAGGGGTGATATGATAGCCATGTTCAAATATATAAAAGGATGTCACCTAGAGGAGGGAGAAAGGTTGTTTTCTGCTGCTCCAGAGAAGCGGACACGGAGCAATGGATCCAAACTACAAGAAAGAAGATTCCACCTAAACATTAGGAAGAACTTCCTGACAGTAAGACAGTGGAATTTGCTGCCGAGGAGTGTGGTGGAGTCTCCTTCTTTGGAGGTCTTTAAGCAGAGGCTTGACAACCATATGTCAGGAGTGCTCTGATGGTGTTTCCTGCTTGGCAGTGGGTTGGACTCGATGGCCCCTGTGGTCTCTTCCAACTCTATGATTCTATGACTGTAGAAGTGAGTCCCCTCCCTTCCAAAGGGATTCCAAACAGCAAGGTAAATCAGGGTTTTATTTAGTAGCACCAAATTATTACTGGAAGTTTAGAGCTGCTGGGTGACAATGAACACTACCCAGACAGCTGAATTTTCCCACTCTTACTTTCAACACCCAAAGTAGTCTGTCAGTGTGTGAAGCCTTTTCATTGACATACCTAACTGACCATTTCTTGGGGGGCGGGGGGCAAAAGAAATAAGGCTGGCCAGTGATTGGACTGAAATTATAGTGTCAAGTAAATAGAAAAACACATGAGGTGCCCAGATGAAGGAAACCGTCATCGCCTTTCTCTTGGAAGCCATTCACTCTAGTGACATCGTATAAAATAGAAATAACATATTGAAAACCACTGACTGGAAAATGAGAGCTTCAAAGCAATTTTATATTCACACCATTTTCACTCGGTCATATGTCAAAGCTTTACAAAAACTAAAATTTCAGCAAGCATAGAGCTCCATAAGTCCCAATTGCCCATAAGAGGGTATGTGTATGTGGTGTTTTGTTTTTTAAAATAGAATTTGGAAATCTGCATTAAATGAAAAGCATGGAGTGTGGCTTTCATTTTAAGTATATCCTTCTTATTTGAACCTAAAGTTGGAACAACTTGGAAATTTTGGGTGTTGTTTTGTTGATAGCTTTGCTGAATTATTTAGCTCAGCACTCAGTGCTAGTGACCAGACAGATGCCCCAGGGAAAACAAAATGATCAGGGTGTCAGTCACACCCCAGCACCTGTTAACTGAAGGTATACTGCATGGGTGTTTGACTTCTAAGTTTTCATAGCTAATAACTGCTGATAGACCCCTCTTCCACATTAATTGGTCTAATTTTTAGCATACACAAAACACCTGTGTACGAATGTTTGCTTAATGTATATTGCACTTTCCCCTTGGCATACACAAGGTGGGTTACAACGGAATACAGTGGTGCCCCGCAAGACGAATGCTTCGCAAGACGGAAAACCTGCTAGACGAAAGGGTTTTCCGTTTTGGAGGTGCTTCGCAAAACGAATTTCCTATGGGCTTGCTTCGCAAGACGAAAATGTCTTGTGAGTTGCTGCGATTTTTTTCCGCTCCCCACCCCCTTTTTCTAAGGCACTAAGCTGCTAATAGCCTTTTAGCAGCTAATCCGCTAATCCCTTAAGCCTTTAATAGCCGCTAATAGCCGCTAAACCGCTAATAGCGCTAATCCGCTAATGGGGTTGCTTCGCAAGACGGTTTCACGGAACGGATTCTTTTCGTCTTGCGAGGCACCACTGTACAGTTGTACCTTGGATCCCCAACACCTTGCGAGTCAGACGTTTTGGCTCCTGAACACCGCAAACCTAGAAGGGAGTGTTCTGGTTTGTGAATGTTCTTTGGAACCCGAACATCTGACCTGGCTTCTGATTGGCTACAGCCAATCAGAAGCCGGGCCTTCGTTTCCGAACGTTTTGGAAGTCGAACAGACTTTCGGAATGGATTCCATTCAACCTCCAAGGTACAACTGTACATTAAATCATTACTTCTTATAAACTTCTCTTAAAACCTTCGGACACCTGACAGAAAATAGAAATGTGTCTTCTTTCTGCTATGGCAATACAGTGGTACCTCGGGTTAAGAACTTAATTCGTTCTGGAGGTCCATTCTTAATCTGAAACTGTTCTTAACCTGAGGTACCACTTTAGCTAATGGGGCCTCCCGCTGCCGCCACGCCACCGCGCAATTTGTGTTCTCATCCTGAAGCAAATTTCTTACCCCAAGGTACTATTTCTGGGTTAGTGGAGTCTGTAACCCGAGGTACCACCTGAAGCGTCTGTAACCCGAGGTACCACTGTAGCTGTTGCCCTCTGCTAGAGTTAGAGAAGATCTTTTCAGTTTCTAAGAGCCAGGCCTCAGCAGAAATGAGACGACATTTATTTCCTTAATCTCTAGTACCAGATTTCTAGGAGTTTATGGGTTTATCATATCAGTACAGTGGTGCCCCGCAAGACGAATGCCTCGCAAGACGGAAAACCCGCTAGACGAAAGGGTTTTCCGTTTTGGAGGTGCTTCGCAAAACGAATTTGCTATGGGCTTGCTTCGCAAGACGAAAATGCCTTGCGAGTTCTGCGGGGGTTTTCCCCTCCCCCCCTTTTTCCCCAGCCCCTAAGCCGCTTAACAGCTGTTCGCTAAGCCGCTTAACAGCTGATGCTAAGCCGCTTAACAGCTGATCTAAGCCGCTTATCAGCTGATCCACTAAGCCGCTAATAGCCTTTTAGGAGCTAATCCGCTAATCCCTTAATAGCCGCTAATAGCCGCTAAACCGCTAATAGCGCTAATCCGCTAATGGGCTTGCTTCGCAAGACGAAAAAAACCGCAAGACGAAGAGACTTGCGGAACGGATTCTTTTCGTCTTGCGAGGCATCACTGTAGTCTGTTTACCCTCTAGACTTGCATATTCTGGTCTTAAACAAACTCCCCTATGGCATTTGTGGTTTAGGAGGAGGTGGGCTCAGCATTCGCGGTGAAGAGCAGCAAACAGCAATAGCGCCCTGCCTTCCAGTGCATCACTGTTCCAAAGATGTTCAGCGCATGGAACGAGCTTGCAATTAATATGGAAAATGAATAGCCGAGCTATAAATGGGCTCGCTGGGAGAGTTGCAGAGCCCATGGAGGGACCATTAATGTGTTGCCACGTTATTGGTGCTAATCACTTAAAATGTGCTCCTTTATTAGTAGCTTTAATGAGAGCCACTTAAACTGTGCATTAAAAAGAGGAACTGCAGAGAGGGACGATGAACTGGGTGGCAGGCACTCATAATTCTAATTGAAATGCTTTTAGCATGGGGGGGGGGGGAGTTGCCAGAAGCCAGTAATTCTTTGCACTTTTAAAACCCTCCTCCATTATGTAGCATCAATTAGTTTTTGTTGTTCAAGTGTTGGAATTATATTTCGCTCCCTGTATACTTCCTCCTCTTCCCTACCTCCACTCCCAGCATTCTCCCCCTGCCTGCCCACTGGGACCTGTTTAATCAGCAGCGTATAGTGGAAACATTGACGGATGCAAAATCCTAAGGCTAGAGAGTGAGTTACTTCAGTGCCGTGAGTCATGGCCAGGATCATAAAATCAGAGAATTGTAGAGCTGAAAAGGACTGCAAGGGTCATCCAGTTCAACCTCCTTCAGTGCAGGAATCTCATCCATAACAGATGGCCACCCAACCTCTGCTTAAAAACCTTCAAGGAAGGAGAGTCCACAACCTTCCAAGGGAGACCATTCCAATGTCGAACGCCTCTTACTGTCAGAAAGTTTTTAGCCAGAATCTCCTTTGGGTAGAAAAATATCTTACACTCCCAGATGCCATTCTGAAGCCAGCAGCACATTGACACTAGCATCTGCCTTGTGGAATAATGAGAAAATGTAAATTCCTGGGTACCAGAAACAAATGCCAGGTGCCCTTGGGGAATTTTCCAAGCCTGCTTCCACATTATCCCAGCAGAATTCAGTTGTGCAGCATGTGCTGGAGACAGAGCCCACAATGGTGTTGCCTTCGAGATAAGGTCCTTATTTTCCAAATTTCGCAACAAACTCTCCTACAAACAGTACTCTCCTACAGAGACATGTGCAGTGAGGACAACTTTATCAGGGGCCAGTTCTTATAGGCATTAACATATTTGGTCACAGTGATAGAAAACAGACAAGATTGCTCTCTGTGGCTGTATCTTCCGTGGTTTGCCTCATTTTTCAAGCTAGTTTATCCTCCCAGCACAAATGTTGCATCCATGCTTCAGGCGAGTCCCCAGATTTGCTTTTGCACATGCAACCAAACAAATTACTGTTCGAAAACAAAATTTATCATCTTCCTAAATTAACTTATGGCCCGGTTATGGGAATGGGTCTGGAGAAGCCTTTGGCTAGCACACTTCCTTCCCCTCCCTTCTCCTTCTGCACATATGTAAAGGAGATTGAAATCCTCTGGTAGAGCATTTATTTTACATGCAGAAGGTCTCAGTTTCATCTCGAGGTAAGGTTGGTAGAGACCCTACATGAAACCCTTGAGAGCCATTACCAGCCAATCTGAATGATACTGAGCTAGATGGACCCAATGGTCTGACTCTGTACCAGACAACTTCCAAGGTTCCTAACTTGGAGAACTGGATTCTTCTAGCCATGGCTAGTTGATTTAATAAATGTGTTTATAACTGCATGTCATACAGTACAATACTTACAATAAAATACAAATTTAAAACCTTGTAAGATAACAAGTGTTTGTAAGCAGGTGGCGCTGTGGTCTAAACCACTGAGCTTCTTGGGCTTGCCAATCAGAAGGTCCGCAGTTCAAATCCCCGCGACGAGGTGAGCTCCCGTTGTTTGGTCCCAGCTCCTGCCAACCTAGCAGTTCGAAAGCACGTCAAGTGCAAGTAGATAAATAGGTACCGCTCTGGCGAGAAGGTAAACGGCATTTCCGTGCGCTGCTCGGTTTGCCAGAAGCGGCTTAGTCACGCTGGCCACATGACCCGGAAGCTGTACACTGGCTCCCTTGGCCAGTAAAGCGAGATGAGCGCCACAACCCCAGAGTTGTTCGTGACTAGACCTAGCGGTGAGGGGTACCTTTACCTTTACCTTTAAGACAACAAAATGATATTACATGCAGTATTAAAAGCTGACTTTATGGCCAGGAAGGTACAAAAATTATCCAAACCAGACCAAAATAATAATACTGCAACCCCATTTGTTTACTAAAGGCTACATTGCATATTTAAAGCATTTTATAGCCCACAAGGAAAGGTGTCTGGCTTATGTCCTGAAGAATTGTATTCCCTAATTGTGGAGCCACTGCCAGTAGTGCTGTCATCCATGTGCCCCCCAGTCTCACCTTGATAGGTGTACACCTCAGTAGGGCTTCAGAGGCATGGGCAGGCAGATAGAGATGCTGGTGGTCTGTCAGATAATCTGACCCCATGCTATTTAGAGCTTTAAAGGTCATCACTAGCTGCCTAAGGTTGAAGCCATTGCTACTGGAATCCATGGCATAGGGGCAAAGGAGGTTTATTATTGTATATTTTTGGAATTCCAAATGCAATCAGAAGAGCCAGCAGAAGATATTGTAGTATCAGAACAAGGCATGTACACTCATCCACATGTGGTGCCATTTTGTACAGTGGTGCCCTGCAAGACGAATGCCTCGCAAGACGGAAAACCCGCAAGACGAAAGGGTTTTCCGTTTTCAGAGGTGCTTCGCAGGACAAATTTCTCTATGGGCTTGCTTCGCAAGACGAAAATACCTTGCGATTCTTGAGGGTTTTTTCTGCTCCCCAACCCCTTTTTCTAAAGCGCTAAGCTGCTAATAGCCTTTTAGCAGCTAATCCGCTAATCCCTTAAGCCTTTAATAGCCGTTAATAGCCCTTAAACTGCTAATAGCCCTAATCCGCTAATGGGCTTGCTTCGCAAGACGAAAAAACCGCAAGACGAAGAGACTCGCGGAACGGATTCTTTTCGTCTTGCGAGGCACCACTGTACTTTAAATAGATGAGTGTCTCCTTCAGGAAAGTGTGGCATTTCTGCCAGAGCCAGTGTAGTATAGTGGTTAAGAGCGGTAGTCTTGTAATCTGGGGAACCGGGTTCGCGTCTCCGCTCCTCCACCTGCAGCTGCTGGGTGACCTTGGGCCAGTCACGCTTCTCTGAAGTCTCTCAGCCCCACTCACCTCACAGAGTGCTTGTTGTGGGGGAGGAAGGGAAAGGAGAATGTTAGCCGCTTTGAGACTCCTTAAAGGGAGTGAAAGGCGGGATATCAAATCCAAACTCCTCCTCCTCCTCCTCTTCTTCTTCTTCTTCTTCTTCTTCTTCTTCTTCAGAGGACATTCAGGCCCTACACAACTGGTTACAGACAATGAAAGGACTTAAACATGCAGGCACAGCAGGAACTTTTAAATCGGTAGTACCTATAGGTGAAAACCTTGGCATGTTGATAGAAGTGATGTGGATAGCAGGATTTGGAGTCTCCACATAGTACTTGCTAATGTAAGGGTTCCATCTGGATCGACAAAGTGTTATGAGAGGAGCAATAATTGAATTGAGCATTTGTGTAAAGGATACAGCTTTTCTTCTGAACAAGGGGTTATTCACTGCTGACGTGACAGATGCCCCATTCCACACACTGTCTCTGAAGCATGTTATTTAGAGTGAGAGGAAGGTGCTCCAGACTTAAACTGAAGCCATTCTTTACACTCCAGAGCTTGAACCAAGGAGAGGAAAAAATGAGGACACGAAAAGGGAGATTAAATCATTCTCTCAGGATGTGTTTTATGCTGCCACTAATAGAAGAATGAAGCCAGCAAGGCATTCTCAGCTTGGGCTAGCTATAATAGCAGGGTTGGAAATAGAAAGGTCATTGAAGTTGGAGGCCTACAAGGTCATTGTCTGCTGCAACATAGTTTGAAAAACCGAAAATAGAAATTGACGTGTAGCAATGAGGGTACTGTTCACAACTCCTGAAAATCGCCACTGCACATGTTGCTTTTGGCAACGAGAGCCAATTTGTTAAAAACTCTTTTAAGTGGGTAAAAAGACACTGTATGGCAATATAGGTGTTTGCAGATCAAGATACTAAAGCTGATGAAGCTGATGGTGTGAGATGTGTGGCATTGACACAAGGCATACAGAAAGGAACAGAATGTTGACCATGCCTTAGTTGTGTGGGACGGTTACATTTCTACTAAATTAAGCTGTTCTCAAAATGGGTGATGTCCATTGGATTCTGTTGCCGGCACTTCAGATTAAAGGAGGACTAGTTTGGGTGCATTGGGACGCGGGTGGCGCTGTGGGTTAAAGCCTCAGCACCTAGGACTTGCCGATCGAAAGGTCGGCGGTTCGAATCCCCGCGGTGGGGTGCGCTCCCGTCGTTCAGTCCCAACGCCTGCCAACCTAGCAGTTCGAAAGCACCCTCGGGTGCAAGTAGATAAATAGGGACCGCTTACTAGCGGGAAGGTAAACGGCGTTTCCGTGTGCTGTGCTGGCTCGCAAGATGCAGCTTGTCACGCTGGCCACATGACCCGGAAGTGTCTGTGGACTACGCTGGCTCCCGGCCTATAGAGTGAGATGAGCGCACAACCCTAGAGTCGGACACGACTGGCCCATATGGGCAGGGGTACCTTTACCTTTTTAGTTTGGGTGCAGTGGAATTCAACTATACTCACTGTTCCTCAGCAAAATATCAGGTCAATATTTCTGATTATAGATGTAGAAACAAAGCTGCACAGTGTGTCTCTTAACTTGATCTACATAATGGTTGCACATGACCTTGTGATTGGAAGAGTGGTCTTGATGATACAAGCAAAGGAGAGCTTTCAGAATTCAGTAACCACTTTGGAGGATTTCACACAAAATGGCCCATTCAGTGCTTATTCAATCTGGAATACTAGTTTGCTGCAGGGCTGTTCAGAAAGATGGTTTCTGGGATATATCTGAACCTTTGCAAGCACGTGCACCAGATTCTGCCAGCTGCTATAGAAATCTTGAGCGCTGAAGAGTCGTTTAAAAGAACAAATACCTTATACCTGTGGTAGTTTTCTGAGACTCAGCATTTTTTCTTCATGCTTCGGGTTCATTCATGTAACATGCTTCATAACGGCATGAGTTTTTTGTGGAATACTAAGAGCTTGCATAGGATATTTCCTTCTGATTTCGAGGGAGCTCAAACCCCCACTGGAGAACATTCTTCTTAGTGCTAACCAAGAAATGTGTAAAGGCCTGCTGAGGAGGAGGCGGGTAGAGTTGTGGAGAAATGTAACCTTCAGGATGATGATAGCATATTAACTTGGGTACTCTACAGCCTAAAGTAACACATACAAGTTGCTTCATAAGGTACCAGCTAAAGCTCAACTGTTGCAATTGCAGTTGGTGTGGTTCAGTGTCATATTAAATGGGGTTTTGCCGCCAAGAAGGCCCTGCCTCTGGTGGTGATATTTTCCCAAGGTTGGTTGGTAATGGGTTAAAAACACACACACGCTTAGAAGCCTTTTATACTTCTGCAGTATGCAAATTCTGTTAAATAAATAAAAAAAGGTGTTCCTGAGCCATTTATGGCTTTGTACTATAGTGCCAGGGACTCGGTGGCGCTGTGGGTAAAAGCCTCAGCACCTAGGGCTTGCTGATCGAAAGGTTGGCGGTTCGAATCCCCGCGGCGGGGTGCGCTCCCGCTGTTCGGTCCCAGCGCCTGCCAACCTAGCAGTTCGAAAGCACCTCTGGGTGCAAGTAGATAAATAGGTACCGCTTTATAGCGGGAAGGTAAACGGCGTTTCCGTGTGCGGCTCTGGCTCGCCAGAGCAGCGATGTCACGCTGGCCACGTGACCCGGAAGTGTCTCCGGACAGCGCTGGCCCACGGCCTCTTGAGTGAGATGGGCGCACAACCCTAGAGTCTGTCAAGACTGGCCCGTACGGGCAGGGGTACCTTTACCTTTACCATAGTGCCAGCATCTTGAATTGTGCCTGATAGCTCAGTAACAGCCAGTGCTGTATGTTGAGGATGGGTGTAATATAATCTCATATTGCTGCCCCACACATAACGGACAACAGAATTTTTATCCATTGCAGCTCCTTTCTATTCCATTTTGAAGGGATGCACACACTCACACTCTTGCCATGATGGTTTCTCATAGGAATCTATGCAATCCAGGAATCTTTTTGCTCATTGTGGGGCTCATACCCGCAACCTTGAGATTAAGAGTCTCATGCTCTACCAGCAAAGCTATTCAGTATTTATTATACTCACACACACAGTGGTATCCAATGTTAGGCATACTAGTAACTTTAATCCATTGGTATCTGAAGAAGTGTGCTTGTACACGAAAGCTCATACCAATAACAAACTTAGTTGGTCTCTAAGGTGCTACTGGAAGGATTTTTTTTATTTTGTTTAATCCATTAATTTCAGTAGGTCTACAGTGAGCAAAATCCAACCCAGAGGATAAGGTGATAAAACTGTTTTTGGACGGCAGCTGAGAGATTAGACACACAATCATGTGTAGAAAACTAGCATGGGAGAAAAAAATAGTTTGAGCTGGTTTTGAGCCTAGTAAGAGAGTGTTTTTCACAGGGAAACTTAGCTCTGTGATCCATCACCTGCAGTCTGCATACCTTCAGAGAAACAGTTTTGACACCACCTGCTGTTTGTGTGGATTAGGCTGAAAGTGCAGCTTCTGCTTCCAGTAGGTTTTGCTTCCCTCCAGAGATTACCAAGCAAAACTACCATGTTTCCACCTTTCTCCATTTTCCTGCTTGCACAAACCTAGGGGCTCTGCCTGCTGATTCATCTTCATCTGGTCATCGTTAGTCTGAGCATGTTCAAAACATATTTATTTGAGTTTGTGGGTTGAGTTTCATTATTATTATTATTATTATTATTATTATTAATTTATTTATTTATTTATTTATTATTATTATTATTGTATTCCACCCTATACCCGTAGATCTCAGGGCAGTTCACAACATAAAATCACAGTATGAAAGACACAAAATACATACAGTGGTGCCCCGCAAGACAAATGCCTCGCAAGACGGAAAACCCGCTAGACGAAAGGGTTTTCCGTTTTGGAGGTGCTTCGCAGGACAAATTTCTCTATGGGCTTGCTTCGCAAGACGAAAATGTCTTGCGATTCCTGGGGGTTTTTTTCCGCTCCCCACCCCCTTTTTCTAAGGCACTAAGCTGCTAATAGCCTTTTAGCAGCTAATCTGCTAATCCCTTAAGCCTTTAATAGCCGCTAAACTGCTAATAGCGCTAATCCGCTAATGGGCTTGCTTTGCAAAACGAAAAAACCACTAGACGAAGAGACTCACAGAACGGATTCTTTTCATCTTGGGAGGCACAACTGTAATAAAAACCCAAACAACCCAATAATCCCCCCCTGTCCACAACACAGGGGTTAAACAGGAACATTTTTGCCTGGCACTTAAAGGTGTATAATGAAGGTGTGAGCTGAACTTTCCTGGGGAGAGCATTCCAGAAACAGGGGGACACTGCAGAAAAGGCCTGTTCTTGTGTTGCCACCCACTGGACCTCTCGTGGACTTTGAGGAGGCACACAGCGAAGGGCTTCAGAAGATGATCTCAGAGTCCAGGTAGGTTCATATGGAGAGGGGCGGTCCTTGTGCCTCTTACTTGCCTAGTTTGAACTTTGAGGGTTTATGATGATGGTGCTGCCTCCCTCCCCTCTTAGAGCTTTTATACATACATGAGAAAAACGATGCCTGGATAAGTAACAAGGATGCAGCTGTTGGCACTTCCTCTAGGTGGTCAGAGGGATACAAAATCATAGACTCAGAGAATTGTAGAGTTGGAAGGGGGCCTGAGGGTCAGTGATGGTAATAGTTTCTCTCCTGAATCCTCCTGCAGGATTTTTCCCCGGGAGCTCTCAAGGGTGCGACGCCTTCCTCCGCCACAAGATGACCCTCATTTCACCATCTATCTTGAAGAAATACGGCATCCCTTTTGACCGGGTATGTATGGATAATGTTTCAGGACATACACAGGTTTTCAGAGAATGCTGGTCGGGAGCTGAATCCTCCAGCATACTGTTATGTTACGTTAAACACTCAAAAGTGGGGTTCTGAGCTAGGTTCAATGTTCTGGTTGAGGGAAATAACTTGATGATGATGCATTTTTACTTCCAGAGACAAATCTGTAAATTTTGTTTTATTATTGTGAACCCTTTCAGATCCATGGTGGTTTGAGGTTGTAGTGGTTGAAAAAGAGCCTGGAGAAGAGAGGGTTAAGGGGTGATATGATAGCCATGTTCAAATATATAAAAAGATGTCACATAGAGGAGGGAGAAAGGTTGTTTTCTGCGGCTCCAGAGAAGCAGACACGGAGCAATGGATCCAAACTACAAGAAAGAAGATTCCACCTAAACATTAGGAAGAACTTCCTGACAGTAAGAGCTGTTTGACAGTGGAATTGGCTGCCAAGGAGTGTGGTGGAGTCTCCTTCTTTGGAGGTCTTTAAGCAGAGGCTTGACAACCATATGTCAGGAGTGCTCTGATGGTGTTTCCTGCTTGGCAGGGGGTTGGACTCGATGGCCCTTGTGGTCTCTTCCAACTCTATGATTCTATGATTCTATGAGCCATCAAAACTAGTACTGTGGAACTTGTGAAGCATGGTACTCTTAATTCCTTCCTCAGCTGCCCATCTGGCTGGGTTTCCCAATTGAAGAAACCCAATTGAAATTAATCTAGACAATCGGCATTACCCAAGAATGCCTGATGTTGTGTGGCAACCATTCTCTTGAGGACATTGTTAAAAAAAAAACCCACCACCATATATTTGGGACTGGTTGACAGCTAGACTAATACTCAGGGTTGAAGGAAGTGTTCTTTGCTTGATGGCCTTGGCCAAGTCTCTCACCCTTACTGTTGGGAGGATAAAATGGGACCACTTTCGTTTCTTCTACCCTAAATCTGTGCAAAAATGAAATTAAAAGGTGTAGCACAAGATCCTGCCAGAAACATTAGCTCCACTCTGCTTCTCTTCCTTTTTCATTGTTCCTCTCAAAGGAGTGTGGGAACTGAAAAATAGGGTAGAAATTCAGTCCCCTTCCCTCATTCCCTGGCAGGGGAGGAATTGTGTTGGAATCCTACAGTGACCTCTCCAGTCCACCATTTTCCTTTCCCAGTTGAACTGTTGATGTTTAAGGTAGTTTGTAGTTGTGAGAATATAGAAGACAGGTTTAAGCAAGGCAGGCATTGGCCATTAAGCAACCTGCATAGCTCTTTTCCAAAGTGTAATGATGTCTTCATTGAAAATGGAGTGAGAAGAATCATTTCAGCTTTCAGCATGAAAAATAGTGCTATAACAGTTTTCCTGAATTGCACACCTCTCTTTATGCTTCCTAATTATTTTAAGGATGTAGGAAGTTTAGTGCAGTCTTAAACACCACCTGAGAAAGGGGTATCACACAGTCCTGAAAGGAATGGCTGTTCACAGTATGGAAGAATATGACTTGCAGCTGTTCTATCTTTGGCATTAAGACTTTGTGTTGAGCCTGCTTTTTCTGACACTTTATTTGTCAGACTGAGTAGATGTTGGTTAGGCTGCAGCATTTAAACAGAACATGGGAAAGAGCCCTTGCAAAATCTCCGTGTTAGCTATGTGGGAAACGCATAGAATTCTGTTTCAATGGGTACACAATGCAAGAATAGAGGCCTCTTAAAGGCTGGTGAATCTGTGAATGCTGAATGCCTTTTCTTTTGAAGGCAAGGGAAGGTTGGCCTTAAGATTCTGAGGGACTGCCCCCCAGCAGGGGAGGGTTGTTGCTTTCCTTGACAGCTCCTTGCTCCTCCTCTGAGGCCACATTGTGGTAAGGCAGTGTTCCCCAACCTTGGGCCTCCAGCTGTTTTTGGACTACAATTCCCATCATCCTTGACCACTGGTCTTGCTAGCGAGGGATGATGGGAGTTGTAGTCCAAAAACAACTGGAGGCCCAAGGTTGGGGAACACTGTGGTAAGGTGATGCAGGAGGACCTCCTTTGTCCCAATCAAGTCCAGCCTAACTTAAAGCAGCAGCCCTCTCCAGAAGTGGCCTCCATTCACAGAAAGCAAGCCAAAGGTTCCTCCCATTTCTCCCTCCACAAATGCATCAAAATTCCTGGCAGGCTTCAAACAGGGCAAATACCTGGGTGTTTATAAATCTTAGTAATGGTATTTACTTCTCTAAAGAAATCAGATCGATACCTGAGCTTTTTAATAATTAAAAATGTGTATTTCTGTAATCCGCTATTGATTTCTCCATTTATTCTGTGAAGGCCTTGCAGAAGTCAGTAAATTCAGGGCTTTTCACTGTGAGTGGCAGCCAGCGCTGGCTTTTCCTCAATAGTTATTACTTTTCTACCCAAGCCCATCCGTCACCTGGAGTGCTTTTCTAATTTATTGGCGGGATAATGTTGACAGCCGTGATGTGAGGAGGATATGCACTGTGGGTCTTGGGATGAAGACACAGGGATGTAGATTTTCTGACAGGAGCATAATCTCTCTGTCTGCTTAACTTAACTGTCTGCAGCTTTGCCTTGATTTATGAACAGGTTCAAGTGGAGCTGGGCACCAGAGGCCAGGCCTGAACTCCTCTCACCTGTATCGGGAGAAGCAGAGGAATACAAAGCCTCTTACAGGACTGCTGTCAGGCTGGCTCTCCTCAGGGGAGGGGAGGGAGGTCGCGAGTGCAGATGGTTGTCCCTCTTAAACATTCTTTTGAGTCAAGTCCTCATGCTTAAGAATTAGGCTGTGACACATTAGCACCTCAGTAAGTCGCAGCAGCATTTTAACCAGTCACTTTTCGTGCCTCCGGAGCATTGCTTGCTGGGGCTGGGGCTGCTGACTCAGCCAGGGCTGGCTGAAGACATTTTGGCCCATCAGGCGGAGAAATCCTTAGGACATTTCCCCTTCTTACGTTAGTTAATGCCCAACTCAGCCAGTTGGAAAGTTTTTGTACAATTATGTGGTAATAAGGATAGAGACAACCAATCCAGAGGGTGGCAGGCTAGTTGGTGATGCGCAGCAGACCTGATGTTAGTTGTTCTTCAGAGGGACCCCAGTTTTTATATAATTTTATAATTATGAAAAGAAAGACAATAAAGAAAAACAATACATAACTTCAACAAACAATACATCAACAATAAAAAGAATACAATACAACAACACAACATAAATAAAACAAAAACATTTAAACACACATCCAAATTGTATATCTATATCTTTCATTTGCTTATTTCCTCGACTTCCTCACACCTCCCTTTTTTGTATTCAAGTTCAAATTGCTGGTTCAACAAATCCTTTCCCTCTTCTTCAATTTTTATTCTATAATTTATCCTAACACATTTTAACTTTGAATTTTCCACTTTATCTCATTAACAATTAATATTCATATAATTCTTAATAACACTTCTGCTAAAACCTTATAATTTCATTCCAATATTCTTCTAACATGGGACCCCAGTTTTTAAAGCAAACGCCCAAGTTGTGAGTACATGGAGGTGTATAGAAGGCCTTCTTTTATGCACGAGCCAGTTTCCCCTTCTTTGGTTGTCCAAATCAAATGATCAAACTCTCTTTCCCTCTGAAATGAGGAAAACCAGATGTTTTAAGACCTCAGCTCCCCAATTACATAATAAGTAAGGATGTGGTTTTCCCCAAACCTCTCCACTCTGGTGGCAGAGAAACAAGAAAAGTGGGTGCCAGCTCATTCATATTCCCCCTTTCCCCCCCTCCCTCCCTCCCTCCCTCTCTCTCTCTCTCTCTCTCTCACACACACACACACACACACACACACAGAGTGCTGTTGCAAACATGATGGATATGAAATTGGTGCTTGACATCCTGGGTCTTTAATTTCATCCTATGAAAGTTTGTCCCACTCTTGATTTCTTCCTTGGTACCTCTGATTTGGATGTCTCACATGTGCAATATAAGTGAAAGGGGGATGATTTAGGGGAAAGTGGGGAAAATCTTTGTGAAAGACGCAAAAACTTGAAAGCAGAGTTACTGTATTGTGGACTTTGGTGAGTGGTTGAAACTACAGTGCTTCTCTAGTGTTTGATTCCCCCACTGTACAAATATGCCTGCGTTTTGAGTATACAGCTGCTGAGATATGTGCAGCGTTGCTTGCGAGGACTCGGACTACACCTGCCTAATATGCTCCACTTGAGACTGGCAAATAATGGTTTTAGAGTAGAGGTCCACTTTTTTTGCCTGGACTTGATAACTAAGCCAAAAACTGTGGTTGCCAGAAACCTGCCCTCTATTTGCTTCTTGGGCTGCTTCTTTGTGCAAGGTCAAGGACAACCTTTCACTCCCCTTCCCAGCTCCAAGATGTCCTGGCAAGGCACTGCCTGCAGAAGCCTCCTCCAGTTGGGAAGAGTTGAGGGGGTTGATTAATTTGTTCCTCTGGAGTGCTTCTCTAACGCAGTGGCAAAACAATCTCCAGTCTTCCTCTTAACACTGGAACTGGAGACAGGACTAAAAGTTGCCATGCTACTGCAGAGACAACCCTTCTTCTCTTCTCTCCCTCCCACCCCAGCAGCACCTTAGTTTGGGAAGAATACCTGGGGCCTGTCATATGAGGATGCTGCACATTTGGCATGGCAACTGAAATTGCCAGACTCAATACTGCCACTTCGATCCCCTTCTGCAGACAGTGACAGCATTTCTGTAGTTTATGGTGGTCTTGAGATTTCTTTATTATATTTCATAGAATCATAGAGCTGAAAGGGAACCAAGGGTCATCTAGTCCCACCCCTGCAATGCAGGAATCTCAGCAAAAGCATGCATGACAGATGGTCGTCCAACCTCTACTCCAAGGAAGGAGCGTCCACCACCTCTTGTGGGAGTCTGTTCCACTGTCAAACAGCTCTTATGCCAGAACGTTTTCCCTGTTGTTTAGTCGGAATCTCCTTTCTTATAACTTGAAGCCATTGGTTTGAGTCTTTCCTTCCAGAGCAAGAGAGAACCAGCTTGTTCCCTCTTCCATGTGACAGTCCTTGAGATATTTGAAGATGGATATCATACCTCCTCTCAGTCTCCTCTTTTCCAGGCTAAACATACCCAGCTCCTTCAACCATCCCTCATAAGGCTTCGTTTCCAGACCCTTGATCAGCTTGTTTGCCCTCCTCTGCACATGTTCCAGCTTGTCAACAGCCTTCTTAAATTGTGGTGCCCAGAAATGAACACAGAACTCCAATGCAAAATAAGTGGTACCATTACTTCCCTTTATCTGGATACTCTACCTCTGTTAATGCAGGCTAGAATAGCATTAGCTTATTTTTGCTGCTGCCTCACAGTGTTTACTCATATTAAGCTTATGGTCCACCAAGACTCCTAGATTCTTTTCACATGTACTCCTGGCAAGCTAGGTGTCCCCCACCTTATATGTGTGCAGCTGGTTTATAACCTGGTATTTGTCCGCATTGAAATTTATTTTGTTGGTTTGGGCCCAGGTCTCCAATCTGTTAAGGTCATTTTGAATTCTGATTCTGTCTTCTGTGGCATTGGCTACCTCTCCCAGTTTGGTGTCATCTGCAAATTTGATGAGCATCCTCTCTGTTCCTGCAGCCAAGTCATTTACAAAGACATTGTTAACGGGCCCAGGACAGGACCCTGCGGCACCCACTTACCACTTTTCCCCAGGATGATAAGGAACCATTAATGAGTACTCTTTGGGTTTGGTCAGTCAACCAGCTATGAATCTACCTAACAGTTACCTCATTCAACCCACATTTTACCAACTTCCTCACAAGAATATCATAGGGCACTTTGTCAAAAGCCTTTCTGAAATGTTTTTGTTGCATGGGATGTCTGACTGGAGAAGTGTGCCTTTGGCCTTCCCAGAACACTAAAAGATTGTGGGGCTTGGATTTCAGGCAGCATAAAGCCAATGTGGGGGGAGTTAGAATCATAGAGTTGGAAGAGACCACAAGGGCCATCGAGTCCAACCCCCTGCCAAGCAGGAAACACCATCAGAGCACTCCTGACATATGGTTGTCAAGCCTCTGCTTAAAGACCTCCAAAGAAGGAGACTCCACCACACTCCTTGGCAGCAAATTCCACTGTCAGGAAGTTCTTCCTAATGTTTAGGTGGAATCTTCTTTCTTGTAGTTTGGATCCATTGCTCCGTGTCCACTTCTCTGGAGCAGCAGAAAACAACCTTTCTCCCTCCTCTATGTGACATCCTTTTATATATTTGAACATGGCTTGGGTTGGTTGGGACCCTGGTGGGGCATGCAAAGATTTTATTGCAGGTCACCTGCGTTGGTGAATGTATGCAATTCCTCCCTGCATTAGTTTGTTCCCATGAGAATTCCTTGTGGAAAACCATATTTCTAGAAGGGGTAGCCGTCTTTCCTAAGAGATCCCACAAACATATACGGAGAATCCTGAAAGCAGCCCTGGGTCACCATAATCAGCGCACCATCTTGGTTTCAGTGTAGGGGGATGTCAGGGAGCTGCCATCGGAGCTGGAGGCGGAGAGAAGGCTCCAGAGGGATGCTGGAGAGGGTCCCAGTAGGGAGAGAGGCAGCCCATCCGCTGGGGAAGGAAATCAGCGTAACACCAGTGGAGAAGGGGGGCAGATGGGGGAATCGGAGAGGTGGCTCCAGGACTCCTCGCCGGAGACCAGTGGAGAGAGTACGGGTCCTCCGCTGCCCACACCCTCCCTGCGCAGAAGACTTCCGCTCAGGGAGACTAGGAGGAGACTGGGCGTCAAACAGCTTTTATGCTGGAAGAGGTTCAAGAAACGCCCACTGACGGATTCTGCCAGCGACTGAGGCAGCCACGAAACTTGAGGCTGTCCAGACAGAAAGGGTTCAACCAGGTAACTTAGCCAGGAGTGGCAGCAACTTACGCACGAGCAACCCCTAGAACCATTACAGGGTACTTCTTGTCATCCCTCTTACTACAAATACAGATTTATTTCTTTTAAAAGGTCACATTGCCTTGGTCGAAGCTTTGCTACCTCTTTGCTTGATAATGGCATATTCTTTTCTTCCTTTCCTGTTTTCAGATCACCCAAGAAGCCGGAGAGTTCATGATTACTTTCCCTTATGGCTACCATGCAGGATTTAATCACGGGTTCAACTGTGCAGAGTCCACCAACTTCGCCACGCTTCGGTGGATCGACTATGGCAAGATGGCCACCCAAGTGAGTTATCCTGGTGCTTTAGTTGGTATGGGGCAAATTACAAAGCTTGCCTTGCAAATTGGGAGCCGGTCTGCCCGGCCCAGGTTTCCTGCTGATTTTCTGCCTAAACCGTGACTGAACCATTGAGTTCACACCAGCATCATGGTTCATTCTACCTGGCTGAAGTTTGCAAAGGCACTTCAAACTCCGGTTTTAAAATCTGTTTCCGATGGGAACCCTGCCTAGTGTTAACAGACAGAGTTAGCACATATAAGGTTCAACCACAGTCATGGCAAACAAGGAACGGGTGTGTATGTAGAACGTGTGCTGGGATTGGA
This sequence comes from Podarcis tiliguerta, assembly GCF_965153285.1. Taxonomy (NCBI): domain Eukaryota; kingdom Metazoa; phylum Chordata; class Lepidosauria; order Squamata; family Lacertidae; genus Podarcis; species Podarcis tiliguerta. Next base: position 9,083,233 of record NC_139551.1, on the reverse strand, counting down.
AAAGAGTTCACACTCCTCAGGCTGGCTCCCAGTTAGCAAACCATGGTTTCCTGGGGTTTACCATGATTTTTTTTTTCCGGGGGACGCGAGTGGCACTGTGGGTAAAACCTCAGCACCTAGGGCTTGCCGATCGCATGGTCGGCGGTTCGAATCCCCGCGGTGGGGTGAGCTCCCGTCTTTCGGTCCCAGCTCCTGCCCACCTAGCAGTTCAAAAGCACCCCTAAGTGCAAGTAGATAAATAGGTACCGCTCCAGCGGGAAGGTAAACGGCGTTTCCGTGTGCTGCGCTGGTGCTGGCTCGCCAGAGCAGCTTCGTCACGCTGGCCACATGACCCAGAAGTGTCTCCAGACAGCGCTGGCTCCTGGCCTATAGAGTGAGATGAGCACACAACCCTAGAGTTGGACACGACTGGCCCGTACGGGCAGGGGTACCTTTAAGGATATGCAACTCAGACAGCCCCTTCCATCTATTTCTGGCTAATAATAATAATAATAATAATAATATTTATACCCCGCACACCTGACTGGGTCTCTCAAGCCACTCTGCAGCATACAGCACATTAAAAATTGTAAAACATTAGGCATTAAGCTGCTTGTTTGTATGCCTGGAGCCTCTGTCACATGCGCCCAATGGTTCTTTTTCCTTTGATGTGGCTAACATGGCACACTGGTGCAAGCCCTAGCTTTCCCCCAATAGTGTGCTACGATGTAACAATATGTTTGTGTCCGTCAGTAATTTTCAAAGTGTGTGCCATGAGAGAACTACTCGTGTGTGAGAGAGAAGACAGTTAAATGGTTAAGAGGTCCTGGTTGGGCCAGAGTACCTGTCCCACAGAGAAAGCTGCCTGCTGTATCTCTGCTTGATTTACTGCTCTTTGCCTCTTTCCAATTAGCCTCCACTGTGGGCAGATAATTCTGCCTTGTTTCTGCCTCTGAGGTGTGACTGAAGCCATGAACGTAAGCTGGTACCCTCTTGGTGTCAATAAGGACCAGGCAGACTCAGCAAATGGAGAATTAGAAGGTGAAGTTTATTGCCAGGCAATAAGGACCCAGTTTGGAATCTCTTCCAAAAGGAACTGGGACCCCGATTGACAGAAATCCAGAGGTCTTTATACCTGAGCAGATCACAGCAAATCATAGATCATGAGACAACCATGAGGCAGTCACGATATCGCCAGCGAAATTAGCCAATTAGCAAGCTTCTTGCCATGCTTCCAGCTCCTGGTCAAGCACAGAGTTCTAGTTCTGCTTTCCGTTGCTTGCAGTGATGCTCTGTCTAACCTCTCCCCCAGTTATGACAGGACAGGGAGTTTGGAGATTTTGTGGTTTTGCTCTTCCTGTTCTGTGGATTAATTTAGCCTGTATCTGAGGGGATTTTGTACCAGAATCTCTGATTCACGTCTCCCCCTTGTCCAGGGTACACGGATGTTTGTAGGGGAAAGGTTGGCTCCTAATTTTGCTCTTTCAAGCAGTATGCAGTTAGCTAAGGCACAGCTTCCCTTTGATTCAAAATGGATTATAAAATACTGTAAGCCCTGATTATGTGTGAGCATATATGAATATATTGATTACTGATAACTGATTATATGGATAGCATAGGGGTAGCCCTTCTTCCTTGCCTCGTGACCACCAGCTATTCCTGAAACAGAATAGCCCTTTCTGGACGAGGTTGACTACAGGTCCTTTATATGAGACACGTTGACTCGTGGAGAAATGGGTTGGGCTTGCCTCGGGTAGTCAGTTTCTACTCTTGCACCTGAAAAGGTTTATTTTCAGACTATGTAAGAGTTGAGGGTTATTCCAGTCCTGAATTGGGGATTGGGGGAGTGGGTCTCTACTTCCAGGTCTCTGGGAAATCACTAGTGCAAGTGAAGCACACATGAGAAATTGTAATCCCAAGACTCGGTTTTAAAGTAGTGCTGAGGCCTAAGTACAAAATTGTGTCTGAAGACATTCCGTTTTAAAACAAAGCATGCTAATCTAAGCAAATTTTATTCTTAGAGGACTTGGAATCTGATCCTGTCTGCTGTGGCCTTGCTTGCTAGGTTTTCACCCCAACACCTCTAATTTCATTGTTTTGGATCTCAGAAAATGGTAGTTTGTCATGGAAATTCTGAGAAGAGTTTTAACTATGGCAGCTGCCAGTGGGCAACTGCTCTAATATTAAAAGCAATTTTGGGCTTAGCCATGTGTTCAAAAACAAGTGACATTTGGGAAGTGGAGACTTTAGATTGAGGCTCCGTGCTTACATTGTTGAGCATTGTAGCGTGAAATTACTGAACAAGCAGTGATGGGGAGACTTTCCAATCCACTCTAGGTAGGGGGACCTAGGGAGAGGAGGAGGAGGAGATGCCCCAGCTGTTTGCTTTTTATCACAAGGGGCAGCCGTGCTCCTCTTTCCACACTGACAATCCCCCCACAGTGCATGCTTACGTAGTTGGTGTTATCCAGAATGGTAATTTGGCTTTTCAGAAGTTCTGCCTTTAGGGAAACCTTTCCATGTCAACTTTCCCATTGAGGAGTCTCTGTTCTGGAACACATTCCAAGTGTAATTGCTCATCAGACATTGCTGCCGTCCCCAGGTCAATAGAGAGTGCCCTTCCAGCAAGCCCTGAACTCCCTTCCAGATTGATATCACTGGGCAAGCTGTCTTTCAGAAGATCTTGTGATCCCATTGAGGAACTTCTTCTAAGCTTCCAATATGTTAGGAACAAAGGTGGAAGACTTTAGCTGAGGGAAAGTTGTATAGAAGGAAAAGGGAATGTAAACCTATTTCGTTCCGTGATACTTCAGTCACAAAGAACCCTGACTCCTTTGATGGAACCTACTGGGCTTCAGCCTTGCCCCCAGACCTGGGAACCAGAGTCTACTCCGAGGAGGTGCCAGGATGAAAAACAATACACAGAGAAATGGTGGGGTGGGGGGAGAGGAAAGGGGCATTTTAAGGCTTTGGGGCGTGGAGCAGCTTCTGGGTGGTAGCCAAACAGGGTAGCAGGGTTTTTGGACAACACAGCCTCTCTCCTCTAACTTTGCTTGGATCCCTTTATCTTCGGGTGAAATAAACTGATAAGTGATTGTGAATAACACACACAAAATAAAGCAAGTAACTAACATTGCAATAAGAGTGGAAGCCAACAGATCTTCCCTTTTTTGAAATCCATGAAGCTCCAAGTGAACATTGAGAATCAGAAGCTGTGGACCTTGCAGACATGATTCTTCTGAGAGAAACTGAGTTATGTTTTTTATTTTTCAAGGATATATTATTTATTGGAATAGATTAGGATATAAATCTAATAGTCAAAAAAAACCATGCTTATTTATATGTTATTAAGAAATTTGTTTCACTGAATTCACTGGGTTTACTCCCAGGTAAGTCTGCATAGGATTGAGTGTCTTCTGTTTCTTCCTAACAGTGCTGTGGTTTACATACGATCTTGAAGCCCAAATAATCCTCTTTTTACATTACTGCAGCTTTTATCTTAGGGGGAAAAATCCAACTATTTCCCCAGCAGATTGTCTGTGTCCACACTAGGGCATTCATGTATACGTGGGTCACTGTTTCCATGTTTGGCTTTGTCTGTACATGAGCAGTTTCAATTTCATGCCTCCAAAGACAGTTGGGTATTTCTCATTCACTAGCTGGTGCTGCTTAAAAGCATGTATATTGTTGTCCCCTCAATTGGCACTTCCCCGCCCAATTTCAGAAACTTATGGGCTTGTGTGCAGCTATTTGTTAACATGTTTGCTCACACCGTATTCTTTTTTGAAACCCAAGTTTTTCAATATTATTTGAACAAAATAATTGAACAGAAAAAAGTTTACTGCAGGCAGTGATTTGGAATAGCTTTCATATGAAGTGGTACCCCCCCTTCTTGGTTTTCCCTTTCCCCGTGCCTTTATCCACAAGGAGAATTTTTATTTTTATTTTTAAATAGTAAAAGCTGTTCTGTGCAAGAACAGTGATGTGCAAAAGAGCAGTTGTAAAAACAAAAATATGACAAATGTGCCAGCTGGTCGAGAAGGGCAGGCTGCATCCTGTCCTTCTGGCTGATGGAACAAACTAGGGGGTGTGATGATAGAAAGCACCCAGCAAAACATTACCAAACATATAAAAACAAGAAAAGCCCTACCCAAATAGTGTGCTACACTGCATCCACAATCAGGCAACATGTAAATTTATCACAGAATCATAGAATCTTAAGAGTTGGAAGGGATCTCAAGGGTCATCTAGCCCAACCCCCTACAATGCAGGAATCTCAGCTAAAGCATTCATGACAGATAGCCATCCAAACTCTGCTTAAAAACCTCCACAGACGGAGAGTTCACAACCTCCCATGGGAGACTCTTCCACTGTCAAACAGCTCTTACTGTCCGAAAGTTTTTCCTGATGTTTAGTCGGAATCTCCTTTCTTGTAAACTTGAAGCCATTGGTTTGAGTCCTCCCCTCCAGAGCAGGAGAAAACAAGCTTGTTCCTTCTTCCACGTGACAGCCCTTGAGATATTTGAAGATGGGCATCATATCTCCTCTCATTCTCCTTTTTTCCATTCTAAGCATACCCAGCTCCTTCAAGCACTCCTCGTAAGGCTTAGTTTCCAGACCCTTGATCATCTTGGCTGCCCTCCTCTGCACATGATCCAGCTTGTCACCAGCCTTCTTACATTGTGGGGCCCAGAATTGGACACAGTATTCCGGGTGTGGTCTAACCAAGGCAGAATAGAGTGGTATAGAGTGAATAGAGAATAGAATGGTATTCTTATATTGGATCTCATTATTGATGGATTGGAAAAATCTAAATTTAGTGGGAGAAAGGCTGCTCCTTTGATCTGGAGGATATCACCAAAAAACAAGATGTAGCTTCAGTTCCATGTTAAACTCCAGGGTGGATGGATCAGAAACATGTACCATCATGTACAAAATTCTTCCACAACGATGTGAGAGACTGATAAAGTTCTACAGAAAATGATTACTTCAAGTTATTGCTGCTAAAGGTGGTTCTACAAGCTTTTGGCTTTATTTCTGCTAAATAAATCATGACACAGTGTAATATGTCATGTTGTTTATCTGAGGTTGTAGTTACCTAATTTTAAGATGTGCTTAGGAACGGGTGATTGTTATGTCTTCATACAAAACCACAGAATTCATAGAGGGTGCGCTTTCTTTTTCCCATGACTATAAGTTTGTGTGCCTGAGGTTGCACCAATTCTCACTCTTAAATGTGAGATAGGTTTGTTAAAAGAAAAACATCTATACTCGTGATTGTACCAGACAGTATGTTCTGTTTGTAAAGTTATACATATATTTATGTTCTTAAAGCAGTTAAGGAAGTTTAGGATGTAAAAAGGTGACGATTTCATTTATTTCACTCTTTCCTGAATCTTTGGTGTGGTATTTGTCGGGTGGAGCATGTTTTCCATTATGGCAGGTTTCCTTTTCTTCTCCAGATGTTGCTGACAACTCCCACCACCCCTGACCATTGCCCATGCTTTCAAGGAATGATGTAAGTTGTAGTTCAGCAACATCTGGAAGCCCAAAGATTCCCAACTCCTGACTTATGGCTTCAGAACATTTAGAATATTTACATTTCACCTCCTACCTGCAGTCAACACTACATTTGCCAGTGTGCTCTTTAGTTACTCACACTTGAGTGATTATACACAATCCTAAAGCAAGCAGCACTAATAACTCACTGGACCGATGTTGCTGCTAACTATGGCAGGACACGATTTGCCTGCGCTTCACAAATGCACACGGGGGGGAGTTTAATGATCGGCTCATTAGAAGCGAGTTCCACTGTAATTGTTGGACAAGCATTGGTATTAACAGGAAATGTGCTCTTCAGTGGCAGGTTTAAAGGTGCAAAGTTGGCTGTTGGGAAGAAAAGCAGATTATACCTGAGAGAATCCACAAGTAGGCCTTCTAAACTCTCTGATTTAACTGAAAATTGGCCTGCTGAGTCTTAATGTGTGTATATATCTGCAGTACAGTCATAATTGCTTTTACTGCCATGGCTTTACGTATGTGGACCACTCATAGTTTCCTTCTCTCAGAGGAGAAGAACCACCTACTTAACTCTGGTAGGGCAGAATTGTGAAGATTAATGAACTAAGGATTATAAGCAAAATTATTGATGGTGCATCTAGCACCAGCATAAATAAGCTTTAGAAATGGCTTTTTAACATTTTTCGCAAACCTAGTGTGCCTTCAAGGCTAATATTTGGAGCTGCAGTCTGGTTAAATAAATTGAAAGCTAATTATTGATTCAGTTTGCATATGAGTAGAGGCAATATTTCTGAAGAAGTAATTTCCCTTTGGTTTTAGATGATATGCACATGTATCCTTGCTGGCATCGTCTTAGAAGAGGCATTTCTTCTGATTGAGAAATAGGAGAATGCCGCTTTTAAGACAGTGCTTGCCACTTTCCTGTTTTATAAACGCAAGCTTGCTTGCTTGCTTATTTGTTTGTTTGTTCAAAAAAATAGCTATATCATTGTTCCCACGGGGCAATCTCTGTGTCATTTTTTAAGCGCTTGGCAGCTGGGATGCTGAGTGCAGCCAAACTACTACTTGGAGCTTTGGTTTCAGTTAGAAAAGAGGGTGGTAGTGGGGAGATCCTTTCTGAAAAGTAAGCCCCCTCTGAAAAATCACCCAGATTTTTCCACATTGGCGGACTAAGCCTCCAGCAAAGGTATAGGTGTGGGGAAGAGAGAGTTGTGTGAGAGAGATGGCTATTCGGCCTCGCCCCACGTTAAACAGTGCAGCCCTACTTACTAATATTATCACGATTTTCCTCCTTAGCCGTGGGAGTGGCAGGCGAATACACCATTCTTTTATCCCAGTGCATTTTTAGGTGTCTGTATCTCTTAGGGGCCACAAACCTTTTTGAGCCCATGGACTTATTCAAAATGTTGAGAGTGCTGTGGGCATCAGTCCCTCTGGTTACTCCTCTTCTCCTACTTCCTAGTCACTCCCTCTGCCTTGTGTGTGTGTATTTATGTTTCCAACCTTCTTGTCACCAATTGATGCCATGCTTTGATGAGAAGTCATTGCAGTAGGCAGTGAAAGATGTTTTGGTCCCACAGGGTATAATTCAAAGAGAGAAACCAATAGCTTTTATTGGCCAACTTGTTCTCGTAGAGTAGCATACGAGTTTTCGAACTGCACAAAGCTATTCAGTGTGCAGAATCAAAAAGCCACTCAGTTTTTATCAGTTTACATATTCAATAGCCAGCATGCTTCTTTGCATTCACCCTGTGTAGATAACAGACATGAAAACATGTGTGTTGTTTGCAAATTACAAGAAGTGCTTCACAAAACATTCAGCAGCAGGTTCAGATTGCATTGAGAGTGTTCAGTTCAAGAATGTGGATTGTGACCAATAGGCCAAAGTCTCTTGCTCAGACCTCGCCTTGTCTTACTTCTAGGATGAAACCATCCCTTGAGCCACCTGCAAATGCTCCCTCAGCCAGTCACTTGTAACAGGGCTTTCTCCTTTTTCGTCTTGAGGGGTTTTTCTTGGCTCTTCAGTGTTGGTTTCTGTTGAGTGTGATTGCCTGTCTCTCTGCCTTCCTGGCTGTCTCTGATTCCTGACTCTTAGAATTGAATTCTCACTCCCCCATCCTTTCAGCATACAGCAGTGGGAACCCTGACAGAATCCCTGCTCACACAGCAAGGATGGCTTTGTAAGTAACAGGTAGCGCCTTGCTGCTTCCTCTGTGCTTAATTTTATTTTTGCATTACTTCAAATCCAAGTGTTACTTGACTGCTTGTGGATTGCTCATTACAGAGTCTGTCATGCAGCGATAATGCCACAACACTGATAGTATTGAGACGCTGCTTCTCTTCTCTTCCACCCCCACCCCCATCTCCCCAGTCCATTTTCTTCCATTTGAATAATCTTTTCTAGGTTGGTTTTTTTTTTTTAATTTTGAAATCATTTTGTCTCCCTTCTATTAGCTGTGTGCATGTGTCTTACGACTTGACAGCCTCTCTGTGTGCTTGTCCGTGTTTCTTGTGCCACAGTTGGTCAGGCTAGTTCCAGAACCTAGCTATGCACTGTTGAACTGTAACTAAGATGAGGTGTTCAGTCTAACTATCTCCCAGACAGTAGTCAAGATCCCAGTGTGTTTTGGGATGTATTTCAGGGCAATATTCGAGGTCAAATGTAACTGCATAAAGATGTACCTGACTTTTAGATGCTCTCAACTGGGAGCATAGTGGAAGTTGTAAGTTGAAGGCAGCTGTGCTTATTTAAACGTTGCTGATTTTAAAGTAGATGGATTTGACATTGGATATTCCCCTGAAGGGAAGGACTGGACAGATTAAAATGCACTTAACCTTGGAGTTTTGTACACCTTAAAATCTGAGTCCTTGCCTCAGATTTTAATGATACCACTCCCCTTTTGTGACTTCCCCAAATCCTGATAAAATGCCAACCTAGGCAACTGATAGCCCTCAGGGTCAGCAGGCAAGCAGCTGGTGACACTTGCTTATACCTTTTCAGAAGGATAAAAGGAGGAGTTTAAGGGACTCCTTTTTTTATCTGTCATTCTTGAACAGTGCCCTACATTGACAACCCCCCACAACTCTTTGGGGGCTAAAAGGACCATGATGGGGTGGTTTGTGTTTCCTCTCCTATTTTTAGGGTTACTTCTAAAGGTAAAAGGTAAAGGTACCCCTGCCCGTACGGGCCAGTCTTGACAGACTCTGGGGTTGTGCGCCCATCTCACTCAAGAGGCCGGGGGCCAGTGCTGTCCGGAGACACTTCCGGGTCACGTGGCCAGCGTGACAAAGCCGCATCTGGCGAGCCAGCACAGCACACGGAAACGCCGTTTACCTTCCCGCTAGTAAGCGGTCCCTATTTATCTACTTGCCCCCGGGGGTGCTTTCGAACTGCTAGGTTGGCAGGCGCTGGGACCGAACAACGGGAGTGCACCCCGCTGCGGGGATTCGAACCACCGACCTTTCGATCAGCAAGCCCTAGGCGCTGAGGCTTTTACCCACAGCGCCACCCGCGTCCCGTCAAGGGTTACTTCTACTGGGTCATAAATAGACAAATCTGGGAGTGGTCCACTTCACAGCAGTGAGCGGCTGCCTGAGGGTCGAGGCAATGGCGGCAGTCTCAGGGACAGACAACTCCAAGAGTGGGGTCAGGGTTAGGCTTCTCTCCTGTGCACCACCAATTTCTGCCTTGATGCTTTCTTTCTTTCATGGCTGGCGTTTTTCTCTGCCAGCTGAAGACAGGCTGCCCACCCCCCAACTAGGTCTCCCAACTCTGGGGGCTCTGTTCACTGGCAGATGGTCAGTAGGCCCTCCTTGTGGCCAGAGTCACCCAGGGAAGCGTGATCGGCAGTTGTTCTCCTGGCTCCTCTCCAAACCCTTTTGCAGCAGCAGCAGCGGTGGAGGTGGCAGCGATTCAGGGGCCACTCAGTCAGTCCAGTCAGTGGTGCTGTTTCTCAGCAGCTCAGCATCCCATGGTGGCCGCCATCTTACTGCTCTGGAAGTCCAATTCTAATCCATGTTAATGATACTGTTTGACACCAGGGGGCATGAATTACGTGTATGAATACCCTGCTAAGAAATTCTCAAATATTTGTGCAGCCCTGTCCTTTGTGCCACCATATGTCTATGTTGTTGCTGCTGTCATAGTCCCAAGAGCCTCAGGTTTGCAGTCTGGTTCCTTTCTGGCGCACTATGGAGAAGTCATTAAAATAGTTAAAATGCAGTGGGAGATACAATAAGCTTAAAAGCAAGAGGTACACAGATTTAGGTTCACAGATCACAAGGAGGAAATCCTGATGTCTTTAAATATACAGTGGCTGTAGCTTTAAACGAGACAAGGCTATGGTGGAATTTGTTAATAGTGTTAAATTAAAGCAAACCTTTCAAGAGCTGTGCCATAACTCCAACCAGGAAGTATTGTGTTTCCCACCTCCTGCAGCAGCACTTAATGTAAACCTGTTTCCAAGCTGCCTGCTCTGTCTAGTGGGGTATAGTTACTGTGGCTCAGCCTCCAAACACAGTTTCCTTTGAACAAGCTGCTCCAGTACACCCTGCCTTGTGCAGCAGGCATCCTTCCCAATGACACAGGACTTGTTCTGGTCCGTTTATTCATTGCTTATTGTTCTGATGTGGATTGCAGTGCACCCTGGGCATCTTTAAAGGCAAAGAAGTACTCAGCGCGTGTAATGTTGACTTGAAACCAGTTAGTTGGCAACTCATCAGTTCTTTCTGTTCTTTTGTTGTGCAAACTGCATTATATGGGAGGGTGATAGTCTTGGATCAGAGAGACTGTGGTTAAAATCCCCCATTCTACCGAATCAGACTGCCCAGCTCAGTATTATCTACTGGCAGTGGCTCTCCGGGATTTTGGTGAATCTAGGACCATCTTCTACATGCTAAGTGTGTGCTTTGTGGCTGGGCTACAGCCTTTCTTCAGGTGTGCTGTATGTCCATGGAAGGGTATGATGCGATCTTGCTGCCTCATTTTCATAGTCAGCATTTATAAGGTTGCCCAACCCAGAGGCCCCCCCCCCCCAAGTCTCTCTTTAAAGGTGTTTGCTGAAGCAGCAATTTTCTTATGGAAACACTTATGCATTATATCCCCACCACCGCCCCTCCTTGCTGTGCATGTCAGGCGTTCTATTTCTTTGACAAACCTTGACTGGAAATTGGTGGATGAGAGCAATTTCTTAGGCTCCCTATTACATTAATAGTAGCAGGCTGTGGGAGATGATAACATCTGTGCTACCTCAGTCTTATATTTTCACGGCTTCATTTTTACCTCCCATTTGCTCCTAAGAAGCCTTAAAATTATCTATTTCAATACAAAATGGGGTCAATTTCCTCCTCTTGTTGCCTGTCTCCCATTTCGATCAGCTGCGCACAAGTAGCACTCATCTCTTCCCAACCCCCACCTCACATCGTTGACAAGCTTTCCATCACTGATCTCTGTTTGAGCTTTTTCCATTCTCCAACACAGGGCTAGTCTGTGGGTTGCTCAAGTGATAGATTCATTTAGGGTAGGGGTAGCGGATGTGGTGCCCTCAATATGTTGTTGGATTCCAACTTTAATCATCCCTAGCCTTTGGCCATGCTAGCTAAGGATAATGGGAGTTGCAGCCCAACAACTTCTAGAGAGTATCACTTTGGCTACCCCTCCTTTAGAGCTATGTGATTGCAATCAGGTATATTGGCCTCAAACTCACTTTAATACATTGGACCCCCTTTATCAATCTCATCAGAGCAGATTCACACTTGGACCCCAGTGTTGCCAGGTAGGGACCTGCAACTGGAGGCCCAGGGCCAAAATCTACTCCATCAAAAGATGCAGTCCCATATTGGCAGGCAGGAGTTCTCTCCAAAATATCAGCAGGCGGCAATCAAAATTAACTGGTGGGCCATGATTGGAGGGCTAGCTAGGGGTTGAAGTATGAGTATGAACCTTGGGTTCAAGGAATCGTCTTTTCTGAGCCTGTGTCAAGACAGGAGACTGGTTGCCACACAGTGGGGAGGTGAAACAGGACATTCCCTGGGCTGAAAGATGGCAGAGCAACTTGGTCTATTTCTAGAGGTGAGCTGCCTAGACTGAGCAGTTAGGTCGGGTGCTTTAAAGAACCAGGTCAAATCCAATTGAGGTTTGATTATCTCACCCCCACCCCTCAGGGCAGTAGATCAGGGAGTTTGACAGTCTGCTTATTAATTTTAGTTATGGCAGGTTAGAAAATCCCCCTTCCTGCTAGCATAAGTAGAGGCATCCCACAAAGGCCCTCTGGCCCCTTCATAGAAGCTCTCGCCACCAACACCCCATAATATTTGCCTTAGCCACTCACTCTGACAAGGTCAAAGGAATCTTCAAACCCAGTTTTCACAACTGCAGCTAATAAGTTGTAGTACCTTCATCTGACCAGCTGTGTTTGTGGTGCTCAAGGACAGCAGATCGTCGGTCTCTTTGGGCAGGCTGGTACAATGCTGCAGAGTAAGGAGCTTGGGCTTGACTGCCAATTCTTCACTTAGAGACGGTCCAATGTCTTACAAAAGCATGTGTGCAGTGCAATGTGCAAGTAAGGCATTTAAATACTCCTATTGGCATTATCTGTTTGCAATTGACACTTCTGTGGGGTTATTTATGCAGTTGCCCCCACCCACAGACATATAGGACTCTTTAATATTATTCTGTATTCTACCCCAGTTCCTTGCCTAAAATGCAAGATTGTGCAAAATACCTATAACTGCAGTCAGAATAAATGAAGCAATTTAGCACTTATTCCAAAGTGTGGAATTAGGTGGCTGAGCCTGTGGAAGAGAGCACAGAGCCCTAGATATTGTAAATTCAGCGTTCGAGGCAGTTTTAACAAGGGGAAAGGACTATGCTAATACTCAGCAGTCCGCCCGTCCCCCCCGCCTTTTCTTTCTTTTTAAACATTAATTGTTTCACATAATACATTTCACAGATTGGTTCTGCTGCTTCCAAAGATGGCTTGCTTCTCCCTGTTTGGTTAATCAGTTTGCTTGCTTTGAGTGATTACCCAGGCAGGTTCCTGAGAGTGGGGAGATGAGGCTGCTCTTCTGGAATGTAAAGTACTTGCTCCTGACCCAGTTGAATCTGTAGGTATCCAGGTTGCCACGATCTCTCTCTTCTCTGCCTCGCTAACAATCTGATTTATAGGGCTGAAAGTGGCGTGTGTTCTGTGGCTGTGGTAAAGAGTTAACTGAAGAACGACTTGCCTGCGGCTTATTCTCTCCATGACTTATTCTCTGCCCACCAGTGGGAAATTGCTCATCTTTTGGGAGGTGCCAGCTCAAAGTCTGTCTAGCTTCAAGAAAGGTGGGGGTGACAGCTATCGGACTACCCCATGGTTTTTCTTTCCTTATCATAAAGCCAATTCTGCAGCATTTAGGCTCTTCGTTGGGTTAGGTGCAAGAGATGACCCTGAAAGCCACGTGCATGGAATGCCTGCTAATTATGGTCAGTCCATAACTATAGCTAAATGAAGACTAGTCCTTGCAGTGACGGGACCAGTCCTTGCAGTCTCTGCCCCACGCCTTAAATCTCTCATTCAAAAAGTGCCATCATCTTTATGCAGACAGTTGTGGTCAGTATAGATAATATACTTCCCTGCCCTCTCCTTGAGGATCCCTTTCCACTAACAGATCCCAATATCCCATGATGGAAACATGCTCCCCCTCCATATTACATTTTTCACCCACTCACTTCTTTATGCCCAAAGGGCTCTAGCCGCTCCTTTAGTTTGAATAGTAATGAAGACTTTAGGCAAAGCCCTCTTCTTACAGAACTCCGGCTGCTTTTCCCCTTTTGCCTCTATCCTGGCTGGTCTGTGGAGGTGAGGAGCTGGTGTGCAGGAGAGAACTCTGGGCAGGAGGATGAACTAGAGAACCTTTGCCCATCCTGGTTGGGGCCAGTGTCAATAGTGGTCTGGCCAAATAGAGAATATGGCTGCAATTGTTCATGCTGGTGGGTAAAAAGCCTGTCTCCTTCCCCCCACTCTGAGACCCCAGTTGTCTTTTCTGTCCTTCCAATCATCTCTGCTCTTGTGACTTTTCCTCGCTGGTGACTAGGAACTCTGCAGGAGTCCTCGGAAATGATTACCAGTGCAATTTTAACACATCTTTATTGTTTTGCAGCAAACTCGCTTTGGGGAGAAACAAGTTGTCTGTCTCTCTTTTTCTTCTTGTGGCCTGGGGAATCATTCCTGGACTCGCTCAGTAGAAATGTTTTGCAGGTTTCTGAGGGTAGATGTGCACAGGGGTGTGTGTGTCGCTTCAGAGAGTCAGGAGGGTAAATTGAAGAACCCTCTCTGTGCGCTTCCTTGCAAGTGATAAATGTGTGCATTAAACTGATGTCACTACAGCCGAGAAGCATGTTCTCCATTTGCAATCCTGCTCCTGCCTCTGTTTAAATCATTTGGCTGTTTAGCCTGACCTCTTGTTTCCAAGCTCCTTTCCCCCTTCCCTCAAGGCTCTCAATCCACAAAACAATTCTTGCTGCTTCTCTTCCCTCTCCCCCTTTGTTAGCAATCTAGCTGGCGGTTATCGTCAGCTGTCTTGTCCGCTGAAATTGGTGTGATCGGGCCAGTGATACTTGTAAGATGAGAGGGGGGAGAGGAAGTAGCAATAATTGCTCTGAGCAAGCACTTCCATTGTGCACACAGAGCGGAGCTGTAATCAGGGCCTGCCGTGTACATTTCTAGGCACTTGTGTTCCTGTAGATGCTGTTTGTGTGCTGCTCCATGTGTGCCCCCAAGACCCTACAGGGTTCTGGTTGACAGCAGTAATTTTGCACCAGACTAGTACTGGCTCAAAAAGGTTTATGAGCAGGTCACAGTCTGTAAAGTAATGTTCTTCATATAAGCTGTTGCTGTGGCTGCTCCTCCTGTTGAAGCCCTGGTCTTGTTACAGCACACAGGGTGATATGAGGAGCCCTGCTGATGTGCTTGCTGCTGCTTGGCTTTCGATGAAAATTTAGGCTGTACAACCAGATGATGGTTAGAGAGTAGGTGGTCCAAGTTCCACAGTGAATACAGCCAAACACCAAAACTTTCATCATCGCTGAATATTTGCCAGAAGGCCACAGTTTGGAACGAATCTAGTCTATACATTAATCCCCCCTTTGATTGTATCACTTGGGGCAGGGAAGGGGGAGCTGTACATTCGACTCTTCTACTGTTGGGCAGCAGACAGGTTTTTTGCAGGTGGAAAAATTAGCATGTCAGAAAGCTTCACTGAAATCAGCCTGGATAGCTCAGTTGGTTAGAGCATGGTGCTGATAATGCCAAGGTTGCAGGTTTGGTCCCCTTACAACTACATTACTGCATTGCAGGGGTTGGACGAGATGATCCTCAGGATCCCTTCCAACTCTATGATTCCACATCTCCTCCCTGATAGTTTAACTAATGCTAAACAGCTGTATAAATCTAACCCACAAAGCTGAGGCATTGGCCCATGGCTGCTCCGGTCACCAGTGACAGTTGCATGAAAGCAGAAAGGATTCAGAAAGGATTCAGAAATCCTGATTATGTGTTGTCAGCCTCTGTATAATTACAAAATTTTAAATTGAAGTCTATTAATCGTATCTGCTGCCAGCACTTTGCTCTTTGTCTTTGCCATCATTTTGTCTTGAGTACCACTGGATGGAGGAGAGCGGGGGAATTGCAGTGCAGTATTTCAGATAATGGAAGATTGGGGGTAGGGGGAGGTGATACCGTGGAGTGAAATGGCCTTGCATTTCCCAAGTAGGATTTGTGGGAATTGGGCTTGAGTGGATATTGAAAGACAGTGAATTTCAATTGAGAAAAGACCAAGTAGGGAAGCTGGTGATCTTTGCAGCTGCACCCGGGTAGTCCTGCCCGACTTCTGCCCCTATAATGCCAACAGCGCCATTGGAATTTTCAGAGTTTGTGCTTCAGATCATGATGCCGGGGTGGTTGAGACACATTGGATTGTATCCAATATTACCCCTGCTCAGCATTTCAATGGGTCTCCATCGAGTAGAATTTGTACCTTTCCCATGAGTCATAATCATTGAAAAGTAGCCGTGTCGTCCAGCAGGCTGATGAATTCGGTAGCAGGAAATGAAGCTTCTGCCTGCAAATCAGTGACTGAAGATGCACCCAGCAGGCATCATTCACTATAGATTTATAAAGTACTGTGCAAACTAGACAGTTGTTTAATTTAATGCATGCGCTGAAGCAGGGCTGTCAGGGAACAGAGGGGGTTGGATATTTTAGGGTTCCCAAACTCATGACTCCTTAGAAGGATTGTGTCAGAAAAGTTTGCCTTTAGTCCCAGGTGGCCTTGGCTTGGAAATGAAAGCTAGAATTCTTTGAAAACAGATTTGCAGTATTTTGTGGCCCTGCTCTGTGGTCATCCACAGAGGACCCAAGGCTTAATTCAAGCAGTTGCTTGGAAGTTGTTTCTAGAGGGTGAACCGCAACCCTGAATGCTCTGTTTGTAGACTTCCCAGAAGTGTCTGCTTGGTCCCCTGAAAATGAGATGCTGGACTAGGTAAAGTATTAGTGGAATCCAGCACATGTGATTTATTTATTTTTTAAAGCAGCCCTGAAACAGTATTCTCCCACTTTGCCTCCAGAGTGCTCAAGGCATCTAAGAACAAGGATGAAACCATAAAGTAACAATTTAAAGCAATCCTTATGATTTGACAACAGAACAGCAGCAGAAAATGCCAGAATACAGCAGCCGTTAAGAAAACAAAACAAATCCAGAAACAGATAACAACACAGTTCATACAAGAACTAGAAGAAGAAGAAGAGTTTGGATTTGATATCCCGCCTTTCACTCCCTTTAAGGAGTCTCAAAGCGGCTCACATTCTCCTTTCCCTTCCTCCCCCACAACAAATACTCTGTGAGGTGAGTGGGGCTGAGAGACTGTGACTGGCCCAAGGTCACCCAGCAGCTGCATGTGGAGGAGCGGAGACGCGAACCCGGTTCCCCAGATTACGAGACTATCGCTCTTAACCACTACACCATACAAGGCAGTATGGTTCATTGTCCAAGTGCCTTTCTAAAAAGAAAACATTTTGCCAATATGCAGATGGTCTTTACTGAGGAGACTGGGCTACAACTCCCTGTCTTGACCTGCAAGGAGATGCAGCTGCCTGCACAGTGGGTTGCTTGGGCTTCTGGATTTAGAATTAGCAGAATTTTTGGCTGTGTCTATGCAGGATAACTTTGAACTGCATTCCATTTAATTCAGTAGGACTTACTGAATAAACGGTTGTGAATTTGAAAATAATGTAAAGGCAGAGGCACAAAACTCTCTTTAAGAACACTGGCGGTCCTTGGCAAAGTAACCAGTCATCAACCAAACAATAAACTCTGGTTTCTTTTCATAAATTAATAACTGCCTAATCTACATGAGAGTAAAAGTCCCATGTCTTTCTGACTTGCTGAAGGAAGGTCCACTGCTTTCTATTGCAAGATAATCAGACAAAAAGGATACACTGGGATTAGGAGAACAATAGGACGAAAAAGGCCTAAGAACCATGTGGTTTTTGCCAGGCTTTTCCTGGGAGGGTCATGTTTCCTTTTAGCAAACAAAAATCTTTACTCAAGCAAAATGGCTGCTTCAGTCTGAAAACAGACAAATGTTAAATACCATAATCCTGCAGTTTAATATTTCCTTAATCCAATTCTTTAATCCAATTTGTTTACTTATTTAAGACTCATCTTGATTAACAAAAAATCAATAAACCCCTTGTATTCAAGGGTACTTTGCCAGCATCTTGTCTTATGCTCCTCATCATGGCTTCCTCAAACCAAACTATGGTTCATTCCTTAAGTGAGCATTCCACAGTAAACAACTCCAAGAAGGAGCTAGTCTTGGGTTCCTTACGTTCACAGCAGGGCTTGAACCAAGTGATCTACCGAAAAAAGAATTTCCACTTGCCTTTTACAACATGAGGAAACATTTGCTTCTGTTGTGCTCTGTCATTTACTCTGATTTAGTAGAATTCTGCTGTGAATGCCAACTCCCATGGGGGATTGACCTTCCGCTTGTAGCTGTTCTCACATGCCCACCATAAACAGAAGAGCAAGGTTAGATACAGGGCTTGAGAGAACAACACTAAGCTTTGCGAGATAGGCATTTTCAGCCCGTGCTTTCTCTCCTCTTGCCCACCCATGTTTTCTCCTAAATACCAGTGCTCAACTCTGCAGGAGCAAATGAAGAAGACTATTGGGGGTGTGGGCCCTACAGCTATGGATGGAGGGAGATCACAGAAAACCCTATCTAATCGCTTTGTTTATGAAGCACTCTGTTGTTTCCAGCAGATTTTCTAATGAGCCAGTATGTTGTCAAGACTTGCCGCAGTGGTGGTAATTACACCAGAAATGGGGTGGTTAGGGCTCATCTTCTTCAGCGCAAGCCATTGGCTACCTGCTGGCAATGTACACATCATCTTTTCAATTTTCCATATTTTTAATACGAAAAAGATAATTTAACCCTTGATGAACCTATGGTCGATACTTGCCATCTTCTAACATTACCCTTTTAAATATGTGCTTTGACAACGCGTGTACTTAATGCATATGTGCAGAGGAGAGAGATTGACTGCCTACAGAAAAGGAACGCTGATCAGTCAAGGAAGTCTAGGTCCCTAAATGTGGGCTAGTTGCTGTTGTTAATGTTGTTGTTTAGTCGTTCAGTCGTGTCCGACTCTTCGTGACCCCATGGACCAGAGCACGCCAGGCAGAGCACGCCAGGCTGTTGTTAATAATAATAATAAAATTTGTATACTGGCAGTTCACAAGATAAGAACACAATATGCATAATACATACAAGTACATCACAAAACAATAACCCCCCTTCTCCTCCCACAATCACATTTAAAGGCCTGGTTGAAGAGGAACGTTTTTGCCTGGTGCCTAAAGGTGTATAATGAAGTTCTGTGGCTTTCCTTTGTTGCTGGTTGCACAATTTCTTTTTATTACATATGTGGGAAATTGTTCTCATGCTTATCCCTAGTCCTCCTCATCTGGTGGTCCAGAACAGCAAGGTCCCCCCTCCCTCCACCCCATTCCATCCATAAGAAAGAAGACTCATTGAAGAAAGTTTCCTTCTCCACCTCCTCCTCCTCCTCCTCCTTGAATTTATATGCCGCTCTATACTCACAGGTCTCAGGACAGTTCACAGGATAAAATCAGAATATAAAACCACAAAGTGCGCAATCAAAATAACAACAACGGCAACCCAATAACCCCCCAACACGTTTTAAAAGGGCATAGGATGTCAATCAAATCAACCAAAGGCCTGGTTGAAGATTAATGTTTTTGCCTGGCACCGAAGGGTATATAATGAAGGCACCGGGAGAATCAGTCTGGGGAGAGTATTCCACAGGTGAGGACCCACTGCAGAAAAGGCCCCGTTCTCATGTTGACACCCTCCAGACCTCTCGTGTACCCCCAAGCTACAAACCTGCTCCTTCAGAGGAAGTGTAATCCCATCAAGAGCAGGCGAACTCACACCCATCTGGTCTAGGGAACCACCCACTAACAGTGCCTCAGTCTTATCTGGCTTGAGCTTCAGTTTGTTGGCTCTCATCCAGTCCATTATCAAGGCAAGACACTAGTCCAGCATTTCCACTGCCTCACCTGCAGCTGTAAAGGAGAAATAGAGCTGGGTGTCATCAGCATATGGCTGACAACATACTCCAAACCTCAGGATAACCCCAATTCCAAGGGTTGGCCTGGGGGGCACCTTCTGCTTCCTCTCTGAATGAGGAGATTTCACCCCTCCCATATCTAAGAATCTCCTGAGCAGTCTGCTGATTCTGCAGAGAGGAGGAGGCGTGTTCTGATATCTACATATTCTGCTCCAGCACCAGAGTCAGTGTGTGAGTCGGTCAGTGAAAGAGAGAGTCGGTCAGTGAGTGAGTCAGTCAGTCAGGGAGAGAAAAGACTGAGTGTTATCTCTGTGTAGATAAGGTTGCTGCAGAAAGCAGCTGAAACGCTCAGTGCACTCCAGCATCTCCATTTGTATATAGTTTGTATAGTACAGTAGCTGTTAGTGAATAAAAGAAGATATTCTTCAGCGCTGTCGTCCGAGTGATTTATGCTCTGCTGTACTCTGCTGTACAACGACTGTCTTCTTGTTGGAGTGATTTGCGGTGCTCACAGCTCTGAGTTGTGAGTCCACAGCACTTAGACCTGTTCCTGTGAGGAAGGTGGTCTCTGGAAGTGCTACCCAGCTCGCCTAGCCCAGTCGGGGCTGAAGTGGATGAGTCCAGTTGGTGACACCGGGTCAAGGGCGACGCTGACACTGAAGCCAGGCTGCATACATACCGTCAATGTGAGCAGCCAGTTGTGTAAAACATCCATCCATGGGGGATATGTTTGCCACACAAGCCCACTTCAGGTGCTGTAAAAAGTTGTGCATGCCCTCTCCCTCCTTGCTGTGTTGAACGGCAAGGTCTGGGGGTATTTTCTAAGCATGTTCCCACATCTGGGAGCCCAAAGTGCACAGCACAAGGTCACAGGTGGAAGGAGCGAGGCTGACATGTGCACCCCTGCACCCCACAATGCAGTTTGATTTTATAATTCCATAACAGGATGACGCTTGCCCTTAATCTAGCACAGAGAGTGATAATAGCTGTCCTCACTGCATGTGGGGCATGAAAGGTGACCAGCTTCCTATGTGATTGCAGCGTTACTCACCACACTTTTTAAAAAACAACTTGAAAAATACTTTATCCTTCCACATAGCCCACAGTAAGGGGAGTCATAGCAGCAGCTCTTTAAACTTATCTTTAATCTGATCTGTTTCTACATGGCAATAAATGAGGTTTTATGTTAACATTCCACGCACTGCTGAGCAGATAGCATTCAGCTTTTGGCTTAATGGTTTATTGTTGAAAAGAGGATCCACCTTCTGTACAAGAGATATAGAACTGGGCTTTGCTTTACATTTTTATGCTATGTTATTACTTATTTTTTTTAATAAAAACGAGCCATTTTCCTTAATTTCACTCATTACATGGACGATTATTAGCAGGCATAAAAGATAATTTAACATATCCGGGGGACACGATAAAACCTTGATGAGAATTTGTGCCTTTCTTCTATCCTTTCTTGAGAGGCAGATGTGGGGGAAGCAGCTCCTTTGGTTGCTGGTGGACTGAATTTTTTGGATCTTTGCAGATTTTGGAAAGCTTGAAGGGTAGAAGGAGGGCTTTGGGCAAGCATAGGCAAACTCAGCCCTCCAGATGTTTTGAGACTGCAATTCCCATCATCCCTGACCACTGGTCCTCTTAGCTAGGGATGATGGGAGTTGTAGTCCCAAAACATCTGGAGGGCAGAGTTTGCCTATGCCTAGCTTTGGGGCTCTATAGAGAAAAGTTTATCTACACCTTTTCGGGGGGGGGGGGTTTGACTGCCTATCAGTCATGTTTATCCTCAGCCACATCATGCCTGTCCTCAGACCTAATTTTCTTCTGCATCTTACATATTTTTTCTCCTGCTCACAATACATTGGGGCATCAGCAGCTGCGAGTCATGGTTTTGTTTTAAACCAGTGCATGCGAGCACACATGTTTTTGAAGAAGCTTGGCAGCGGTCATTGGGGCCCCAGCTGCAGGTACCTCAAGGCAGGAGACAAACCATTCATTGGGTTGGCCAGCTTCATAGTTTTAGTTAACATCAGCGTAGGGTGCAACGGGGTGCCATAGATTTTTAAAAGAGGAAATAATATTTGCTTCACCAGCAAATGCCAGCTGAGGATGGGGCATTTTGGCAAGTAGTAGGATGAAACTGCAAAAAATGTTATGTTTGTGTAATACGATCCGTACTTCAGTGTTTTAAGGTTGGTCTGCTGGTACAGTGATCAGAATCTGACTAGCAGCTTATTTCATTGCAACTGGAGAGCATCCGCATATACTCATTAAGCTTGCCAAAAGTCTCCTCTCAATTTTACACATGGGGAAGTGTGAGAAGAGATCACGGTTTGTGAGGCTTGGCCCAAAGGCCACTCAGAGACTCCATAGCGGAGCTGGGATTTCTGTTCTGCTTTTGAAGACCAAGGGTAACACTTCATGCACTTACTACACTGGTCTTCTTTCCAAGCCTGACAGTGGTTTTTAAAGGGGTTAAGATTCTGATCCGTGTCCTGACAGAAGGCCTCTTGCTGTCTGAGGACCCTTCTGGGTAGAGAGAGCTTAGCCACCATCACCCATGACCTGGTAGCTTTGTGTTAGGTTATTGTCAGGGAACTGCCATTGGAGCGGGAGGTGGAGAGGAGGCTCCAGAACGATGGTGGAGAGGGTCCCAGTAGGGAGAGAGGTAGCCCATCCGCTGGGGAAGGAAATCAGCGTAACACCAGATGGGGGAATCGAAGAGGTGGCTCCAGGACTCCTCGCCGGAGACCAGCGGAGAGGGCATGGGTACTCCGCTGCCCACACCCACTTTGCGCAGAAGACTTCCGCGCAGGCAGAGTAGGAGAAGATTGGGCGTCAAACAGCTTCTATGCTGGAAGAGGTTCAAGAAACGCCCACTGACGGATTCTGCCAGCGACTGAGGCAGCCACGGAACTTGAGGCTGTCCAGACAGAAAGGGTTTAACCAGACAACCCAGCCAGGAGTAACGGCAACTTACGCATGAGCAACCCCTAGAACCATTACAGTTATTATTATGCGCTCTATGTGGGGCTGTCTTTGAAGATAGTTCAGAAACTGAAGCTGGCTCAGATCACTGCAACTAGGTTGCTAAATGGTACTGAGCGAAGATCTTGCTAAATGGCACTGAGTGAAGAAGTTGAAACAACCCTATTGGGTCACAGTGAGTTTCTGAGCTCAATTCAAAGCATTAGTCTTAATCTTTAGAGCCCTTCACCAAGAATGGAAAATGTGTGGCCACCCAGATGTTGTTGGACTGGAGGCTAATGGTCAGAGATGATGGGAATTTGAATCTAACCATTTTTGGAGTGTCGCCAGTAGCAAGCAGAGAGCGAGAGAGACTTTTCTGTGATGGCTCCTTGCATTTGGAATGCCACCACCACAATGTCTGTCTTAAGGCCTCATTGCTATCATATACATGCCAGACAACACCATTTCCCTCAGGCTTCTAAGAACTACTAATGTAAGCACTTTCAACGCAGAGCAGTTTGTTTTTCTTTGTATTTGAATGGACTGTTGTCGCTTTAGTTTGTTGCTTTTAATTTGCTCTATTAATTCACATGCTTTATATTAATATGCTTGTATCAGTGGTAATAATTATGATAACCGTAACTCTTCTTTCTTACTCCTTTGTTAAGCACCCGGGGACTAACTTTTTGTTGTTGTTGACAGAGTTGGATATGAATTATATAAATAAGCAGGAAATGACCCAGTAAAATTTAACAATACTCCTATTAGTGTGTTTAACCTCCCCCAGTAGGTATTGTAACATCCTCCTGAAGATCACACCTCTTGACCTGTATTGCTGTGCTAAAGCAGAACAAAGATCCTTTCAGCGCTTTCTGTGAGAGTGGCTGGTGAGATGTTCCAGGGAAGCTCACAGGCAGGTGGTGACAGGTGGATGTCTCTTATGGTTTGTCCCCAGCATCTGATAATGGTGGATAGCTTGTCTTTTTAAACATGGACATTCTGTTCTTAGCTACCATGGTTGATAGCTGTTTAATCTCCCTGTGAATTATTGCTTGTGTTCCTTACCCTGCCTTTCAGGCAACTTGCCACAAAACAAAAGCATGTGCCCTTAAAGCTACGTAGGCTAGTGGCCATCATAACATCCTGGGCCAGTGAATCCAAGAAGTTGATGAAGTCTGCCCCCAGCCTGCTGCCAGTGAACTGTCATTCATTTTATTTTCCAGAAGTCAATTAGTCGCTGCTGTTGGGTCTTTGATGCCCTGTAACTGGAAGCAAACAGTCAACCTTGGAATGCTTGCTATTTTCTTCCCCCCTCGTTTTCCTCTTAACTCACGAGCTGGTCCTGGGAGAGCTGGCTTATGAATATTCTGCTCTTTGATCTGAGACTCTCCTGGGATGCTTGGTGACAGCCACGCTGTTCCTTGGCTCTTCGGCATGGCAGCCTGGGCACCAAATGAGAGAGGAAAATGGTGAGAGATGCAGAGATGCTTGATTAGATCCCAGAGTCCCCGAACACTGTAGCTGTACTTTTGTGTGTTTTCATCTGTCATTTTTTGATGTGACAAGCGTACAGCCGCCTTAGTTACGGAGGCTGCTTCTGATGACCTTGTCATTCTGAAGCATTTCTGGGGGTGAAGAACTAGGCCAAATTTTACCCCCCAATTTTTTTGGGGGGGGGGAGTGGGGCAGGAGGGAGGTAGAAGGAGGGGGAAAAAGAAGTGGAGTATTATGCAGTTATACCATGAGTTTGGGGTGTAAACCCCAGGATCTGGTTTTGGGGGCCTTTCTGGTATGGCCCAAAGAAATCCCTCACAAGGCAGACTTTGATGCTGTTGATTTAGCCCTGCACATCTGGAAATGTTTGCTACTTATTTCCTAAGGAACTTGATGAAGGAGCGACCCCCAAGAGAGTCGCTCACACACTCCTATGTTGTTCAACTGCAACACAACAACCCTGCAGTGCTGCCAGCAGACCTTACTCTCCAGTAGTTTCTGCCTCCCCCCATTTACTCCTCTAACCCAGATGGGAGGGAATCTGGGTTGCACTACTTTTAAAATGGTTCTGAGCCTGTGCTCCAGCACTCCTTAAGTTCAACCTGCACCTTTGCGGCTTACTTGAGTGCAGCCTGCACTGTATCTGAGGCTCTCCCAGACCTCATAAAAGCATGCTAGTCACTTACAACCCCAGTCCTAAACTCCCAGTAGCCTGAATGCCAAGCATCTGTGCATGTGGGGATCCTAAAACTCTGAGGCTTGCAAACCTCCACACTTCAACATGCAAATTAAGAAACCTTATTAGGGACGCGGGTGGTGCTGTGGGTAAAACCTCAGTGCCTAGGGCTTGCCGATCGCATGGTCGGCGGTTCGAATCCCCGCGGCTGGGTGAGCTCCCGTCTTTCGGTCCCAGCTCCTGCCCACCTAGCAGTTCGAAAGCACCCTTAAGTGCAAGTAGATAAAAAGGTACCGCTTTATAGCGGGAAGGTAAACGGCGTTTCCGTGTGCTGCGCTGGTGCTGGCTCGCCAGAGCAGCTTCGTCACGCTGGCCACGTGACCCGGAAGTGTCTCCGAACAGCGCTGGCCCCCGGCCTCTTAAGTGAGATGGGCGCACAACCCTAGAGTCGGACACGACTGGCCCGTACGGGCAGGGGTACCTTTACCTTATTAGGACTAAAGATTGGGGGAAAGCAGGCAGAAAGTCCAAACAGAATACAAAATAAACCTGGACACTGGCTCTAAAACTGAACTAATCCTAATCTATTCACTACACTAATTGTTTAAGTACACTCGCAAAGAATCAGCAAAGCCTGGCAGCTTCATAGGAAATCCTGGTTCTGGAAAGGGAACTGGATACCTTTATGTTGGGAGGAGAACAAGCTGCAAGAAACAGCTTGATTTTTTAAAGTCTCACCCCATTCTTCTTTTTTTGGGGGGGGGTAGGGGAACTATTGGTTCTTTCTGGTCCCTTTCCTCAGGTAGACCCCTTAAGTACCTGTTTCGCATATGAAGAGGACTGGCGGGAGATACCTGATAGCCTCACTCAGAGAAATGGTGGGCAGATCAGGGCCCTTCTTCACACTTGCCGTGCTCAGAATGGGAGATCTACCATGCAGGCCACATAGACCTCTGGACAGACAGGAGTCAGAGGCAGTTGCTTGCTGCTTGCAGAATATTAGATCCTGCTCTGGACCCAGGCCTGTTGGAGCGTCATAGTTGGAGAAGGAGTTGCTTACAGAAGGGGTGTTCTAGATGGGATTCATGTGGCAGTGGACTTAACCTAGGTGCAGAACCAGAAAAGCAGCTTGGCAGCTCCTAGTTTTAGCCCTGGAGTGGAAGTCAAGAGGTTCTGCTTCTTACATTGCATGGTGGCTTGATTGATGAAGAGGAGTGGTTGCACTAGGCATAGGAAGGCAGCATGGTTAGAACCACAAGGTCAGAGGTAGTGTTGGGCCGCTCAGGTGGGCTTTTGTTGTTTAGTCATTCAGTCGTGTCCGACTCTTTGTGACCCCCTGGACCAGAGCACGCCAGGCACTCCTGTCTTCCACTGCCTCCCGCAGTTTGGTCAGATTCATGTTTGTAGCTTCGAGAACACTGTCTAACCATCTCGTCCTCTGTTGTCCCCTTCTCCTTGTGCCCTCCATCTTTCCCAACATCAGGGTCTTTTCCGGGGAGTCTTCTCTTCTCATGAGGTGGCCAAAGTCTTGGAGCCTCAGCTTCACGATCTGTCCTTCCAGTGAGCACTCAGGGCTGATTTCCTTAAGAATGGATGCGTTTGATCTTCTTGCAGTCCATGGGACTCTCAAGAGTCTCCTCCAGCACCATAATTCAAAAGCGTCAATTCTTCGGCGATCAGCCTTCTTTATGGTCCAGCTCTCACTTCCATACATCACTACTGGGAAAACCATAGCTTTTACTATACGGACCGTTGTTGGCAAGGTGATGTCTCTACTTTTTAAAATGCTGTCTAGGTTTGCCATCGCCTTTCTCCCAAGGAGCAGGCGTCTCTTAATTTCGTGGCTGCTGTCACCATCTGCAGTGATCATGGAGCCCAAGAAAGTAAAATCTCTCACTGCCTCCATTTCCTCCCCTTCTATTTGCCAGGAGGTGATGGGACCAGTGGCCATGATCTTTGTTTTTTTGATGTTGAGCTTCAGACCATATTTTGCGCTCTCCTCTTTCACCCTCAATAAAAGGTTTTTTAATTCCTCCTCACTTTCTGCCATCAAGGTTGTGTCAGGTGGGCTACAAGACATAATTTAAACAGGCATCTTACAGTTGGAGCACTGCAGCAAGTGACTGATGCAGAGAGTTACTGGGAGTGGGTGGTTGACTGCATTCACCATCTGATTGCCTATCCAGCTTTGAACCTTCCTGTTGCCTCCTTCCTAAGCTTCCAATGTCTTTTCCTACCTAACCCCAACCATTGTCCCTCTCTCTGCTCTCTTGGCACATCACCTGGCTAATATTGCACCCCTTCGTCCACATCTGTAGTGCTTCCCAACTGCAAGGGGTGAAAGGGGCTTAGCCCTTTGTTACAGAAACCTCTCCAGAACCAAACAGACCTATCTTCAGAAGCCTCATTTTCTTACATTGGTTCCTGATTTAAAAGTAGAAAGCACCTTGCTTGCTAATTTAGCTATTTGGAAGTCCTGCATTATCCTCAGGTGGATTATAGTGGAAAAGAGCTTCAGAGTCCATCAGCTGTGCTACACAGACCTCTGGGGAGCGGGGTTTCCAATCATTTTTTATTTTTATCTTTCTATTGTCCACTTAATATTTTAAGCAATAGCTTGGGATTCTTGGGGGGGGGGATCTAGGGTTCTGTCGGTATTTGAGAGAACCATTCAAGCATTCTTTGTGCCCCAGTTTGTTTTAATTTTCTCTTTTAAAAAGGAATGGCATTGTTAAAAAAACCTTTTTGAGAACAAGCACCTTCCTTTCCAGAGAAAGGGTAATGGGGAGCATATGTGCTGGATCACTGGGCTTGAAACGCCAGCGCATTGATTGCTACAATTAGAGGTCATGGGGAGGAAATACATTGAAAATTGATTGGCAAGAGGCTGCGGTATGACTGGCCTGGCTATTGTGTGCTAGAAACCGAGGAAATTCCAGAAGGGGTGGCGTTAGGCTGTTGCAGTGAAAAGGCCAGTCAAAACATGTTAAAACCAGCAGTTTTCAAACCACGTTCCAGGAACTCAGCCCCAGGCAGGATGATAGCAACATCTGGAGGGCCACTGGTTTCTCATCCCTGACCTAGAGGATTCTGAATCTTGTACAGGTGCAGATCCAATAGGTGTATCTGTACGACTTCAAATACCACTCAGCAAGCATTATTTATGGATTAGCTTGTCTTTTACCTTTCTCCTTCACAATACAGTGGTACCCCGCAAGACGAATGCCTCGGAAGACGAAAAACTCGAAAGACGAAAGGGTTTTTCGTTTTCTGAGGTGCTTCGCAAGACGGATTTCCCTAAGGGCTTGCTTCGCTAGACGAAACAGCCCTGCCTCTCGTGTCATGGCGACGGTCACTGCATGCACGCACGCTCGCTTCCCCGCTCCTCCGGCTCCCTCCCACCTTCCGGCTGACGGTTAGTGCCTCGCGCCGCTGCCCACCCCCCTTGCGCGCTCCCCTCAGAGAGCCGTTGCCGCCAGCAGCCAGCGTTGCAGCCGGAGTCGCGCTCCTGAGCCCCGCCGCCCTCCAGCAGCCGCGTCGCGCGTTGGCCACAAGGCGCGGGTGAGTCCGAGGTACCGGCTGCGGCAGCTGCCCTGCTTCTCCCTGCCCCTTCCCACCGTTGTCAGTGTTTAAATGCAGTGGTGCTTCGCAAGACGAAAAAACCCGCATAACGAAAAAACTCGCGGAACGAATTAATTTTGTCTTGCGAGGCACCACTGTAGTTTATTTTCTAGATGACACTCCCAATTCCACAGGTATTGAATTTCTACCCTGAAACCTTGAAACTCAGGGAAAATTGGGTTTTGGGGGTAGGAGGAGCAAGAAAATTTGCGAGGGGCAGGGTTGTGCTTTCTTGTATGTTTATAAAATTGTAAAAGTATAACTGTTTCTGTTGTACTTACACATACATATTTGTAATTGGAGGTGTGGCCACAGCCTAAGGTGCCTAAGTGTATCTTTTTGCCAGTTAGGGGAATAAACAAAAAGTTGAAAACAGAAACCATCAGTATTGCAGTAAATAACAGTAAGACTTTAGAAACTTATGTATCAGTCAGGAAAAAAACCCTAAATAAATTCATACTTTTGGAGAAAAAGCTCAGAAAATAAACATCCCTATAATGGCAATAAATTTGGATTTTGTTTTTATATAATACTATTGGAATTTCCAATGTTGTTTTCATAATCAGACAGAGCAAGTGTCATCGTAACTGGAAACTGATTTATGTTCTGCTTCATCCCAGTAAACAATGTTTCGTAGCACAACTCCGGTTTATATATTTTAGCAATCCATCACTCTTTATTCTGAACTTTGAGCTTCATGATTTTCGGAAAACCCAAATGTGAGTGCTGAGGTTCAGTTCAAAGATGAAGCCAGTGCAATCCACTTGTTAAGACGCAGCCCATGGTATATAGTCCTTCTGAAATTTAGCAGTGGAGGTTGGGAGCCCTGATATGGAAACGCCCCACCCTTTCAGTAGAAAGCGTATCAGAAGCTGATTATTCCAGCCTCTTCTGCCAGGTATAGTCTTGTTTATTTGTTTTTAACATGAGGAAGCATTAAATCATGGGGTTCCCCCCCCTCCCCACTCAAATTCTGTGGTGGGAGCGCTTAACACTTTTCCCCCTTTTAATGTACAGTTTGGTTCTTAGTAATCACAGCATTTTCCCACCAGGCAACCTGCCTTTGCTAAAGTGTCGCAGCAGGGATGCAAACACAACTGCTTCAGTGTTTGTTTTTGTAGTCAGGGAAAGGGAAATGTTACTTTTTTGTAGTGAGAGAACAACCCACATTCCTTATTCGGATCATCAGGTCAGGTGTCAGTTTTGTTAATGAAGTTCAAGTGAAGGTGTTAACAGTGCCAAAGCAAAAAGCGGAGACATAAGCTTGGCTTAGGGTCCTGGTGCAGCGAAGGAAAAAGAAAATAGTCCCCCAGTCCCTTTATATCTGTCAGCAGCGCTCTGATTTGCTGCTGCACCAGGCTGCTCGCTGCTCCAGAAAGGATTACACAGCTGTGCTGGAGCTGGAATGCAGGGCGGGGGTGCGCACGTCTTTTTGGCAAGAGGCTTCTGTGGGAGCAATGCAGCACAGTGGCTGAGAAAATATCGCCGCCTGGGCAGAAACAGGCCCCCGAGGACCCAGCCCGGGTGTAAATTATTCATGGGCGCCAGTGTGAAAGCAATAAAATAATATTAAAATTGAAATCTAAACATACATCATGGTAGATTTGTGCATGTAAAGAGGTGGGCGAGGGAGAAGGAAATGTGCCTGCTGTTGAGCTGAGGCGTTGCAGAGAGACTGGGGGAGGGAGAACCAGAGAGAGACTTTGCGGCCAAGTGACAGTAAAGCAGCTCTGGGTGTTGCTCTCGGAGGACTCCCCGTTCCCCCCTTTTCTCCTGGAGCCTTTGTGGGGTGTGTCTACATTAATAACACCAGTTGCAGCAAGAGAATCTACGCTGGGATTAAGTACTCCCAGAAGGATCCTTCCCTTTGGGAGTGACAGAAACATTTTGTATCCGGGAGGTACACCTCCCCCCCCCCCTTTCTTCTCTCAAGCAGAATCATGTTAGTCAAACCATGAGAGCGTATCTTCAGTTTCTCAGGGGTGTGTTGCGTTAGTGTTTCTAGGCAAATTTTAGATGCCGCCAAGATTTGCTTCCAATTTAACTATTGTAATGGTTCTAGGGGTTGCTCGTGCGTAAGCCGCCGCCACTCCTGGCTAGGTTACCTGGTTGAACCCTTTCTGTCTGGACAGCCTCAATTTTCGTGGCTGCCTCAGTCGCTGGCAGAATCCGTCAGTGGGCGTTTCTTGAACCTCTTCCAGCATAAAAGCTGTTTGACACCCAGTCTTCTCCTGCTCTCCCTGCGCGGAGGTTTTCTGCACAGAGAGGGTGTGGGCAGCAGAGTACCCGTACTCTCTCCGCTGGTCTCCGGCGAGGAGTCCTGGAGCCACCTCTCCGATTCCCCCATCTGCCCCCCTTCTCCATTGGTGTTACACTGATTTCCTTCCCCAGCGGATGTGCTGCCTCTCTCCCTACTGGGACCCTCTCCGGCATCCCTCTGGAGCCTTCTCTCCGCCTCCAGCTCCAATGGCAGTTCCCTGACAACTATGTTAAGCTTTTGTAGCAAATGCCTTTAAAATGCCACCAGAGCCTGCTGTTGGCAAAGCTACCCCTTTGGAACAGCAACTTGAAGCTTGCTTTCCAGTCTGGCTGCATGCAAGGTCCACTCATGTTCAGATGGGCGTCAGAATTTGCCTGTTGAGGACTGAAGATACGAGGTGAAGAAGGAAATAAAGGGCAGGACGGAATTGCTATTTGCATGATGGAGAGCTGCCCTGTAGAAAACCAGACTACATGTCCATTGTTTTCACTGACCTGGGGCTCTACCACTGAGCTGTGACCTCTTTCTCCAAGAAAAGGAGCTCTTTGCTCATGCCTTAAGAGGCACAATAAGGGACAGTGTTCTCCCTGAGCCTCTGTTGTTCCAACCTTACAATGTCTGTGACAGCAGTGTCTCACACTGAACGTAACTGACCTATAGAAAGAACTCTATGAACTGAAAACAGAGTCACGGTATGTACCCTTGTTAACTATGAAAATCCTTTAATAAAAACTGGGGAGGAGACTGTTCAATGTCCCCTTGCCTGTGCTTTGATGAATGCCCTTCAGGCCTTGCTCAGTTCAAAATAGGGTGCCTGTTCAATATTATTTGCCAACCAGCATTTTGAATGAATCAAGGGCAACTTTGGCTCCATTGGCTGGCTTACTCCTGTATTAATCCAACCACAGGCAAAGGGTTCTTAAGCACTTCTTTCATTGATGCTTGGAAATGACCTCTATTTTTGTAGTCCGGGAAAAGGAAATGCTAATTTTTTGTCGCCAACCCATGGCGATTAAGAATCTTCTCCAAGAGATTGACAGGGAAACTTTGATAGGAGTGTTTTTTTCCTTCTCTGCGCACCCCACACCCTAGTTGTAAGCTATTGAAATGTGCGGACTGCATTACCTCTCCTCTCTATGCAATGCAGGGGCCAACTTTGGCCTGTGCTATCTCTTTGCAGATACAGTGGTGCCTCGCAAGACGAAAAGAATCCGTTCCGCGAGTCTCTTCGTCTAGCGGTTTTTTCGTCTTGCGAAGCAACCCTATTAGCGGATTAGCGGTTTAGCGGCTATTAAAGGCTTAAGGGATTAGCGGATTAGCTGCTAAAAGGCTATTAGCAGCTTGTAAAGGTAAAGGTACCCCTTCCCGTACGGGCCAGTCTTGACAGACTCTAGGGTTGTGCGCCCATCTCACTCAAGAGGCCGGGGGCCAGCGCTGTCCGGAGACACTTCCGGGTCACGTGGCCAGTGTGACATCGCTGATCTGGCGAGCCAGAGCCGCACACGGAAATGCCGTTTACCTTCCCACTAGTAAGCGGTCCCTATTTATCTACTTGCCCCCGGGGGTGCTTTCGAACTGCTAGGTTGGCAGGTGCTGGGACTGAACAGCAGGAGCGCACCCCACCGTGGGGATTCGAACCGCCGACCTTTCGATCGGCAAGCCCTAGGCGCTGAGGCTTTTACCCACAGCGCCACCCGCGTCCCATTAGCAGCTTAGTGCCTTAGAAAAAGGGGGTGGGGAGCGAAAAAGAATCGCAAGACATTTTTGTCTTGCGAAGCAAGCCCATAGAGAAATTCGTCCTGCGAAGTGCATTGAAAAACGGAAAACCCTTTCGTCTAGCGGGTTTTCCGTCTTGCGAGGCATTCGTCTTGCGAGGCACCACTGTAGTTCCCACTTTGATCCATATGAGTCAGGCAGGGCAATAGTGGGTTTGTTGATGCAGCTTTATTGCAGCTTAGACCACAGTAGACTAGCACCCTGCTTCTCCAAGTGAGTACCTTCCCTCCCCTCCCTGGGAACATACTCAGGTGCCTTTTTTAATTACTTGGGGGGAGGGGGGCTATTGGAAAGCTGTTCAATACAAATCCCTTAAGCTACTGTTGATGGAGGCTCTGGGGAGAGCTCCAGCCCAGCCAGGAACCTGAAACACGGGCACCATCTGTGGTCTGCAGCTCCGCAGCCAAATTACATTCTGGGATCTTTCTTTCTGTCCTCCGCTATTTTTCATTAAGCGAATTGGGTTTGCTGGAAATCGCCCGGCCATAAATATTCTCTCCCTGTTTGGCGCTGGTGGGTTATTATTGCTTGTTTTTCACTGCAGAGCAGAAGGTGGTGCCCTGAACTCCCTCTCTCTGAAATGAGAAAATGGGAGGAGGGGACAATCCTCCAGCAAAGGAGCGGGAGCCTGGCAAGGGAGAGCCTTCCCCTTCTCCTCTCCTGCCTGCTTCACTTTCAGAGCCATAAATATTTTCAAAAAAGAGCCAAGACAGCCACCTCCACATTGGTTGGTTAACTTTAAATCTGTATGTGCAAATATGTGTCCCACCCCATTGCCTCTTCGGCCTCTCTGGCCTACGGCCACTGCCTCCAAATCTGTCTTGCCTGGGCATTCATTTCTCATCAATGGCTCTCATCCCCTCCTGTCTTTGGGACTGTGAGTTTGCTCCTCATACACACTGGCATCTCAGTCCCTTGTCTTTGCCCTCCATTTTGCCACCCGTATTTCCCACATGCCTCTGCCGCCACCTCCCATTATCCAAGTCTATTCGCAGCTCCTCCTGGACCTAAGTGTAGGCAGGGTTTTTCACTTTCTACTTAGGGGCTGTTGTCTTCAACCTTAGCAGGCAATGCTTGTGCATATTCCATGTCCTCACAGCAGTTCAGTCAGAACAAGAGGGGCTTGGAGATGTTGATGGGTGGCAGCCAGTGTTAGATATGAAGGCTAGGAGCATGGGTGCAACAACAGAATGTCTAGACGTGCTTTTTTATAACTAGAATACAGAGCTGAAAATGAATGAACTGCAGCTAAAATATTATGTTCATTTTCACATGGTCTAGCCCACCCCTTAATATTCTTAAGAGGGTCTCTTCTCCAGTCTTCAGAGAGTAGCTGGAAGTGAGGAGGCAGAAAAAGGCCCTCCTTTCCTTCCACTCTGCAGTTTTAATCTGAAATCTTAGGCCCAGAGCTCAGAAACTGCTTGCGCTAATGAAGTTCCTCGTCGCGAAATGCGCCTAGAACAATGGGAATTTTGAACACTGGTGTCAGCCAGTTTGGGGTATGTGGACTGTAATGCAATTCTGTTGGTACATCACCACCATCACCTCTTCCTTGTAACACTAAACTGATGGGTGTCTGGACTTTGTTTTTCAGTGCACGTGCCGGAAAGACATGGTGAAAATCTCTATGGATGTTTTTGTACGGGTCCTCCAACCTGACCGATACGACTTGTGGAAGCAAGGGAAAGACATCACTGTCTTGGACCACATGAAACCTACAGCTCTAACCAGCCCAGAGCTAGAAACCTGGAATCAGACGAAGAATGCCCTGAAAGCAAAGATGCTGCGCAAGTAAGAGGGTCCTTTTGTTCCCACTTCTCGTCTGCTTGCTTAGAATGTCCAAAGTTGCCCTGGAGAGACCACAGGAGTCCTGATGTTACTGCTGAACTGTCAGAGAAGAAAAATAACATTGCTTCCAGTTTGGAGGGCATAGCTAGCCGCTCGGGTGCCCGGTGTGGCGTGTGTGTCCTGCAGCCAGGGGCGGGGTGAGCTGCCCATGGGGCGGGGCAAGCCAAGGCAGGGCACTCTGCATGGAGCCTCTCCGCAGCCTCCCCCTCAGCTGAGGTGGTGGGCAGCTGAGGTGGTGGTCAGACACAAGCCCCACGCTGCTCGAAAAAGCAGCGCAGAGCTTGCAGGCAGTCCGCCTGCTGCCTCAGGAGAGACGCGTGGCTCGGGCATGCTGCAGGCCCCATGATGTGGTGCCCAGTGGCTAAGGAAGGGGGGCGGGAGTTACTTCCCCCCCCAAAAAGTTGTTGTTTTGTCACCCCCCTCAGTGATGACACCTGGGGCAGCCTGCACCCACTTCACCCCCCTTCCTCTGCCACTGGGCCAAAGGAGGAATATTGTGACATACTAAACATGATCCTCTCTTGTGGGGAAGAGTTTTGTCCAATGGAGTCACATAGATACAGTGATAGGGCATGCCCCCCCCCCCCCCCCCGCTCAGCAAACCCAATATCTGCAAGAGCACCCAATATTATTTGCTTCTTTTCTTTTGAATCATAGAATCTTAGAGTTGAAGGGGACCCCAAGGGGTCATCTAGTCCAACCCCCTGCAATGCAGGAATCTCTGCTAAAGAATCCATGACAGATGACCACCCAACCTCTGTTTAAAAACCACCACCTCTCGTGGGAGTCTGTTCCACTGTTCCAACAGCTCTTTCTGTCAGAAAGTTCTTCCAAATGTTTAGTTGGAATCTCCTTTCTTGCAACGTGAAGCCATTGGAATGCTGCCTTTCAAAGTTCTCCCTCCCACTTCCTGCTGACTTTCAACTGTGGTAGCTTTTTTTGTGTCATAGAAAACACCCAACAAGTTTTGCAGTCTTTTGTGCCAGCCTTTAAAATATCTACAATGATAATAATAATAATATAATAATAATTTATTATTTGTACCTCGCCTCCCCAGCCACTCTGGGCGGCTTCCATAGAAACAAAAATACAGTAAAATATCACAGATTAAAAACTTCCCTGAACAGGGCTGCCTTAAGATGTCTTCTAAATGTCAGGTAGTTATTTATCGCTTTGACATCTGATGGGAGGGCGTTCCACAGGGCGGGCGCCACTACCGAGAAGGCCCTCTGCCTGGTTCCCTGTAGCTTTGCTTCTCGCAATGAGGGAACTGCCAGAAGGCCCTCGGCACTGGACCTCAGCGTCCGGGCAGAACGATGGGGGTGGAGACGCTCCTTCAGGTATACTGGGCCGAAGCCGTTTAGGGCTTTAAAGGTCAACACCAGCACTTTGAATTGTGCTCGGAAATGTACTGGGAGCCAATGTAGGTCTTTCAAGACCGGTGTTATGTGGTCTCGGCGGCCGCCCCCAGTCACCAGTCTAGCTGCCGCATTCTGGATTAGTTGTAGTTTCCGAGTCACCTTCAAAGGTAACCCCACGTAGAGCGCATTGCAGTAGTCCAAGCGGGAGATAACTAGAGCATGCACCACTCTGGCGAGACAGTCCGCGGGCAGGTAGGGTCTCAGCCTACGTACCAGGTGGAGTTGGTAGACAGCTGCCCTGGATACAGAATTGACCTGCGCCTCCATGGACAGCTGTGAGTCCGAAATGACTCCCAGGCTGCGCACCTGGTCCTTCAGGGGCACAGTTACCCTATTCAGAACCAGGAAGTCCTCCACACCAGCCCGCCCCCTGTCCCCCAAAAACAGTACTTCTGTCTTGTCAGGATTCAACTTCAATCCATTAGCCGCCATCCATACTCCAACCGCCTCCAGGCACTCACACAGGACCTTCACCGCCTTCACTGGTTCTGATTTGAAAGAGAGGTAGAGCTGAGCCTTTATATAAAATGGTTGCATAATTCAACGTTTTCTGAATTAGATAGCAATTTTTGTGCATTTCTGCTTTCTGGAA
Source organism: Podarcis tiliguerta (assembly GCF_965153285.1). Lineage (NCBI taxonomy): Eukaryota > Metazoa > Chordata > Lepidosauria > Squamata > Lacertidae > Podarcis > Podarcis tiliguerta. The sequence goes on along the minus strand of NC_139551.1, from coordinate 9,047,436 downwards.
GAGAACAAACCTTACCTGGGTGGGTTGCAGGCTAACACCTAATTTATGACAATAGAATGCTGCTTCCGTTGTTTTTAGTTCCCCCCCTCTCCATTCCAGTGTAAAAAAATATAGTTCCTTATCGTACTCCCTCAAATCCTTTCATAATTTTGAAATATCCCTGTCAGGTCATTTAATGTTGACATGTCTGACTTGAGCTGCGCTCGCTTGCTCTTGCGTTTTAGATGGCTATCGAGTGTCAAGCTTATTTGCCACACTCAATTTATTATACCAGTCAGGATTCAGTTTCAGAATCCTAGTGCGGAGATCTTGATACAGCCAGGGCTGTGTGTATATTCTCCACTTCTGTACACTTTATGTTAGCATAGAGCGGACTTATCTGTTATAGAGTTTAATATCCTGAGAACATTTCCCTCCCAGTTTGAGTGTTCATTTTTGAAACAAGTTTCCAGCCCTTACTATTGCAGAAGAAGGCTTGGAATGCCTTTGTGCCTTTCTCCTTTCCCCATCCCATTATTTCTTCCAGTTGCTCCAGCAGTGGATTTCACTGCCTCTACTAAAAAACTTCCCAAAGGTCTTATGTCCTCTAAAGCTATTTAAAAAACCAAAACCAGTATGGGAGTCAGTTCTGTTATTACTAGGATCGGTTTGTCAGCATCGCCCTTGAGCCAGTGTGACTAACTGGACTCATCCACTTCAGCCCCGACTGGGCTAGGCGAGCTGGGTAGCACTTCCAGAGACCACCTTCAGCACAGGAACAGGTCAAAGTGCTGTGGACTCACAGCTTAGAGTTGTGAGCACCGGATTCACTCCAACAAGACAGTCGTCGTACAGCAGAGTCCAGCAGAGTATATAAACAACTCGGAGAGCAGCTCTGTAGAATATTCTCTTTATTCTATAACTACAACTATTATACAACTATATACAGAGCTAAATAGGTCTAAGCATAAAGAATGTTGAACCGCACTGAGTGCCTGAAGCTGCTCTTAGCAGCAACCTTATCTAAACACACAATCTCTAACACTCAGTCTCTCTCCCCCTGACTGACTGACTGACTGACTGACCCACACACTGACCGACTCACTCACTGGCCGACTCTTTGATGTGGTGCTGGAGCAGAATAAGTAGAGAGCAGAACACGCCTCCTCCTCTCTGCAGAATCAGCAGACTCCTCAGGAGATTCTTGGATATGGGAGGGGTGAAATCTCCTCACGGTTTACATTTCTTCAATAGATTGTTACATACAGGGTACCTACATCTAGAAAGTGTCCTAATCTCTACTGAGATTCTCCATTTAAGCCTGGAAGAGCTTGGAGAGTGCTTCACATACATGGCGCACTCAATGCAGTAGAGGTCATAGGAGATGCAGTTCCCAGAGTTCTGGATACCTTGGATGAAACCTCCCTAGGAAGTACAGGGGTACCTTGACTAACAAACACCTCAAGTTATAAACGCTTCAGGTTACAAACTCCACTAACCTGGAAGAGTTACCTCTAGTTGAGAACTTTGCCCCAGGTTGAGAACGGAAATCGTGTGCTGGTGGCGCAGCAGCAGCAAGAGGCCCCATTAGCAAGAACAGTTTCCTATTAAGAACGGACCTCCGGAACGAATTAAGTTTGTAACTAGAGGTACCACTGTAATGTGAAGCAGGCAATGGCAGGGAGGACACCATCTGTACCAGGATGTGCACAGGCTTCTAGGCCCCATCACACTTCAGAAGGCTATATAGTGTTAGTAATTTTGTGTGTGTGTGTGATGAGAGAGAGAGAGAGAGAGAGAGAGAGAATTTAAGATATAGTGGTGCCCCGCAAGACGAATGCCTCGCAAGACGGAAAACCCGCTAGACGAAAGGGTTTTCCGTTTTGGAGGTGCTTCGCAGGACGAATTTGCTATGGGCTTGCTTCGGAAGACGAAAATGTCTTGCGATTCCTGGGTGTGTTTTTTCGCTCCCCACCCCCTTTTTCTAAGGCACTAAGCTGCTAATAGCCTTTTAGCAGCTAACCCGCTAATCCCTTAAGCCTTTAATAGCCACTAAACCGCTAATAGCGCTAATCCGCTAATCCGCTAATGGGCTTGCTTCGCAAGACGAAAAAACCGCTAGACGAAGAGACTCACGGAACGGATTCTTTTCGTCTTGCGAGGCACCACTGTAGTTGTCTGCTTAATTAGTCCTTTCATAAAGGATTCACTGCAAATCTGATGCCTGACCTCTAAATGGTCACCACAGTGGAATAATGACCATTAGTGAGGTACAAATGTTATCCTCTCTCTTTTCTCCCCTCCTGCCCCACCCTCAACTTAATGCACTTTGCTCTCTTAGCCTCTCCTCCTCCTCATTATTTTGGTAGCTCTCTGTTATGTCATTTGTCAGTTGTCAGCAGCAGCATTACAGTGCTTGCACTCTGTGGTCGTTATGCCTCATGAAGCAGCTTATGCTCTCAGTCCAGCTTCAAGTGTGCTCTGCATATATGTATGTCATGCTTCCATCACTTACCGCTGCAAATTATTTGCTAGCTAGCATAACCTCACAGGTACAATCACCTTTTACTTATTTCAATTTTTGCTTTTGTTTCTCCTGCTCCTTCCTGCATTCCTCACCCTCAACCATCTCTTGCTTAAAAGTGTTTTATGGTTTTAAACCGAAATGCATTTTCTCTGCTCGGGCAGACTACCATGCTAGCAATACCATTTTTCTGCTTGAAAACCTTGTTAACTCTAAATCAGCAATCCTATCATGTCTGCTCCTGGCAGAGTAGAGGATGGTTGGCTGAGGATCCAGTTTTTCAAGTTGCCTTTAATCGTCCCTTCTCATCCTCTAGCAGGGCACACAGGCCCTACTGTCAGCTGAGCGTGACCTGCTGGGAACCAGGGCTGGAAAAATCCCAGGCACCTGGGTGTCTGGGCTGCCAAAAAAAAGAGAGGAATTTTAACAGATTTTCCCTGCCCTGTGCAGACCTGGTGCCTGACAACTAGATATTGCAGGCTCCTAAAAAATGTGTGCTGGCACCTAAGAAATTTGCATTACTTTCCCATCTCTGCCAGGAGCCATTTGTCACACTGCCCTTGACTCTTATTTATCAAGCCTGTAGCTGATTTTGTCCCCAAATCTGCCTAACTTAGTGAAGCTGTTGGCTTGAAACATGGCTGCTATTTACATAACGGTTAATTGATTGTGGCTAAAGCTAATTGGTCAACAGAGTGGATTGTCAATAGAGAGCAGTGATCCCATTCCACAGACTTTCATTGGATTTGAAGGTTTTTATAAATGGTTTGTTCTGCCACAAGAGATGAAACGAAGTGTATGTGTGTGTCTCCTGCTCCACCCACCCCAAATCAAGCTTGCTTTAGGAAGAAAGCAGCCTCTACATGAGGAATTTCAGTGGTAACACTGTAGGGGAAGAACCAAATCCTTCTAGGAGTATGCTGCCCTTTCTAGAAAGCTGTGTTATAGAAACCATTGGTTAGTTTATCTTAGTACGGGCTGCCCTAACTGCCATCAGCTCTCCAGAGATTCGGACAGAAGTCCTTTCCTAGCCTTACCTGGAGATGGTAGGGATTGAACCAGAGGCCTCCTATAGGTCAAGTACTTGCTCATTCACCATGTTATTTATAGCTCTTCTCCCTTAGCTGCTTCTTACCTTTCACCTCTGTATTCTGCCTAATCCTAGATGATTAAGTCTTGCATTAGAATATTGGCCAAAACAGCTTTCTAAGGAGATCCAAAAAGTTACAGCAGCTGTGCTGGTTGGATCCAGAGGGAGGAAACCTCCAGGTGCACATACACACACAAAGTTCTTTATTGTTCAAGAATGCCCCTGAGAGAGAACTCTGTTAAAAATGCAATCAGCTCAGTACAGTGGTGCCTCGCAAGACGAAAAGAATCCGTTCCGCGAGTCTCTTCGTCTTGCGGTTTTTTCTGTCTTGCGAAGCAAGCCCATTAGCGGATTAGCGCTATTAGTGCTATTAGCGCTTTAGCGGCTATTAGCGGCTATTAAAGGCTTAAGGGATGAGCGGATTAGCTGCTAAAAGGCTATTAGCGGCTTAGATCAGCTGATAAGCGGCTTAGATCAGCTGTTAAGCGGCTTAGCGAACAGCTGTTAAGCGGCTTAGGGGCTTGGGAAAAAGGGGGGGAGGGGGGAAAAAACCCACGAATCGCAAGACATTTTCGTCTTGCGAAGCAAGCCCATAGCAAATTCGTTTTGCGAAGCACCTCCAAAACGGAAAACCCTTTCGTCTAGCGGGTTTTTCGTCTTGCGAGGCATTCGTCTTGCAGGGCACCACTGTAAAAACTTATTCTTGTATATTAGAGGGGTCCCCCTCCTTTCTCCTGCAGTTGGTTCTTTCCTGCAAAGCAGGACTGTGCCTTACCCCAGTTGGAGTTGTCCTGCAGGCAAGAGGGCATCCAGCAGTGGCTCAGGTCTCCGAGATCTATTTTACTTGTGACTTATTTCAAGGTGCCAACAACAGCCATGAGCAAGACCTTGAGCAGAGAAATAGGCTGTAGAGCAGAGCAAGGGTATTGTTATTGTTACTGCTATTGTTATTAAAATGTCTATACCACCCTTCACCTGAAGATCACAGGACAGTTTAAAATCTGGGATAGGAAACCAGAAAAGACATGAAGGATTGTTTCGTTGCATTTGTGTTTATTATCTTGCCGTTTCTTCCCTGACGGGTTCCCAGCTGGTCTCCTCCTCTCAGGCACTAACCGGATCTGGTCCTGCTTAGCTTCCACAAGGCACCTGCATTGTGTGCCTTGGATATGTTGAACTGTCTGGTCAGTGAGAGGCCAGACAGTGGAGGCAGTGGAGGTTAGTTTTTACAGAAAGGATATCTGTATAGCTTATCCAATTTGATGTCATGGATGTGGGAGAGGTTTGTCTTCCTCGGCTAAAGGATCCAGATATGATCCAAGTGTGCAGCTAGACAGAATACACTCCTGTTCATGTCAAGAGGGTCAACGTAGGAGTCATCCATGGGGTGCTAGACTTGTAGGTATTTTCAGCAGTCTATGAGAATGTCTGTAACTGGCGGTTTCTCAGGGTCTTGGCTAAGTTACCCCGTTTATTCTCAGCAGTGGTGAGATTGATAAGTAGCCTTGTTCACATTACTTTTAGATAATATGAGTCTACAGACCTGGATTGTGATGCATAAGGCAGTGTAACTTTATGAAAGTGAAGCATGCAGCTCCTGATTTCTACTTGTAGAGATGGGGTTAAACTAGCTGAAGTTTGCTCCAAATTTTTCTGCAAGCAATCCCCCCCCCCCAGTCGCTAAAAATATAACCACCAAACATCTGGTTAATAATTGGGAGACTTTGTTACTTCCCTTCTGAGGAAGCATTGCAACTTCTCCTGAATCTTAGTGAAACAAAATTCCAAGACTTGGGTTCCACTGGTGGGTTCCTGCTAACAAATTGTCTTGTAAGTGTGAAGTAAACTCACTTGGAGAGGGACCATATGGCTCAACTCTGGTCATTAGTAATTCCTCTGCTAGTGTCTGCCTTTCTGGGTTTTTCTTTTTTTCCTTTTTGGACGTAGAGCATTTCTCTACCTAGCCCCCACATCACTTCCAGCCGGTTGGGCTTGTTGCCTCATTAAAAGTTCCCGTTAGCTGTGTTCTGCTGTGACAGAATTAATGTTTCCCGCCCCCACCACTGACAGGCTGTAAAAGGTGTGGAACTTGGGCGGTAGGTTTTGGACTATTTAAAGTTGCCTTGAGTTGCTGTGTGCTATATTGGTAGTGGCTGAGAAGAGAGTGGAGAGGGCTCTTTTTTTTTCCTTCCTTCCTTCCTTCCTTCCTTCCTTCCTTCCTTCCTTCCTTCTTTTAAGCCACATCTGTTTGCTGAAACCAATGCCATGCGGGAGACCAGAGGCATGGGGACACTTAATGGGTTGAAAGCAACAGGAAGCAACTTAATTAACAGAGATGTAGCTATGCATGCACACACATGCTCACACATATACATACACAGAGGTCGGGGAGAGAGTATTTACAGACAGGTGTTGGTAAATTTTGCTTCTGTGCTTCAGAGAAGTTTTTTCAACTTTTTTAAAAAAAAATCCTTCAGAAAGATGTTTGCTACGAACACAGTTGTGTCGCCTCTTGGCTGTCACTCGTGTCTGCATGTAGGATGTTTGCTTTATCAGAAACACCGAGTAAAGGCAACATTGCTTCCTGCAAAAAAACTCAAAACCCGCACAATTTTGGCTGTATGAGGCAGCTGTTGTTGCACAAGGAGATAGAGAGGAAGGGAAGGGACATTTTATGAGCTCTGGGGATCCAGGACTACAACTGATACAACTATTTATTTATTTATTTAAATTGCAGATAAATAATAAATTCAAAATTACACCTGAATAAAGAAAAAGAAAAGAAAGAAAAAAATACAATAATAAAGGGGGGTGGGAATTAATGGGATACACAAAATTGTTCAAAGGATACAAACCATAATTTGAGTATTCTATACAAAGGGCTCCCAGAAAGAAATTATATTTATATTTCTTCTTCTCTTTCTTCCCTTACAATCACTTGCTTTCTGTTAAAGAAAACTTGTTTGAATCCCTGTTATGTTAGTTGACTTCCCTCTCTCTCTTTGCTGCTTCGACACTTCTCATTGGTTACCAACAATCTGTATTCCTTTATTCAAATCAATTTTTTCCATTAGAATTTTGGAGCATTTTTAAAAAATTGCTTTAAAAAATATATACAGTACAAACATTCTTCTAGACTTTAAATACCAACAATCTGTATTCCTTTATTCAAATCCAATTTTTTCCCATTAGTTATGAAACTGATAATTTTGGGGCATTTAAAAAAAATTGCTTTAAAATATATATATACAGTACAAACATTCTTCCAGACTTTAATATTAGGATGTTCAATGCCTTTATTTCTGATCGTTATCCATCCCTTAATACAGGGGTGTGGGGGGCTGGACTATATGGGGGGGGGGGGATGAATGAATTCCTATGCCCCACAAATAACCCAGAGATGCATTTTAAATAAAAGCACACATTCTACTCATGTAAAAACACGCTGATTCGCGGATTGTCTGCGGGCCGGATTTAGAAGGCGATTGGGTCGGACCCGGCCCATCGGCCTTAGTTTGCCTACCCATGCCTTAATATGACCTGTTTTCCAGCCAAGATTGGGTCACCCTGTATCGTTGATTTGAAACCTATTCTGTTCTGTCTTCATGTACACAGGGGGTGATTATACCCATTACCAAAGCTCCGCCCTCTCCATCTTCAGGTCTGTTGCTGAGACTGGTGGACTGAGCTGTGCATACATGGGGTCCTTCTGTGCACATTAGAATCCCCACCATTTGTGCCCACTAAGGGTCTTCAGAAAGGTTTTCTTCATATGTTTGCTCTGACCTGTTGCCTGGCTCGTTACAATGTTACCTACCCTGATCTCTCTTATGAAATTGTTGCAAGGATTTATAACCTGTGGCCCACTCAAATTGTGTCCAAGAATTGACAGACTCAGCAATGGAGAAAGAGAAAGTGATATTTTATTGCTGAGCAATAATGACCCAGTGGAATGATTTCTAAAGACTGGGCCCCGAAGCCCTAGTGCAGTAATAATAATAATAATAATAATAATAATAATTTATTATTTGTACCCCGCCCATCTGGCTGGGTTTCCCCAGCCACTCTGGGCAGCTTCCAACAAAGATGAAAAATACACTAAAATGTCACATATTAAAAACTTCCCTGAACAGGGCTGCCTTCAGATGTCTTCTGAATGTCAGGTAGTTGTTTATCGCTTTGACATCTGATGGGAGGGCGTTCCACAGGGCGGGCACCACTACCGAGAAGGCCCTCTGCCTGGTTCCCTGTAACTTGGCCTCTCGCAGTGAGGGAACCGCCAGAAGGCCCTCGGAGCTGGACCTCAGTGTCCGGGCGAACGATGGAGGTGGAGACACTCCTTCAGGTATACAGGACCGAGGCCGTTTAGGGCTTTAAAGGTCAGCACCAACAGTTTGAATTGTGCTCGGAAACGTACTGGGAGTAAGGCTTTATACCTGAGTACATACATCCTAAAATATGACATAATTGTATATAATTGCATATGGCAGCAAAAATCGAACCAATGAGCGCATACATAAGCCTTTCCCCTGACCATGTAAAGAATACCCCCCAACTTCTGCTTTCCTCATATGGTACATCAGCCTGACCTTTCCCCCAATTTACAATAATAAAGAGGAAAAGAAACTTAATTTTGTCCGTTGATAATATGGATAACCCCCACACAACATTTGCTCCTGTCTAGAACATTGTGGTTAGCATTTTCCTGTTTTTAGCTGCTGAGGAGCTTGCCTGGACGGAGGAAAGTTCCAGCACATCAAATTTATTGCTTCCTACTGGTTCAAATCCCCGTGACAGGGTGAGCTCCCGTTGCTCGGGCCCTGCTCCTGCCAACCTAGCAGTTTGAAAGCACATAAAAGTGGAAGTAGATAAGTAGGTACCACTCCAGTGGGGAGGTAAATGGCGTTTCCGGGCGCTGCTCTGGTTCGCCAGAAGCGGCTTATTCAAGCTGGCCACATGACCCGGAAGCTGTACGCCGGCTCACTCGGCCAGTAAAGCGAGATGAGCGTGCAACCCCAGAGTCGGCCACGACTGGACCTAATGGTCAGGGGTCCCTTTACCTTTTACTATGTTAGCGAGACGTTGGGTACATTAGAAGAACAAGGGGGAGAGAAATGGGGCAGAGGTCATTTTTGGATTTCTAAAATCTAAGCATTTAGCTCTGCAGAAGCCTTAGCGATTCAAAATCAGATACATGGGTATATAAGAATCATCATAAAGATATATGGTTATATATGGATATATATGGATAGATCACTATATAGAAATCATAAAGGTAAAATTCATCCAGGTGATCCTGCTACAAAATTGCTCCCAAGCAATTGCTTTCCTTCCTCTGCCAGAGCCTTTCCATTCATGGGGCATTACCATTTCTTTCCCTTCCCAAATCCAGGGCTAACAGAAAACGAAGCCAATCCCGAAGGCATAAGACACAGGATCAGAAGTTGCTTGGGGATGCCATGGGGATGGAGACTGCCTTGGATGAGGTGAAGGTGAAGGAGGAGCAGAGGAGAGTCCCAAGTTTGGATGAAGAGGACAAAAACAAAGCCTTGGAGGGCAAAGAGGGTAAGGCTTATTGGACATTATAGAACTCTATATCATGAGCATCTAAGCTCTCATTAAAAATGTTTCTTGCCCCTCTAGATCAGGCTTACATTTTAGCACTCACCTGCTAACCAGAGTCGACAAAGAATTGCCTGCAAGTGAGTACGCTGGTGGAGACAGGGACCGAGTGCTCTATCTCTCTCCCAGCACAGAAATGTCATGAGCTGCTGGAAAAAGAGGCTTTGCTGTCTCTCTTCAGCAAGTGAGTAAATAGGACACTGGAGTTTTTGGAACACTTCATGAGCATAATGCCAACGGACTTTGTAAGCAAGCCTTGACTATGTTTGTGCCCTACTTTTCAGCCAAGATTGCCTCCCAAAGCAACTTTAAATTAAGTTCCATACAAAGATACAATATAATTAAGGATATGTTGGCGGGGGCAGGGGGGACCATTTCTTATGGCTCTTGGCAGTGGATATCACAGTCCAGGTGCCAGACTCTTCCTCTAGAGAGAGATTGGTAGAAGGGGCCGCAAATAGACTCAGTGGCTCACTGATGGCAATGATCCCAACCCGCAGAAGCGGCTCTCCCACTGGTCTAGAGAATCTTCAAGTTAGGACCACATGAAACCACCTTAAAACTGATTAAAACTGTTAGGGTACCTGACTGGGAATGGCTTTCAAGATCATTCCCAGCTTTACGACACAAAATCCTGACTGTTTATGGGTGCAGGCAGCTTGAAGTGTTTCTGGTTGCCCTCTTCCTTCGCCCTGCAAGGGTACAAACCACAGAGCAGCTGGCTTTGCATTGTCCAAACCAGAATTCATGGGAGAAAGGAACTGCGAGTGTGGGTCTGGGTGTAATGCTAATCTCTGGGTTCATTTTCCCCTGGACTAAGGGGGAAGCAAAGGGGGTTTGCTTGAGCTGTGTGAACCAGCATACAGCTCATGCACATCATGGTAAAAGCAAGCTGTTCTTTGTTGCTTCCCAATTTTGCCCAAATGCAGCCAGTGAAGCCCTTCAGAATGACACCTTTGAGGCACCAGAGGGCAAAAGTGGGGCAATTTCTCCAGAATTCAGTTGTCAAATTCTCATTGGGCATTGTTGGTTCTTTTGGAGAGTACCATGGCTTCTTTGCCAGAATGAAATCTACGCTTGCTGAAATATATCATCATTTACTACAGCCATTAAGAATTCAGCCTAAAATAGCTTTCTTGACAGGCCTTGGAAGTTTCTTCCAAAGCTGCTTAAGCTTTTCTAAAAGACATACATTTTTCTTCAGTACTTTGGAAAGGGTGGAATCTCTCCTCTGTATGGCTGTTACACCTTTCATTAGAAGAAGGGAGGCTTGTGGACGATTCCAAAGGCTGCAGTGTAATCAGCAGCAGCAGCATTTATTTGTTTGCTTATATATCCTGCTTCTCTGCGAACGGTTCCCCGAGTGGCATGCAGCATAACCGCAAAACATATAATCAATAAGAAAGCACAACACAATTTCTAAAAGCAATAATAAAGAGCATAATACAACCAACACTTAAAATCCCGCTTGCAAGCTTCCTACAGGCACCCGGTTGGCCATTGTGAGAACAGGATGTGGGACCAGATTCACCTTCGCTCTTCTCCAGCTTCAGACCCCTTCTCATATTCTTATGTTCTAACATCAGCAATCCCTCAGCTTGTAATTCCACTGTGTGGAAATGTAAGAAATTTGACAGGCAGGTAAAAAACTAGGTGGTGAGAAATATACCGTATTTTTCACTGTATAAGACGCACCAGACCATAAGACGCACCCAGTTTTTGGAGGAGGAAAACAAGAAAGAAAATATTCTGAATCTCAGAAGACAGAACAACAAGAGGGATTGCTGTGCAGCGAAAGCAGCGATCCCACTTGCTGTTCTGGCTTCTGGGATAGCTGCACAACCTGCATTCACTCCATAAGACGCACACACATTCCCCCTAACTTTTTAGGAGGGAAAAAGTGAGTCTTACAGAGCAAAAAATACGGTATTTGTTTGCAATTACTCTGATTGGTCATAAGGGAGCATTAGTAGAAGGCGAAAAATTCTTAAATTCTTCATTTCCATTCTTAAATAAAATGACAGGAGGCTATAGTTTGCTTATGGCTACTGGGAGTAGGGTGTCTGAGCAGGACTTCCAGTGTTAAAGCAGTGTCACTTCTTTATCCCGCACAACCCTTTGCCATTCGTTATTTTTCTTTCATTTATTAAATTGGTATACTGCCCTTCACCCACAGATCTCAGGGCAGTCCACAACATAAAAACGCTAGCAGAAATAGAATAAGCTGGTTTGCGGCGGGGGCGGGGGGTGGCTTCAAGTTGTAGAACTTAGATTTCTATCGCAAAGGCTCTGCTCCATTACTCCTCAGACTGTGGGTTGAGGGACATTAATGTGTTCTGAAAAACACATTTAATTAAAATTAAGTCTCCTGAGAACTCGGAGAAGAGGCTGCCTACTGCATCTCAACATGTTTCTCTGTTTTGCATTTCTTCTGTCCAAATAGCTTATGTTGAGTGGGGTGGGGGAGATAATTTTTTTTATATGCCTTTATCCGAAGTGATTGGATCATCCAGTCATTCATGACACAGCAGAATTACTTGTACTTAGGGGGGGTATGGTCATAATCAGAGCAGGTGGGCTTCTCTGAGAATGGATAACTATTAACTCCTTGGGAACTCAAAAAGTTAACTCTCTTTGACTGCAAGAGGGAAGCATGCCTTCAGTTTAATTCCAGAAAAGAAGTGTGCCTTTAGCAACCAGAGGTTTGGGGAATATTCCTCCTCTTTCACTCTTGCATGTGTATAATGTGTTTGTGTTTAATAAAATACTGATTTTTTTAGCTTCTTTGGGCACTTTTTGAAATGAAAAGGCAGGGTAAAAAAATTGTTTGCAAACATTGCACTGTACAACCCTGATTTAATTGGGATCTGCCCATGTTTCTTTTTTCAGTAGCTTGATTCTGCAATAATTTTGTGCAGGAAAGCCAGGAATACAATACACTGCTCCAAAATCCTTGTCGCTCCTAGATTTTGCTGGACCCATTTGTTTTACTCCTTAGGCAAGGAGCCACTGGTGTGCGGCAAAGGAGTTGCACAACCAGAGCAAGTGACTCCCTGCCGCTCCATCTTGAAAGAGCCAACAGCACATTGAGCAGGACGTGCTTGGCTTCTGTACGAGCCCCAACAGTTACAGCATGGAATAAATGGCCTGAAAAATGCCGATGTCTCCTGGGGGGATGAGAGATAAGTGGCACAGGCAGAGCTGAGGAGCCTTGAGAAGAGACGAGGGGGAAGATGAATTGCTGTGTTCAAGATGAACAGCTTTTAAATTGGAGCTGAGCCCCGCTACTGGCAACTGCTTAACTGCCTGCATCGGTGGGATGGAGACTTTTCTTCCAGCCCTGTTACTGAAATTCGGACTTTGTGGCTGAGTAGCTTTTGATACTGCTTCTAGGATGTTGCTGTTATCAGCCTGGACTTACTTATTTTCTGTTGAAACCTTAGGAAGCAGTGCTTGTTTATTGTGAGCTCTGGAATAGAGAGCCAGCCTTTTCTTCAGGCTCCCACTCAGACCTTATAAGTAAATGTGCAAAAAACAACAACCCTAAATTGTGTGAAGGAAATAAGTGGCAAGCAATTCATCTGTGGGGACACGGGTGGCGCTGTGGGTAAAACATCAGCGCCTAGGACTTGCCGATCGTCAGGTCGGCAGTTCGAATCCCCACAGTGGGGTGCGCTCCCGTTGCTCAGTCCCAGCGCCTGCCAACCTAGCAGTTCGAAAGCACGCCCGGGTGCAAGTAGATAAATAGGGACCGCTTAGCAGCGGGAAGGTAAACGGTGTTTCCGTGTGCTGCGCTGGCTCGCCAGATGCAGCTTGTCACGCTGGCCACGTGACCCGGAGGTGTCTTCAGACAGCGCTGGCCCCCGGCCTCTTAAGTGAGATGGGCGCACAACCCTAGAGTCGGACACGACTGGCCCGTACGGGCAGGGGTACCTTTACCTTTACCTTTAATTCATCTGTGAGTAGCGTCAGACAACTGCAGAGTATTTTTATGGCCCTCAAATACAGTTCTCATTCATGGAGATGGTTGCGTGTACAGTTGCCAGTCAATGAAATGTACAGAAATGAAGTGATGTGAATCCGCCCTTGGAAAAGAGTTAGGAGTGCAGACTCCTCTCCAAAGCGTACTATGAACTGTTTCTTCTGTGAATCGTTACGTCTGCATCTCTTCATAATTAGGGCAGAGTCCCCTCTAGAAACAGAGAAAATGAGACCTTGTGGATTCAGACCAAAGGCTCATCTCGTACTCCAGCATCTTGTTCCCCACAATGGCCCACTAGATGTTTCCAGAAAGCCCATAAGCAGGACACAAAGGCAAATTGCTTTCATGGGCCTGTGGTTGCTCTCAGCAGCTGGTATTCAGTGACATAATTGCCTCTGAACCTGAAGGGTGTATATACAGTGGTGCCTCGCAAGACGAAAAGAATCCGTTCCGCGAGTCTCTACGTCTAGCGGTTTTTTCGTCTTGCGAAGCAACCCTATTAGCGGATTAGCGCTATTAGCGCTTTAGCGGCTATTAGCGGCTTAGTGCCTTAGAAAAAGGGGGTGGGCAGCGGAAAAAAATCACAGGAACTCGCAAGACATTTTCGTCTTGCGAAGCAAGCCCATAGGAAATTTGTTTTGCGAAGCACCTCCAAAACGGAAAACCCTTTCGTCTAGCGGGTTTTCCGTCTTGCGAGGCATTCGTCTTGCAGGGCACCACTGTAGCAATCTCAGATAGTAACCCTTGGCTGTTGACTGGATTGTTTTAAGCTCTTCTGAGAGGGCAATGGACTCCTGCACGTGGAGCACGTGGCAACGGTACAGCATACTCCTGAATAGCAACCTGACATGGGTCTGGCCTCAGGCAGCTGGCCTCTTTAAGGAAAAATATTGATCACCATCACCATACCTGTTAGGTGCCGAAAGACAGGAAGCATTGGACAAAGAACCCCGATTGCAGGCTGAAAAGGGCCAGCCCACGACTCCTCCCCACCTTGCCTGCCCGGTGATTTTAGAATGTGGATTTTAGAAGGATCAGAATTGCTCCTTTGCTGAAGCAAGGTGTACCCCCAACACCGCCCATCAGTTGAGAATGCACCTTGATGCAGCAGAGGAGCAATCAGCTGGCGGACCATGCCTTGCTCAAGGAAGGGGACTGGTTCCCATTCAGCACTTCCCCAGCCCTGCTCTTTGAAGCCACCTCGCCCTGCTCCTTTCAACCTCTTCAGCAGAGGTTGAAAGCAGCAGCTCAAGGCTGCTTGCAAAGAGCTTTGCAAGCCCCCCTGCTGCTGCTGCTGCTTTCATCCTACCAAATCAACTGGGAGGAAAGGTTATAGCATTTTGGGGGCTTTATAGTTTAGAGGGAAAGGTGTGTAAAAGGAAACATGATAGAGGTGTATAAAATCAGTGGCGTAGCGTGGGTTGTCAGCACCCGGGGCAAGGCAAGTAATTTGCGCCCCCTAACCCGTGGATTTGCGCCCCTTAACCCTAACCCCCAGATGTTGCGCCCGGTGCGGCCGGCCCCCCCTGCACCCCCCACGCTACGCCACTGTATAAAATTATGCATGGCATGGAGAAAGCGGATAGAGGAATGTTTTCTCCCTCTCACGACGCCAGAACTGGTAGGCATCCCATGAAGCCGGAAGTTGGAAGATTCAGGACAAATAACATTTTTCACACAATGTGTAGTTGAACTATGGGATTCGTCAACGAGGGCCACAAAAGTGGATGGCTTTAAAAGAGAATTAGATCCACAGAGGATAAGGCTTCTGAGTGCCAGATGTTGAGATCATTAGTGGGGAGAGTGCCAGGGGTAACCGACCTGTTAATCACGTGATGTCATAATGACATCAGATAATTCCCAAAAGTTGGCTTGCCAGAGGTATTGGGGAGATAAAAGGTCTGGTCCACCAGGTCAAAAAGCTTCCGCACCCCTGCTCTGAAATAGTTCCACTTGCCACCGACTGCTGCCAAAGCCACCTGTTTAGAAGTCAGTGAAGGACAGTGCATTGTAATCGCAGGAAGGGGGGGGCATCTTCCACCCCCTACCCAACCCGGAGTGTAAATGCAATCTTAGATTTTGTGGCCAGGGAGAGATCCAATTTGACTTCTCATTTGATGCATTCATTTCTCTAAGGAAATTCTAAATTCCTTTCATGCAGTGCCTCAAAACCAGCTTTTATCTTGAAGTATTGTTTACACAAATGCACCCCTGACTATTTTTGGCTAGATCTCATTAACTTTTCTTTATTTTATTTTTAAATAAATTGCTGTAAATAAGGCTCTCCGAATAACCGGCTTCTGGGAAATGTTGTGACACAGACTTCTGCCAGCAATACCCTTCTGCAGGGGGAGTCTTAACAACTTCATCTAGCTCCGAGCTTACTCATTTCGTAGAGCCCCATGCTGTGCTTTGGCTTAGCTGATCCCCCTCCCCGGGCTTTGCAATGTGTTAAGCCCTGGCCTGTAGCCTTTGCTGGGCTTTAATGTCAGCATCTCAAGATTGGGAGGCAAGCTGTTAAATCTTCCTGATGGTGGTTACAGTTCCCCATTTCTCTTTGCCTTCCATCTCACTCCCCTTTGAGTACCCTATTCGTAAGGGAGAGTGACCTTTTATAGTTGTCCAGACATCTTGTAGGTGAAAAACAATCTCTCAAGAATCAAGTTGTGTGTGTGTGTGTGTGTGTGTGTGCTGAAGGGGTTGGCGCTTTCTCGGTGGAACATCTATTATTTACTGTCCCTTGAATGGACTTGATAACTTTATTCATGAAGCTACTGGGGGAGGGGGAATAACTACAAATTCACTACAAATGCAATAAAGGCAGCAGTTTCGAGGCAGCTGCCATCACGACCCACTGGAGGGCTGGCAGAAATTTCAATTTGGGGGTGCATGTGTACTGGAATACTCGGAAAACAAAGTGGCAGTCGTGGGTAGGGAGTGCTCTTTTGTTTTATGGGTGGCCCTCTGTCTAGATGGGAAAATACTGAGGCATCTATCTGCCTAGTGAGTGTGCGTGCGATCTCAAAAGTGCACTCGTGAGTTGACAGTGGGGAGATAAAATGGATGGTGGTGGCTTCTGAGCAGGGGGGTGGCACTGGGCAGGAAAGAGATGAGGAGAGAGGATTGGGAGAAAAAGAAAAAAACGCATCACCGGCATTTTGTGATAGACCCCCAGTTCAATGCCTGGCTTGATTCATGTCCTACGTTGCTGCCGCTGCTTTCGGAGACCTTGCAGGAGAAGCTGTTTGGCAGAGAAGTGATTTAGGGGTCTCTGTTCAATGCCTCATTTCCCAAGTTTTGTTGACTGCCCAGCGTGTAATGGCAGGGCTTATGTGTATGGAATGAACTTAAAAACCGAGTGTCTGACTGCTGGGCTTGAAGGCATCGGGGAGCCAAGACTCATCTTTTGCCACAAAAGGAGCTCTTGCCTCTTCTTAGATCTTTTTTTAGAGTAATAGAAGAAAATGAACCCCAGCAATCTGGAAACCACACAGGTTTCCCCCCCCAAAAAAATAAAAGATGGACTATGTTGAGTTTTATAGCTTCTTCATGGTCACTTCTGAGGCTTTGTTCACTCTTCATTCTCTCTGGCCTGACAATGAGCATTCTACTTGCTCATCACTCACTTAGCCCGTGTTTGCATTAACGGTTACTTCAGTTCGTGCCATCCCTTAATTCACATTAACTCCTGTTCTCTTCACACTGAGAGAGGAGATGAAAGTCATTGCAGGCTTTCGTTTAAAGCCTGCCTGTGTTCTTGAGTCATTTGTACTGGAAGCACGTCTTCACATGACTTCACTGAATGTCACCCGTCTTGGGAACAGGTGAGGGATGTATTCTTCTACACAAGGAGGGTGTTGGTAGAACAGAGATGGAATTAAGAGTTTTGGCAGAAGCTCTGCTTTGTCTCCCTGCACCATCAGAGACTTCGGGAAAGAGGGTGATCTGGTGTGTTACATAAAATCCTGAGAATCTCAGCATTTTTAAAGACAATTTTGACTGGTGTTGCATTTGTGGAACTTCAGCCCCAGAGAGATGTGACCAATTCTGCCCTGTTTTTCATTTAGATGCCAGGTTAAGACTTCCTGGGCCAGGTTCAGCTAAGTTCCCCCCACCCAAATCTCCCCAAATCTGCTTGGGCAACTTGGGAGAACCCCCAGGACAGCACACTGGGAAAGGAGATATTGTTCTGTCTGCCAAGCAGAAATGCTTGCACTGGTGGAACAAATCTTCTTAGTGTGGCATAGAATTCCACCCCCGGTGTTTGCCACAGAGGTGGTTGATTTTAATTTTTGGTAGATTTAATGGGTGCTGTTTTGCTGGTATGCTTTAGTGAGGTTGTAATCCACCCTGAAATCAATTGTTGTGCAATATTATTATCAATTTTTCCAATTAAGCACCAGCAGCATGCTGATTTTTTTTAGCCCTTAAGGCTAGGTGACATGGGTCTAGGTCTTAAAGCTGAGTATTTAAGATTAAATACTGGTTAGGGAATGCCTGATGATAATGAATTGTGAATCTAAGGCAGGGATCCTTCTGTACAGACTTTCTTGGGTGTTAAGATCAGCAGAAGTCCATTTGGGAAGTTTTGCTGCCCTCAGAAGTTCAGGTGAAAGTGGCCTGGGAGAGGGAATTCTCTGTGGTAGTCCCTATGTTGTAAGATTCCTTCACTGCAGAGGCGTGTCTAATGATTTAAATGTACAGCTTTGGGCAAATGCTACACCCTGGTCTTTGACTCCTGAAATGTGTGTCTTCAGGACTCTCCCTATTCCTGTGACTGTAACTTCTTGTAAATGTTTTAAATCACGAATTCTAAATCATCGTAACTTGGCACGGGAGCTGCTAGTGAAGGGCAGGTAATAATTACAGTTATGGGGCGAAAGGAAGAATTTAATGTGAGGCTTTGTCGTTGTGAGTTTGGCAGTAGCCTTGTTGGAACTGATCATCTTCTTTTGTCAAAACAGGTGAATGCAAGCCGAAGACCCGAATCCCAAAAGTGAAAGGAGAACGGAAGAAGAAGCAGCAGCAGCACCCCCACCCCTTGCCCCCCCAGCCGCCTCAGCTCCCATTGCAACAGCTTCTGCCTCCGCTGTTGCTCCCACAGCCACCTTTGCTCAAACAGCGGGAGGGGCAGCATCAGGTCCGTTCGGAGAAGGGAGGCCCTGAAGCCCAGTCCCCCAAGTCGGCATCGGTGGAAGAAAGCATCCCCCCAATGCCTGCCCTCGATGCCCTGCCCCCCGAAGCTCCTGGTGAGGAGGAAGGGTTAAAGCCACGCCGCATTATCCCAATGCTCTTTGTGGTTCCACGGCCCAAAAAGACGTCTTCAGAAAAGAAGCACGCCTCGTCCCAAGACGTGCTTGAGAGGTTCGCCACGCAAGAGCAGACGGCCCCCTTGGATCTTGGGGTGAAAGATGTGGAGAGCGGCGAGGGAGAACATGCAGATGTGCCCGCTGAGCCTAGTAAATTGCAGGTAGCGTTGAGTGTGGTGGGGTCTACGTAATGAACGTTTCGTGGTCAGGGTATAGCAAGTTTCCCTAGGTCCTCGTTTGGAATTCCTTGCACTTCCAAACATAGTGGACAAGGAAGGAGAAGCATCCACCACATCCCAAACCAATCCTTGAAAAGTTGCATAGATGCCACTGCACCATAAACTCCTCAATTTCCCTATATGCCGTGCTCCATGTCCACTCTGGACAGCCTCCCTCTTTTCAGAGCCTCTGAAATCTTTTGGGCAGCCACTATTTTCTGGGCCTCAAACACAGTGCCCTCCACTGTTTAACGTTGACCCTGGATTCCTGTAAGAACCTGGTTGACCGATAAGGAAGTTCTATGAGTGACAGTGCTGTGGGCTTCTAGTCTGTATATAGGATGTTTCAGGGGGCTGGTTTCCTTTCTTCCTGGTGTGTCATTGTTCTTCCTTCTGCTCCCTTCTCTGCTCATGTCACTCTGTCTTCCCTGCCCAGAGAGGTATAGAATAGGTTTAGCCAATATTGGTTGAACTGTCAGTCCCTAGTAGGGATGACATGAAGGGATTCAGAGTGCTGACATGCTGTTTCCAGTATCGCCTGGGCTAGCACTCAGGTTGCATCCACAGAAGTGCCCGACAAACCCATCCTTCCACAAAGCACTCCTTTTTTTAACAAAAGAGGATTGATGCAGTGCTTGGTAATCTATGCCGCTATCACTGCCAGTGCACTGTGGAAGCTAATGGCGCAGTTGTGCCTGCTGTGGATCGGTTGTGTGTCCTGTGCGTAATCAGCTTGTAGACCTGTGCTGGTACAGGCTTCAAGATCTCTCTTTTTCCCTGCTCCAATCCCCCACATCCAGGATGATGAGACTTCTGTTGCCTGGTGCGCAAGGCTGCTCTTCGCAAACAAATCCGGCAAAGATAAATGTTTTTGGCAAAATCCTCCGCTGCCTTATAGCATTCTTTTTTTTCTTTTTAAAGACAAATGCAAATCCAACGCCTCCTTTGCAGCTCTGCAAGATAGGTCACTATTGGTTCCATTTCACTGCTGGGGAACAGAGTGCTTGTGTCTTCACAGTCAGTGCATAACAGAGGACAGACCTGAGCCCAGGGAGAAGCCAAACCTCCTTGTCACTGGAACAGCATGGGTTCTCTGATGAGATTGCCTTTTTGGATCATAACTTAGTCTTCTGATTGAAGATGCAGCATTGATCATCTGTTGATGCTTGGATTGTTTGTGAACACCATGTGTTTAGCTTGCCGGGCCGGGAAGATGATGACAGGAATGGCTTAGTGCTCACCCATCCCCAAACACCTGATTATTTCTCAGAGACATTAATGCTGCTTTCCCCCTCAGATGAATCCAAACATGAAATAACCTCAACTGTGAGGACTAAGAATCACCCCCCAAGTGAGAAGGCTTAGTTGACCCTCATTCTTTCAGGCCATCTAGGTATTGGCAGGCTAGTACAAGCATTTTCGGACTTGCTTGCAAGGCTTGCTTAGCATTGTTCTTCTTAGCTCTTGAGCACAACACATCCCTTCTGATGTGTTGTTTTTTTTTTTTTTTTTTTTTTTTTTTTTTTTTTTTTTTTTTTGCTATCTTGTGCTCCAGCAAAAGGAATGATCCCTGCCTCAGCCAGATAATTTACGCACACAGTTCAAAAAGTTGGACTGAGGGGAGGGACTTGATGCTTAGAAATTAAATGACGGCAAACAGGAAATTTGCTGTATCTATTTTTTCAGCCACACATGTGGTCTGTGTGCATTTGCACATAGAGAGAGGACAAAAAGGGCACCTTGTGGGCTTGTAGTCTGCAGTGTCCTGACAGAACTGCCCTGTTGTAGCATTTTCTCATGGTTTGTGTGTTACCGGGAGAGGAATTATACCAATTTTGAAACAGTGTGCTTTGAATCAAGTTCGTCAGATTTTAATGTTCAGTGCCTACCCTCACTTTAAAAGGAGTTTGGGGTTTTGTATACTTAGTCAATCTGTCTACCCTTCTGTAAATCACCTAGAGGCTTTGTAAGTCTTGTGTTTTTGGAATTCCTTTTAAATTGGGCAGGCATTGAGTAGAGGTTTGACCTAGAGTTTGACTCTTGCCAAGTTGGAATTCCCCCAGTGATATCTCAGAATGCAGTATTGGAGTTGGTGGCTACAGACAGTTCATCTGAAAGTGCAATGTGATCTTCTCAGGCTTATAGGAGTTTGAAATGGCTTCTTGTTGAGACAAAGCCCCATCAGCTCACTGGGCAGACTCTTCTTTCTGTGTGCTTCTCATCTGACTCTGTCTTTGACCTGTTGTGTTTGGCCGGTGATATCACCTTCTTCTTCAGCCTTTAAGTGGCTCACTCAGTTGGCCTGCAAACTTTTTATTTATTTTATTACATGTATATTGCATCTTTCTTCCAAGGAGCTCAAGGTGGCATACATGGTTTTTCCTCTCCCATTTTATCCTCACAGCAGCCCTGTGAGGTAGGTTAAGCTAAGAGACCATGACTGGCCCAAAGTCACCCACAGAGCTTCACAACTTGAGTGGGGACTAGAATCCCAGGTCTTAGTCCAGTACGCTAACCACTACTCCACACTGGCTCTTCACATGACCACCACCCCTGCCTCACCCACCCCACATGCACCATTATATTTCTCTCCAAGCAGAGAGATTTGCTTAATGACACTGTCATTTATGTTAATGTTATATACTTTATATCATGTTGTTCCCTGAGTATAATATTTCCTCAGGGCCCAAGAGGCGAGCCATTGATAGGGAAGAATTTGTGCTTATAAGCAAAGAACCACTGTACCGTTGTTGAAGTGAGATAAACTTGAGGTAAATCAGGCAGATCTCCAAAGCCCAAGAAATTTGGTGTGCTCTTGTTGTGTGTTGTCTGTTTCTCTGTCGAATTGTTTGTCTGTGTTGAATTGTGTGCCCTTTTCCAACGCTGCAGCCCCTGGAATGTGAACAGGGTTGCCCAGATGAGTGCGGTGCAGTGTAAACCGAGTGGTTCAGGATGTATTGTTATTTTTTTCTAATGTGGGGAGGTGGCCATCGCACATTCCAGTGAAAGTAACGCACCTTCACCTGTTGCAGGCAGTCCTACGCTCGGATGATATCACCTTGTGGAGGATCCCTAGAAGGGAGAGGCGGGAGTTGTTCAAGCGAGTTAGCGGCAAGCCAGCGAGATACGCTGCGGCTTTGTTCACCCGTATGGTCCCCCCGGATGAGCTGCGGAGGTGGCGAAGCACTGTTAGCTATCGCGGGGGCAGAGGGAAGCGTGCTCTGCCGCACAACGTGGTTGCCCGCTTGAGGCACCTTTTGTACAAGCAGTACTCGGACATAGTGGCGGCTGACTGGAGAAAAATCCGGTTGAAAATCAACAAGATCCTCTGGGCTTAACGGGGCCGCCTCTGGGTGCCTCTGCCCAGTCCTGAGTGGCGCTGGAATGCACTGGGCTCTTCATGGGAGTTCTCCATGGCTGGCTGCGCCAGACGCCTCCAAGAAATCAGACTGTGCTGCAACGTGTTAAGTGCCTGATGCCAAAGCAGAACTCTTGTTTGCCCGTGTTTGTGCTGCTGGCCAGCGCATGGGCGGAGCAGGTGCAATGTTTTACACTGTCTGGCTGTGAAGTGCCTGTGGCTTGTAGCCTGGCAATAAATGGTGGTGTTGCTGTTTTCATTTTCTTTCTGTCCTTGTGGTCTCTTTTGTCCCCCTTTGAGTTTTTAGGCTGGTGTTCCGTGTCTGTTTGATGTAAGACCATCTGTCTGAGCATTAGAAACAAATGGAACCTATGCTTGGCAGCCTCGGGTGGTGATGGAGGGCAGCGCTTCCGATGTGGCAGGAGGGCCTGTGAACATACGGTTTTCCCTGGCATAAATACCCCATTGCTCTTTAAAGATGGGCATTTTTTACTGTCAGTTTCTATCCCTTATTGGCCCAAGCAGCTTTCCACTTTTTGCGCATGCTGGTGTCACAGGATTTCCTTAAAATTGTACTCCAAGAAGAAGAAGAAGAAGAGGAAGAGGAAGAAGAAGAAGAAGAAGAAGAATGCATATAAGAAGCTGGGGATAGCTAGGAGCAGAATAGGGGGGTGAGGGGGGAGTTTGGGCCCTGAACGAAATACACTTTGAAGGCTGCAATTATATTTTTGGGGTGATGGTGGAAGCGGGCTGAAAAAGTGTCAGCTGTCATACAATAAGTCCCCCACATAGCCAAGAGCAGGGCTGCCATCTCAGGGGAGCATAGAGCTTGCAGTTCCACAGAGAAACAACATGTGGCTGAACTGCTTGGGAACTCCTTGCTGACAGATGTCGTTACTTCAGGGTAATGTCCCCAAAAAGGTAGAACGAGAGGTGTATTCCAGAAGAGCTCTTCCTCTCTGCTGCCAAGTGGTGAAGAGTTTTTATAAAAATGTGTAACTAGGAAATAACTGCAGGGCTGTCTTAGCTTGTCGTGAGTTTTTTTTTCAGAACCCAGAGCAGCAAATACTGAACCCCCTCCTGCAGTTCCCCTTCGTACACTGTCCCAATTCTCAGAAGCAGAGAACAAAGGTGTTTGGATTGTCTCCCTAGCCAAGACATAAGAGCAGCACAGTTGTGTCTGAGCTGTATTGCTTCAGACTGCTCATGTGACTGAACCTTTGTAGGCGTGTAGAGGCACACACAGGCGTGCACACACACTGAGGAAACTAAAGGACACAACCGACTGAGCCATTGCTTTCCACGGGTCTTTGTCCCATGGAACAAATCCCCGGTCCGGGTCGTAAAAGTGTATATTTTCTCCTTTCCACTCACCCATGGATATTGGCATTGAGAGTAAAAATAGAACTATTAATTCTAGATAGATTAGTTTTATTTTGGCATAAAAAGTTGTGATTGGTAGGCCCTTCTCTAGCACTGTATACTCAGTCAGCATTCCATGAACCTTACCTTAGCACAGTCCCTGACACGTTTTTTTTTTTTTAAGTAAATTGATTTCTGGATAAAAATGAAAAGCCCACACAGCCCCCTCAGTGGTGCACAAAGAATGCAGATGAAGAAAAGGGCCCTGACTCTTCTCCGCTGCAGAACTGAGAATTACTGAAACACACAGAATTTCCTTGGAGTGCCTATACTGAGTCACCATCGCTAGGCAACCCTTTCTCTGACAGAGCATTTCTAGCATAAATTGCCTTTGTGGGCTTTAAAATTCAGATGGATGTGTGTGTGCACGCATATATGTCAGCAGGTAGGTGTGACAATTGTGTGTATTCATTGGTTTTGCTATGAAAGCTACTAGGAGTTTGAACACAACGCGTGAGGAAGGAGAAACAAGCCGGTGCCTCAACTGGGGACATGAAGTCCGCCTGGTAAATGGAAAGCTTGTGTCAGTAAGAACTGTTCAGTTATGGTTCTCCCAGCTCTGTGCATCGTTTAATCCAGCCTTCCTGAGCAGACACAGGCTACACTATCACAGGAGTGCAGATGGCCAGCTCCTGGGTGCCCATGAACCACCATGTTCTCCAGAATGCAGCCCAAGAGTCCTGAATGTGTACCTTGCAACATTAGCAGAGCTCGTTGTCAACCAGCACAGTGAAGTGTTCATAGAATCATAGAGAATCATAGAATCATAGAGTTGGATGAGACCACAAGGGCCATCGAGTCCAACCCATCTGGACCATTCATTAGAGGGAGGTCCCAGTGTAGAACAACTGCTTTGTATGCAAAAGTCCCCAGACCCAATTGCCAGCATCATCTGGGAAAGACCCCTGTAAGGAACCCTGAGTTATCACTGTCAATACTGAGCAAGGTTGCCCCCTGGTCTGCCTTGATCTAGGGCAGTTTTCTGAGTTCCTTTTTAAATCGACCCTTTTTTTTAGAACCAGGATGACTGGACTCATACTTTATCTTGGGAGAAAGGACTATAGCTCAGAGACTAAGGTCTCAGATTTTGTCCCCAGCATCTCCAGATAGGAATGGGACTCCCATCTGAAACCCCAGTCAGCCAGTCAGCTTATAGACAACACTTAGTTTGGTGAACCAATGAAGCTGTTAAAGTGGCACGAGAGTGCTTCAAATCTATGGCATGGATGCGACCCTTGCCTGTGTGCAATCCCTTCCCTGTCTCTAGAAGGTTGGCGAAAGTTAAAATAAAATACTGTCTTAAAATCAACACAAAATGGACAATACCTTGTGTTAGTCATAACTGAGTACGGTTTAATTTGATGATATTGCCCATTTTTTAAAAAAAAACATCTTTGCAATAAAATGTGACTTGTTAAACCGAGACACCCAGATTATAAAAACCACAAGTGTTCTAAAAAACCTGGTTTTAATAGAAAGATCTGGGGATGAAAAGACTACAAGACTTGTGCCAGGCGAGCCTATTTCACAAGTGGAGTGTCACTATTGAGAAAGGCCTCTCTTTAGTAGCTCTTTGAATAGAGTGCCTCTGTCACATACTTATCTAGTCCTGCTTTTAAAAGCCTCTTTTAGAAAAGAAAAATTTTCACACACACCCCATTAGCTGTTTTCATTGCCCAAATGCTGTCCCTAATGTCATTAAAAAGGTCTTCAGAATTTTCACGCTGGAGTATCCATATAGAAAATAACCGTAACCCTTCTCAAAGGTACATGTGTTACATAATCTTGCAATCCTGTGCAAGGGGAGGGATTTGCTGTAGAATTCAGGGCCTTGAGGGCTTCTGCTTTGATTTGATTGAGGTTTCTAGCCCTTGTGGCAGCAGAGAAAGGCTTGAAAGCGTATGTACAATGCAGAAGAGTCCTTTCAGTGACTTCTGTAGTTCCATAATCCTCCTTCATGGCAGAAGCAGGCTGGGTTAAGCAAAATTGCTAAACACTGCGTTCACTTTCAGAGTTTACATTGCTCTGTTGTGGAATTTGGGCTTTGGTAGCATAAGGGGATGCACAGCTCTGACTATGCTCCCCCCCCCCCCAACTCGCAGGACTTTACTGACCTGGTATCACCACAGGGCAAAGGGTAGCGCTGACCTGCCTTGAAGCTTTTCACTGTAACATGCGCCTTGTTTCCATCATCCTGAGTTAGCTGACACCTATTGAAATAATACGGTTGTATTGTTTTGTCGTTGTTCCCCCCGCCAGACAACTTCTACTTTCTCCAAACTGAAGATGGAGATTAAGAAAAGTCGCCGCCACCCACTGGGCAAGCCGCCCACACGCTCCCCACTTTCTGTGGTGAAACAGGAAGCTTCCAGTGATGAGGGTAAGTAACAGGTTCTTCCAAGCACCTTCCAGCTATGCTGTCCAACCCCCCCCCCCCATCTTTCCTGGTGGAAATATTCCCAGGTAGGTGGAGGTAGGGGTGTGTGTGTGTGTCTTCACCTGCCTCTCGATCTCTACAGATAGTTATAGTATTGTTCCTGTCAGCCAGTGGATCCCCACCTGGGTGTCCAAACTTGCAGGATATGGCAGCAGCCCAAAGGTCTTTCACTTAACCTGCAACCTTTAACTGCAGTTGCCCGGGATTGAATGTGAGACCTTGTGCATACAAACCTGTTGAGTGAGGAAGGACATATTGGTTTCTTTTTATTAAGTGTTCATCTGTACAGTGGTGCCTCGCAAGACGAAAAGAATCCGTTCCGCGAGTCTCTTCGTCTTGCGGTTTTTTCGTCTTGCGAAGCAAGCCCATTAGCGGATTAGCGCTATTAGCGGTTTAGCGGCTATTAGCGGCTATTAAAGGCTTAAGGGATTAGCGGATTAGCTGCTAAAAGGCTATTAGCAGCTTAGTGCCTTAGAAAAAGGGGGTGGGGAGCGAAAAAAAATCGCAAATAGCAAGACATTTTCGTCTTGCGAAGCAAGCCCATAGAGAAATTCGTCCTGTGAAGCGCATTTAAAAACGGAGAACCCTTTTGTCTAGCGGGTTTTCCGTCTTGCGAGGCATTCGTCTTGCGGGGCACCACTGTACATCTCTTTAAGGCCACCAGAATGATATTTTCATTTATTTATTTATTCATTCATTTATTCTGGGAGCCAGTGTGGTGTAGTGGTTAAGAGCGGTAGTCTCGTAATCTGGTGAACCGGGTTCGCTTCCCTGCTCCTCCACATGCAGCTGCTGGGTGACCTTGGGCCAGTCACACTTCTTTGAAGTCTCTCAGCCCCACTCACCTCACAGAGTGTTTGTTGTGGGGGAGGAAGGGAAAGGAGAATGTTAGCCGCTTTGAGACTCCTGAAGGGGAGTGAAAGGCGGGATATCAAATCCAAACACTTCTTCTTCTTCTATTCTATCCCATCTTTTTCTCCAAGGTGATGTATATACTTCTCCCCTTCCCCACAACAACCCTGTGAGGTAGGTTAGGCTGAGAATTGTGACTGGCCCAAAGTCACACCCAGTGAGCCAAGTGGGGATTTGAATCCTTGTCTTCCGAGTCCTAGTCCAGTAGTCTTAACCACTACACCATGCTGACTCTCTCAGTTTTCCCCTCGCCTGTCTGATTGGCTGCTTGCTGACTGAGGAACCAATACCTCAAGGACCGCCTCTTCGCCATATGCACCAACATGGACCCTACAATCCTGTACCCCCTCCACCAGAGGTCTGGAGGGTGGTAGCACAAGAATGGGCCTTTTCAGTGGTGGCTCCCTGTTTGTGGAATGCTTTCCACAGGGAGGCTCACCTGGTACCATCATATTATATATATTTAGTTGTCAGGCAGAAATGTTCCTCTATAATTCCTCTATAATTTTGCCTCTTAAACTACCTGTGGCCTTTTAGAGTGGGTGAGATTTATTAATTTCCCATACCCCCTTGATTTTAATGTATCTATGTGGATTTGTTTCTAGTTTGTTTGGTTGATTGCTCATAAGTTGCTTCGAGTTGCCTTGGACAAGAAAAAGTGACTAACCAATTTATTTAGCAATAGTAAATCCAACCAAGTCATCTGTATCTTTCAAAACCTCACGTGCCATAAGGAATCAGTTAATCCTCCAGGTGCCATAGCATTTCAGGAGTTTTATCTGCCAATGCAGGCCAGTGACTTCCTTTTTAGAATTTGGGCATCAGAAAGGAACAACTTTGTAGCTCCTGACACAGGGATGTGGCAGTAGCAGGCAGGGCGAAGCATAAATGCCTCTTAGCACATGATCAGACACACAGTTGTGCATACATGGACACACACCTGGCGTGGACTGTGCTCAGGAGCCAGAGGCCCCCCTTCCCTATGACTATAGAAATGGGCCATTGTTATCCTATGTCCAAACTGATGGTTGAAGTCTTCTTCGAAACAAAATGTCGTCGTCCCATCCCTCCTACAGTGAAGAGGATTATCCTTAAGTGCTTGAATCTGCAAGGCTGTGCTAATCAGATTTGTAACTGCCACAATGCGTGGGAGAGACTCCTCCAGTTCCGGCCTTGTCTCCTGCCAAGGGACAGGGTGTTGATGGAGTTCTGCAAAACTTTTCCATTTGCCTGTATCTATTCTCTTCCCTCATCATTTCCGCTTAGGGGAGTTAGGGCAGAAAAAATACAGTGGTGCCCCGCAAGACGAATGCCTCGCAAGACGGAAAACCCGCAAGACGAAAGGGTTTTCCGTTTGCAGAGGCGCTTCGCAAGACGAATTTCCCTATGGGCTTGCTTCGCAAGACGAAAATTGACGAAAAATTTTGAATTTTTTTCCCGCTCCAAAACCCCTTTTTCTGAAGCGCTAAGCTGCTAAAAGCATTTTAGCAGCAAAACCGCTAATCCCTTAAGCCTTAAAAAGCCGTTTTTAGCCCTTAAACTGTCAATAGCGCTAATAGCGCTAATCCGCCAATGGGCTTGCTTCGCAAGACGAAAAAACCGCAAGACGAAAAGACTCGCGGAACGGATTCTTTTCGTCTTGCGAGGCACCACTGTACATACATTTAATTTGCAGGTGAGCAGTGCAGTTGTAACGCTTCTGGTCCAGGCAGGGGAGGGTAGTCATACATTGCTGATAGATTCCTCTGAAAGGAGCATGGGCAGATGTGGGTGGGGCAGCTGCACGGGAAGTGGAACCCAGGAAGTCAAGTGCTCCCAAAGGTCTGTGACGGTCTCCTCAGAGCCTTGGGCACCTACCTGCACTTATATGATGATGAGGCTGAGGCACTGCTGGGTTGTCATTGCAGGCAGGTGCGTGGGTATTGTGGTGTGCCCAAGGCTGCAGAGGAGGGTAGCATCACTCCACTGGAAGTTCTTCCATCCCATTAGGATGACACAAGGCCTACATGCCACATTCTGCTGAGGTCATGATCTAGGACCAGCTGCAGATGCCTTGTTTCCCAGGGAAAGGCAGGAAACCCCATCTCCTCTTTTAGGTAGAGGTTGGGCCCTACTCTGTCACCAGGACTGTCAGGCAAAGAGAGGAATACTTCCTTTCTCCCCTCTCCCTTCCCCATCCGCTCTGGGTGCTAGGACAGGCACAGCTCCTAAACTAGTTCTGGTTTGGGGACAATCCATGCTTAGATGTTGCCGTTTCTGCAGAAGTTGCACCCTGGGATGGCTGCAGCTAGGAACATCTAGTTCAATGATATCCTCATTCACTGTAGAAAAGTGGAGCGCTGGATTTGCCATGATAAGTTTTGCAGTGGGTGGCACACATGCTGTGCACCCCAGAGAATTGGTTCTCTCTGCTGGGGAGAGTAGCGTGGTGGTATTTGACTCTCAGCCAGTGCTATTTGGGCCTGGAGATACTCCATACCTCTTTTTCTGTTTCCTCTTACCTGATATTTTTGCTGCTAAGGAAAAGTTAGCATATCTGAAAGTATTCACTGTTTGCTGATGTGCTAGGTCCTGAAACTGAGAAGTCTCTCCTGCACAGGATTGCAAGTTACAAAGCAGAATTGCATTGCTTTTTCTATTGCAGAGAGTAGAACCAGCATATTTGAGCTTACCTTCCATACATTGTGAAAAAGGAACTTATCACATTAAGCCCAATGGTCTGTGTAATGGTTCTAGGGGTTGCTCCTGGCTAGGTTGCCTGGTTGAACCCTTTCTGTCTGGACAGCCTCAAGTTCCGTGGCTGCCTCAGTCGCTGGCAGAATCCGTCAGTGGGCGTTTCTTGAACCTCTTCCAGCATAGAATCTGTTTGACGCCCAGTCTCCTCCTACTTTGCCTGCGCGGAAGTCTTCTGTGCAAAGTGGGTGTGGGCAGCGGAGTACCCATGCCCTCTGCGCTGGTCTCCGGCGAAGAGTCCTGGAGCCACCTCTCCGATTCCCCCATCTGCCCCCCTTCTCCACTGGTGTTACGCTGATTTCCTTCCCCAGCGGATGGGCTGCCTCTCTCCCTACTGGGACCCTCTCCCCCATCCCTCTGGAGCCTCCTCTCCGCCTCCAGCTCCGATGGCAGTTCCCTGACAGTCTGTTTTCATCATGAGACACAGAAGAGATACTTTGGTTAGCCACTTTAAGTTACTACATGGGCATACTTCCTTCCATTCTCTTCTTACTCCTTGCCCTTCTCTCAGATGCGTCCCTCTGGATTTTTATTCATTCCCTCGTTCTTCTAGATTCCCCTGCCCTCCACTTCTCTTAGGCCTATCCTTCTCCTGGGCTGTTTGAATTGCCCTAGCTCTCTTTAAATCCTAAGCATCTGAACCTCTGGCAGACTGCAGCCCTCCTGCCTATCTCTGACATGAAGACAGCTCTGCCAATCAGGCTTCGTTGACTTTGCCACCACAACCTCCCTGGTTGCATTACAATATAGATTAACAGCCAGAAAACTAGCTTTTCCATTCCTTCACAGAATCTATTCAAGATATCGACATTTTATTCGCTGACAGCTCTCCCCTGAACAATTAGAATGGAGTGAACATTGATTGCATCACAGCCCCTCCACAGTCATCTAGGGGAGAGGTTTGCAGGTGACAGCTGGCAGCAGTTTTTTTATCCTTTGTATCATTTCTGTTTCTGGTGATAGCTTCACCTCTCTACCCATTGGCTTGCCAGATCTTAGCCAGGAGGCTTCGCCTCCCACCTGAAGGATATTGTCATGAAGCACTGGTACTTCTCAGGGGCTTGAGTCACAGAGCTGTCAAGCCTGGCCAGATGAAACTGTGGCTTTTCCTGCTCCCCGTCAAGGAATTGGCAGCACTTCTGAACTGAGCATCTCTTACCGATATAGACAAGACCACTGTGCATGGGGAGGGAAGCTGGGAAATGAGAGGCCTGCATGGAAGTGTTTGGGGGAACAACACTCTGTGCCGAACAATCCAGGCTGATAGTGTGCCAATTGCTTCCTTCAATTTTTAACCAAGTGCATGTTATACCTGTATACCTGAAGGAGTGTCTCCAGCAGCCTGGAAGCTGAGGTCCAGCTCCGACGGCCTTCTGGCAATTCCCTCCTTGTGAGAAGTGAGGTTACAGGGAACCAGGCAGGGGGCCTTCTTGGTAGTGGCACCTGCCCTGTGGGACACTCTCCCATCAGATGCCAGGAAATAGGCATCTGCTTGACTTTTAGAAGACATCTGAAGGCAACCCTGCACAGGGAGGTTTTTAAATGTTTTTGTGTTTTAATATTTTGTTGGAAGCCACCCAAAGTGGCTGAGGCAACCCAATCAGATGGGAAGCATATTAATAATAAAGAAGTAGTAGTAGTAGTTATTATTATCATCATCATTATTGGTAGTAGTAGTAGTAGTAGTAGTACTTTAGAATAGCCCTGCAGAATTCAACCAAAGGTCTGTCTAGTCCAGCATCCTGTTTCCTAAGCAGAACATGAAGTCAGTGGCCCTCTTTCTCCTCCTTATTGTCTGGCAACTGGTATTCAGAGACATGCGGTTTTGGATTCTAGAGGTAGCTTGTAGCCAGTAATGGCTTCCACACATGGATCCTGAGGCAGCTGACAAAGAGGAGATAAGAACTTATTCTGATGCACTGAAAAGTTACTGCCTCCTCCATGACATTTTAGGATAGTTTGGAGTTGGACTGCTCCAAGGCTAGCTGATTTCTCTATAGCAGTACTGTGGTTGCTTTTCACTTTATATTTTCTTTTTTTACAATTATTTTAACCAGCCATTAAGGTTGAGTAGGTCCAGAAGTCTAAGCTTATATTTTTGATAAACAAAAGTTCATTTAGACTTAGTGTTCAGTTATTTGGTAGGTACATGTTTACAAAAAAATGTGTGTGTGTTTATTTCATTAATTGATTGGCTTTTGGGTGACTCGCTATCATGTCTCCTTGGTGGCTGAGTGGATTGGTCTTACAAAGTGGGCCATCCCTAGTCATTGTTCCTGCCTCTCTACCTAACCCTGATCTCTCTCTCTCTCTCTCTCTCTCTCTCTCTCTCTCTCTCTCTCTGCTCATCTTGTTCTTTAGAAACCCTCCCATTCTCTGGTGAGGAGGATGTTGGTGACCCTGAGCCCTTGAAGTCCTTGCTTTCCCTGCTGTGGAAAAACAAAGCACCCAACTTTGCTGCGGAGAGGCGATTCAACGCTGCTGCAGCATCGACTGAGCCATACTGCGCCATCTGCACCCTCTTTTATCCCTATAATCAGGTAATTCTGCAGCTTCAGTAGAGGAGCAAGCACACAATACCCCGAGGTCCCCTCAATCAGCAAGCAATTTCTTTAAATACCTGTAATCCTTTAGAAAGGTGTGTAAGGGTTTTAGAAAGCTCTTAAGTCCCCTGCGGAAGAACCATAATTCTGGCATGCTTCACCTTTCTAGCTTTGGGTGGAGAACAGTAAGTATGTAGGTGTCTCATCTATTGATATCAGCGTTTGAGATGGCAGCTTTCTTCTTGGTCACATTGCATGCCAGCAGTTATGCAGATGGGTGTATGCTTGATTTATTATTATGCACCTCCAGTTGAACTGGTGGTGGTGATGATAATATCATCAATATCATTTGTGGGTGACCTCAGTTTGCTTCCAAACTAATAGGCACTTGGTCATCTGATTCCTGATTAGCCAAAAGTTGCAATATGTCCCTGTTCCAGTCTGCCTTTCCCAGGATACTCAATTCCATTACCCTTCCCAACCATTTCCCCCTTCCAGTTCACATAACCCCACTCTTCCCCAGCAACAGCCTGTGAGCATTCTGTGGCCACTTTCAGGGGAGTTCTCTACCCATATAGGGTTCCTTCCCCCCTAAATCTTTGTTGTACTTCGGCAGGCTTTGGGGTCCCCCAAGCCTGCTGATACCTCCCTCGTTAAAGCCAAAGCAGCAGCAGCACCCCCAAACATACGGATCTACAGTGTCAGCCTTGGCTCTTGACACGTGTCAGATTGAGATGGGCTGCTCCACTTTGTATTGTACGCGTGTTATACCATTTACTTTGTGTGAAATTTCACTGCAAATGCTAAACTAGCATATCAGGCAGCCAGTCAGGTTCTAGCCCAGCCTTCCTCCCGCTTTGCCAGTTTTTTCTTTCTGCAAGTTTGAAAAGCATTTTTTAAAAGTATGCACCTGTAATCAGAAATTGTTCTGTCTACCCCCTCAGTGCTCTAGTGCCTTTTTCTGCTGCACATGCAGACTGCACCTTAGAGGGAGTTGTTTAAAGATGGTCATATTATGGGTCAGTCCTACATACAGGTATCTGACTTCCAGCTGTTCAGAGGAGGAGCCGTTTATAGTACCACTATCTCCTTGGCCCTTCAGGTGGCAATCGGTAGTAAAATATTTAAGAGCTACTGATCTTTAAACCATGGCAGGATGTGGAAGAACTTGGTTTTTTTAATTGGCAGGTAACTGAATTGACGCGGGTAACTGAAAAGGGACGCGGGTGGCGCTGTGGGTTAAAGCCTCAGCGCCTAGGGCTTGCCAATCAAAAAGGTTGGCGGTTCGAATCCCCGCGGCGGGGTGCGCTCCCGTCGTTCGGTCCCAGCGCCTGCCAACCTAGCAGTTCGAAAGCACTCTCAGGTGCAAGTAGATAAATAGGGACCGCTTACTGGCGGGAAGGTAAACGGCGTTTCCGTGTGCGGCTCAGGCTCACCAGAGCAGCGATGTCACGCTGGCCACGTGACCCGGAAGTGTCTGCGGACAGTGCTGGCCCCCGGCCTCTTGAGTTGATGGGCGCACAACCCTAGAGTCTGTCAAGACTGGCCCGTACGGGCAGGGGTACCTTTACCTTTACCTTTTTAACTGAATTGAAGGATGCAATTTAGGGCTCATGCCTCACTTTGTACAGCAGGAATTGGAAGGATAAATGTAACACTCTTTTCTCCATCATGTTGGGTTTAATCTCCCTATCGTCAGGGTAAATAACATATAATATTTGTGTATGTTTTCTGGGCACAGTCCAAGCTTCATTGATTAACGGAAGCGGTTGCTGGCATTTCAAGATTTGGGAAGTTCTGTTTGCGGGGGCGGGGTGTGTGTGCTATTTTTTTTCTTGGCAACAGCCAAGTGTTAAGCACTTACTAAATGCACCGCATCGAATCATCACTACCTTTCGTTTCAAAAGTACATTAGGAATCAGACCACGTAGGACATGGGCCAGCCAAAATACTGTACAGAACTCTTTGCTCTGGAGGTGGTATAGCTGTAACATTTATTGAGCTGGATGAAGCCCAAAGACCAGCCGAGCCCAGTGCTCTGTCTTCCACAACAACCAACCAGTTATCCAGGGGGAACCAAAAGGAGAGGAATGCAGCAATAGCCATCTGTGCTTGACCTCCAGATTATCCGTGGCCTTAAACTGATTAGGTAAAGGTAAAGGTACCCCTGCCCGTACGGGCCAGTCTTGCCAGACTCTAGGGTTGTGCGCTCATCTCACTCTATAGGCCGGGAGCCAGCGCAGTCCGCAGACACTTCCGGGTCACGTGGCCAGCATGACAAGCTGCATCTGGCGAGCCAGCACAGCACACGGAACGCCGTTTACCTTCCCGCTGGTAGGCGGTCCCTATTTATCTACTTGCACCCGAGGGTGCTTTCGAACTGCTAGGTTGGCAGGCGCTGGGACCGAACGACGGGAGCGCACCCCGCCGCGGGGATTCGAACCGCCGACCTTTCGATTGGCAAGTCCTAGGTGCTGAGGCTTTAACCCACAGCACCACCCGCGTCCCCTTAGGTAAAGGTAAAGGTACCCCTGCCCGTACGGGCCAGTCTTGCCAGACTCTAGGGTTGTGCGCTCATCTCACTCTATAGGCCGGGAGCCAGCGCTGTCCGCAGACACTTCCGGGTCACGAAGGTAAACTGATTACCTTCAGGTTAATGTAAAATTTGTTTCCCAGTGATAACCTGCCAAGGAATCCCACTGCATCATATAGTATTGTGGGAAGTTCATTTCACCTGAAGTGGGAACTACGGGAACCAAGAGGAAGTCCTAGCTGCACCCAGTGCTCGCCCCCCCACCCCCCACCCCGCTTCCTACATCATAACACATTGCAGGGAAATGGGTTGCAGGAAGCAAGCTGCAAGGAGGAAAGGCCTATCTACTGTAATAAATCTCCTCAATCATGAGGGTCAACATCCACCCCCAGCCGAGCCTGGCCAAAAAACCTCTGGACACTTCAAGGGACCAAATGCAGGGAGCAAACAAAGTGTTTTTATGTTCCTCTTGTGAGCTGTCTTGAGACCTCTGGTTGGCCACTGCTGGGAACAGGAGCTAGAATAGATGGACTATCAGTGTGATCTAGGAAGACAACACTCGCATTTTATTTATTGGATTTCTGTGGCACCCTTCAGCTCAGTGACTGACAGACCAGCTTACAATAAAAATCATAAATAGCCAATAAATGACAATGGGTAAATAAGCTGAATAAAACCAGTGTCTATAACTCCTCAGGAAATAAAAGCAACTGAAAATGAAAATATCTCTGCTTGGTGCTAAAAAGATATGTACATAGGTGTCAGGCAGGACTTCCCAAAGAGAGAATTCCATAAGCCCGAGTAGCCACATAAAAGAAGATCCTCTCTCTAGTTGCTGCCTGCTTCACCTCAGATGCCTCCAAAGATTACTACAGGGCTTGTTGGCTTGATGCAGAAGCAAACACTTTGTTAGATAAACAGGTCCCAAGCCTTTCCCAGCCTGGTGCCACAGACATGTCGTTTGACTACCAATCCCATCATCACTGACCATTATCCATGCTTATGGGGGTTGGGAGTCCAACAGCATCTGGAGATCATCATGCAGGGGAAGGCTGGTTGAAGGCACTTTGAATTGGGCTCCTAAAATGATCAGGAGCCAGCAGAGGTCTCTCAACACAGACAAGATGCATGTCTATTGACTGGTCCCAGTTAATACTCTAGCAGCTGCATTTTGTACTGTGCTGGACGGTGCATTGCAGCCATCCAATCTGGAAGCAGTGAAATAAGTATAACAATACATATCTATGCTAGTTAGTAAATGACAGATTTAAGGACTGTAGTTGTAAGAGTATTTTGCAGAGTTTTGGGTTTTCAAAAGTGATTTTTAACCAGAAAAAAAACATTTTTTGCGTGTTTTATTTCCTAGTTGCCACATGGAGCTTTTGTTTCTGTTGTAAGAAACTTTCTCGACCTGCTCTTCCAATGCAGAACAGCAAGATAAAAATATACCGTATTTTTCGCTCTATAAGACGCACCAGACCACAAGACGCACCTAGTTTTTGGAGAAGGAAAACAAGAAAAAAAAATATTCTGAATCTCAGAAGGCAGAACAGCAAGAGGGATCGCTGCGCAGTGAAAGCAGCAATCCCTCTTGCTGTTCTGGCTTCTGGGATAGCTGCACAGCCTGCATTCGCTCCATAAGACGCACACACATTTCCCCTTACTTTTTAGGAGGGAAAAAGTGAGTCTTACAAAGCAAAAAATACGGTACTTAATTTTCCTTTTAAGGATTTTGGCTTTTTGTTTCGGATTTTTAGGAAACAGGCTTAGATAATTTTACTTTCCTTTTGGAGATTTTGAGAATGTTCTATTTATGGCAGTTTTTCAAATTTTTATTGGGGAGGGGGTTTCTTTTTTCATTTTTCTAAAATGAAATGGATAGCAGGAATTCTGTTGTTGAAGAAAGCTTCAAATTACCTAAGCTTGCACAAAGCAATTTCATCCAGTGTAAAAAATGATTAGAAGCCAAATATGATATGAAAGGTATTTTAGAATGTATTGAGAAAGAGAAATCCATTGAGGATAGAGCCTCAGAGGAGTAGGAGCAGCAGAATAAATTGGCAGGGTCTATCATTCTGGATGGTATTTCAGGTGCCCAAGTGGTTCACGCAGAGAGTGGTGACGTATCAGCTCAGATGATTGAAAATTTGCAAAAAGCATTTGATTAGCAAGCAAGCATTCACGCCGTGCCTGGGTGAGATATTTATTTAATGTATGGCAGATGAAGGTAACTCCAACTATATGGAGTTGGCGGAAATGACTGGCAGAATCTGAAACCAGGGAGAAGAGTTGGTGGAGGAAGATTGGAAGAAGTTTAAAGACTATTTACAGAAATATTATAAAATTAATGAATGTTAGAATGATGTTGGATCGAGGTTAAAGGGTTTTTAGTAACAATGGGATGAAGGAATATGGAAAAACGGAAGGTTAATAGACGAAAAGCTAAAGGTATAATATACTAAGATAAGGATAAGGGAGAGGGAAGGGATTTGCTGAATAAATAATTGAACTGGAATACAGAGAGGGGAGGTGTGGGGAGGTCCAGGAAATAAGCAAACGCAAGATATATTATGAAAATTGAATTGTCTTTATTTCTTTTTATTTTTGTATTTTTCTTTTTTCTTATGTGAAAATCTTAATAAAATATTATTTTTTAAAAAAGATAGATTTATTTAATGTAAAGCTTGAATCCAAGAAGGACCAACAGTCACATGACAGTGTTCCTATCAATTATTGAAAAACTAGAAATTTCACAAGACAAAATGGATGAGGAACAGAAAGTTTGCAATTTCCTGGGGACACCAGGACCTAAATTTCAAACAATTGCAACTCTCGTGGGTTATAAGTCAAACTTAACGCTAGGAAATGCGATTGGGCACCCGAAAAGGAACATGTGGAGAAAAGAGCAAACTCTTCAGCCAGCAGTGTAAGACGCAGTGACTCAACTATGTGTCCCAAAGGAGAGCCAAGGCTACAACCAGAAAAATGGTTTGCTTCAAGTGCAACAAAGAGGGACACATCTCCAGATTTTTTGAAGCCGTGAATTCAGGAAAATCCCCTGCATTTACGCAAGCAAGCCAAAATATGGGGAGCAAAGAAAAAGTGTTGTCTTTTGCAAGGGAAGAATGTAACTGTAAACAGTTATGGCACAAAATCTTCTTTGCACGTGAGTTATGATAATAATTTCTTTGGAGGCATTAACAATATTAACCCATTAATGGATTGCAATATTCCCATAAAGGTATCTAGTGCAAGTTCAGGAAGCTTAAATCACAAGCTAAATAATCAATTGAGAGAGAATGTTGCATGTTGAACTGCAACGTGCTTAGTGTGTCTACCTTGGACAGAAAAGGTTTCTGTGTGCATTTTGAAAATGGAAAATGCTGGGTAAACGAATGCATATTGGTTCCAGCATGGTTTATAAACATAGATCTAAGGGAGGACTTGGAATGCCAAACTTACAATTCTGCTATGCGACATTTCAAATTAAATCACTAATTCCACTGATTAGGGGCCAAATCAAACTCAGGCCCCCCCTGCATGCCAATATTTCAAGCACTTTCCTTCTTAAAACTATCAGATTTGGTGATAAAGGGAATTGATAACCCTTTTCTAAAAACAGCAGTTATGACATGGAAAAATCAAAGGAAAATGTTGGCCGCTGAACCGTCTCCATTAATTCCCTTTCTAGACCATCCCACCTTTATTCAAGAAGACAAATACTGGCAATATAAAGAATGGGGAAATGGACATATATAGAATTCGAGTCCTAATATACAAAGACAAAGCAAAAGTGAAAGAAAGGCTAAAGAGAAAGCTAAAAGACCTACATCCTAATTGGCTTCAACTTCTCCAGTGCTGCTCATTTGCAAAACATTTAGAAGAAAGAGGGGAAGGATTTCATTCCCTCACAATATTTGAATCAAAGTATATTGAAACCAAAGTATATTGGTTTCATTGATCTATAGTATACTTGCGGAACACAAATTGGGGAATGTCATTGAGTGGGATGGCATATAGAGGACCTCACCCTTAAGAACTATCTCATCTCACCTTCAAGAAACTTCTCTGAAGGTCCTTCTCAGGTGGCATTGTACTCTGGTTCATCTAGCCAAAAACAGTAAACCCCTCTGGGCAATGTATATAGGACATAATATTGAATGGGCAGCATGGGAAAGGTTGTGGAATGTGGATTTGAAATTTACAACGTGTGGTGTGATAAAATTCAATGAAAATTATGTATAGATGGTATCTGACTCCCAGTAAATTAGCAAAAATGCATAAGTCTGAATCCAATACCTGTTGGAAATGTAAAGAGAAGGGGGGTACCTTTTTCCAAATGTGGTGGTCATGTAAGGTAGCAAAAGCTTTCTGGGAAATGATTTATAATGAGTTGAAAAAAAGGTTGAAGATCACTTTTGTTTAAAAAAACCCAGTAGTTTTGCTTTTAGGTATAATTGGTGGACAGGTACCCAAAGAACAGGAAGAATATATATTTATGTATGGTACTATGGTTGCCCGAATGATTTATGCCCAGAGATGAAAGGCGGAAACAGTTACAACGAAGGAAGACTGGCAATTGAAATTGACGGGAGTATGCAGAAATAGTGAAACTTACCAGAAGAATAAGAAATCAAAAAGAGAGGTTTTTTTAAAAAAAATAATACTATTTGAAGATGTAAACAAAGCATTAACAGGATTGACATAAACATGTGCAGTAAGAAATAATTAAAAGGGAATACAAAGGGAATATTAGTAAAGAGGTTCGAACTGGATATGCAGTAACAAAAAGATGTAAGCTAAGTAACTGCAGAAAGGAGAGAAATGTGGATTGATTATGTAAAGACCTAAGTTTTTTCTGTTAAAATATTTATAAAATGAGAAAATGAAAAATAAAATTTTAAACAAAAACAATAAACCCGTATCGCCGCATTTGATGAAGGTGTTGTGGGAACCCTGCAACATATTTTCATGCTTGGTGGGAGGAGGAGGAGGAGGAGGAAGAAGAAGAAGAAGAAGAAGAAGAAGAAGAAGAAGAAGAAGAAGAAGAAGAAATTTTTATAGCGCCCTATAG
The DNA here is from genome assembly GCF_965153285.1 of Podarcis tiliguerta. Taxonomy (NCBI): domain Eukaryota; kingdom Metazoa; phylum Chordata; class Lepidosauria; order Squamata; family Lacertidae; genus Podarcis; species Podarcis tiliguerta. The sequence continues at coordinate 9,007,700 of NC_139551.1, read as the reverse complement.
GTCTCAGGACTGTTCATAGGACAAAATCACAATATAGAAACTCAAAATACATAATCAAAACAAAAACAACCTAATAACCCCTACTCCAGCACATTTTAAAAGGGCATTGGATGTCAATCACCCAAAGGAACGTTTTTGCCTGGTTACGGAGTTATGGACTTAAGAACAGGAAAGGTCAGCGCAAGACATATGGTTCATTTTGATGAGCCCAGCAGAGCTGATAAGAGAGGAGCGGTAATAGATTATTCTGAGCAGTCCAAGGAAGACACGCAGGACCTCATATACTTTCCTGAATGATATATAACAGTTCATATCTGCCTTCTGCTACCACACCACCTGGCACAGATGATGAACAGGAGGAAGAAGCAGAGGAGCAGATTCCAAGTAGCACTACTGCCAGAAGGGATGAGATGGAGACTGATGACGAGATGCCTAAACAGGAGGATGAAGAGGATGCAGATGTGGCTGCAGAGCCCAAAGGTCAGTTGTTAATTGAGACCCAACAAAGGTATCCTGGCTCCACAACTGTCCTACATTGCAAGGTTGGCATGTCCCCTAGAACCTTCCACCTGGCCACTGAAGCTTGCCTGTGGAAGGATGCTACACAGGAGGAGTTTGATGCACCAGAACAAGACCTGGAACCTCACCAAGCTGCTGCTTGGGAAGAAGGCAATTGGAAGCAAGTGAGTATTTAAGGTGAGGCAGGGTGCAGAAGGGTAAGTCGAGCACTACAAAGCAAGACTTGTAGCAAAAGGCTACTCGTAAATGTATGGAGAGGACTTGGATGGTACTTTCACACCTGTGGTGAGGTACACCGCCATTAGACTGCTTTTAAGCATAAAGGTAAAGGGACCCCTGACCATTAGGTCCAGTCATGACCGACTCTGGGGTTGCGGCGCTCATCTCGCTTTATTGGCAGAGGGAGGTGGCGTACAGCTTCTGGGTCATGTGGCCAGCATGACTAAGCTGCTTCTGGTGAACCAGAGCAGCACATGGAAACACCGTTTACCTTCCCGCCGGAGCGGTACCTATTTATCTACTTGCACTTTGATGTGCTTTCGAACTGCTAGGTTGGCAGGAGCAGGGACTGAGCAACGGGAGCTCGCCCTGTCGCGGGGATTTGAATCGCCGACCTTCCGATCAGCAAGTCCTAGCCTCCGTGGTTTAACCCACAGCGCCACCCGCGTCCCACTGCTTTTAAGCATACTAGCTTCTAAACAAATGGACGTGAGACGTATAAAAGCTGCATTTTTGCATAGCAGAATCTCAAAGAACAGCCCAAAGGTTTCGTCAAGCCAAAGGAAGTTCATCTAGTATGCAGACTTCAGAAGGGCTTTATGGAATGAAACAAGCTGCAAACGCATAGAATGAGAAGTGGCACAGCATGCTCAAACAGCCAGGATATACGCGAGGTCACACAGACAAGTGTTTGCACTCCTAATTCAAAAATGGACAATTTTCTTATGCTTTGGCATTTGTGGGTGACTTGATCATCACAACTAAAAATTTCCAAGACAATTTCCAAGTCATGAGGCACTTAGCCAAGGATGTGAAGGTGAAAAATCTTGGGGAAATTTCCTATTACCTAGCTGTCCAAATTGAAAGAAAGGAAGATGGATCTTATCTTCGAAGCCAAAAGCAGGTGGTCATTGAATTGCTTGACAGTCTAAATCTGCAAGAAGCCAACCCAATAACCATACCAAGGATTACTGACTTCCTAAAGAGTTGAAACGAATCTAAACTCTTACCAGACAACCACCAGTACAGGTCAGCAGTAGGGGAACTTTTATATCTGACCATGACAATGAGACCAGACATTGCAAATGCAGTGGGAATCCTGAATAGGAAAGTGCGTTCCCTCACCAGGATGGATTGGACTGTTGCGAAGAGAGTTTTCAGATACCTAAAAGGGAACCATGAATTGTAAACTTAAGCTGCCAGCAGATTGCAATCCATAACTAGTAGGTTACACAGATGCTGATTTGGCAGGAGACACTAAGGATTGCAAGTCAACAGGTGGGTTCCTCTTTTTGTTTAGAAATGATCCATTTCTTGGGGCAGTTATAAGCAGAAATGTAGCTTTGTCTACCACAGAGTTAAGATTATGTAGCTGCAACTGAAGCATGCAGAGAACTAGCCTGAATCAGCCAACTGACTATGGACTTTGGTTTGGGACTGAAGAAGCCTATTTGATTGAAGACAACCAGACAGAGCTCTTTTAAGCTGTCGTAGAGCAAGAAATTCTACATGAGAACCAAGCACATTAGGGTTGAGTAGCACTGTGTGTGCAACACGATGAAATGGACTTGTTGAATTGGCCTATTGCCAAACCAAGGAGATGACAGTGGACATTCTCACCAACCCTTATCGAGCTACTGAGAGGCAGCTTTGAGAACTTTCGAGTCAAGACTCTGGTTGGTTTAACAAAATTGTGCAAGCAATTGTTAAATTTTCCTGAGAAGGGGTTTGTTTGTAGGAATTTTTGCAATCAGACGAAACAATGCATATCTGTTCTAGTCAGTAAAGGGACATGGAATTTCATGCTTGCTGCCGGGGCTTCAGTTTCTTCATAATGAATTGATGGTTCTCCCAATGCTGGCCTCAGTTTGAGCCCACCTACTCTTTGCACATGGGTAAACACTATTTAAAAACAAAAGTTCCACAGTGAAAGTGTGTTGTTGTGGGGGCATTTTCCTGATTTCTCCTGCTGTCGGACAACGGAGTGTGTCTCCCTAGCAGCGCACAGTGCTGCTCTGCAGTGAACTTATAAGGAGCAGTGGCGTAGCGTGGGGGGTGCAGGGGGGGCCGGCCGCACCGGGAGCAACATCTGGGGGGGCGCTCGCACTTGCAGCTCTCTGCCCCTACCTGGCTCACTCTCTCTCACTGCAGTGCTGGCTGTGCAAATCCGATCCGAGCCGCCGGGTCGCCGCCCACTGTGGAGGGGAGGGTGCCAGGCGTGCGGTGCGGTGCGGAGTGGAGAGCGAGGGACTATCTGGGGGAGGGACAGTGCAGTGGGGGGGGGCGCAAATTACTTGCCTTGCCCCGGGTGCTGACAACCCACGCTACGCCACTGATAAGGAGACTTGGTCTCTGTTTAATCCTTTGTCCCTCGGTGCTGGTTTTGCTACCAGAAGCCTTGAGATGCCCTTCTGGAGAAAGAATCCTGCTGAAGGAGCAGGAGACAGCTGCAAGGAAGTGGGGGGAGGAACGGCGAGTCTTGCTTTTAGTCTGTCTCCTTATGCATCTCTCTCTCTTCCATCCCTTCCCCCCAAACCCTTTTCAAAGGATGTTTGGCAACTGGTGCATTTGGGTGAAAGGAAAATAGCAACAAATGTGACTCATAGCTTCACTTTTCTTGTGGGGTGAGCAGTGGCTCCTTTCTCTGCTCTCATTCGCTTGAAATAAATTCATTATTTTCTCAAGGACAGAAAGCAAAAGCTGCCCCAAACAAGTTCTGTTTGTCTTGCCTCATTGTGGCATAGCAGGCACTGAAATGGAGGCAAGAACCCTCCTGGACTCCATTTCACTGCCCCTCCACCAAGGTAGTTACAGGGCTAGCTAATCCATATGAAGTGATCTTGAATAAGCTCACTGCGTGGGGAAAATTAGGATTCCAGGCTAGTTGGGAACACAGAGAGCCAAGACATGGTTGTTCCTGATTGATGATCATAGTACAAGTATATGATCATACACATGTTGCATTAATGTCCCCTTTCCTAATGTCCTGTTCTCTCCCCAAAACCTGCTTCTCTGTCATAACTCCTTCAGAAAACAGCAGCGGGTAACCCTTTCTGCATTTACACCTACCTGCGAACCTCCTTTGCTCCTTCCTCTGAGCATGGTGGATCAAATGCTTTGCAGTGCTGGCCATGCAGTTAGCATCAAATAAATGTTGAATTGATGTTTCTCAAGTCTAATGAGACACTGCCCCTGCTTAAGCCTGCCAGATTGCTCATTCCTCTGTCTCCTCCCTGAAGGCTCATTACTGGATCTGCCCACCCAGCTTCTCCACCCCACCCCTTTCATGTTTCCTCCCTCCCTTGCTCATCCATCTCCTACAAAACCTACCATGTCCTTTTCCTTCTCCTCCTCCCCACCTCCTCCCCCATATTCTTTATCTGCAGCACGTCCTGCGGCCACCATGAACCCTTGGTTTTTTCCAGTGGTTCCACTGAAATTAGGGGACGTGTCAGATGCAGCTTTTCATAGGTCTGGCACCAAGAAGTCGTGATAAACTGTTTGCATCCTCTTCCCCACGAGTGCACCGTTGGGTGGGGCTACTCCTTAGTTTAAGAAATGTCACATCAATTAGAATCCCATGTTAAGCTGACACACAACTTTACAGGATTTTAAAATTGTGTTCTTCCTTAGTTTTTCATTGTGAGTCACTTCAGCTCAATTCAGATCTCAAGGGAAACCATGTTTTCCTCCAGTGTGAATTTCCCTACTGTGTCATTTCACTGGTGCCGTAGCGGGGGGGGGGGGGGGGGCGCTAGCTGGGTTTTTTGCCCCCGGGTGAAGCCTCCAGAGGAGCACCATTGAGGCTCCCAGCCTGTGTGTGTACGCAAATGCACATGCAGGTGTGTGTGTGCATCTTTGACCCGCATGAAAATAAAACCTATTTTTGCCCCAGTTTAGCTCGCTGCCTGTCCCATCTCCTTGTGACTGGAATAAAGGAGATTCAACCAAACCACAGCTTCCTGAGGAGCAATGGGTCAGTGTGTCTGGCTGTCAACTAGAAGATTGGTGGTTCGAGGCCCCCGCCCCCACCCCTGGGATAGTTGTGGACAGGATTCCTGCATTGCAGGGGATTGGACTAGATGACCATTAGGGTCCCTTCCAGCTCTACAATTCTTTGAGATTTACACCTGAGCTCAGCTGTGGTTTGTCTAGCTCTGGTTTGTGAGTAAACCAGATCATGAGACCACAGTTTGATCTTGACTTCTCTCTAACCAGAGTTTAAACAAACTGAAGATCCCCAAGTTCAGACGGCATGGGGAACTAGAACTTGTTTAAAATGCTTATTAAGCGTTTCCCATCTCCTTGTAGCCACAAAAGAGGAGAGGTGTGAACATGTGAACTCAAGGCTCACTGCAGCTCGTTCACATAGGGGGAAACGGGCTTTCTGTTACATCTGAACCCAGGACTTTAAGTTGTTGTGTGGTGAATGAGACAGATAAGTCACGTAAATCAAATCAGTTGGGTGGAGTTGCATTGTCTCCATAGCAAAAGGGAATGAACTGTAAAAATAAAGGGGATCATCAGAGGTTGACTTGTCTATTTAATTGCTTTCCAGACTCTCTGGATGATGAGCAAGCTCTACTCAGTAGTAATTTGTATCCCCCCCCCCCTTCTTGTAGTTGGAAAAAGAGAGAGCCACAGTCGCCCCTGGAGGAGAAAGCTCCTCGCTCCAGCCACCTCTGAAGTACGAGCAGAAGACCAAGCCTCTGATTCCTGAGATGTGCTTCACCTCAAGTGGCGAAAACACAGAGCCCCTCCCTTCCAACTCCTACATCGGAGAGGATGGAAGCAGCCCCCTGATTTCCTGTGCCAAGTGCTGCCTGCAGGTCCATGCCAGTAAGTCTACGCTGCGATTCTCTGTTGTGGTTGTGTTTTGGGCCCAGCCCTTCCTTTCTTTTTGGTGGCACCAGAACTTCTGTCGATCCTTCCCCCTCTGCCCTGCAGCATTGCGTTGGAGGAAAACACCCTCCACCTGTTGCTGCAGCACAGGTGGCCTGGTAAGAACAGCCACCTGAGAGCATCCCTGGGAGGGATGTACCGTATTTTTCGCTCTATAAGACGCACCAGACCACAAGACGCACCTAGTTTTTGGAGGAGGAAAACAAGAAAAAAAAATATTCTGAATCTCAGAAGCCAGAACAGCAAGAGGGATCGCTGCACAGCGAAAGCAGCGATCCCTCTCGCTGTTCTGGCTTCTGGGATAGCTGCGCAGCCTGCATTCGCTCCATAAGACACACCGACACACCGGAAAAAGGGAGTCTTATAGAGCAAAAAATACAGTAGATTTCCAAGGAGGTCTGTGCATGCTTAGAACTAGAACTGCCTTTCTCTGGGTTTCATTGCCCCCTCCCTCAACCATCACAAAGCACAGAGGCATCGAAAGCTGCCTTAGATAGTCCACATAGCCCAGGTTGGTCCACTGTGGCTGGCAGAGAGGTCTGGGTCTTGTAGACACAGAGAGGTCTTGTTTCCTGAAATGCAAGGGGGTTCGACTAGAAGACTCTCAGGATCCCTTCCAACTCTACAATTCTATGCTTGCACTTTCTACCTGATATTTCCAAATGGAGATGCCAGGAACCAACCCTGTGATCTTCTGTCTGCAGAACAAGTGCTCTGCCACTTATGCTATGCTCCTTCTCCCATCCTGTAACTTAATGTCACTCTTTTGTCTTCAACCGATTGTCCTTCATCTTTCTGACCTCTGGTTAAATGTTCGTCAACCATGAGCATTTCTCCTGCTGCCGCCTTGTTTCTTCTCTGTGAAGTTGGCTCAATTACCATATTTTTCGCCCTATAGGACGCACATTTTCCCCTCCAAAAATGAAGGGGAAATGTGTGTGCGTCCTATGGGGTGAATGCAGGCTTTCGCTGAAGCCTGGAGAGCGAGAGGGGCCGGTGCGCACCGACCCCTCTCGCTCTCCAGGCTTCAGGAAGCTCTGTGCAACCCTCGGGAGACCGGCTCCGAGGGTTGCGCAGAGCTGCCTGCAGTCCCGGGCTCAGCGCAGCTCTGCGCGGCCATCGGGAGAGGGGCGCGAAGTCCCGCCGGGCTCCCGGTGGCTGCGCAGAGCTGCCTGCAGTCCCGGGCTCAGCGCACTTCTCCCCATCGCCAGCCCCACAAGCTCGGGGGACAGCGGGGAGGCGGAGCACGCCTTCCCACTGTTTCCCGACCTGGTTCTTCCAGCCGCGCACCTGGGGGGGAAATAATTTTTTTTTCTTTAATTCCCCCCCCCCCAACAAAACCTAGGTGCGTCCTATGGGCCGGTGCGTCCTATGGAGCGCAAAATACAGTATTTCTTGAAGCTATACCCTGCCATCCCTCGCCTGTCTGCTCAGGCTGGCTGTCAGTGAGCACAAGCAGCATTTCACAGACTCTGTTTCATGTTCTTTGGGAGCCTCATGACTACTGAGACTTGAATCTATTAGTATTGTTGTTGCTGCTGTTGTTATTAATACCCCGCCCATCTGGCTGGGTTTCCCCAGTCACTCTGGGCAGCTTACATCACATAAAAAATTGTAAAGCATTAAACATTAAAAAATTTCTGATATAGGGTTGCCTTCAGATGTCTTCTAAAAGTCAGATAGTGATTTATTTCCTTGACATCTGATGGGAGGGTGTCCCACAGGGCAGGCGCCGCTGCTGAGAAGGCCCTCTGCCTGGTTCCCTGTAACCTCACTTATTGCAGTGAGGGAACTGCCAGAAGGCCCTCAGCACTGGAACTCAGTGTCTGGGCTGAATGATTGGGGTGGAGACGCTCCTTCAGGTATACTGGGCCAAGGCCATTTAGGGCTTTAAAGGTCAGCACCAACACTTTGAATTGTGCTCGGAAATGTACTGGGAGCCAGTGTAGGTCTTTCAGTGTAGGTCTTCAGTGTAGGTCAGGTCTGGTGTTATGTGGTCTCAGTGGCCACCGCCAGTCACCAGTCTAGCTGCCACATTCTGGATTAGTTGTAGTTTCTTGGTCACCTTCAAGGGTAGCCCCACATAGAGCTCATTGCAGTAGTTCAAGCGGGAGATAACCAGAGCATGCACCACTCTGGCGAGACAGTCTGCGGGCAGGGAGGCTCTTAGCCTGCGTACCAGGTGGAGCTGGTAAACAGCTGCCCTAGACACAGCTCCATGGACAGCTATCAGTTCAAAATGACTCCCAGGCTGCACACCTGGTCCTTCAGGGGCACAATTACCTCATTCAGAACCAGGGGTCCCCCCCACACCTGCCCACCCCCTGTCACCCTAAAACAATACTTCTGTCTTGTCAGGATTCAACCTCAATAGCCACCAACAATCCTCCAAAAACCTCCAGACAATCCATTAAGGTACCTATTCCTTGAATCACAAGGTATAACACAGACTGTGACATCTTTGGGGATAGCTATCCATGTTTTGGCCAGTTTGTGTTTAAACAGCAGGACGTAAACTTTTCAGTCCTGCAGGATTGTTTTGCATAAATTGGACATTTTGCCTTTTGGTCGACTTTTCTCTCTTGCTCTTTGTTTCCCACTCATGGACCTGGGACCTGCATGGAGGGCATGTGCCCCTGTCCCGGAGCTGTGGCCTAATAAAATTTGTTCCTCCTTAAGATGTCATTTCTGAAGTTGCCATTGGTCTGCTTCCCCTTCCCTTCTGAGCTCTTTTTGGGCAAGTGGGAAGAGAATGGAGATGTGAGTTTTGGGACTAAGGAGTGTCTTCAGACTCGAGCAGACACTTAAGGGTTTTTAATTTTACGGAGAGTATTAAATGAGGAGGGAAGGGGTGGGTGTACCACGTAGACACCTTACTCATGTATTCTTTTGCGAAAGTTATCAGAGTGGGGTTTGTGGCGTCCTTCCCAGGGTGTCCTCGGCATACTGGGTATGGATTTCTTCCTCTCTGGCTTATCCTTCTATAACCCTTGTGAGGAACAGGCTCTGGTGCGTATAAGTATATGCAAACAGTCCTTCGCAAGAAACCTTGAGGGCATCTTCCAACAGAGATGCCAAAGCAAAATATTTGAGCAATAGGTAGCAGCCGCAGTTCCCATTTGAAAGCAAACCCCCAAGAGAAAAAGAAGCCAGGCCCAAGCCTCTCTGCCTCACCCCAAGCAAGGGTTGGGAATGTCACCTGCCATAAACCAAAGGGCATTTTTTTATTTATTTGTTTCAGATGCTCAAGCCTCCCTTCTGATGTTTTCTGGTTTTCTGTTTATAGATTGGGCTCCTGGCAAGACAGTATCTATTAGAGGAGAGTCCATTATGTTATTGGGTCTTTTCCCCCCTCTGACACATCCATTATAGGCCGGCCTCCTTCAAAGCTTTCAGCCTGAGCAGAATGGTTAATTTGGAAGGCAGAGAAGGTCTAGGAAGGACAAGGGAAAGTTTCTGAAACATCTCTTTTTTATCAAAGGTTTCTTAGTTTTCAAAAATATGTGCATGGCCTCTTTTTTCAAGTTGTGCTTTCTGTGATCAGTTTCCTTCGTTGTGAGACATTAGTGTTGCATGCAGTATTCAGTTGGGAAGGAAAGAGCGGGAGGGTGAAATGGTGAGTGGGGTGAGAATGCTTCTATTTTTCTACTTAGTGTATGTGTGGGGTTTTGTGTCAGCATCACTTGTATGCGCGTTCTCTTACTATTTGCTTGTTATATTTCCTTGGTGGTGAGAGAGGTTGGGGGTGGCCAAGGGTGTGGTTGGTTGTCTTTGGTTGGCTGTAATAATAATAATAATAATATTTTTTTATTTATACCCCGCCCTCCCCAGCCAAGGCCGGGCTCAGAGAGGCTTACAAGCAATAATAAAAACAAGATGAATGATTACAACTTAAAAACAAAAGTAAAATACAACATTAAAATAATGGAACATTAAAATATTGAAATGTAGCCTTATCGCAGGAGGAGAAGGAAAAGAAAAAAGAAAGAGAGGGAGGGAATCAAATTGGCTCCAAGCCAAAGGCCAGGTGGAAGAACTCTGTCTTACAGGCCCTGCGGAAAGAAATCAGATCCTGCAGGGCCCTGGTCTCATGAGGCAGAGCGTTCCACCAGGCCGGGGCCAGTGTTGAGAAGGCCCTGGCTCTGGTTGAGGCTAATCTGACTTCCTTAGGGCCCGGGACCACTAGGGTGTTGCTATTTATGGACCTTAGGGTTCTCCGTGGGGCATACCAGGAGAGGCGGTCCCGTAGGTACGAGGGTCCTAGGCCGTGAAGGGCTTTAAAGGTCAAAAGCAGCACCTTAAACCTGACCCTGTACTCCACCGGGAGCCAGTGCAGCTTGAAAAGCACTGGGTGAATATGCTCCCATGGCAGAGACCCCGTGAGGAGCCTCGCTGCAGCATTCTGTACCCGCTGGAGTTTCTGGGACAGCTTCAAGGGCAGCTCTGCGTAGAGCGAATTACAGTAGTCAAGCCTGGAGATGAGATTTGTTCACGTGTGTGAGTGTGGGGTGTATGTGTGGAGTTTTGGATGAGGTTAGCAAGGTTGATTCCTCCTGTGCTGCTCCCTCCCCATGAACCCACAGTATATACGGTCCCTGCATCTGTACACACCCCACCAGAGTCATAAGAGATGTATTCTATACCAGCCCATGGCTCTCCAGAAGGGACCGTATGGGAAGGAGATATGGCTGCCTTGCCGTAACTCAGAACAGGAGCACTTTGCCCTGTGGCATTTTGTTGCAGGTTTCACCGGTTTTACTAGTTCCGTAAGAGATATCTGAACTCAGTATATAAAATGCAGTTACAGTGGTGCCTCGTAAGACGAAAAGAATCCGTTCCGCGAGTCTTTTCGTCTTGCGGTTTTTTCGTCTTGCGAAGCAAGCCCATTGACGGAGTAGCGCTATTAGCGCTATTGGCACTTTAAGGGCTAAAAACGGCTTTTTAAGGCTTGGGGGATTAGCGGTTTTGCTGCTAAAATGCTTTTAGCAGCTTAGCGATTCAGAAAAAGGGGTTTTGGAGCGAAACCCCCCCCCCGAAAATTTTCGTCAATTTTCGTCTTGTGAAGCAAGCCCATAGGGAAATTCGTCTTGCGAAGCGCCGCTGCAGACGGAAAACCCTTTCGTCTTGCGGGTTTTCCGTCTTGCAAGGCATTCGTCTTGCGGGGCACCACTGTATTTGTCATACTTTGAAATGTTCAAGAATGGTCACAATCCATCTAATCTAGCCAGGCTCTTTTTTTCCATACCTTTTAAGAAGCAGAGCTCGAAAACCACACTGTGGTCGTTGCAAACACTCCCCCCCCCCCGCCCCGCACAATCAATACTTCCTTATTGTCTCTCTCCCTCTGTTTGCATTTTGTTTTTAGTTTGCATCTTTCAAAAAATGCATCTGCTCTTCCAAAAGACCTATTCTTCCACCCTCTCCCCAAATACAGAAGCGTATTTTTCTGTGCTCTCTTGAAGCAAGAAATCGATGTTGAAATTTCACAGTCTCTTCACACAGCTCTTTTGGACTCCATAAATATTTTAATTAAAGACAACAGTTTCCATTTTGCTTTCCTGATCAGCTTTCTGAAGGTGTGACAACCGAGGTCTTTCTTTTTCACAAGGTCTAGATTAAATCTTCTGCCTCCCCTGCCCTCGGGTGTGTGTGTGTGTGTGTGTGTGAGAGAGAGAGAGAGAGAGAGAGAGAGAGAGAGAGAGAGAGACTTCAAGGAGACTATGGGCTTTACATTATTGACTTAACCACTGGCCCATCCTTTCCCTTATGGGGATTATATCTGCCTCTGTTAAGTAGCTGCCTTTTATGTAACTCAAAAGGCTTCTGCATTACCTGAAGGTTTATTCTCTCCCCACCACCGAGATTGTAGAAATAAAGTATTAAAGTACCTCACCCAAATATCCTGTTGAAAGAGAGAGAGCGGCTGTGACTTACTTGGAGCCTTTCACTTTGCTTTGGCCCTTCTCCTAGAGTTAAATCACGTAGAACCAGAGTGGGGAACCAGCAGCACCCGAAAGCCATGCAGACTTGTCTGTTAGCCATGGAGACTGAGGCTGAAGGGCCACTGATCAGTGGCAGAGTTAGCTGCGTGGACGCCCGGAGCGGTGGCCATGCCGTGCACCCGGGGCAAGCTGCACGGGTTTGGGGGGGGGCAATGTGCCACGCACGGCGGTGACGGAACGAGCCCCCCCCCCCCGCGGTGTGCTTTTTTGACACCCCCCTCAGAGATGACACCCAGGGTCGGCCGCCCCCACTTTCCTACACCCCTGCACTGGATTCCCCACCCCTGATGTAAAGCGGGTGTTTTAAGTCATTGTGCGCACAGGGTCGAAGGGCCTGCCTCCTCTTTTATCTATTAAATATGAAATGCCCTTGTAAATTTCTTTTCTGGCCATCTGAAGTGCAGAGATGTGCGTAGGGCACCAGTGGTGGCTGCTTCTCAGCTGCGGAACTCTCCTGTCCCGAAGGAGGGCCAATGCCCTAGCTTTTGAGCTTCTTGCAAAAGCATTGTGAAATGTTTTTTTTTTATTTGGGCTAGCATTTAGAGGGGAAGATTTTGGATGGTAGGGAGGAGAGAAGGCGTAGTATTCATCTTTTGTCTGTTTTTATTAGGTGTGTTATTCATATCTTGTTCTGAGCACCAGAAATGAGTGAGCCAGGCATGCGGATAATTCATTAGCTGAGCTTTGTGCACACGATGGTTTTCCCTTCCTCTCTCTGAGCCTCTGGTTTTACTAAGATGGTTTCTTGCATTACTCCCATGGCATCAATTCTGCTCCTCGAAGAGCCGAAATGTGAAATATGTGCCTGGATTTTTAGTGTTGCTTTCTATTTATTTCAACCTGATGCTTTTCTATTTGTCACAGGTTGCTATGGGATACATCCTGACATAGTGAATGAAGGCTGGACCTGTTCCCGGTGCTCAGCCAATGCATTGCTAGCGGTAAGTCAAGCCTTTTTGGAGGACATTGGGGCAAGGCTATAACGTGCACGTCCCAATTTAGGGTTCAAGCTTAACTTCATAACCATGTGGGCTATAAACATACTGCTTGCTTGTTTTGTTTTAAAAGATTTTCCAGACGCTACCTCAATAGACATGCCCCTAGTATGAAAACGTTTGGACTCTTCCTTGAAATGTCTTTTTTCTTCTTTAATTGCTAACCTGTTTTTTTTCAATATTGTGCCTGTAGGATTGCTGTCTTTGTAATCTCAGGGGAGGAGCCCTTCAAAGGACCACAGATGGAAGGTATCTAGAATACAAAAAATATATATATAAAATAAAATAATTTGCATGCCTCGCAATCCAGCAGGATTTTATAAGTTTATAACAAGAAGATCCTCAAAATCCCATTGCTATGGCTACCTTTCTAGGTGGACTTGGATTTGTTATTTCCATTTGCAAAGTCTCTTGGGTGGTTTAGGCTACCTTAATCTGTGTGATGCCTTTTTAACTCTTCAGGGAGATTTGCAGCTAAGCTTTCTGTTTAATATTTCTGTTTTGCATTTTTATTTTTAAGTTAGTGGCGCTGTGGCTTAGCAGTGGCAGGGCCATTTTCTTCCTCCCCCGGGGACAATGGGGAGGGGTTAAGCAGGGGAAAGGGCCATTCTCCAGAACTAGGCTGGGGGAGCTGTGGCCCTCCGTATGTTCTTGAATGATAATTCTCATCTTCCCTGAGCGTTGGCCGCGCAGGCTGAGGCTGGGAGTTGGGAGTCCGACAGCATATGCAGGGCCTCATGTTCCCTATTTCATGCTTTAGAGACTGTAATGGTTCTAGGGGTTGCTCGTGCGTAAGCCGGTGCAAACACCTGGCTGGGTTGCCTGAGTGAACCTTTTCTGTCCGGACAGCCACTCACCCGTGGCTGTCTCAATCGCTGGCAGAATCCGTCAGTGGGCGTTTCTTAAACTTCTTCCAGCAAAGAAGCTCTTTGACGCCTAGTCTTCTCCTTCTCTCTCTGCGCGAAAGCCTTCTGCTCAAGGAGGGCGTAGGCAGCGGAGGACCTCTACTCTCCCCGCTGGTCCCCGGCAAGGAGTCATGGGACCGCCTTGCCGCTTCCCCCATCTGCCCCCCTTCTCCACTGGTGCTACGCTGATTCTCTTCCCCCAGAAGATGGGCTGCCTCTCCCAATCCCGGGACGCTCTCCGGAATCCCTCTGGATTTTGCTCTCTCCCTCTGGCACTGATGGCAGTTCCCTGACAGAGACTTCTCCCAAAACTTTGAGAAATAAACGTTGCAGGCATTCAACTAGTAACTTCTAAAGTGAGACAGGCTGAGGCACAGCACCCACCTTTCTATTGCGAGGTGTGCCAGAATTGTTGTTTCTGTAATAAGTGCTCCTAGATTACTGGAGAGCCGATTAGTCCAGTTTCATTGCTGCCAGTGAGCTTTCTGCAGGGACCAGCAACTGCTAGCCTACGGGCCACGTGCTCCATGGACCATGAAGAGAGTAGCTTTTCATTATTATTATTATTTTCGTTTTCGTTGTTTTGCAGGTGGGTCCATGTAATCTGTGCAATCGCTGTCCCTGAAGCCCGCTTCCTCAATGTCATTGAGCGCCACCCTGTAGACATCACTGCCGTTTTGGAGCAAAGGTGGAAACTGGTAAGGACCCATCAAAATGGGTAGGAAAAAGGGGGAGCATAACTTGAAAAGTGATGCAGGGTGTCAGCCTGCTGAGAGCTCTGGCAGACTTTGGCTTGGAGGTTAGGAGAGGCTCTGTTATGCTGCTTAGTTTCTCCCTCCCCCTACAAAGGGGGCTTTGGTTCATGCTGTGGAGGTAAAATGCATTCATTATTCAGGCCAGAGTGACGGCTCTGAATTGATACACAAGCGATAAATTGTGTGGAGCTAGCTCCTTTATGGATAACCTGACATTTCCAGCTCGCCGTCCTCTTCATTACCCACGCTTGTAACAGCAAATTAAAAATCCTTTTTTTACATGGGACTTGCTTGTACTGCTTAATGGGCCTCCCCAGAGAAATCTGTTAAGTCCTCTGCAGCTGCCATGAGGCTTTACGGCTTGTCCCATCCCTTTGTCTGCTCTGCATTTCCTTGCTGTTTTGAATAGCAGTTTCACAGAATGTGTTTGGTCTGGAGTTTCTGCCTTTTTATTTTTTATTTTTGCATGAACCATGTTACTAGCCCTTGTTTTTTCAGGAACCGCATGCACTGGCCCATATGCAAGTTTTAGAATCTAGAGCCTTAAAATGCAAACACGCACATACACACATAAACACAAATCGGGAGACTTTTCAGCTGCTCCCAATAATCCCTTCATTCCTTGGGTGGTGGGATGAGCAGATCTGAAGGGCTGGGCAAATCATGGTATTGAGTCTAACTATGGCACTCCACATAAGGAGCTGTGCTGAACTGCAGCAAACAGAAATGAAGAGGCACAGTCCTCCACCTTGCTGCAAGAATCTGTTGAAAGAATCCTTAGCTCAGTAGTAGAGCACATACTTTGCCTCTAGAAGGTCCCTCGTTCAGTCCTCCATTACAGGGCTCTTATCAGGGTCTGGGAAGATCTCTGTCTGTCTTGGAGAACAGATGGGGTCTGATTAAGGCACATGAAGAAGGCCTCTGATGATGATTGTCCAGGTTGGTTCATATGGGGAGAGGCAGTCCTGAAGGTACTGCAGTCCTGAGCCATTTAAAGTTTTATAGGTCAAAACTAGCACTTTGATTTTGGCCCGGAAACTGATTGGCAGCCAGTGCAGTCAGGACAGGATTGGCATTATACGCTCAAATCGTCTTGAGCAACTTGGCCAATGAATTCTGCAGCGGCTGAAGATTCCTTCAGAGGCAGCCCCATGTATAATGCATTGCAGTAATCTAGCCTAGTTATTGAATTCTTGCTCAGGTTGTGCAGCTCCTCGTGCCATAAAGAGAGAAATAGCTCCCCCCCCCCTTTTTTTTTTTTTTTTGCATTGAAAACTTGAGTGGGTTAAATAGACCGGGCTTGAATTAGTCTCAGTGGGAAAGCGAATCAGGCAAGACATCTTGCAGAAGATGAGCCCCCTGCCGCAGTTAACTAGCTTAAAAGCTAGAAACCAGGCACCCAGATCCACTGCTTGTTCTCCTTTGCACATTTCACCACGCAGTGACAGGAGGTCTTTTAAGGAAACACTCAGGCACAACTGTTTAGCTGCTTCAGGGAAAAAAAGTTCTGTGAGCTGGGTCTTGCTTCGAAGAAGGAGCAGATGATGATATAAAGGTCAATGAGGCTTGGGATCTTATGTGGCAGAACAAAGAATTGGGCAGAGGGCAGGGAGAGCATATTGCGATAACAAAGGCTTAAGCAGACAGTTATCTTGAGTTTAGAAAAGACAGGTTTTCTGTCTTCCCTGCATGTAGTGTCACCTGGGACTAGGCCTGTTGTTTCCAGAATAAAGGCTGAAAGCTAGAGAATGTGCCCAGGTCTACCCAAAGACTAGGGACGCGGGTGGCGCTGTGGGTAAAAGCCTCAGTGCCTAGGGCTTGCCGATCGAAAGGTCGGCGGTTCGAATCCCCACAGCGGGGTGCGCTCCCGTTGTTCGGTCCCAGCGCCTGCCAACCTAGCAGTTTGAAAGCACCCCCGGGTGCAAGTAGATAAATAGGGACCGCTTACCAGCGGGAAGGTAAACGGCGTTTCCGTGTGCGGCTCTGGCTCGCCAGAGCAGCGATGTCACGCTGGCCACGTGACCCGGAAGTGTCTCTGGACAGCGCTGGCCCCCGGCCTCTTTGAGTGAGATGGGCGCACAACCCTAGGGTCTGCCAAGACTGGCCCGTACGGGCAGGGTTACCTTTACCTTTACCTTAAGGTTGGCCTTACTGGAATGAAATCTTGAGGGGGAGAAAGGTTTTTCTAAAAAGTGTTCATCAGCGTTACACAGGGGTCAGCGAACTTTTTCAGCAGGGGGCTGGACCACTGTCCCTCAGACCTTGTGGGGACGACGACTGTATTTTGGGGGGGGGGAATAAATGAACGAATTCCTATGCCCCACAAATAACCCAGAGATGCATTTTAAATAAAAGGACACATTCTACTCAGGTAAAAACAGGCTGATTCCCGGACCGTCTGCGGGCTGGATTTAGAAGGCGATTGGGCCGGATCCGGCCCCCGGGCCTTAGGTTGCATTCCCATGGCGTTGCATGTAAAATTTCACCAGGAGCAGCAAAACTGGGAGCAAATCCCATTCACAGGCAAATAGGATGCAGGTATAGACTCCAGTTGGGACACGGGTGGCGCTGTGGGTTAAACCACAGAGCCTAGGGCTTGCCGATCAGAAGGTCGGCGGTTCGAATCCCCACGGCGGGGTGCGCTCCCGTCGTTCGGTCCCAGCGCCTGCCAACCTAGCAGTTCGAAAGCACCTCCGGGTGCAAGTAGATAAATAGGGACCGCTTACTAGCGGGAAGGTAAACAGCGTTCCGTGTGCGGCTCTGGCTCGCCAGAGCACCGATGTCACGCTGGCCACGTGACCCGGAAGTGTCTGCGGACAGCGCTGGCCCCCGGCCTCTTGAGTGAGATGGGCGCACAACCCTAGAGTCTGTCAAGACTGGCCCGTGTGGGCAGGGGTACCTTTACCTTTACCCAAAGACTCCATAGCTGAACAAGGAGATGAGGCCTGGTCCCCCTGCTCAAACTCTCAACACTGCAGGTTGGGCTCAGTTGTAACTGCTAAGGGCAGGGCATGTCCACGAACCCCGTGCTTCTGCATTCACCCTGTGCCATACCTGCAAGTTTTTCATCTGATCCGATATCTACATCCTCAAAGCAGCAATACGTGGAACATCGTAAGATAAGCATACCATATTGTGGTTATTGCCGGTATGCCAATTTAGGAACCGAATGGACTTTATCTCCTTTATCTACCATCCATTGGACTTTAATTTCTCTTGATATGTTCTGTTTGCATGATGTGTTGGTCTATGGAATTACACTTTGTGAGATATTATAGGTTGAATTGTGTTTGAAATGGAAGTCACATAGTCATTGTTACATTGTGTGTGTTGTTACCAAGAGTGTAGAATTTGGCATATGATTAGCAGCTGTTCTTCCCTCTCCCTCCTTGGGGGATTTTAAGCAGAGGTTGAATGGCACAGATGCTTTAGCTGAGTTTCCTGCATCGCAGAGGGTTGGACTAGATGGCACATGGGGTCCCTTGCAACTCTTCAGTTCTGTGATTCCAAAGGGCCACTTTGATAAGACACACACAGCCTGCTGCCAAGGTTCCATTGACCTCATCACTGTTCTTAGCTTGGGGGGACCAGATTTGGCCCCAGAGTTTCTAGTTGCTGACCCCTTGACTAATATTTGATTTTGATGCTGTGTAATAAATGCTGATATGGCACAGTGAAGGAAGACAGCTGTCTTCACCTTGCTATTTCTGTTTGATTCACAAATTTTGTTAGCTGGGCGGTGGAGGGGGTCCTTCCTTTAGGGGGGGGGAAGGGACCTGAGCTGTGGCCCCGCCACACATGTCAGGTATCAAGGCCAAGCTCTCCTTTGCCATAAGTGCAATGTGCCGCTTGGTTTATCAACAACACCGTTTGTGTGGCTCCTGATTAATGGGGCTTTGCGGGGCCCGCATCTGTAAATTATTCACGGCATACAGATTCGGAATAATTAGCTGTCATCTTCTCTGTGGAATGCATGAAATGTAGCTTCCATCATGAGGCAGACAGGCCATTTCTTACTCTTAGCGACGATGGTGGCGATGATACGATTTTTCAACGTGGCTTTATTTCCGGGATCTGTTTGTAGCCGCATGGTTTCTCCTTTGCTCCCTTCATCTCATACCTTTGAAAGATTTCTGCTGCTTCTTCCCTGGTAACATTTTATCTTGCGAGACTGATAATGGCTAAGGGAGATGCTCAGCTTCCTCCTCCTTGTCTGACTTGTCAGGACGCATTTATGGCAGACCGAGTCTCCTCCTCCCCCTGCTTTGCTGTGTTGTTAACTTAATTTGCTAGAAAATTGGTTTTGAGTTGCGTGGGTTGAGTGACCGGAGGCGGTGATGAGAGGCCGTACGTGGATGAGTGGGTGGTTCTAGATCAGCAAGTTTCAAACGGTGTTTCAGGGAACCCCAGAAGTTTTTCTCAATGAGAAGAAAAGCAGGCAAGCTCCTGGGGTCAAGGCAAGTGACATGGTCCAAATACTAGGGTTGCTGAGTTCAGCAGCCAGGGATCCAGAGGTGCACAGTGTGAGTTAGTAGACATTTTCCATAGTGGGAAGATAGCGGGGCTGCAGGAATGGAGGTGGAGGTATCTACCGTATTTTTCGCTCTATAAGACGCACCAGACCACAAGGCGCACCTAGTTTTGGGAGGAGGAAAACAAGAAAAAGAATATTCTGAATCTCAGAAGCCAGAACAGCAAGAGGGATCGCTGCACAGCGAAAGCAGCAATCCCTCTTGCTGTTCTGGCTTCTGGGATAGCTGCGCAGCCTGCATTCGCTCCATAAGACGCACACACATTTCCCCTTACTTTTTAGGAGGGGAAAAGTGAGTCTTATAGAGCAAAAAATACGGTATTTTAGCAGTGTGTCTCACTTGCAAGTTTCTCAGACTGAGGAACTGAGCTTGGAGCAGTAGCCAGGCTCCTACTGGCTCCTCCGGTCTGGATGCACCAAGAAAAGCTACAGTACAGTGTCTGGCCATTCTAGGGGTAACACATTGTTGTGGCACTCCCAAGCAGTGGCGTAGCGTGGGGGGTGCAGGGGGGGCCTGCCGCACCGGGCGCAACATCTGGGGGGGGGGGCGTGCTCGCACTCGCAGCTCTCTGCCCCTACTAAAATCCACGGGTTAGGGGGCGCAAATTACTTGCCTTGCCCCGGGTGCTGACAACCCACGCTACGCCACTGCTCCCAAGAGCTGCCCTAGTCTTTCAGAGAACAAGGAGTCTGGGCCTGGCTAACAGTTTGTTTCCCGTTATCCATATTTCCCTACCCAGTGTGACGTAGGTGGCGCTGTGGTCTAAACCACCGAGCCTCTTGGGGTTGCTGATCGTAATGATTGGCCGTTCAAATCTGCACGATGGGATGAGCTCCCGTTGGTCTGTCCCAGCTCCGGCCAACCTAGCAGCTTGAAAGCATAAATAACACTGCGAGTAGATAAATAGGTACAACTATGGCAGGAAGGTAAGCAGAATTTCTGTGCACTCTGCCTTGCACAGCAGTGTCCCATTGCGCCAGAAGCGGTTTAGTCATGCTGGCCACATGGCCCAGGAAGCTGTCTGTGGACAAACACTGGCTCCCTCGGCCTGAAACGAGATGAGCGCTGTACCCCATAGTCTATTTCCGACTGGACTTAACTGTCCAGGGAACCTTTACCTTTTTCCTACCATGTGTTGGGTACCACACACACACACACACACACACACACACACACACACACTCGATGTGATTCCCACCCCCCCTTTTCGTGGTTCCGTGTAAAGTCATTTTCGAAACTGCATCTCCCACTTTACACCTTCTTGGTAGTGGCGCCTGCCCTGTGGAACACCCTCCCTTCAGATGTCAAGGAAATAAACAACTGTCTGACTTTTAGAAGACATCTGAAGGCAGCCCTGTTTAGGGAAGTTTTTAATGTTTGATGTTTAATCGTGTTTTTAATATTCTGTTGGGAGCCGCCCATAGTGGCTGGGGAAACCCAGCCAGATGGGTAGGGTATAAATAATAAAATTATTGTTGTTATTATTATTACTTGGTTACTCTCTATTTTTCTTTTAAATTAACCTTTTAAGTGCTTGTTTTTAGATTAATCCTGCTAATGCCGTTTAGTTGTTTGCAATCGTTTTTGAGATAGTGTTAGATACCTTCTAGCATGTGGTCTTGGCCTTGTCTGACCCAGCTGTTGAACCCTTGAATGCACCCCAGAATTCCCTGCACAGCCCACATCTTCCAGGGCAGACATGTGGAAAGAGTTCCTGGAAAAGAGGCCTTTCCCAGTGCTGGCTCATTTCAGCTTCAATCAGATCTACATTGGAAGCCATTCCAGTTGTCTCTGTCAACACTGAAAGGTGGCACCGCTTATTGCATTTCAGAAAGGAGGAGGTGGGCTGGACCTTTGGGTTTTGCACCACCCGGCCTTCGTTTGCCCCTGAGCCAGCCTTTGCCGCAACTTGAGATGTAGTTGCTCTTAATATGCCTTTCGATCACTGTGCAAGGTCTGTTCAAATGCCATAGTGACAGCTAGTGGTCAGATGTCTGAGAATGACAGGCATGATGGAATCATCTGACCACTAGCTATATTGAAAGGTATTGAAGCAGTATAAGGAATGTTGGATTGTTTCTTCCAATAATGGGAAGAAGGAAGTCATAGTTCAAGAAGAAATTGGACAAGCTGAATAAATTTTGGGGGGTAAATTATTTTGATGTAGCTATAGGGTGGAACTTTTTGAGTTTTTTGAGGAACAATTAGTACATGGAATAAATCTGCTACAGTGGCTGACATGCTATATGAGTAATGTTTTTAGTGGTTGATATATTTTTGCGTATGTTCCTGTATTGGTCTGGCATGTAGTTTTGACGTGTTTTCATTTGTGCACATTTTGATACTCCAGTTTTGAAAACAAACACAAAATGCCAGGGTTGGGGGCCTGTTGTGAGGTGTGTGATCAAGTCAGCCAGTCAATACCAATGAAATCTCATTATTAAATTGCCAATACCCAAATCCCTCCCTGATTAGAACCAAGTGCTGATATATATGACATGCCCTATAGTGGCACCTGAAGGGAATCTTCAGCTTCTCTTAGCTCAGACTGCAAAAATGCAAACGCAACACGCTGGCTAATAACTGTTAGTAAATATATAATTATCAGTATGATGTCATTCAAAATACATGAATAAGCCACTTCAGAATAATGTATACTGTATTTTTTGCTCTATAAGACTCACTTTTCCCCTCCTAAAAAGTAAGGGGAAATGTGTGTGCGTCTTATGGAGCGAATGCAGGCTGCACAGCTAACCCAGAAGCCAGAACAGCAAGAGGGATTGCTGCTTTCGCTGCGCAGCGATCCCTCTTGCTGTTCTGGCTTCTGAGATTCAGAATATTCTTTTTCTTGTTTTCCTCCTCCCAAAACTAGGTGCGTCTTGTGGTCTGGTGCGCCTTATAGAGCGAAAAATACGGTATATCATACAACACATCTCACAAAATATACAAGTAACTGCAAGTTGTTATATGTGTCAGAGTCAAACAAAGGTTCAAACAACCAATGAATAGCGAGGAACTCCAAACTGTCTCTCAAAAGAAGACATCTCTCCAAAGTCTCAAAAGGACAGTGCATCCGGAATAGTTCAACTGTTTCGGAATAAAGTCTTCATCAGCTAGAAATGGAATTGCAAGCAATGAACGACAACAAAACTGAGAGCCTGTATGTAAGATATACGGTAGAACAAAATATAGAAAGAGGTACATACCGAATAATTATCAATGAGATATACATACTAGTGAAGATCATACTAGTGAATTCAGTGCTCATCACAATTGTTGTAGACAATGTAAAGAAACTTAAAGCAACAGTACGTCAATTCTGGCATTACAATGCAAAATGTAATGTGAAATGACAGACTTAAAATCGAACAGATTTGGATAGTATACAATGGATTTTACGTAAAACAACATTCAAATAAAACAATTGAAGTCAGGTTCTGAATTCAACCTCCCCAGATATTTGGATTTAAACAAATAAGTGGGTTTCTTGTTGACGCAATAACCGCTCAACGTCTTGCCCAGCCCCGCATATACGTATCTGCCTCTGGGCTGGCAATTCATGGATGAAGACAGGAGACAAGCATCACCCTTCCAGTAAACCCAGCTATATAATACTTGAATTGCAAAGGGGGGCTGAAATGGCAGGGCCTCTCATAGGTTTACCTCACGGCTGATGTGAAATGTGGCCTAGCCCACACCCTAACAGCAGTTTCCTCTGCAAAGCAAATTGTTCCAAGAGGTTTGAACATGTGAGCCAAGCTGCAGGTGGAGGCACAAGCATAAGAAGTCAAGTTAAAATTGCCAGAAATGTCCGTGGTGATGGGTAGCTCTGTGCCATGCAGTGACACCAACCTTTATTCCTTCCCCAGAAATGTGTGTACTGCCGGAGGTGGATGAAGAAAGTCTCAGGCGCCTGCATCCAGTGCTCTTATGAGCACTGTTCCACCTCTTTCCACGTCACCTGCGCCCATGCAGCAGGGGTGCCAATCGAGCCAGATGATTGGCCTTATGCGGTGTCCATCACCTGCTTCAAACACAAAGCGGCCAGCCACATGGTAGGTCTCCTCGGTGGCTTATCTCTTTCCCTTCACTCCTATCTTTCTCTCGTTTTAAAGAAGCCTAATCTCGTTGTTCTTTTTAATCTGCCGCTCGTAGATCCCATTTTCAAGGGAGGTATCGCTGGCCCAGACGGTGATTACAAAGAACCGGAACGGTCTCTACTACCGGTGCAAAGTGATTGGCGTGACAACGCAAACCTTCTACGAAGTCAATTTTGAGGATGGCTCCTACAGCGACAACGTTTACCCAGAGAACATTATTGTAAGTTAGAATAGGCTTCAGGTGGAAAAATATTCTATAGGTCTCTTTGCCATTCTGGAGGGTGTGTACTACTTTTCTGCTTACATGGCCGTGAGTCTTGTTTCTATTATTGCTAAAATAAGAATTCTGTCTTCTTGAGTTAGATTTAAAACAAAACAAAACAGAAAAGATAGTTTGAGCTGAAGATCTAGTATGGAATTTATGAATGGCAGAAAAAAATTTGCTTCTGTTGTACCATCCAAGGAAGAGTGGCTTCACAAGTTTCGCTGGTAAAACTTGCAGAATATGTGTATTTACGAGATCAAGAAGTTTGTGATAAAAGATGGTTTTTATTATATACAGTCGTACCTTGGATCTCAAATGCCTTGGCTCCTGAACGAATCGGCCACTGGACGATCGAAACCCAGAAGTGACTGCTTGGTTTTCAAACGATTTTTCGGAAGCCAAACGTCTGGCGCGGCTTCCAATTGGCTGCAGGAGCTTCCTGCAGACATTCAGAAGCCATGCTTTGGTTTTCGAACATTGTGGAAGTCGAACGTACTTCCGGAATGAATTCCGTTCGACTTCCAAGGTATGGCTGTACATCGGCTTATATAGGGCCTTGTCCACTGCTCTCATAAATCGGGGCCTGTTAGATAAATGAGAGATGAAAATTGATAGAGGTGTGTGTATTCTCTCTTGCTATATATTAAAATTGTAAAGCCGTAATCGTGCTGCAGTTTGTGTGGCCACCTCCAGCATGGTGACAGAGCGGCAGGCAAGCAAACAGCGGAGTGTGGTAGCAAGCTGTTTAAAGTAGAGCGGTAGGCATTTCAGAGTGTGGTTTGGCAAACGGCTTTCTGAAGACCCTCCTCCCTTCTGTTAAACATTGCTTCAGTGGAGAGGCGCTTCAGGTGGGGACGTCTGGGCAGTGGCGTAGCATGGGTTGTCAGCACCCGGGGCAAGGCAAGTAATTTGCTCCCCCCCCCCCCCGCTGCACTGTCCCTCCCCCAGATAGTCCCTCGCTCTCTCTCCGCACCGCACCGCACGCCTGGCACCCTCCCCTCCATAGTGGGCGGCGACCCGGCGGCTCGGATCAGATTCGCACAGCCAGCACTGCAGTGAGAGAGAGAGAGTGAGCCAGGTAGGGGCAGAGAGCTGCAAGTGCGAGCGTGCCCCCCCCCCCCAGATGTTGCACCCGGTGCGGCCGGCCCCCCCTGCACCCCCCACGCTACGCCACTGCGTCTGGGATAGGCAAGGAGGGAGCAGGATATCAAGAAAGGAGGGATTGGCCCAGGTGTGGGAGAAGGGTTGGCAATGGAGTTCGCAGGTATGCGGGGTTGGCAAGCAGGGATGGCAGCATATTTTGTGTATGCAGTTATTTTAAAAAACCAAGCTGGGTCAGACTAAAGGCCCCTCTAGCACTGCATCTTGTTCTCACACGTGGCTAGTCAGAGGCCTGTGAGAATCCTGCAAACAGGATCTGCACAAGCATCAACTTGTAGTCATGGGCTTACCGCCTCTCATCCTGCAGGAAGTATGTAGACATCATGTCTGGTAGCCTTTACAGCAGCGGTTCTCAACCTGTGGGTCCCCAAATGTTGTTGGACTACAACTCCCATCATCCCTGAGCTCTGGCCTTGCTAGCTAGGGGTGATGGGAGTTGTAGTCCAACAACATCTGGGGACCCACAGGTTGAGAAAGGCTGCTTTATAGCCTTATCTTATCATTTGTGCTCGGGGTCTGCCCTTGAAAATCCTGTAAAACGTGTCTGTGGGTGCTTGCCTGATACAGCCCCTTCCCAGACTTCCTTAGTTGAACGTGTTATGGTGCCAGCCGTTTCTGCGTGCTCCCTTCCCTCCCACAGTCCCTCTGACTTTCTTCCCTGACTTGCCTCTCAGAGCAGAGACTGCCTCAAGATGGGGCCACCCGCTGAGGGAGAGGTGGTTCAGCTGCGGCTGACGGATGGCATCACTTACCAAGCCAAGTTTATTGCTGCCCAGGTCAGCCAGATCTTTCAGGTAAGAGCCCAGCAGTGCCTTTGCCTTTGCCTTCCAGGCTAGATACTTTTGCTAGCAGAGAAATGGACTTGCTTCTGGAATTCAAAGATGGACTGGTGACTTAGAATCATAGAATCATAGAGTTGGAAGAGACCACAAGGGCCATCGAGTCCAACCTGCCAAGCAGGAAACACCATCAGAGCACTCCTGACATATGGTTGTCAAGCCTCTGCTTAAAGACCTCCAAAGAAGGAGACTCCACCACACTCCCTGGCAGCAAATTCCACTGTCGAACAGCTCTTACTGTCAGGAAGTTCTTCCTAATGTTTAGGTGGAATCTTCTTTCTTGTAGTTTGGATCCATTGCTCCGTGTCCGCTTCTCTGGAGCAGCAGAAAACAACCTTTCTCCCTCCTCTATATGACATCCTTTTATATATTTGAACATGGCTATCATATCACCCCTTAACCTCCTCTTCTCCAGGCTAAACATGCCCAGCTCCCTTAGCCGTTCCTCATAAGGCATCGTTTCCAGGCCTTTGACCATTTGGGTTGCCCTCCTCTGGACACGTTCCAGTTTGTCAGTGTCCTTCTTGAACTGTGGTGCCCAGAACTGGACACAGTACTCCAGGTGAGGTCTGACCAGAGCAGAAGACAATGGCACTATTACTTCCCTTGATCTAGATGCTATACTCCTATTGATGCAGCCCAGAATTGCATTGGCTTTTTTGGCTGCCGCTGAAACACCACTTCCCTGGAGTGGTGTTTCCTGACGAATGTGCTGCTCCTCCATGTTCTGCGGAGAACCATATGTTAGCAAGCAAGCCCTGCCTTTGTTCCAGCTGGTGGATTCAAACAGGGAAAGCAAAGCTGAGAGGGTTATGCCCTTTAAACTGGAGCCATCTTGATTCACAGCGCCATCATTTCCCAATTGGAAATACATCACTTAAGAGGAATAGTGCATACAACCAAACAGTGAACAGAACGAGAACCCATTTTCTGGGGCTAAGTAGCCTTGTGTCAGGGAACTGCCATCGGAGCGGGAGGCGGTGAGAGGGCTCCCGGATGATGGTGGAGAGGGTCCTAGTAGGAGGAGGGATAGCCCATACGCTGGGGAAGGAAATCAGCGCAACACCAGTGGAGAAGGGGAGGAGATAGAGGAAGCGGAGAGGTGGCTCCAGGACTCTTCGCAGGAGACCAGCGGAGAGGGGACAAGTGCTCCTTTGCCCACACCCACCCTGCGCAGAAAGCTTTCGCGCAGGCAACCGGGGAGGAGACTGGGCGCCAAGCAGCTTTTATGTTGGAAGCGGTTTAAGAAACGCCCACTGACGGATTCTGCCAGCGACTGAGGCAGCCACGGAATACAGGCTGTCCTGTCAGAAAGGGTTCAACCAGGCAACCTACCCATGAGTAAAGGCAACTTACGCACAAGCAATCCCTAGAACCATTACACCTTGTTTAGGTTTAGAAGGAAGGATGGTTGGCTGGCCCCACAGAGGTTGCGAAATGTAAGGTGGAGGTCCGGCTGTCTGATGGCCATTCTCATTCCCTTCTGTAGGTAGAGTTTGACGATGGCTCTCAACTGATGGTCACAAGAGGCAATATCTACACCCTCGAAGAGGAGCTTCCCAAGAGAGTAAAATCACGCTTGGTAGGTATCTCAGGGCTACTTTTTACAAAGCTGCTGTTGCTGCTGCTTTGAATTGTTTTCCAGGACAGTTGTTGCTGCAGTGGAGAGAGGTCATGTCTCCTTTCTAGTTACAGTGGTACCTCGGGTTACGCACGCTTCAGGTTACAGACTCCGTTAGCCCAGAAATAGTACTTGGGGTTAAGAACTTTGCTTCAGGATGAGAACAGAAATTGCGGCGCGGCAGCAGGAGGAGGCCCCATTAGCTAAAGTGGTACTTCAGGTTAAGAACAGTTTCAGGTTAAGAACAGACCTCCAGAACGAAATAAGTTCTTAACCCGAGGTACCACTACACTGACTTTGCTAAATTGGTTACCTGTTGGCTAGGGGCAGCCTGAGGCATTTTGGCACCTGAGGAAAAATAATTTATAGTGCCCCAGCCACTCTGGGCAGCTTCTAACAAAATATAAAATAATTTGTTGTTGTTGTTATATCACCACCATTGCTCCTGCTGCTATTATTATCATCATCATCATCAGTATTATGTGATGTGAATGTGGCATTCTTCTTCTCCTTCTCCTTCTTCTTCCTCTTCTTCTTCTTCTTCTTTTTCTTCTTCCTACAGTGGTGCCTCGCAAGACGAAAAGAATCCGTTCCGTGAGTCTCTTCGTCTAGCGGTTTTTTCGTCTTGCGAAGCAAGCCCATTAGCGGATTAGCGCTATTAGCGGTTTAGCGGCTATTAGCGGCTATTAAAGGCTTAAGGGATTAGCGGATTAGCTGCTAAAAGGCTATTAGCATCTTAGTGCCTTAGAAAAAGGGGGTGGGGAGCGAAAAAAAAACCCCAGGGATCGCAAGACATTTTCGTCTTGCGAAGCAAGCCCATAGAGAAATTCGTCCTGCGAAGCACCTCTGAAAACGGAAAACCCTTTCGTCTAGCGGGTTTTCCGTCTTGCGAGGCATTCATCTTGCGGGGCACCACTGTATTATTATTACACCACCATACTTGTGACTCTATCCAACCCTTGGAGAAACTTGGAGAAATATACATAAATGGTGTATTCATTCAGAAATCTTATTAAGTGAATCTTGGGTCCACAATTGGGTCCACCAATTGTCCACCTCAGGATTAATTCAAGAGCCTTGCTCCAAGGGTCTCCTGCCAGCAAAGCTGTGGCTTTTGTGAAATGTTGTCTCCTCTCGTCTGAAAAGGGTGCTTGAGTTCTCTCTGCCTGTGTGCCTTCTGCCTTCCTCTCACACCTGTCATTCTCCTGTTGCCCTTCTAGTCGCTCAGCACTGGGGCGCCTCAGGAAGACGCCGTCCCGGGAGACGACTTGAAAGCAGCCAAGCGCCCTCGGGTGGGCAACACCAAGAGCCCCGAAGACCCTGGCCCCAGCCCCAACTACTTTGCCATCATGGAGGCCCTGCTGCAGACACCCTTCCAGCCAGGAGCACAGAGCAGCAGCACTATGTTCTAAACCCAGAGGAACAGTTGATTTAATTTTTTTTCTAAAAAAGACGCAACTTTTTAAAACATCCTTTTTCACATCCCTGCGGAAAGTAATTTAACTAGAAAACTGTGGCGTGGGAGACCCAGCCTTTGTGCAATAACTTGCAAATTAATTATTTTATTCTGTTCTCGGTGTGGACTGCAGAGGAGTTTGTCCTGCTCTGGCCTACCTCTGTTCTTCCTGGTGACGAACTTTTGAGTAGAAAAAACCTTGGGGTGGGGGGGGCGCGTTAACCTTCCGCACAGGAACTTTGGAAGAATATGTGTCAGTGGAGCTTTGTGCAGCTGAACCTTTGATTCTTTGTTTGTTTTTTGTTTGTTTTCAGTGGTTCAAAACCTGGAGAAGTGTTCACTCCAGTTTTCAAATCTGTTTTTTCCCCTCCCTTACTCTCTCAATATATATTTTTCTCCTTTCCTGTATTTCTTGAAAAGGTGCTATTTCCCTGACTACTGAAGCCGCCTTTTTGGAATTAGCAATTTATGTGTGTGACACACACACACACACACACACACACACACACACACTCTTTCTATAAAAAAGGAAGAAAAAAGCAATTGCATTTTAAAAACAAAACAATACAAGCAGCAGCAATGTAAAGTGTTTCTACTCCCCCCCCCCCCGAACATGGCTTTAAAACAAATGAACTCCCCCCCCCCCACCCCCCATTCTGATTTTCTTTTAAAAAGAATTGATGCCTGGTTTTATTGGAGGGAGGGCAGGTTTTATTGAAACGCCTCTTTTAAGGGGAGAAAATATGTTGGGGTAATGTTTGTGTTGAACAAAGAAAGTTTTCCTTTAGCCGAAATGTTTTATAATAAATGAGAGCATCACAACAGAACCGCTACTGGACAGAATTCAGTGTTAAACGCTTTCATAAAAGTCACTAGGTTGCCTGTCGCATCACCGCCACTGGGGAATTTTGTGTTGGACGTTTGGGAAGGTTGCATATTATTTCCCTGGCATTTTGTAAGCAAGGGGTTTCGGTTATGAGGCATGTCAATTGGCAGTTCTTTAGCAGGTGATGGAAGGAGGTAGTCAAATGAACTGTTACTACATTGGGCGGGGTGGGGGGGGTTGGTGGTGGTCCTGATTCTCCGTGCAGAAGAAGTTACGAGCTGCAGGGGTCATATAGCAGACATCACAGCATGTCTTGGGTCAGCTTGAACCGGTGACCGCTTGCTTTTGCTCAGATCCGACAACTTGATGGCTGCCCAAATCAACCCTTGGGGGGGGGGGTTGGAGGAGGGCGGGGAGAAGAGGTTAGCCTTTACTCTGTATACAGGGTTTGCCACATGCTTCAAATGGTCCCGAGTATGATCTGTAGCAAAAATAATTTTGCCCTCACTGCACCGTTTTCTGAGAAGCTCTTCCGTGGTTGTGGGTCTGGGAGAGGCTTTGAATTTCTTGGGGGTTTGAGGAACCAAGACAAGCAAGGTGGGGGCCCTGTTAAAGTTTCCAGCTACATTGGCCTCTGCAGATGTTCAATCCATATGTGGGAGGTGGGGGGGGGGGGTCATCCCTCGCCCTGACTTGCCTTTATGCGCTGGCTTTATCATTTGCACAAGGCAGAGAGCCCAGCATGTTAGAATTTCCACACAGGTTCTGTTAGTGCTGGCAAACATGGCATTCTGTGTCTTTTAAGTGGCAGGCCTTGTCCCTTCCCACTCCCTGGGTGTGCATCCATGCCACATGGCTTAAGCAAAGAAGAAAAGAATCATAGAATCCTAGAGTTGGAAGAGACCACAAGGGCCATCGAGTCCAACCCCCTGCCAAGCAGGAAACACCATCAGAGCACTCCTGACATATGGTTGTCAAGCCTAATGTTTAGGTGGAATCTTCTTTCTTGTAGTTTGGATCCATTGCTCTGTGTCCGCTTCTCTGGAGCAGCAGAAAACAACCTTTCTCCCTCCTCTATGTGACATCCTTTTATATATTGGAACATGGCTATCATATCACCCCTTAACCTCCTCTTCTCCAGGCTAAACATACCCAGCTCCCTTAGCCGTTCCTCATAAGGCAAAA
The DNA here is from genome assembly GCF_965153285.1 of Podarcis tiliguerta. Taxonomy (NCBI): domain Eukaryota; kingdom Metazoa; phylum Chordata; class Lepidosauria; order Squamata; family Lacertidae; genus Podarcis; species Podarcis tiliguerta. The sequence continues at coordinate 8,977,418 of NC_139551.1, read as the reverse complement.
GGAAGTATTTAAATGGAAGATTCCTCCAGGAGCTTGTAGAATCTTTTCTACAAGATGCATTCCGTAATGGACGTTGCTTTTTACCCTTCCTCAATAATGGGTGCCAATAAGATTGTCTGCCGGGTTAGCGAAGGGGAAGAGAAAGACAGGTAAAGGTGAGCTTGGAAGCCCACCAGCTTTCATCTCACAAACATTGTATCCTTCCCCCCCCCCTTCCCACACCCTCTGCCCCCCCCGGGGGGGGATCAAACCCAAAACGTTCCTGACAAACAGGATCTTAGCAAGCAGTTTCTAAACTTCCTTGCCGTGGAGAATCAGAATGCAGCTGAAACTTTCCTCTTGTGTTGTGTTCCCCTGTCTCACCCCAACACACAGAGACACACTTATTTCAAACCCACCCATGTGTGCAGCGGTTCCCTCCTTGGAAGAAGAAAACGGCATAAAGGGTAGTACTGCTTGTATAAAGGACATTTTTAAAGAACAAACAATTGTGTGTTGGTTACTGGGTTGCCATAGTTCAAGTCAGTATTGGGTGTGTGTGTGTGTGTGTGTGTGTGTGTGTGTGTGTGTGTGTGTAGCTGCCTCTTTATTTTCTTGATAATCCCTGGGAGGGGAGTGGTGCATTTGTTCAGGACGGGTTGGTTGCAAGAGAAGGGGGCATCGTGGGCTCCACTGTATGGATAAATGCCGACTGAAATATCACCATTGCTGTATTTATTGTGTATATTTAAATTGTACAAAAAAAGGAAACAAAAATGTTGTTCTCCCCTGCCCCCCCCAAAAAAATATTCAGATGGTGACCTTTGTTTCTGCTTATGCCGTGAACCTGGCTTTTCTAGAACACTTTTTCTTTTCGTTGTTTCTGTTTTATCCCCCATCCACCCCGCTTCTTCTTTTTCTAATACACTTACCAGTTTTGGAATGCTTTTGTGATCTCTTTGGGGAAAGGGCCTCCGTAGCAGGAAGCACTAGCAAATCCCTTGCCAACCCTCCCCTCCCCTGAATTCATATTTGCAAGTGGTCTGTGTGTGATACATCTCTAGCTATCTACCGGGGTTTGCGTACTCTTAAAACAATCTGGTTTTGTTTTAGTTCCCCCCCCTTCCCCCTCTATAATTAATGATGGGGAACTCGGGGATTTCTTTGGGGGGTGGTGTGGGATGGCCCAGAGTTGTCCCCTCCCTGAAGAGGGAAGATTTCTCTCCAAAATTTTGTGTTTTGTTGCTCCAAACCCAACTATCTTCTTGTCTAAGGCCAAAGTGGAGGAGAGGACGGAGCAAATTCCCATCAGAGGCATTGTGGCTTCTGAAACTGAAGGTTGCGAATAGCCATTGAACCCTAGTTGATGCAGCCTGGATGTGTCCATGCCCCATTGGAAGCCATCTGAACTGTTGGCTATCTCCACATCTTGCAACAGTGGAATGTGTCATTAGTCCCATTTGTCTGCCCTGAATACCCCACTTATCATTTTTCTTGGGACGGTCCCCAAATTCTAGCACAGCGAAGGAGGAAGAAATGCGTCTCCATGTTGCTTCACCTGTGCATCTTAATAATATCATTCTCATCGCACTCCTCCTTAGTCACTTCTAAACTGAAAAGCCCCCGGTGTAGTTGCCTGTTCCCACTGGGAACGTATCCCAACCTTCTTGCTCATGTTTGCTTTTCCTTTTCTGCACTTCTTTTCAGCTGCTGTGATGTCCCTCTTGAGACTGGGCAACCCAGACCTGGCCTGAGTAATATGGCTGTGCCACATATCTCAGCTGTTGGATGTCTCTTGTCTCCTCCAACCATGACCCCTGAGTCCTTTGCTGGACCTTGGAAGTTTTTGGCAGGGAGACTCCTGAAAGCATTGTTCTCCTCGGGGGGTGGGGCAGTTTCCAAACTTGGGAGGTCTCTTCAGACCTCAGGGTGCGGAATCTGACTCCATCCAGCCACCGGTCGAAATTCTCTGCTCCTCTTGGAGAAGGCAGAGGGCACAACATAACGCTGCTTGGCAACTCCACAGTGTACCAAACCAAGCTTGCCCTGCATAAATTCTCTATGTTGACTGCCATCATCTGCACCCTGACAAACACTCAGTTAAGTCCTGGGCTCAGAAGGCTTAGGCAGCATCTCTAGGCAGGGCTGGAAATGTCTTCTGCCTGAAACCCTGGAGAGTCGCCGCTAGTTAGTAGAGGCAATACTGCGCTTAAATGGACCCAACTCTGTATAAGGCACCCTGGGCCTACATGGGACACGGGTGGCGCTATAGTCTAAACCACTGAGCGGTTCGAATCCCTGCGAAGGGGTGAGCTCCCGTTACTCCGTCCCATCTCCTGCCAACCTAGCAGTTTGAAAGCACGCCAGTGCAAGTAGATAAATAGGTAGCGCTGCGGTGGGAAGGTAAACGGCGTTTCCGTGCGCTCTGGTTTCCGTCATGGTGTCCCGTTGCACCAGAAGTGGTTTAGTCCTGCTGGCCACATGACCTGGAAAACTGTCTGTCGACCAACGGCGTCTCCCTCGGCCTGAAAGCGAGATGAGTGCTGCAACCCCATAATCACCTTTGACTGGACTTAACTGCCCAGGGGTCCCTTTACCTTTTACCTTTACCCTGGGCTCCTGTGACATTGTCAGGTTGTGTGTCACTCGTTTCTCTGGGAGCTGTGCCAAACCTTGAGCAGTCTGGCTTCCTTGTGATACTGTCTTGGGGTCAGCAGAGGGCAAGAGGACCTGTCCCCAGTGGCGTAGCGTGGGGGGTGCAGGGGGGGCCGGCCGCACCGGGCGCAACATCTGGGGGGGGCGCGCTCGCACTCGCAGCTCTCTGCCCCTACCTGGCTCACTCACTCTCTCTCACTGCAGTGCTGGCTGTGCGAATCCGATCCGAGCCGCCGGGTCGCCGCCCACTGTGGAGGGGAGGGTGCCAGGCGTGCGGTGCGGTGCGGTGCGGAGAGAGAGCGAGGGACTATCTAGGGGAGGGACAGTGCAGCGGGGGGGGGGCGCAAATTACTTGCCTTGCCCCGGGTTAGGGGACACAAATTACTTGCCTTGCCCCGGGTGCTGACAACCCACGCTACGCCACTGCCTGTCTCCACACCCTTTTCTCAGGTGAGAAAAACATATATTTAAAGCAGGTGCACAAATCCTCATAGTGATAATGTACATCACCTTAATACACAGTACAACTCTCCAAAGGGAGGCCGGTGCTAGTGGCCAGGTGGACTTGCCAATTCTCCCCACCACCCTTAACCAGCCCCTCACACTGCTTTCTAAAGTCATCTTTGCCTTTCCCCCTTCTCTTTTTTTTGGGGGGGGGGAGAGGGGAGGGAGACACACAAAATCTCTTACACAAGCAACGCCTCTGCCAAGGTGCTGTGTCCCCCAAAGGCCTGGGTGGCAGTGGGGCATCACTGCCAGCCTGTCTGCACACCTTGCCACGCTGCAGATCCTCCTAAAAGCACGTCTATTTACTGCCATAATCGGAAGCCCCTAAAAGGGAGAGAACGAAAGCCGCCCGCTATTAAATATAATTGTCATTGTGACAGGCCCATTGTGGGGTGGAAAATTTGTGCCTTTCAGAGCTGTCTGTGTGATAAAGAGCAGCGGTAAAATCAGAAATTAATCCCCTGGCAAGAGAATGACATGGTTATCGCTGGATTGCTGCTAACAACTTACTCAAGGCATCTCTTTAAAAGAGAGAGAGAATGGGGAGGGGGAAACCTTGCCTCTGTCCCCCCCCCCCCTTCTTGTAGGTAGCAAAGAGAAGGTCGTTTGCTCATTTCAATCCGCTCAGATCTGAAAACAAAATCAGTTTTCTTTTGTTCATTGATACCACGGGGACTGCTGTTCTGGAAAACAAATAAACCAAAAACCCTGCTCCAAAGAAAGGAAAGGGGTGGTGTAATCCTGAACCAGGAGCAGCCCACCAATGAGGCAAAGTGAAGCCATCTGCCATGGGGGGGCAGGTCCAACCCTGTCAGCCCAACTGCTGGGCTACTACCAGAGCTTTCCCCCTGCCAGCATCATGGCAGCAGCACAGGTGAGGGTGCAGATGTGGCAGAGGGATGGAGGGGGCCCAGATCTGTGGGAATTGGGGGGTAGGAGAGGCATCAGGCAGCCCCGTCATGAGCTGATCTGTCTCCACTGCAGACCTTCCAGGTAACGGGGGGGGGGGGCGAGTGCTAAGAGAGGTGGTCTCTTAGCTCCCCATGTTGGGATTGTCAACAGCCTTGGATCTCCTGGGGGATCTCTATCCTCAATCCCAAGCAGGAGTGCCAACTTGGCCCCACGACCGGGGGTTCCCAGGGGCCGGGGGTGCAATATAGCGTGCATGGCCCTGGCACCGAAATTTGTGGGTGCCCAGTCCCTCCACGGGGAATTTTGTGGGTGCTCGGGCACCCAGGGAACCGTCACCTCCGCTCCCAAGGAGAGGATTTCACTACTTGCCACACCCTCCTTCCGAGGTTTTGAGTGCCCAAAACTTTGTTCTCTTATAATGGCAATGGCTCCCACCTGAGAGGTGCCTGAACTGAGTTCTGATGAGTTCCAGCCAGTGGTGTAGCGTGGGTTGCCAGCACCCGGGGCAAGGCAAGTAATTTGCGCCCCCTAGAGTGAGTGAGCCAGGTAGGGGCCGAGAGCTGTGAGTGCGAGCGCCCCCCCCCCCCCCCGATGTTGCGCCCGGTGCGGCCGGCCCCCCCTGCACCCCCCACGCTACGCCACTGGTTCCAGCTGAAAAAAGCCCTGCTCTTCTTTGCTACCCAACAGCACTCTGATTTTTCATATTCAGAGAGCTTCATTGTGGTGATTTAAGGACAAAGAGTGCCCATACAGCAAATATTCAATACACCACCAGCTTCTCAGCTGTGTGCGAACTCTGCAATGTCATTTAGGGTTCTCTCTTGCATTATTGCCCTCTCACTCATCTGACCGGTTTGTAAGAGCTAGCCAGGAGGGCTGTTCGCTGCCTCCACTCAGAGGCAGGAACAGTTCTAAATGCCTGTTGCTGGAGACACATGGCTTCCTGGTAGGGCATGTGAAAAGGAACTAGCAGTCTCAGTGGAATCAAGAGTGTGATGCAGCAGCAAAAAAGAGCTAATGCTACTCTGGGCTGCATCAAGGGAATTAATAGTACCGCTCTATTCTGCCTTGGGATGTGGGTGGCGCTGTGGGTTAAACCACAGAGCCTGGGGCTTGCCGATCAGAAGGTCGGCGGTTCGAATCCCCGCGACGGGGTGAGCTCCTGTTGCTCGGTCCCTGCTCCTGCCAACCTAGCAGTTTGAAAGCACGTCAAAGTGCAAGTAGATAAATAGGTACCGCTCTGGGGGGGAGGTAAATGGCGTTTCCGTGCGCTGCTCTGGTTCGCCAGAAGCGGCTTAGTCATGCTGGCCACATGACCCGGAAGCTGTACGCCGGCTCCCTCGGCCAATAAAGCGAGATGAGCGCCGCAACCCCAGAGTCGGCCACGACTGGACCTAATGGTCAGGGGTCCCTTCACCTTCACATTCTGCCTTGGTCAAACCACACCTGGAGTCCTGTGTCCAGTTCTGGGAGCCCCAATTTAAGGAGGACATTGACAAGCTGGAAGATGTGCAGAGGAGGAGGACCAGGATTATCAAGGATCTGGAAACCAAGCCTTATGCGGAATGGTTGAGTGAGATGGGTCTGTTTAGCCTGGAAAAGAAGGAGATATGAGAGCCATCTTCCAGTATCTCAAGGGCTGTCACCAGGAAGATGTGCAAGCTTGTCTTCTCCTGCTCCGGAGTGTAGGACTTGAACCAACACATTCAACTTACAAGAAAGGAGGTTCTGATTAAACATCAGGAAGAACTTTCTGGCAGTAAGAGCCGTTCAGCAGTGGAACAGACTCCCTTGGGAGGTGGTGGGCTCTCCTCCCTTGAAGGCTTTAAGCAGAGGTTGACCAGACATCCGTCATGGATGCTTTAGCTGAGTCTTGCATTGCAGGCAGTTGGACTAGATGTGTTTCGTTGTCCCTTCCCACTCTGCTATTCTATGATTATAGACCACAGGAGAGGAGGGCTCTGTTCTGCCGTGGTGAGAACAAGATGCTGGACTATGGTGGACCATTGGTGTGATCCAGTAGGCTCTTATGATTGGGCATAGCTTGGAAGCCCCATTTGGAGGAGGAAGGCGAAAGAGGGGGGGGGCTGGAAGGCGGCACACAGAGGTAGAGATGGGAGGTTGTCCCCTAAGAGCCTCATTGGGGAGTGGGGAGGACTTTGACCAGCCAGAGGGGGGCAGGCTATAGAGGAAGAGCTGGAGCTGAATGCAGAGGGGGGCAAACACTGTCTTCTTGCTGAAACCCAGGTGCCACCTTTAGAGGTAGGATCAGGGACACCTGCTCAAATGAACTAATGTGCATTCACTTGCATAACAGAACCGTGGGGGGGGGGGAGAGAGAATTTCATGAGCTCATCACTCCATCTTTAAAAGCTTGGCAGGACAGTGAGTGTCACATGTTGGAACGTCTTCGTTCCAGTTGCAAACTTCTTTCCTTGCTCATAGACCTTGCAATCTTGTCCTTGCTGCCGAACCTGTTCCGCTATCAGCCTGAATGAAGAGCTCTCCCTGACTCTCAGGTAAGAGCCACTGCTGTTGTGCTTCGGGATGGGAAGCCCGAGAATGACTGTGTTTCCGCCCTTGGGGAGAGAAACGCGCAAAGGATCTCACCTCCTTTCTGACCCTTTTGAATTCGGGATTCTTCAGATTGAACTGCAACCTATTGCATGTGACGCAGCCCACCCCCACCCCTAGCTGTGGTCCTCCCCTGACTGTAGACCCCCCCAAAGCCTGCTCCCTTTCACACACAAACGCACACAGACTCTTCCCTGCCCGCCCCTTCGCCCACACCCCCAACCAAATTCAATCAGATAACGTATAAATTAAAGGAAGCACCGACAGTCAAAAATCTGCCAGGATCTGATAACAAAATCTGTTTGGAACAGCTGCCTAGTGACAAGTCTAATAAACTGTATTAATGGTGTCATTATTATTCCCTAATTAAAAGCTAATAACTAAGAGTTAATTGCCTTTAAAAAGATGAAGCAGCACCCAGCTCTGGCGTGGATTTATCTCTGTTTTGCTTTGCCTGCCTGGCAGGGCTGATATTTCTTGGGTAATTAACTGAGGCAGAAAGCTACTAATCTCCTTTTGTTGGTATAGCCACTTGAATTTAAAAGGTGTGTTGGGTGTTTTTTGTATCAACGCCCCCTTTTTTCCTGTGTGTGACTTGAAGAGAGTATGACTGAGCCAAGGATGATAACTTTTAAGGCTGTCTACTCACTTTAATGTTCCTTCACAGCAAATCAGGGCACCCACTTAATACGTAGTTACACCTGCCAGATAGGTAAATAAGGTAAAGGACCACTGGACGGTTAAGTCCAGTCAAAGGCGACTATGGGGTTGCAGCGCTCATCTTGTTTTCCGGTGTTTGTCCACAGACAGCTTCCGGGTCATGTGGCCCACAGGACTAAACTGCTTCTGGCGCACCGGAACACTGTGACGGAAACCAGAGCGCACGGAAACGCCATTTACCTTCCTGTCACCGGAGTACCGGCGTATCTACTTGCAAACAAGTACCGGAGTATCTACTTGCCCTGGCGTGCTTTCGAACTGCTAGGTTGGCAGGAGCTGAGACAGAGTAACGGGAGCTCACCCAGTTGCGGGGATTTGAACTGCCAACCTGAACAGCAAGCCCAAGAGGCTCAGTGGTTTAGACCACAGCGCCACCCGCATCCCTACCTCTCAGTATGGTCACTGGGTATACCTCTCTTAACTGGTGTGTGCAGACATCATGAAGAAGGGTAAAGGTAAAGGTACCCCTGCCGGTATGGGCCAATCGTGTCCGACTCTAGGGTTGCGTGTTCATCTCACTCAAGAGGCCGGGAGCCGGCGCCGTCCAAAGACACTTCCGGGTCACGTGGCCAGCGTGACGAAGCTGCAGCTGGCGAGCCAGCACCAGTGCCGCACACGGAAACGCTGTTTACCTTCCCGCTATAAAGCGGTACCTATTTATCTACTTGCACTTAGGGGTGCTTTCGAACTGCTAGGTGGGCAGGAGCTGGGACCGAACGACGGGAGCTCACCCCGCCGCGGGGATTCGAACCGCCGACCATACGATCAGCAAGTCCTAGGCACTGAGGTTTTACCACCCGCGTCCCTTGCAGACATCATGAACTGACCTGTAAATAAAGCAGCAAATCCATCTTCCTGGCATTCTTGAAAAACTTTAGGTCCACTGGAAACGTATTTACAGGAGGCTTACACTACTACATTGGGGAAGACTTGAAAATGCCTTTGCGAGAAGTAAGAACGCTTGCAGCCTGCCTAGTTTCTGTAGCTGAGTCCTTAAAGACAACTTAGAAACTTCAATTGGCTCAAACTGCAGCAGCTGGATTGCTGACTGGGGTTCCATTTAGATCCTACAATAAACCCTGATTTGAATCAGCTGCACCGGTTACCAGTTTGTTTGTGGGCCCAATTCTAGGTGCTCACTTCAGGGTTTAAACTCCTTAACAACCCAGGCCCCCAATGTCTGAAATGCCACCTTTTTCGCTACAGACCATCTTGGGTGATGAGATCGACAGAGGGGACCTTATTGGCAATACCTCTGCCCTCAGTGGCTGGCCCAGAGGAAGAGGGCCTTCTCTGTGGCAGCCCCTCTGCTGTGGGACCCACAGAGGTGCGTCCCTGTACAGCTTCTGGATTTACCATTCTTCTGACAAGCAGAAATCCAGCAGGTGAGGAAGATGTGAGTCATTGAAATTAATGTGCATTGCTAACTTAGATCTGTAAATGTCATTGTATGTCCTCTGTGAGTATAATCAGCATTGGAAACAACCCATTGTAATGGAATAGGGAGAGGGTGGCGCTGTGGTCTAAACCACTGAGCCTCTTGGGCTTGCTGATCAGAAGGCTGGCGGTTCGAATCCCCGCGATGACGGGGTGAGCTCCCGTTGCTCTGTCCCAGCTTCTGCCAACCTAGCAGTTCAAAAGCACACCAGTGCGAGTAGATAAATAGTAGGGAGGCAAATGGCGTTTCCATGTGCTCTGGTTTCTGTTACGGTGTTCCATTGTGCCAGAAGTGGCTTAGTCATGCTGGGCTACATGAACTCCTAATGATGATGGGGGAGTCCAGTCCTCCTAGATTCTAAGAGCTAAGAACACAAGAAGAGCCCTGCTAAATCAGCCCTTATCTTGCCCACCATTTTGTGGCCAGCTAGATGGCTCTGGGAAGCCTTCAAGCAGGGCACGAGTTGTGTGCTTTCCTGTGAAATAGGAATAGTGGTCTGCCTTAAACTGTGTCAAGTTTAACTATGGAACTCCTTCCCACAAGAGGCAGTGATGGCCACCAACTTAAAAGAGGATTGGGGAAATTTGTGAAAGAGAAGATGACTATTGAAGCTATGGAGACTAGGCTCTCCCTCCATGCTCAGCAGCAGTAATGAGCCTTGTTGCCTCCCATGAGGGGAGAGTGGCTCTTGGCCCCGGGGCCCGCTTGTGGGTTTACCTCAAGCACCCGGTTGGCCACTGTGAGAACAATTCTTATGTTATTTGTCACGTTGGGCAAAAGATTCCTTTTGGGTTGTGTTGGGTGACACTCATGGCTCCTTCCAACTGTATGGTTTGTGTTCGCGCTCCCTGGGCCCTTGAAGTTGGCTCTATGATTCTGTTACTCTTTTCAGACCCAGCACTAATAATAATAATAATAATAATAATAATTATTATTATTTATTATTTATACCCTGCCCATTTGAGTGGGCTTCCCCAGCCACTCTGGGGGGCTTCCAACAAAATATAAAAATACAGTAATGCATCAAACATTGAAAGCTTCTCTAAACAGGGCTGCCTTCAGATGTAGTCTAAAGGTCTGGTAGTTGTTGTTCTCTTTGACATCTGGTGGGAGGGCGTTCCACAGAGCAGGTGCCACCACTGAGAAGGCCCTCTGCCTGGTTCCCTGTAACCTTGCAGGGAGGGAACCACCGGAAGGCCCTCAGCACTGGACCTCAGCGTCTGGGCAGAACGATGGGGGTGGAGACGCTAATTCAGGTATACTGGGCAGAGGCTATTCAGGGCTTTAAAGGTCAGCACCAACATTTAATTGTGCTTGGAAATGTAACTGGGAGCCAATGTAGGTCTTTCAGGACCGGTGTTATGTGGTCTTGGCGGCCGCTCCCAGTCCCCAGCCTAGCTGCCACATTCTGGATTAGTTGTAGTTTCTGGGTCACCTTCAAGGGTAGCCCCACATAGAGCGCATTGCAGTAGTCCAAGCGAGAGATAACCAGATCATGTCCCACTTTGGCAAAACAGGGATCAGGCAGGTAGGGTCTCAGCCTACGTACCAGATGGAGCTGCCCTGGACACAGAATTAACTTGCGCATCCATGGACTGCTGTGAGTCCAGAATGACTCCCTGCGCACCTGGTCCTTCAGGGGCACATTTGCCCCATTCAGGACCAGGGAGTCCCCCACATCTGCCCACCCCCGTCCCCCAAACATGCACTTGGGGTCTCATTTTTAACCTTCTGCCATAGATCTGCATGCTGGTAGTGCTTCTGTTTTGACCCGTCTTGGATCAAGCCCACTGCTTGTAGTGCTGTGGTTTGTGGAGGGCAAGTGGCTTCTCCTTAAAGTCCTGGCTGGTCATGATCCCGATAGCTGCTCAAATCAGTCCTTTGACCTCCGTGTGGAAGAGCAATCCCTTCGTCATTTAACGGGGAATGGGGCAAACCCCAAAGAATTAAGGAAACGAAATTCCCAAAGGCGAACCAGAATCTGTCGACATCAAGCCTGCATTTGGTTGTAAACAATCCCTCAGGTTGAGGGAGAGAGATAAAGTACAGGCTTTATTTCATTTCCCTCAAGATTTTATCCAGGGAAGGAAACGGGGGGAAAGGGGGGGAGGAATAAATACAGTCACTTCTGGGATTTTCCTCTTCAGATGTTGACTTAATCTGAAAAATTTTGGCAGCCAATGAGGCGTGGAGTGTCTGGTCTCGCTGCTATCTACTGCAGCTGAATATTTTATCTGGCTGGCAGAAGGCGGCAGAGGGTTGGGAACAGAGGAAGCTGCCTGTACGGCGACTCAGGGCATCAGCCCAGTTTACCTCAGGGTTGCCAACCCTGAGTGGCAGCCGTCCTCCAGGGCTTCCATTCATACAAAGAGACCAGGGACTGGTCCTTCTGGACAGTGGCATAGCGTGGGTTGTCAGCACCCGGGGCAAGGCAAGTAATTTGCGCCCCCTAACCCGGGGCAAGGAAAGTAATTTGCGCCCCCCCCCCCGCTGCACTGTCCCTCCCCCAGATAGTCCCTCGCTCTCTCTCCGCACTGCACCGCACGCCTGGCACCCTCCCCTCCACAGTGGGCGGCGACCCGGCGGCTCGGATCGGATTCGCACAGCCAGCACTGCAGTGAGAGAGAGAGTGAGTGAGACAGGTAGGGGCAGAGAGCTGCGAGTGCGAGCGCCCCCCCCCCCGATGTTGCGCCCGGTGCGGCCGGCCCCCCCCTGCACCCCCCACGCTACGCCACTGCTTCTGGATCCTGCTGCTGAGCTGCAGTTCCCTCTACAGTGGTACGTCAGGTTACAGAGGATTCAGGTTACAGACGCTTCAGGTTACAGACTCCACTAACCCAGAAATATTACCTCGGGTGAAGAACTTGGCTTCAGGATGAGAACAGAAATCGTGCTCCAGCGGCAGCAGGAAGGCCCCATTAGCTAAAGTGGTGCTTCAGGTTAAGAACAGTTTCAGGTTAAGTACGAACCTCCAGAACAAATTAAGTACTTAACCCAAGGTACCACTGTACTTCAAATAAGTAAAGGTAAAGGTAAAGGGACCCCTGACCATTAGGTCCAGTCGTGGCCGACTCTGGGGTTGCGGTGCTCATCTCGCTTTATTGGCCGAGGGAGCCGGCGTACAGCTTCCGGGTCATGTGGCCAGCATGACTGGTTCTGGCGAACCAGAGCAGTGCACAGAAACACCGTTTACCTTCCCGCCGGAGTGGTACCTATTTATATACTTGCACTTTGACGTGCTTTTGAACTGCTAGGTTGGCAGGAGCAGGGACTGAGCAACGGGAGCTCACCCCGTCACAGGGATTTGAACTGCCGACCTTCTGATCAGCAAGCCCTAGGCTCAGTGGTTTAACCCACAGCGCCACCCGCGTCCCACTTCAAATAAAGCTAGGTTCTAATTCTCGTGGTTCTGATAGAAGCAAGGGCCGCCAAGTCCGTGTGCCTCAGTTTTGCCTCTGCGGACTCTCCAGGATTTCTTTCCCAACCTTACCTGGAGTTACCTGGATTGAACTGGGACCTTGTACACGAGAAGCAGGTGCTCTGACAATGAGGCCTCCTCCCTCGCTGGGTCGAATACCTGTGAGGCAAGATTCCCCTAAAAATCAACTAGAAAGAGAACTCTGCAAAGGTGGTGAGGGATTTCATCTCCTTCCTGCCACGGAGGAAGTGCCAGAGAGCCCTGCTGATAGAACTTGTATACCTCCAGTTGTAATAATGGATGGTTTCATCGATTTCACCCCTCCCTAAAGAAATAAATTCCATCAATGGTGTCTCCGAAAAATTTTACACATCACTTGGGAATACAGGTGAACTAACGCCAGTGTACTGGAAGAAGCAAAGATCTCCAGTGTCGAAGCAATGATTCTTCAACATCAACTTCGTTGGACTGGTTGTGTCTTTCGGATGCCTGAGTATCGTCTTCCAAAGCAATTACTCTATTCCCAACTTGAAAATGGACAGCGTAATGCTGGTGGTCAACAAAAGAGGTTCAAATACTCTCTCAAGGCAAATCTTTAAAAATGTAGTATAAACACCGACAACTGGGAAACACTGGCCTGCGAGTGCTGCAATTGGAGAACAGCCTTTACCAAAGGTGTCCTGGGCTTTGAAGACGCTCGAACTCAGGACGAAAGGGAGAAACACGCTAAGAGGAAGGCACGCTTGGCAAACCCTCACCTGGATCAACTCCTGCCCAGAAACCAATGTCCCCACTGTGGACATGTTTATACTACTTTTTTTTTTAAAGATTTGCCTTGAGAGAGTCATAGAATCATAGAATCATAGAGTTGGAAGAGACCACAAGGGCCATCGAGTCCAACCCCCTGCCAAGCAGGAAACACCATCAGAGCACTCCTGACACATGGTTGTCAAGCCTCTGCTTAAAGACCTCCAAAGAAGGAGACTCCACCACACTCCTTGGCAGCAAATTCCACTGTTGAACAGCTCTTACTGTCAGGAAGTTCTTCCTAATGTTTAGGTGGAATCTTCTTTCTTGTAGTTTGGATCCATTGCTCCGTGTCCGCTTCTCTGGAGCAGCAGAAAACAACCTTTCTCCCTCCTCTATGTGACATCCTTTTATATATTTGAACATGGCTATCATATCACCCCTTAACCTCCACTTCTCCAGGCTAAACATGCCCAGCTCCCTTAGCCGTTCCTCATAAGGCATCGTTTCCAGGCCTTTGACCATTTTGGTTGCCCTCCTCTGGACACGTTCCAGTTTGTCAATGTCCTTCTTGAACTGTGGTGCCCAGAACTGGACACAGTACTCCAGGTGAGGTCTGACCAGAGCAGAATACAGTGGCACTATTACTTCCCTTGATCTAGATGCTATACTCCTATTGATGCAGCCCAGAATTGCATTGGCTTTTTTAGCTGCCGCGTCACACTGTTGGCTCATGTCAAGTTTGTGGTCAACCAAGACTCCTAGATCCTTTTCACATGTACTGCTCTCAAGCCAGGTGTCACCCATCTTGTATTTGTGCCTCTCATTTTTTTTGCCCAAGTCTTTAAACCTCTTTTGTTGACCACCAGAATTACGCTTTCCATTTTTAAGTTTGGAATAGAGTAGTTGCTTTGGAAGACGATAATCAGACCTCCGAACAACATGGCCAGTCCAGCGAAGTTGATGTTGAAGAATCATTGCTTCCTCACTGGTGTACTGAGTAGAGACAGCCAACATGGTGCTCTCCAGTTGTTGGTCTATAACTAACCATTGTCTCCGCTGTCCCGGGACTTGTGGGAGTTGAAGTCCAGCACCATTTGAAGGGTGAGGCTCTCCAGGGTTTAGAGTGGGGTCTCTCTTTCCTAGCCCTGCCTGGAAAGGACAAAGATTGAATCTGGGCCAGTGTGGTGTAGTGGTTAAGAGCGGTAGTCTCGTAATCTGGGGGAACCAGGTTTACGTCTCCGCTCCTCCACATGCAGCTGCTGGGTGACCTTGGGCCAGTCACACTTCTCTGAAGTCTCTCAGCCTCACTCACCTCACAGAGTGTTTAGAATCATAGAATCCTAGAGTTGGAATAGACCACAAGGGCCATCGAGTCCAACCCCCTGCCAAGCAGGAAACACCATCAGAGCACTCCTGACATATGGTTGTCAAGCCTCTGCTTAAAGACCTCCAAAGAAGGAGACTCCACCACACTCCTTGGCAGCAAATTCCACTGTCGAACAGCTCTTACTGTCAGGAAGTTCTTCCTAATGTTTAGGTGGAATGTTGTGGGGGAGGAAGGGAAAGGAGAATGTTAGCCGCTTTGAGACTCCTTAAAGGGAGTGAAAGGCGGGATATCAAATCCAAACTCCTCCTCCTCTTCTTCTTCTTCCATGCAACACAGTTGATGACTATGCCTCCTTCCCTGTAGATGAGAAAATCTGTGCAGTTGAGGATCACTTAGTTGTTTTTCTGCATTCCTACCTCCCCAGTCCTCGTCCGGTGCAACTACACCACGCTGGTTTTGTAAAATACAGTCTTGGAGGTCTTGGAGTGACCTTAATTCACTGTAGGGGTTTCCAGGTGAGGAGCATCCCAGGCCCAGAGATTTCAGGGCCCAAACCAGAGTCTTTGGGGGCAATCCCTGGAGATGTCATTGCAGGGGAGACCCTGGAGATGGAAGTTAATTGGGAGAAAGGGAGTAGAGGAGGAAATTCCCCCACCTCTAGGCTCTATACTGTAATTTGTCTGCCCCCCCTGGAGATTGAGGCCCTCCAGCTGCCCCCTGGAGGGGGGCAGGCAAACCTGGAGGACTTTGGGTCAGTCCTAGAGGGCTAGGAACCCTAATTCACTGTCTCCTGGAAACTTGGCCCAGGGAATTCTGCCTTGTCCTCTAATCACAGAAGGGTGAAGTCTCTCCTTCTCCTCCTCCCTCCCTCTGCTCTGCCGCTGCCCCCACCTCCCAAATCCAAACCACCATCTGCCTGGAAGATTATTAGCTGACGGAAGACAAATGTTGCTTTTTTGGAAAGTTCACTTCATCCGTGTTTTTTTAAAAAAATAAAGAAAGAAAAATTGTGTAGGGAGGGCTGATTTCATTAAAGTCTCCCCCGCCCCCAGAGCAAACTGCAAAATGCATTTAGTGACCATCTTGAGAAGGGTAGCTTTTCCTTGTGCTGTGCCTTTAAAATGTATTTTTAAAAAATGGGGGGTGGGAGAGAGATTTGAAATCTTCTGGGGGGTCTGTGATAATTAAAAAGATGATGCTCTAACATAATTCTTAATTAAACTGTAATGAGATAAGAATTTGTGTGGTCTGTTCTTTGTCTGTTTGGCGGGATGTGCTTGCTCCCACCATAATTATGTGATTTATGATCTAACACGCCAAGATGTAATTAGTTACGTTTTGCCTTGGCCCTCCCCTCCCTCCCTCCCCCCCCCACCTTTTCAAAATTTTAACTTTTATTTAGATTAGAAAAATGCCACGATCTCAGGTTATGCTGGTTTCCCCTGGTGAGATAGATATTTCCCCCCCCCCCTCCTTTAATTACAAAAGAGAGGGGGAGGGGATGTTCCTGCCGAGGAGGGGGGGGGCAGAGGACAACAACTGCAATGTGTTCAGAAGCAGATATTCCCAGAAAACGCAAATTGGAGGCGAAGGATTTGCAGGAGATGGATGGAATGAGCAAAGCCAGAGATTAGTGGAAGGATCTTGGGGGCAAGGAGAGTTCCCAGTGGAAAGAAAAGATAACAATGAAAACTGGAGAAAATCATCTCTGCCCTGGAAGAGAGTAAAACCAACACTGGAACACAATGTGCTCACAAGTCGTCTTCTTCGGCGATCCAAGCCCAGTAAGATTGTCTTCCATGAACACGGTTTTAAAAGTGAGTCCATAAGTGAGTGTGGAGGCCAGTTCTGGATCCACACGTCCTTCCACAGTGGGGACATTGGTTTCCAGGGAGGAGTTGATCACAGTGAGGGTTTGCCAATCGTTCCTTCCTCTTAGCATACTTCCCCCTTTCATTCTGAGTTTGAGCATCTTCAAAGCCCATGACACCTTTGGTCAAGGCTGTCCTCCAACTGGAGCTCTTGCAGGCCATTGTTTCCCAGTTGTCAGTGTACTACATTTTTAAAGATTTGCCTTGAGAGAGTCTTTGAACCTATTTTGTTGACCACCAGCATTACGCTTTCCATTTTTCAGTTCAGAAGAGAGTAGTGGAACGCCCTCCCATCAGATGTCAAAGAGATAAACAACTACAGTGGTCCCTCTCTTCGTCTTGCGGTTTTTTTTTGTCTTGCGAAGCAAGCCCATTAGCGGCTTAGCGGATTAGCGCTATTAGCGGCTATTAAAGGCTTAAGGGATTAGCGGATTAGCTGCTAAAAGGCTATTAGCGGCTTAGCGGGCTTAGTGGATCAGCTGTTAAGTGGCTTAGCGATCAGCTGTTAAGCGGCTTAGCGATCAGCTGTTAAGCGGCTTAGCGGCTTGGGGAAAAGGGGGGGGAGGGGAAAAAACCCCGCAGGAACTCACAAGACATTTTCGTCTTGCGAAGAAAGCCCATAGCAAATTCGTTTTGCGAAGCACCTCCAAAACAGAAAACCCTTTCGTCTAGCGGGTTTTCCGTCTTGCGAGGCATTCGTCTTGCGGGGCACCACTGTACCTGACATTCAGAAGACATCGTAAGGCAGCCCTGTTCAGGGAAGTTTTTAATATTTTTAATATTTTTAATATTTAACGCTGTACTGTTTTTAACACTTGATTGGGAGCCGCCCAGAGTGGCTGGGGAAACTCAGCCAGATGGGTGGCGTATAAATAATAAATTTTATTATTATTATTTTTTATTATTATTATTATTATTATTATTATTATTATTATTATTATTGCTTTGGAAGATGATCATCAGGCATCTGCACAACATGACCAGTCCAACGAAGTGGATGTTGAAGAATCATTGCTTCCACACTGGTGTACTGAGCAGCGACAGTCAACAGGGTGCTCTCCAGATGTTGGTCTATAACTAAGAGGATGTTGAAGAATCATTGCTTCGACATTGGGGAAGGTAAGCGCCTGTCCACACCTCGGCTTAATTTGGATTGTGAACCACTTGTGCCTCCTTTAACTTGCCCTGGTCCATGTAACATTCTCCTCCAACTCCGGCCATCCAACATTCTCCATGTTTAGCCTGGAGAAGAGGAGGTTAACGGGTGATATGATAGCCATGTTCAAATATAGAAAAGGATGTCACATAGAGGAGGGAGAAAGGTTGTTTTCTGCTGCTCCAGAGAAGCGGACACGGAGCAATGGATCCAAACTACAAGAAAGAAGATTCCACCTCAACATTAGGAAGAACTTCCTGACAGTAAGAGCTGTTTGACAGTGGAATTTGCTGCCAAGGAGTGTGGTGGAGTCTCCTTCTTTGGAGGTCTTTAAGCAGAGGCTTGACAACCATATGTCAGGAGTGCTCTGATGGTGTTTCCTGCTTGGCAGGGGGTTGGACTCGATGGCCCTTGTGGTCTCTTCCAACTCTAGGATTCTAGGATTCTAACACTTTCTGCTCCCTAACTCCTGAGATTCCTCATGTTGGTGAGGTGGCTCTTCCATTCAAATCTCTAAAGCATAGGGATCTAGGGAGGAGATTGTTCCTCTTGAGGATGGGGACTGGCGAGAGCAATGGGGACTCTTGTCCTTTTACTCATGGAGAGGCAACCTGCTTTGAATCCCGGCCAATTTGTTACAGGTAGGGCCCATCCTTTGTGCCACACATTCTAGGCACAGGTCTGTGTCATGGGCATAGCCAAGATTTATTTTTGGGGGGGGGGGGGTGGATAGGCTCTATGGGTGCAGAACCCAGTTATCTGTGATGCATTTAGTCAGTTAGGTATTTTCATTTATTTACCGTATTTTTCGCTCTATAAGACGCACCAGACCACAAGACGCACCTAGTTTTTGGAGGAGGAAAAGAAGAAGAAAAAATATTCTGAATCTCAGAAGCCAGAACAGCAAGAGGGATCGCTGCGCAGTGAAAGCAGCAATCCCTCTTGCTGTTCTGGCTTCTGGGATAGCTGCGCAGCCTGCATTCGCTCCATAAGACGCACACACATTTCCCCTTACTTTTAGGAAGGGAAAAGTGAGTCTTATAGAGCAAAAAATACGGTACTTGATTTTGGGAAGGCAGCTGCCCTCCTTACACTGCGGAAAACCCAATTGCCATTTGCCTATTCAGCAGTAGAGCTCTTTACAGGCATGATCCATAATAATAATAATAATAATAATAATAATAATTTATACCCTGCCCATTTGGCTGGGTTCCCCAAGCCACTCCGGGCAGCTGCCAACAGATTAAAAACAGAATAAAACATCACAAATTGAAAACTTCCCTAAACAGGGCTGCCTTCAGGTGTCTTCTAAAAGCTTCTTTTTAAAGCTCCATACCTGAGCACTTTTATTTTTTATTCTTTCCGGCTCTGGAACTTTCCTCATGAAAACCATTTATTTATTTTTTATTTGATTTTACAAATATATATTTATGACCATACCAAATACACATCCATATATAGAGAAATTACCCTGAATCTTGAGACTTCCTCCCCCCCCCCACCGCCTCATCCCCTCCGTGGATCCTAATCGTCAACATGTTCAACTGCATATTATTTTGTAATCCATATTTTGGGGTTTGTAAAAGTGGCTGGAGGGGGGGGGAATCCCTTTCCAACTCTCTTGCTTGTACCATGGTCCGCATTTTTTCTGCGGCGACTTCTCTCTCTCTCTCTCTCTCTCCTCCCTCCCTTCCTTCCTTCCTTCCTTCCTTCCTTCCTTCCTTCCTTCCTTCCTTCCTTCCTTCCTTCCTTCCCTCCTTTCTCTCTCTCTCTCTCTCTCTCTCTCTCTCTCTCTCTCTCTCTCTCTCTCTCTTTCCTTGTCTCTCTGCCCCGAACTGGTTCCCTCGCCTTGATACCATCTCAGCCGCTGGATATATTGTGTTTTGAAATTCCGAAAGCAGCCCACCTGTGATGTGTTGTTAATTTTAACATCCAATCCCAACACCTGCAGGGTCCAAAATGTGCTTTTTTTAAAAAAAAAAAAAAAGTCTCAATGCTGCTGCTGTGAGCTCCTTTGTCTTTTTATCCTCCTGCAAACCTCTGTCTTCCTGTCTCTCTGTATATAAGGTAAAAGGTAGAGGCCTCCTGGATGGTTAAGTCCAGTCAAAGGCGACCATGGGGTTGCGATGCTCATCTTGCATTCAGGCTGAGGATGAGGGAGCCGGAGTTTGTCCGCAGACATAGTCTATGTGCTGCAGTCTGTAGCTGGAGACCAATTTGGAGAAATGTTTGCATTCTCCCCCTCCCTGGCTTACCCCCCCCCCCCCGCTTTCTTCTCTGTCAAGGGTAATTGCTTTGCTAGTTTCATTTGACTATAATGTGCTTATTTTACAAGTTAACTGTGGTCAGAAAATATAGATATTAGAAGATTGTGTATTCAACATTCTTGCAACCTCCCCCTCCATCGGCTTGTTCTGGGGGTGAAGTTGTTGTTGCATGTGGAGCAAAACAGCTGCTTTGGACACCTGAGCGCAATGCATGTTTCACTTGCTGAAAGGCGCATGTTGTGTCCGTTAAACGAATCGGCGGGAAAGAGTCTTTGTGCAATGGTTAATTATGAGAGCCATGGTGGTTGGAGGTTTGGTGTGATGTACTGGAGTTCTCACCCTGGGCCAGCAGGGGGATACTGTAGATAGTTTTCACTCAGGTCCACATATGCAAATAAGGAATGACGTTCAGTGATTGGATAGTTACAGAAAGTTGCTACTGTAGTGGAGCTCTATATAAGCAGGTTGGCTGAACCTTTCAGTCCGGTTCTGGCCTGTGAATAAACAAGAGCTGTTTGAAGAATCGCTGTGTCGTCTGATACGTTCACCCACAACTTAACATTTAGAGCATGGGTAGGCAAACTAAGGCCCAGGGGCCGGATCCAGCCCAATCGCCTTCTCAATCCGGCCCGCGGTCGGTCCGGGAATCAGCATGTTTTTACATGAGTAGAATGTGTGCTTTTACTTAAAATGCATCTCTGGGTTATGTGTGGGGCATAGGAATTCGTTCATCCCCCCCCAAAAAAATATAACCCAGCCCTCCCCCACATGGTTTGAGGGATGGTGGACTGGCCCCCTGCTGAAAAAGTTTGCTGAACCCTGCTCTAAGGGCTCGAGGTGGTTCTCTGCAGCAACCCTGTTTATTTGTTGGCTATTTATAAATAACATTTCGGTCACCCTGAGAGTGATGACTGGCCCCAAGTTCACCCCAAGAGCTACAAGTGGCTGAGAAATCTGAACCCTCATCTCCCCAGGGTCCTCGTGCGGCTACACCATAAAAGGTAACGGTACCCCTGCCCGTACCGGCCAGTCTTGACAGACTCTAGGGTTGTGCGCCCATCTCACTCAAAGAGGCCGGGGGCCAGCGCTGTCCGGAGACACTTCCGGGTCACGCAGCCAGCGTGACATCGCTGCTCTGGCGAGCCAGAGCCGCACACGGAAACGCTGTTTACCTTCCCGCTAGTAAGCGGTCCCTATTTATCTACTTGCACCCGAGGGTGCTTTCGAACTGCTAGGTTGGCAGGCTCTGGGACCGAACAACGGGAGCGCACCCCGCCGCGGGGATTCGAACCGCTGACCTTTCGATCGGCAAGCCCTAGGCGCTGAGGCTTTTACCCACAGGGCCACCCGCATCCACAGCGCCACCCGCGTCCGCGACCGGCTACACCATGCCAGGTCTCATATACAACCTGAGCATGGGGTGGAGCGGCTCATAGGGTAAACAGCCCCAGAGATGTTGCTTCCCTTTTAGGTCTTCAGTCCCACAGTCCAGTGCAAAGACGTCTCACTGTCTACAGTTTTCAGCACCCAGCTTTTCACACACACACACACACACACACACACACACACAACTCTGCACATAGTTCTCCCATGTAGCAGCTATGTGTGACAGGGCAGAAAGGTCCCCTCATTTGTTCTACGGCACAGAGCATCACCTTTGGATATGCAAAATTGTGGTCTTTAACTACCCACACCATGGGTAGGCAAACTAAGGCCTGGGGGCCGGATCTGGCCCAATCGCCTTCTCAATCCGGCCCATGGACGGTCCGGGAATCAGCGTGTTTTTACATGAGTAGGATGTGTCCTTTTACTTAAAATGCATCTCTGGGTTATTTGTGGGGCATAGGAATTCGTTCATCCCCCCCAAAAAATATAGCCTGCCCCCCACAAGTTCTGAGGGACAGTGGACCGGCCCCCTGCTGAAAAAGTTTGCTGACCCCTGACCCAGACCAAAGCTGGATGGAGAGGTGTGTTTGCAGAAACTGTTGGGATACTGCCAGGGAGACAAAGTCCATCATGACTCCACGTTGTCTCCGGACGTCCATCGATCTCCCATAGACACGCAGTATCAGCAACTAGCGACACGAGCTCCAGAAATAGCTTGCCACATTCCAGAGCCGATGCACGCTCTATCAGCAGATAATTCACAGCGAAAGATGCACCCAGGAGAGCATTATTTACAAGTTTATTCAGCGTTGATCAGAACAAAGAAAAGCATGACTGCCTGCTTCAGTGTCTCCGGCACAGAGAGTGAAACGAAAGCAAAGACACAACATAAACTTCCTGTGAACAGGAAATGCGCAGACTCTGTGACTCACAAAGCCTGCTCCCTTTTAAGGTGGAACGGAAATATCCTAACAGAAACTAGCTCCCTGTTGGCTGGCCTCTGTCTGCTTTGGGAGACAGCAGAGGAATGTGGCTTTGAGGGTGCGGTCAAGCCTGGCTGTAGAGAATGATGTGGGAGAGACATGTTTTGTTGCAGCTGGGGCAAGCCAAGGTGTCTGGTGGCGCTGCTGTAGATGCACCAGGGTGTTCTTTCTCTCTGCACTGCTCCCAGCGGGCATTCCTCCTCTGGTCACTGCACGACTCGACCATCTGTCTCCAGGGCAATCGTCTGCAAGGGATTCTCACTTGGCGGGGTTGGTGTTGCTTCATGTCTCGTTTGTAGACATCTTTGACCTGCCAAAGGATCCTGCCATTTCCCAAGATGGGCTTGGGAGAGCGCAGCTTCGTCTGAGATGCTATACTGCCATGTGATGCCCAAAATGTAAAATTTACATGTGTCGCTCTGCCTGTGGCTCATAGCTGTCAAGCGTTCCTTATTTGGCGGAACAGTCCCTTATCCCAGCGCTGTGTCCCGCTGCTGTCCCTTATTGAATCATAGAGTTGGAAGAGACCACAAGGGCCATTGAGTCCAACCCCCTGCCAAGCAGGAAACACCATCAGAGCACTCCTGACATATGGTTGTCAAGCCTCTGCTTAAAGACCTCCAAAGAAGGAGACTCCACCACACTCCTTGGCAGCAAATTCCACTGTCAAACAGCTGCTACTGTTAGGAAGTTCTTCCCAATGTTTAGGTGGAATCTTCTTTCTTGTAGTTTGGATCCATTGCTCCGTGTCCGCTTCTCTGGAGCAGCAGAAAACAACCTTTCTCCCTCCTCTAGGTGACATCCTTTTATAGATTTGAACATGGCTATCATATCACCCCTTAACCTCCTCTTCTCCAGGCTAAACATGCCCAGCTCCCTTAGCCGTTCCTCATAAGACATCCTCATAAGGTATTATTGATGGATGTCCCTTAAATTTCCCGGGTTTCAAAAGAAGCAGCTCCTCTCCCTTGCTCCCTGCTGGTCAGGGAGGAGGGAGGCTCCAACTGTGTTGCTTGGCTGCCCGCCCCGCCCCCCTCCGGCCTCCTCTCACCAGCCTCGGCCCCTGGGAGCCCCTCCCTGCCAGGACTGGCGGGAGCCTCAGGCCCTTCCGCCACCATCCTCCTCGTGGCCGAACTGAGCGTCTCTGCCTGGGGCCTCCCCTCTGCCCGTCACCGCCGCTCCTGCTAGGCCGTACTGCGGCTGTGCCACCGAAGGACCTGAATGAGATGGGCAGCCTGGCATGGCCTATGAATTGCTGAGGAGCCTTGAGAGGAGAGCGAGGGCAGCCATAGAGAAAGCAGTTCAGAGAGAGGAGGACGAGGAGGAGGCGGAGGCGTGGGCAGGTGTTCCAAGGGCTACAAGGGAAGGACCGCAAGCGCTTCTCCCATAGATTTGTAGTGGTAGACTAGCATAGATGGTCTGATCTGCGGGTTTATTTCGGGCGCTATTTCCCCCCCCTCCTCCCGCCCCGCCTGATGGAACTGAGAGCTGCAGATGGAGCACGAGAGAAAAGATACAGAACTGCAGCAGCACCTTCGTAGCTTGGACTTCGATTTGCACGAAAAGTGGTTGCTGCTTGTAGTTATTTAATTGCAGCGTTTCATCGGCTGGTGTCTTGAGCAGCAGCCTCTGGAAACGAAGGGCTAAAAACCGGCGCTGCTCTCCCAAATTATCTGGCCCTTTCAACTGGTTGACTAAAATCCCTTATTTTGGCTGCTGGTCCCTTATTTTCAAGGCTGCTGGTCCCTTATTTTCAAATCTGGAAGTTGACAGCTATGCTGTGGCTCCTACAAGGCGGCCCAAAAAGGCATGTGGCCCCTGCAATAGCCAGTACCAGCCTTTAGGGGGCAGCAACAGCCGCTCCCCTGTGCCTCTCCCCTCCTTTTAATAACCAAACAAACCCGCTAGACCAACAATTGAGGCTTTGAGTTAAGAGAGAACAATTGAGATGTGACCTTTTGAAGCAACTTAAATAGAACATTTATGCTTAAAAGGAGGGGAGCCCGGGCTCCAGAGAAGCTTTAAAGAGCCATTTATTAAAGTATGAAAAGGTTGTGGTTCCCCCTCCTTCCCTTTCTCCCTCTCATTCAGGATTTGCATATAAATGATTGCAAAGGATGGTTTTGGCTGGAGAGAAAGGGGGGGGGCAACTCCTCTCTTTCTCAAAAGTCCACCTGCAGCTGATCTAAGTGGCTGCTGCAGGCTTGGGGGAAAAGAAAGTCTCAGTAGCAATTTAGGATAATCCGGGCTCCCCTAAGTCTACGTGGCTGGGGCTTTTCAGTATGCAAGCTCTGGAATCTAATTAAGGCCTGTCTGCTTAAATAGAGGTTGTGGGGGGGGGGACTTGGACTGAGCAAAGGAACCTTTTGATGTTTATTTGTCTCTGAAATGGGTAAGTTAGGAGATCTTACCCTGGGAACTAACCTGTCAACTTTTGCTTCTTGCAACACTCCCCCCCACCCCTCCCACCCCAATTCTAGGGTTGGAATATATACCGTATATATAGGTACGAGGGTCCTAGGCTGGATAGGGCTTTAAAGGTGAAAACCAGCACCTTAAACCTGACCCTGTACTCCACCGGGAGCCAGTGAAGGGTAGAGGGGAATTCTCAACTTCAGGAAGGCTGGGCCAGAGCTGGCAGTGATTAACCAGGAGATGGAGGGACCCTGGAAGCTTAAGAGAAGCACTGACTGGGTGCGTAACTACAGGACTCGGTCCGGGAGGTGTGCAGAGCAGGGCAACCAAGATGATCAAGGGTCTGGAAGCCAAGGCTTATGAGGAAGCCTGGAAAAGGAGAGATGGGAAGAGCCGTCTTCCAATATCTCAAGGAGCTGCCCCATGGAATTGGGAGCAAGTCTGATTTCTCCTGCCCAGACGGGCAGGACTCAAAACAATGGCTTCAAGTATTCTGCTCTGGTCAGACCTCACCTGGAGTACTGTGTCCAGTTCTGGGCACCACAGTTCAAGAAGGACACTGACAAACTGAAACGTGTCCACAGGAGGGCAACCAAAATGGTCAAAGGCCTGGAAACGATGCCTTATGAGGAACGGCTAAGGGAGCTGGGCATGTTTAGCCTGGAGAAGAGGAGGTTAAGGGGTGATATGATAGCCATGTTCAAATATATAAAAGGATGTCACCTAGAGGAGGGAGAAAGGTTGTTTTCTGCTGCTCCAGAGAAGCGGACACGGAGCAATGGATCCAAACTACAAGAAAGAAGATTCCACCCAAACATTAGGAAGAACTTCCTGACAGTAAGAGCTGTTTGACAGTGGAATTTGCTGCCAAGGAGTGTGGTGGAGTCTCCTTCTTTGGAGGTCTTTAAGCAGAGGCTTGACAACCATATGTCAGGAGTGCTCTGATGGTGTTTCCTGCTTGGCAGGGGGTTGGACTCGATGGCCCTTGGGGTCTCTTCCAACTCTATGATTCTAAGTTATAAGAAAGGAGATTGCAACTAAGCATCAGGATTAATATTCTGACAGAACAGACTTCCTGAGAAGGTAGTAGAGCAGGGGTCAGCAATTTTTTTCAGCCATGGGCCGGTCCACTGTCCCTCAGACCTTGTGGGGGGCCGGATTATATATTTTTTTTGGGGGGGGGGATGAACGAATTCCTATGCCCCACAATGAACCCAGAGATGCATCTTAAATAAAAAAACACATGCTACTCATGTAAAAGCACGCTGATTCGTGGACCGTCCGTGGGCCAGATTTAGAAGGTGATTGGGCCGGAACCGGCCCCCGGGCTTTAGTGTGCCTACCCATGTACAGTGGTACCTCGCAAGACGAATGCCTCGGAAGACGAAAAACTCGCAAGACAAAAGAGTTTTTCGTTTTCTGAGTTGCTTCACAAGACGGGTTTCCCTATGGGCTTGCTTCGCAAGACGAAACGTCTTGCGCCTTTTTTTTAAAACCGCCAATGCATTCCTACGGGAAACCGTCAATACACAGTGGTGCTTCGCAAGACGAAAAAAATCACAAGACGAAAAAACTCGCAGAACGAATTAATTTCGTCTTGCGAGGCACCACTGTAGTAGAGTTTCCCTTCTTGGAGTTTTTTAAGCAGAGTTGGATGTCCACCTGTCATGTATGATCTAGTTGAGATTCCTGCATTTCGGGGGGTTGGATAACCCTTGAAGGCGTTGGGGGGGCGGCTCCCTTCCAGCTCTACAATTCTATGAATGCAGGCACCCTCATCCAATAATGAACCCTCTTTCTCTCTGAGCTCACTCTTTGGGCTGAGTGGAGAGGGCATTGTGATAAAAGTGGTTGCAGAGTTGGTATCCTGAGAGCTGGCATTGGGACAGGAATGCTTTTGGCTGTGCCCCCCCCCCCGGCATTTGCATTCAGGCATTGGGGGGTATTTTGCCCTCCAATGCTCTTTAACAGGTACATGAAGCTGTTGGCAGGACTGGGTGGGAATGGCCCTGTGTGTGGCTGGTGGCACCCAGCTCTGCCTCTTTGCAATATCTGAATCAAGAGGAGCGGCCAAGCAGGTTTTCTTCCCTTGGCAAGGTGACGGCCCTATGAATGAGACAGGTCAGGTACCTATTCTGACAAGGTTGTGCTCCCTTTAAAGAAACAGACACATAGTTTTGGAGCGTCCCTGGATCTCAAGGCACAGGTGACCTTGGTGGCTAGAATTACAGTGGTACCCCGCAAGACGAAGGCCTCGGAAGACGAAAAACTTGCTAGACGAAAGGGTTTTTCGTTTTCTGAGGTGCTTCGCAAGACGGATTTTTCTAAGGGCTTGCTTCGCTAGACGAAACAGCCCTGCCTCTCCTGTCATGGCGACGGTCACTGCACACACGCACGCTCGCTTCCCTGCTCCTCCGGCTCCCTCCGACCTTCCGGCTGACGGCCGACCTTCCGGCTGCCTCGAGCCGCTGCCCACCTCCCTCGCGCGCTCCTCTGAGAGAGCCGTTGCCGCCAGCAGCCAGCGTTGCAGCCGGAGTCGCGCTCCTGAGCCCCGCCGCCCTCCAGCAGCCGCGTCGCGCGGTGGCCACAAGGCGCGGGTGAGTCCGAGGTGCCGGCTGCGGCAGCTGCCCTGCTTCTCCCCACCCCTCCCCGCCGTGGTGCTTCGCAAGACGAAAAAACTCGCTCTACGAAAAAACTCGCAGAACGAATTAATTTCGTCTTGCGAGGCACCACTGTACAGAACTTGGAGTTGGAAGGTTCTCCTGCAATGTATGGATCACTGCTAAAGGCTGGGGGAGCCTTTTACCAGCTTCAGCTGCATCCATTCCTGGACCAATGATGGCTTGGGCACTGGTAGCCCCAGGGCTGGATTACTGCAGTGCAGTCTGTGTGGGGCTTCCCTTGGACTCAGCAGCTAGTGTGTCTTGTTGACAGCGTATCTGCTGTGGAAGCAGAACTGGCTGTCAGTATGCACTGGGGCACAGTTCAATATTTTTTTCTTTTAGCGAAGAGGGAAAGGACTTGTTGAACCAGTTAATTTGAACTAGAATACAGAAAAGGGAGGTGCGAGGAAGTCGAGGAAATAAGCTAATGAAAGATATAGATATAAAATTTGGATGTGTGTTTTTGTTTTTTTTATGTTGTATTGTATTATTTTTATTGTTGATGTATTGTTTGTTGAATCCATGTATTGTTTTTCTTCATTGTTTTTCTTTTTATAATTATAAAATATCTAATAAATATTATTTAAAAAAATAAAAAAGAGAATGTAAAAAAACAAAATAAAAAAATTTTTCTTTTAGCATTTGAGTTCCTAGTCATCTTGGGTTGAGGATTCTAGGTCTAATAATAATAATAATAATAATAATAATAATAATAATAATAATAATTTTTTATTTATACCCCGCCCTTCCCGGTTCAAAAACCGGGCTCAGGGCAGCTAACAACAAATTTAAAACACTTAATTGTAAAAGCAGCATAAAATACAGTATAAAAACATGAATAACAATAAAATTCAAAGTTCAGAAATCAATTTAGGGGAAATCCATCTAATAAGCATTAGATAAT
Organism: Podarcis tiliguerta; assembly: GCF_965153285.1. Classification (NCBI taxonomy): domain Eukaryota; kingdom Metazoa; phylum Chordata; class Lepidosauria; order Squamata; family Lacertidae; genus Podarcis; species Podarcis tiliguerta. The sequence goes on along the minus strand of NC_139551.1, from coordinate 8,949,493 downwards.
CACCAGGGCTAGCTGGCTGAATTGGTCCTACTTGGGCCAGCGAGGAGGCCAGGGGAGAATTAGCTGTGGGGTCTCAGAGCGGGTGATCTTCATAAAAGGGGAGGGAAGAGAAGGGAAATAAAAGATCAGGCTGAATTCAAATTAAAGGCCAGGCAGAATAGCTCTGTCTTACAGGCCCGACGGAAGGAGGTTAAATCCAGCAGGGCCCTGGTCTCATGGGACAGAGCATTCCACCAGGTCGGAGCCATCACTGAGAAGGCCCTGGCCCTGGTGGAGGATAGTCTGACTTCCTTAGGGCTCGGGACCTCTAAACTATGGTTATTCATGGACCTTAAGGTCCTCTGCAGGGCAGACCAGGAGAGGCGGTCCCATAAATATGAGGGCCCTAAGCTAAGGTCCTTATCTAAGGGACCACCTCACCCCTATTGATCCTTCCCTGGACCCTGCACTCCTCAGGTGGGGGCACGGCAGAGAGGAATGTACACCCCGGAGGTGTGCTTAGCATGTATTAGAAACTGGGCTTTTAGTGTTGCGGTCCTTGCTCTCTGGAATCAATTGCCAGCTGAAATGAGCCAAGTGCTGAGCACATTGATATTTAGGCAGCTGCTAAAGAAAGCTTTCGCTGAAGTCATTTTACGGCATATTAATTGCAGAAATGGCTTTCTTGCTTTTCATTTATTGAGTTCGCAGTCTTTTGTGTTTTATCTCACTGTGCACTGCTTCAGTGGTTTTGGTTGCAATGTGGCTTTATAAACCCAACAAGGCCACTTGCCAGAGTTTAGCACAGCACAGACCCAAGTTTCCTCCCCTTAAAGGTAAAGGGACCCCTGACCATTAGGTCCAGTCGTGGCCGACTCTGGGGTTGCGGCGCTCATCTCGCTTTACTGGCTGAGGGAGCCGGCGCACAGCTTCCGGGTCATGTGGCCAGCAGGACTAAGCTGCTTCTGGCGAACCAGAGCAGCGCACGGAAACGCCATTTACCTTCCCGCCGGAGTGGTACCTATTTATCTACTTGCACTTTGACGTGCTTTCGAACTGCTAGGTTGGCAGGAGCAGGGACCGAGAAACAGGAGCTCACCCCGTCGGAGGGATCAGAGCCTAGGACTTGCCAATCAGAAGGTCGGTGGTTCGAATCCCCGCGACTGGGTGAGCTCCCGTTGCTCGGTCCCTGCTCCTGCCAACCTAGCAGTTCGAAAGCACGTCAAAGTGCAAGTAGATAAATAGGTCCCGCTCTGGCGGGAAGGTAAACGGCGTTTCCGTGCGTTGCTCTGGTTCCCCAGAAGCGGCTTAGTCATGCTGGCCATATGACTCGGAAGCTGTACGCCGGCTCCCTTGGCCAATAAAGCGAGATGAGCACCGCAACCCCCGAGTCGGTCACAACTGGACCTAATGGTCAGGGGTCCCTTTACCTTTGCCCTTATTCTGAATAGGATTCCTCGCAAGAAAAGGGAAAAGTTGACAGCTATGGTTTGGGCATCCCTGGAGTATCGGCATTTGCACACTCCTTGTTTGTGGTGCACAACCATCAGATGTGCATATGCTGCCCACAGGCTTTTGCAGATGCGAGTGTGTGCATTATGCAACAATTCCCTTCCTTCCTCCACGGAGAGAGAGGGTGAGCATGTCATTTATCTTTCTTGCTTGAAGGCTCGCTCTCCACCTGCATCAGAAGCAGACCAGGTGCGTTGGCAGCTAGCAATGAATGCCTAGCATATGCTCATTGCTTGCAATGCAAGAGGCTGTGGAAGTGTGAGAGTGTTAGCAGCTGTGGGTTACTGGGAGGCAGCGCATATAGACTGAGCTCAAAGCCAGAGCCTTCTTCAGATTGGATTGCTTTATCCAGCTGCAAAGTGACCCCCCTCCCCGTGCTTTTTAGCATCAATAAAGGAGATGCCAAAAAAGAGAAAAAGAATTTAAGGAGCACATTGCTGCAAGCATAAAAGATCAACAATAATCCTTTTAGACACATTGCTGGAATGAGAGACCAGTTAGGGAAACAGCCGGACCTTTGGATGATAAAGGCAGGCTAGGTAAAGGTAAAGGGACCCCTGACCATTAGGTCCTGTTGTGACCGACTCTGGGGTTGTGGCGCTCATCTCACTTTACTGGCCGAGGGAGCCGGCGTACAGCTTCCGGGTCATGTGGCCAGCAGGACTAAGCTGCTTCTGGCGAACCAGAGCAGAGCACGGAAACGCTGTTTACCTTCCCGCCGGAGTGGTACCTATTTATCTACTTGCACTTTGACATGCTTTCGAACTGCTAGGTGGGCAAGAGCAGGGACTGAGCAATGGGAGCTCACTCCGTCGCGGGGATTCGAACCGCCGACCTTCTGATTGGCAAGTCCTAGGCTCAGTGGTTTAACCCACAGCGCCACCCGCATCCCAAAGGCAGGCTAAGGTGTGCTAAAGGAGCAGGTCGCTGGGCGAATTCTTTGCACCTGCCTTCGCAGCAGAGAGACGCAGGGCAGATTCACAGGAAGGGAGGCAAACAGTGGAGACAAAGTTGTAGCCCTAATAGGCAAAATGAAAACTGACAAACCGCCAAGCCTGGTTGGCATCTACCCAAGAGCTCTTAAAGAACGCCAGTGTGATATTGCTGACCTTGTAACAAAAATACGTAGCTTGTCCCTCAGATCATCCTCTGCCTCCATATCTGAGGACAGGAAAGTAGCCAATGTAGTGTCAATTTTAAAAAGGGGTTAGATCCTGGAAGTTGCAAGCTGGTTAGCTTAACCTCTGTCCCAGGAAAACCGGTCATTGTTGGGAGATTGAATTACCGTAAACGGCCTCGGCCCAGTATACCTGAAGGAGTGTCTCCACCCCCATTGTTCTGCCCGGACGCTGAGATCCAGCGCTGAGGGCCTTCTGGTGGATCCCTCATTGCGAGAAGTGAGGTTACAGGGAACCAGGCAGAGGGCCTTCTTGGTAGTGGCGCCCTCCCTGTGAAACGCCCTCCCATCAGATGTCAAAGCGATAAACAACTACCTGACATTCAGAAGACATCTTAAGGCAGCCCTGTTCAGGGAAGTTTTTAATATGTGATATTTTAGTGTATTTTTGGTTTCTATGGAAGCCGCCCAGAGTGGCTGGGGAAACCCAGCCAGATGGGTGGGGTACAAATAATAAATTATTATTATTTATTATTATTATTATTATTATTATTATTATTATTATTATTATTATTACCGAGCATGAAGAACAAGCCTCGCTGAAGTAGAATTAGCATGGCTTCTCACCAACCTGTTAAGAGTTATATGAGAATGTCAACAAGTGTATGGCGGTGAGCTGGTTGACATTGTGTACTTGGGCTTTTGACAAAGGAACTCACCAAAGACTCCTGAGTAAGCTTAGCAGTCAGTCATAGGATAAGAAGAGTGGTCCTCTTGTGAATCAGCAACGGGTTACGAAGCAGGAAACACAGTAGGAATAATTGGACAGTCCTCCCAATGGAGGGATGTAGCAGGTGGAGTCTGCCAAGGACCTAGGCCTTTTGGCTGGTTCATAAATGAGCTAGAGTTTGGGGTGAGCAGTGAGGCAGCGAAGTTTGCCGACGATACCAATTTGTTCATGGAGCTTAAAAGCAAAAGAAGGCTGCAAAGAAACTCCAAAATGAATAGATAAATGCAACTCATTGCAAACAAGTGTAGAGCCAACAAAACTTAAGTTCACATTCCTTCCTTCTGCAGTGTTGGCTGGCAGGTTGAGAGGAGTTCCCTACCAGGACAGACTTTGCTCGTGTGCTCAATACATCAGTTCCATAAAACGTATTTTGTTGCACTGTGCAAAATATGAGCAAGCCAGGGCTGAACTGATACTACTCTTGCTGGTACCTTTCCCGGGAAAATCAGAGGCTCACTATGTCAGGTTCCTATTGGAAGACCGGACAAACGCTAGAACATTAGCAGTGGCAAAGTTTTTATCGGTGGTTGCAAGAACCAATGATCCCTATATTCTGAACAAAATGCTTGCTTAACCTGGAGGGAGGCTGTATGCATTGTGTATTGCTTTGTAACGGTTTGTTGGGTCTCTGGACCGTAATAAAGGTTGATGATGATGAATGTCACATATACACTTGTGGGATCTGAACTTGCAGCGACTGACTCTCCCCATATGAACCCCCCTGGACCCTGCAATCATCCTCCGAGACCCTTCTTTGTGTGCCTCCTCCACGAGGGCTCCGGAGGGTAGCAGCACGAGAACAGGGCCTTTTCTGTGGTGGCTCCCCATTTGTGAGATGCTCTCCCCAGGCAGGCTCACCTGGCACCTTCATTATGCACCCCTATTAGGCACCAGGCAAAAATGTCCCTCCTCTCCCAGGCCTTTGGTTAATTAATCTCTGACCTTCTTAACTGTGTTTGTGTAAGGTTTATCGTTTTTGTTATGTTATTTTTTGTGTTTTCATACTGTGCCCTGTGATCCTTGGATGAAGCATGGTATTTAAATTTAATAACTCATAACAACAGCAGATAGCTCGATGAAGATGCTGACATAGGGTGCAGTGGCTATGAAACCCCCCCCAAATTCCATGCTAGGGACCATTAGGGAAAGAAACTGAAAATAAACTGCTGTCACACAAATCTGTGGCGTGACTGCATTTGAAATAATGCACAGTGTTTTTTGGGAGCTTTCAAAGAGGATTAGACAAACGACAAATTCACGGGAGGGGGGGGAGGCACTCAGTGGCCCCTAGCCACAATGGCGATGTCTGTTTTTCAACACTGCGGATGAACCGCCAGCAAAGTATTGTGATGTACTGACATATCACAATGTCTGAAATAAGGATGGAAACTACCGTATTTTGTGCTCTATAAGACGCACCAGACCACATGACGCACCCAGTTTTTGGAGGAGGAAAACAAGGAAAAAAATATTCTGAATCTCGGAAGCCAGAACAGCAAGAGGGATTGCTGCGCAGTGAAAGCAGCGATCCCTCTTGCTGTTCTGGCTTCTGGGATAGCTGCGCAGCCTGCATTCGCTCCATAAGACGCACACACATTTCCCCTCACTTTTTAGGAGGAAGAAAGTGAGTCATATACAGCAAAAAATACGGTATGTGGAGGCGAACAGGGTACATTGTCCTGGCAACTGCTACTATTTAGGGGTCTAAAACGGATGCAATTTTTACTTACCTTTAACGTTTTGCTACAACTGTTAATTTTATAGTAGAGAGCAACAGGAGCAGAAGGAATGATGAGAGAAACGATGATCGGCTTAATGGGTTCCCCCCGCATCGGGGTTTTTTTACGAAGCGCGGGCACGCCTTGTGATTTGCAATATGTTGCCGTGTCAAATATTTATGGAGCCATTACGATGATGCAGACGTCAAACCGGTTTTGGTCGATGTAGCGATACATCGCCCAGCCCTGCTCCGAGCAGTGAACAGAGGGGATGATGGAGACAGGGCCTAGACTATTCACAGGACCCACTTAATGCGAAATCAAAGAGTCCTGGGAGCTGAGAGCAACCAGTGAGGAGACCCCTATTCTCTTCTCAGAGCTGCTGTTTCCTGGAGTGGTTTATCAATAGAACCCTCTTCCCAGGAAGATCTGGGAAGGAAATAGGCGTCTTCCAAAGGTTCCTAGAACTCTTTTTTGGAGAGGTTAGGACTGTTAAGAGACGCAGGTGGCGCTGTGGGTTAAACCACAGAGCCTAGGGCTTGCCGATCAGAAGGTTGGCTGTTCAAATCCCTGTGACGGGGTGAGCTCCCGTTGCTTGGTCCCTGCTCCTGCCAGCCTAGCAGTTCGAAAGCACGTCAAAGTTCAGGTAGGTAAATAGGTACCACTCTGGCGGTAAAATTTCCATGCGCTGCTCTGGTTTGCCAGAAGCGGCTTAGTCATGCTGGCCACATGACCCGGAAGCTGTATGCCGGCTCCCTCGGCCAATAAAGCGAGATGAGCGCTGCAACCCCAGAGTCGGCCACGACTGGACCTAATGGCCAGGGGTCCCTTTACCTTTACCTAGGACTGTTTTTGAGTTGTATCCTAGTGCTTTTTTAACTGTATGTTGTGAACCGGCGTTTGTCTGCAGACAACTTTCCGGGTCATGTGGACAGCAGGACTAAACTGCTTCTGGTGCAACGGGACCCCGTGACAGAAACCAGAGTGCACGGAAACGCCATTTACCTTCCCGCCGCAGCGGTACCTATTTATCTACTTGCACTGGCGTGCTTTCAAACTGCTATGTTGGCAGGAGCAGGGACCGAGCAACGGGAGCTCACCCCGCCGCGGGGATTCGAACTGCTGACCTTCTGATCAGTAAGCCCAAGAGGCTCAGTGGTTTAGACCACAGCGCCACCCACGTCCCTACAAGACTTCATAGACCTGTGGAGGAAGAATGAACCCCACAGGTGCTCATTTTACTCCACCGTTTGCCGTGATGTTATAAAATCTCCCCAGAAAGAAATAAAAATGGTTGCCCCAATCAGATCCCTCTTGCCTCCCCCCGCCCACGAACCCCCCCCCCACTTTCAAACAATTCTTCAGTTTTGTATTTTTTTCAGACAATCTTCCTTTAATACAAAGTCAATATATATATCTACATAAACAGTGGCATGGAGACCACTTAAACTGTTTCATTTCGAAATAACAGTGTGATAGCAATAGGGTCTTGCTTTCATACAAAGGAAGGGAGAAAAAGAATTTTTTTTTATTTTTTAAAAAATGGGGGTGGGGAATAAAAAATAAAAGGTTGGCACACCCAGTTGCCCCCCTCCAGCCTCTCCTCTTCCTCCCAAACATCTACCAATATATATGTCCTTAAGGAAATGTTAGGCAACATTGTGGGGGAGGGAAATCTCAAAGAGCCCCCCCCCTTTATCATTATTATCAAGCCAGTAAGTTGTTGCTGGGTCATCCTGTCCTCAGCCCACCATTGCCCGGGGGTGGGTGGGGTTTAACCCAGCTGCAAAATTGCAAAACTGAGGAGTGGTGTAAACGGAACCCAATATGTTTAGGGCAGGCTTCCTCAACCTCGGCCCTCCAGTTGTTTTGGGACTACAACTCCCATGATCCCTAGCTAGCAGGACCAGCGGTCAGGGACGCTGGGAATTGTAGTCTCAAAACATCTGGAGGGCCGAGGTTGAGCGAGCCTGGTTTAGGGTATGTGGTGGGTTAAGCTGTTACCCTTTGGTACGCCTTGGCTTCTTCGCTCGGTACTGTAGGAAAAGAAAATATTGCTGCAGGGGTTGGGGAGAAGAGATCGGTTTGTTTGTTTTTTACCGCTATCCAAAAGGTTCTTGCTGCCTTAATCCAGAGAACATGTGGGAAGTAGCAAAAAGCCACTGTTTTACAGGCTACGAAGCTCTGGAGTGGCCGGCGGGGGGGGCAGCGTTTCAGCCTCAAAACAACCCTGCGAGGTAGCTTAGGCAGAGAGAGAGAGAGAGAGAGAAAGAAAAAGAAAGAGAGAGATACTGGCCCAGTGCCACCCAGTATGTCTCTGTTAAGGCTGAGCAGGGTTTCGAACCGACATTCAGCACATCCAATAAACTGTCCCATTTTGCAGCGGAAAGCTCTTCCTATGACCCCCCCCCCCCGCGAATGCAGCCCTCCAAGCAGTTAATGGCGATCAGCAAACACCTTGTTTTTTGTTTTTTTACAGCCCCTTTTAGTAAAGGTAGAGGGACCCCTGACCATTAGGTCCTGTCTGGGGTTGCGGCGCTCATCTTGCTTTACTGGCTGAGGGAGCCGGCGTACAGCTTCCGGGTCATGTGGCCAGCATGACTAAGCCGCTTCTGGCGAACCAGAGCAGCGCACGGAAACGCCGTTTACCTTCCCGCTGGAGTGGTACCTACTTATCTACTTGCACTTTGATGTGCTTTCGAACTGCTAGGTTTGCAGGAGCAGGGACCGAGCAACGGGAGCTCACCCCGTCACGGGGATTCGAACTGCCGACCTTCTGATCGGCAAGACCTAGGCTCTGTGGTTTAACCCACAGCGCCACCAGTGCTGGCTAAAAGCAGGGTGTTTGCTACCGCTGTCCATGCCTTGAAAAGTAGGCAGACTCCCTAGTACAGTTCTCTGGATTCACGTCTGTCATGGTGGCGGACGGGCGCCTGGTTTAAAATGTTCCGTTTTGCCATTGGTCAAGCATACAAAATGCAGGCTGCCAGAGCGGGGAACGCTACCCACCCCCCCCCCAAAAAAATTAAGTGATGGATCCTGTCTGTGCCCCCTCCTCATCCCTCAGCCCCCTTATTGGCCAAGCCCCTTGGAAAAGGAAGAAAATAATAAACAGCTAACAACAACAAGAAGCGTAATTCTTTTTTTAAAAAGAAAAGAAAAAACGGTGAAGGTTTGTTTGTATGTGAGCAAGTTAAATCTGTCTTCTTCTTCTTCATTTCTTTTCAAAATGGTAAAAAAAACCGCAAGATGTAAAAGTAGCAATTATAATCATACGTCATTCCCCGCGCCCCCCCCGCCCAATCTTATCTCACACAGCCATTACACATAACGTTTCTACAGTGAAAAAATAGACTGTCTTTGAACATAATATGAACAAATAAGTAATTTGCTTTTTTTTTTGCTTTTTTTTGTGTAAATTCGTTGACTGATATTCTCCTGTAGTTTTTTTTACATGTCTTTTTTTAAAAAGGAAAAAAAATACACTATTTTAAAAAGAGAGAGAGAGAGACTCAAAATTAAAATAAAAATATGAATGCCACTTGCTAGAGATACATGAACATCTCTTTAAAGAGAGCCACTTGCAAGGTTCTCTCCAGCTGCCCCCCCCCCATAATTTCCATCTTTTCCTCTGTTGATGGTCCCCTCAGCCTTGACAACAACAACAACAACAAAAATCCTCCCCTTTTTTTCAAAAGATCTATCCTGTTCCAGGGGCCTCTGAAAAAATTCACCATTTTTCTCTTTGGCATTTGATGGAAGGGGCGGGGAATGGCACAAAAGACACCCCCACAAAAAAAACAACAACACATGGTTTTGCAACAGGAAAGGGAAGGGAAAAAAAAAAGGTTAGCTTTTGATGTGCTAATGGAATCATGTGGCTTTTTTTTTTAATTTTTAAAAAGGTGTTTCATAACCTCCACCCGTGAGAGGAAAAGGCTATGAGGGAGCTGAAATGAAACCGAACAGATGTTGGGTTAATTTTGTGTGGGGGTCAAGTGAAAAAGGGTGTTTTTTGGAGGAGGAGGAAGAAGGGAGTGTGTTTTCCCGACTGAGAGACATTTTGGGTCCCTGGTTGCTCCTTATTGCAGTTTTTATTTCGACATAAAAAACCGTGGAATCATAAGGATGTGGAATGTTCCAAGTTTTCGAAAGGTGAGAGGAGATACATGACCGTGTGTGTTTGAGGAACCCCGCACTCAGTGCTTTTCTTCTAGGAAAAAGGGGTGCTGGTACGCTGTACCCCCAGGAAAAAAGCACACCCCACCTTTCTGCAGGTTGGCAAAACATATATCCACCATTGAAATCAGAGGTTGCAATCCCCTCCAAAATAAAATGAAAAAGGATGCTTGCTGGGTGCAAAGATTGGCTCAGTTGGAGCTCAAGGCTGGCTGATTCTTGCTTTCTGTCCCAAACCCTCTTTTTTTCCTCTCTCTCTCTCTCTGTTCCTGTCTGCAAAAAAACAACAACAACCCTGCGAGTGGCTTCCTCTAAAACTCACCAACTAGATTAGTATGCAAACCGAACTCTTAAAACGCTTTGAGTGTGCCAGGGGCCATGCTTGTCGTTCCTCGCCGGCCCCCTCCTGGTCCGTTCTTCCGTTTGGCCGCTTTCAAGGTGTGTGGGTGGGTGGGGGGCGCTCTCTCTCTCTCTCTTGGATGTTTGTTTGTTTCAAAAACCCCGCCGAAGCGCTTGGGGTCCGTCCGGGACCGCTCCCCCACGCCGCAAACACCACATGAGGTAAGAACGACAAGTTCACCACTTTTAAAGAGAAAATGGGGAAGGGGGGTGGACGTTCTCCATCTGAGCCGCCTCAGGGCAGGAGAGAGAGAGGGAGCTGGGGGCAGCCCCAGAGGTGCAGGGTTTGCTGGGGGGGGGGGGGGGCGCGGAACTGCTGGCTGCTTCACTAGCTGATTGGCCCCCCCCCACTGTAGCATCCAAAACCGGGGCAGGGGCTGAGTGGGCATAGGCGGCAGCTTCCTTCGTAATTCAGTCTGCGATTTTTTTCTGTTTTTCCTAATAGAAAAAGGTCAAAGTTCACCTCTCTGGCTCAAAAAGACCTTCCAGGACTGCAAGTGGTCAGAGTCCGTGCAACGGATGGCTTTGTTTTTTTGTTTTTCTGTTTCAGAGTTGGCGTGTTTTGTTTTGTTTTATGTTGCATAGTGATCAAAGCTGCCCAGGTATTCCAACGCCGCCTGGTAACAGAACTGATATTCATCCTGGAAGGGAATAAGGAAAGGGTAAGTCATGACTCGTGTTACGTCCGCTTCATGGTACAGTGGTGCCCCACAAGACAAATGCCTTGCAAGACGGAAAACCCGCAAGACGAAAGGGTTTTCCGTTTGCAGAGGCGCTTCGCAAGACAAATTTGCTATGGGCTTGCTTCGAAAGACGAAAATTGACGAAAATTCTTGCGATTTTTTTTCGCTCTAAAACCCCTTTTTCTGAAGCGCTAAGCTGCTAAAAGCATTTTAGCAGCAAAACTGCTAATCCCTTAAGCCTTAAAAAGCCGTTTTTAGCCCTTAAACTGTCAATAGCGCTAATAGCGCTAATCCGCTAATGGGCTTGCTTCGCAAGACGAAAAAACCGCAAGACGAAAAGACTCGCGGAACGGATTCTTTTCGTCTTGCGAGGCACCACTGTACGTTTTTTCAGGTTACGTCCTGCGGCGACCCGGAAGTACCGGAAAGGGTTTCACCACTCGCACATACGCAGAAGCGCAAAATGACGTAATGCGCATACGCAGAAGCACTGAATCACAACCCACGCGTGCGCGGACGTTCTGCTACGGGTTGCGCTCTTTTCACGTTGCGAACGGGACTCCGGAACGGATCCCGTTCGCAAGCAGAGATACCACTGTTTCTCTGTTTATTTTATTGATATAACCCACCGCCCTTCGTCTTAAGATCTCAGGGTGGATAAAAACACAAGGTGAAAGAACAAATAGATAGTTAAAACAAAAGCAACAAAGCAGTAACCCCGCCCCCCCGTTCCCACAAACACATTGAAAAGCCGGTAGAATATCAATAACCAACCCAAAGCCTGGTTGAAGAAGGAACATTTTTGCCTGGCGCCTAAAGATATAATGAAAGCGCCGGACGAGCCTCCCTGGGGAGCGAAGAATGAATGAAGTCCAGGTTTTTATAATTATTATTATGAATAACCAGCCTTCCCTTCCGCCAAAAAAGTGAAAAATAAGTACAGTGAATACTGACGGTTGCCAAGAATTTTTATTTCTGCCCACGCTGCAACGTGATGTTGCGCGAGAGCAACGCAGGGAAACTTATATTGATTGATTGCACTTAACTCAAAGGGGCGTATACGTGGCTGTCCCCCACCTCATTTAATCCACAACAACTCTGCGAGGTAGCTTAGGCCGACTGGCCCCAGGTCACCCAGCAAGCTTCATCGGCATTTCTCAAACTTGGGTCTCCAGCTCTTTTTTGGACTACAACTCCCATCATCCCTAGCTCTCAGGACCAGTGGTCAGGGATGATGGGAACTGTAGTCTAAACACAGCTGGAGACCGGAGTTTGAGAAACACTGCTCTAACCAGTGGCGTAGCGTGGGGGGTGCAGGGTGGCCCGGCCGCACCGGGCGCAACATCTGAGGGGGGCGCTCGCACTCGCAGCTCTCTGCCCCTACCTGGCTCACTCACTCTCTCTCACTGCAGTGCTGGCTGTGCGAATCCGATCCGAGCCGCCGGGTCGCCGCCCACTGTGGAGGGGAGGGTGCCAGGCGTGCGGTGCGGTGCGGAGAGAGAGCGAGGGACTATCTGGGGGAGGGACAGTGCAGCAGGGGGGGCGCAAATTACTTGCCTTGCCCCGGGTGCTGACAACCCACGCTACGCCACTGGCTCTAACTACTAACCCAACTGCATCATCCCTTACTACTTCGGAGCAAGAAGAGCAGTCGGCTGCAAAGGAGGCTGCCGGCTTTGCCCACTCTGCCGCACAGCCTTCCTTCCTGTCGTGACTGCACCGCTGCTGAAGGGAATCCCTGCCCAACCTCTGCCGCTCCAGAGGTGGCAGGAAGGCTGCCTCTCGCCCCCGCAGCCAGGCAGAGGAGTCCTGCTCCCTGAGTCCAGCCAGCAGGGAGGAAAACACACACCCTTCCCCTTTGTTTACCTCCGTCTGCACCATGGCAGGCCTCTGCGTCCGAAGCATCTTCACTGTCTGGAAAATGTCCACCACGCCCTCGTAGCGCATTCTCTCCAGGACGATGCTGAGGGTGATGAAAACACCGGTCCTCCCCACACCGGCGCTAAAGAAGGAGAAAGGGAAACATCGTGGAATTGGAGCTTTGGACGCGACACTCAGAAACCTCCCTGGGAAGAAACCGGAGTGTGTGTCCCCCCCAAAACCAGCTCCGTCCTGACCCCCCAAGAAGGCACATCCGACTTTGAGTAGGGTGGGATCTACAATCCAATATAAAAAACTGATCCACCAGTCTCCGAAGTCATTTAAGTTGAATGAATGGATGAGATTTCACAGATACAGTACAGTGGTGCCTCGCAAGACGAAATTAATTCGTTCCGCGAGTTTTTCCGTAGAGCGAGTTTTTTCGTCTTGCGAAGCACCACGGCGGGGAGGGGTGGGGAGAAGCAGGGCAGCTGCCGCAGCCGGTCCTTGGACTCACCCGCGCCTTGTGGACACCGCGCGACGAGGCTGCTGGAGGGCGGCGGGGCTCAGGAGCGCGACTCCGGCTGCAGCGCTGGCTGCTGGCGGCAACGGCTCCCGAGGGGAGCGCGCGAGGGCAGTGGGCAGCTGCGCGAGGCAGCCAGAAGGTCGGCCGTCAGCCGGAAGGTGGGAGGGAGCCGGAGGAGCAGGGAAGCGTGCGTGCGTGCAGTGACCGTCGCCATGACAGGAGAGGCAGGGCTGTTTCGTCTAGCGAAGCAAGCCCTTAGGAAAATCCGTCTTGCGAAGCACCTCAGAAAATGAAAAACCCTTTCGTCTAGCGGGATTTTCGTCTTCCGAGGCATTCGTCTTGCGGGGTACCACTGTAGTTATATTTGGATAGCATCATGAGAGATCCAAACAGTTGTTAGATGGACAAGTACAATACGATAATCTTTACTGTCATTGTCCCGTACAGAACAATGAAATTGAAAATCTACATCAGACATTCAAAAACCAACAAGGAAGGTGGGGGGGAAATGCTGTCTGATTTGTTTAGTTTCTTCCCCCTCCTTCCCGCTGTGGTTTCTGCCGAAACGGCTGCTGTGCACCAGAAAAATGCAAACAAGCAAGTCTCGTTTAAGGCTACTTATTTCCTTACATGCAGATCTGCCTGTTTGGATATCTGAACCTTTTGGTGCGTAGAGCGAGGCTTGGGCCTGCTACACAGACTCGTGTTTGGATAAGTGAATCTTCGCATAACCAACCTTTGGATAGCAGGAGCTGTGTGTATATTTAAAGCAAACAAACGCGAATCCTAACAATGCCAAAAAAGGAAAAAGCTATCAGCACTGTTGCCTGTGCAAAAATAAAAAACAAAAAACCCGGATTGCAAGAGACGAAACTGACAAGCTGGTGAATTTCTGCTGCACATGTCTCTCTCCGCGCCCAAGACGACTGACACAGACTTCTCTCCCAGGACCAAGTAGGAGCCTGAGAGTGAATAGCTTGTCAACTTTGCCGTCCTCCTAGTCGCTTGGCTGGTCTCGCTCGCTTCCTTGAGGTGCAGCTCGAGAGGCGGGCGGGAGAACGAGGCGGGGGGGGTGTGGAGAGGGATGAAGGTGCTGGCTCACACAGACAATATATATTCCGCACGGCGACTTAGCAACTGCGATGCTAAGTCTGAAAGCCAGCAAGCCAAGGGCTTGGACGGGGAGCCTTTAATCTCTCCAGTGGTGCGATTAATCAACTAAGGCTTTAATCGCAGATTAACAACAAGCCACTGCCCAGGGGATTTGGTGCTCTTGAAGGAGTTTGGTGGGGTGGGGAGCAAAATAATAATTCAGAGGCGGACCGGTGCTTCCGTGGGCATAAATTGGGACAGGGCAGGGGGTAGAAAGGGGTCTCTGTCTGCCACACTAAGGGAGAGCTACTCCTTTGTTTGGCCATCGCATGTTTTGAGGCACCAATCCCACCCTGGAGTCCGTAATAAAGCCAGCAGCATCCGGCCGTTAAGGCAGAGTAGATGGGAAAGTTGCGGCCATCAGTCGCTGCTGTTTAGGGGCCTCTTGGGGGCATCGGTTGAATCACTGCAATGCACTCTATGTGGGGCTGGTCTGGAGCCTGCAGCCAATGCAGAACATGGCGGTTAGACTGCTTCTGGGGGCAAATTACCGGCAGCGTATAACACCCTGATTGCGGGATCTGCACCGGCTTCCGATTTGCTTCCGGCCCAAGTTTAGGTGTTCGTTCTAACAGCTGAGGCCTACACAACTCAGGATAGCAACCTTTTTATCTAGACAAACCTTTAGAAAGCTTGCATGAGTTTTACTCTAGCCTACTGTGGCTTTTGGGACGCGGGTGGCACTGTGGGTTAAACCACAGAGCCTAGGACTTGCCGATCAGAAGGTCGGCAGTTTGAATCCCCGCAATGACGGGGTGAGCTCCCGTTGCTCGGTCCCTGCTCCTGCCAACCTAGCAGTTTGAAAGCACCTCAAAGTGCAAGTAGATAAATAGGTACCGCTCTGGCGGGAAGGTAAACGGTGTTTCCGTGCGCTGCTCTGGTTCGCCAGAAGCGGCTTAGTCCTGCTGGCCACATGACCCGGAAGCTGTACGCTGGCTCCCTCGGCCAGTAAAGCGAGATGAGCGCCGCAACCCCAGAGTCGGCCACTACTGGACCTAACGGTCAGGGGTCCCTTTACCTTTACCTTACTGTGGCTTTTACTTTCTAAATCATGGCTGCAATTTCTAAAGTGACCGTTTTATTGTTTTATCTTTTTTGTTTTTGCAAACTGGTTTGAGGGTCATTGTCCCCTAAAATATGTTAAGGATTTCGCCTGGTTGTAAATGTTTTTAATTATCTTGTGTGCGAATTACCACAGTGAATTATCTTATGTGTGAATTACCACAGTGCTTAGAAGGCAATTAACAAATTGATGGTATTATTATTATTATTATTATTATTATTTAAAGGTAAAGGACCCCTGGACGGTTCAAGCCAGTCAAAGGCAACTATGGGGTTGTGTCGCTGTTACAATTTCGGAGTTCACTGTGCTATTACTCTCCCTTGCAGCTTCCTTGCAAACTGCTATTCCGAATAATGCTTCTCATTGGGGTAGTGAGGGGGGGGCATTGGGGATGAGTCTGCGGGACCTAGTGGGTGGTGGCCCCCCAAAAAAGTTCAGAAACCACTTGGCACCATTAGAAGCTGGCCTTGAATAACTGCCACCACCCTCAAATTAAGAGGAAGAGAGGGAGACAAAGGATACACAATAAAAACTCAGAAGCTGTGTTTTGGGGCTAAGTCCTGTGCTAATGCCAAGGATTTAGGGAGGCGGGAAACTCCAGCTTCCCATCCAATCAGGAGACAGCCCATCCACAGAGGCTTAAGCTTAGCGTCAAAGGATGGCTGAGCAGCCCTCTTTCCATTCCAAGGTGCAAATTAAGCAGGAGGAGAATTTGCAATGGATTATTTCCTTTCGCAGGGTTTGTGTTGCCGGTTCCGGGATTGCTCCCGGCTCCTCAGCCGCTGGCTGCGAAGGGGCTTACCTGCAGTGGACAGAGATGGGCCCGTCTTGGCCAAACTGCTCCTTAGTTTTATGCACCTGCCCGATGAAATCAATGAAGCCTTCGCCGGACTTTGGCACGCCTTGCTCCGGCCAGTCCGTGAACTGGAACTGGCGCACGGTCCGTGACTGGCCATCCTGGAGGTGGAGAAAGGGGGTGGAGAAGGGGAGAGGGAGGAAAAAACACAACACCTCTCTGTTAGGCTGGGGTGGGGGAAATGCGAGGGAATGAAATTGAGTTTGAATCCTGTAAGCAGGAAAGCGAGATTTTTGAGAGCTGAGCGATGGCTGTAGACTTGAGCAAATTTGATTTGGGTTCTTTCAAACCCCCAGCTGGCCGGCGTTTCCTCCGCTGCCAAGCTGGCCCTGCCTATGGAGGATGAATAAAAGATTTTAATTTAACTGTATTGCTTTTTCCTCCCACTCTCCCTCCTTCTCAGGGGCAAGGGGCAAGCCTACAAGGCTGCTTCTCTTCCACTTGGCTCAGATTTTCGGCCCTCCCTTAAAAAGTCTGCATGAAAACCCACCAGCCTTCTAACACATGCACATTTTTGGAGATGCAATTTCCCCTAATGCAATAAAGTTTTGACTGTTATATGCATTTTCATGCACACTTGACACCAGGGCGTTTTGTTTTTTTTTTGTTTCGTTTTGCATTTTTGCACACGAAGAACTGCATGGCAACATTTGACACCAAACTGGGAGGGGTGGCTAACATCCCAGAGGACAGGATCACACTTCAAAACGACCTTGACAGATTAGAGAACTGGGCCAAAACAAACAAGATGAATTTTAACAGGGAGAAATGTAAAGTATTGCACTTGGGCAAAAAACATGAGAGGCACAACTACAAGATGGGTGACACCTGGCTTGAGAGCAGTACATGTGAAAAGGATCTAGGAGTCTTGATTGATCACAAACTTGACATGAGCCAACAGTGTGATGCGGCAGCTAAAAAAGCCAATGCAATTCTGGGCTGCATCAATAGGAGTATAGCGTCTAGATCAAGGGAAGTTATAGTGCCACTGTCTTCTGCTCTGGTCAGACCTCACCTGGAGTACTGTGTCCAGTTCTGGGCACCACAGTTCAAGAAGGACACTGACAAACTGGAACGTGTCCAGAGGAGGGCAACCAAAATGGTCAAAGGCCTGGAAACGATGCCTTCTGAGGAACGGCTAAGGGAGCTGGGCATGTTTAGCCTGGAGAAGAGGAGGTTAAGGGGTGATATGATAGCCATGTTCAAATATATAAAAGGATGTCACGTAGAGGAGGGAGAAAGGTTGTTTTCTGCTGCTCCAGAGAAGCGGACACAGAGCAATGGATCCAAACTACAAGAAAGAAGATTCCACCTAAACATTAGGAAGAACTTCCTGACAGTAAGAGCTGTTTGACAGTGGAATTTGCTGCCAAGGAATGCGGTGGAGTCTCCTTCTTTGGAGGTCTTTAAGCAGAGGCTTGACAACCAGATGTCAGGAGTGCTCTGATGGTGTTTCCTGCTTGGCAGGGGGTTGGACTCAATGGCCCTTGTGGTCTCTTCCAACTCTATGATTCTATGATTTGGAGAAGTGCAAATTTCAAATCATTTGTTAGGCCCGCACATCGTTTTGAAAAGTGTGACCCGGGTAAATTCACATTTAAATGCGAAGCGAATTGAGTTCCCCCCATCTCTTTACGTACGCCAGCCACCCTAAGCTCCTTTTTGTAGCAAGGGCAGGTTGCCCTGTATGTTTCTGTGTGCGCTTAAACAGCCACACACACGAACAACAGGAAACCATTTCCAATCAGACACTTTCTGTACAACTGGCGACGGTGTGTTCACGCATCCCAAAACGTAATAATCTTTTGAAATGAGTTCAAAGAAATTACACAGTGGGAGACAGGCGGCTGCTAGGAGGAAACTCAGCAGCGGCTCCATCGCCAGAGCTCACACAGCACGAATGGCGGGGGGCCTTGCATCGTGGCGGAGAAAAATTGCGATAAGCCGACAGGAAGGAAAACAACATCATCAGAACAGCCAGCGAGGGAGAGAGCGAGCGAGAGAGGTTAGCAAGAGAGATGCATTGTTTCAAGAGAAAACAGACAAAGTTGAGTGAGGACCAAATCTCGGGAGTTAAGAACATCTGCCAGGCATGCAGAAGGTATCCGTTTCAATCCTCAGCATCTCTAGGCAGGGAGAAATACATCTGAGTCCCAAACATCTGGCAAACCCTCACTGTGATCAACTCCTGCCCGGAAACCTATGTGGATCCAGGATTGGGACTCGGCTGCAAATAAAACACTTTAAGTGTGCTTTAAGTGCAATATACAACGTGTGACACTAGATGGTGATGATGAGCCTTGTGGAAAATTCAATGTACAGTAGTACCTTGGAAGTCGAACAGAATCCGTTTAGGAAGTCCAAAATGTTCGGAAACCAAACCGCAAGCTTCTGATTGGCTGCAGGAAACTCCTGCAGCCAATTAGAAGCCGTAGAAGCCCCAACGGACATTCGGCTTCCAAAAATAGTTCGCAAAC
Source organism: Podarcis tiliguerta (assembly GCF_965153285.1). Classification (NCBI taxonomy): domain Eukaryota; kingdom Metazoa; phylum Chordata; class Lepidosauria; order Squamata; family Lacertidae; genus Podarcis; species Podarcis tiliguerta. Next base: position 8,931,182 of record NC_139551.1, on the reverse strand, counting down.
CGGAACACTCACTTCCGGGTTTGCTGCGTTCAGGAGCCAAAAGGTTCGACTCAACTAAGTACAAATGTATTTTTAAAAAGGCTTTTAAAATAGCGTTTTCAGAACGTTTTTTAAATGTGTGTGTAGATCCAACCTTGGCCTCCACAGTCACTTATGGACTCACTGCTAAGACCTAAGCTCAACATCAAAAAAACCAAGATCATGGCCACTGGTCCCATCACCTCCTGGCAAATAGAAGGGGAAGAAATGGAGGCAGTGAGAGATTTTACTTTCTTGGGCTCCATGATCACTGCAGATGGTGACAGCAGCCACGAAATTAAAAGACGCCTGCTTCTTGGGAGAAAAGCAATGACAAACCTAGACAGCATCTTAAAAAGCAGAGACATCACCTTGACAACAAAGGTCCGTATAGTTAAAGCTATGGTTTTCCCAGGAGTGATGTATGGAAGTGAGAGCTGGACCATAAAGAAGGCTGATCGCCGAAGAATGGATGCTTTCGAATTACGGTGCTGGAGAAGACTCTTGTGAGTCCCATGGACTGCAAAAAGATCAAACCTCTCTTCTGAAGGAAATCAGCCCTGAGTGCTCACTGGAAGGACAGATCCTGAAGCTGAGGCTCCAAGACTTTGGCCACCTCATGAGAAGACTCCCTGGAAAAGACCCTGATGTTGGGAAAGATGGAGGGCGCAAGGAGAAGGGGACAACAGAGGACGAGATGGTGGGACAGGGTTCTCAAAGCTACCGGCATGAGTCTGACCAAACTGCGGGAGGCAGTGGAAGACAGGAGTGCCTGGCGTGCTCTGGTCCAGGGGGTCACAAAGCGGCGGACACAACTAAACAACAACAAAGTTTAGGCTAAGTCTGCTGCAACTGGATTTCTTATGGACAGGGCCAATCCTGAATGTATTGGATTTGTGGCCATTATGCTCATTGCCTTTAGTAAATTGCATGAAATGCAATTGCCTGTGGTCTATTTTGGGGTGGAATCCTACAACGTGTTTAAGTTTTTACTCTTCTAGCTGTATGCTGGAATCTGCTCTGGATTAATATTGAGTAGAATTTGGTGACGATATGGCTGACCAATGGCCTTCCTTGGCGTGCTGAGCACCAACGGCGCTGAGTGTGGACTCACCCTGGCATCGGTGACCTTGAACTCCCGGAGGATATATTGAGGCATGTTGTATTCAGCCATGGGGTCGACCACAAAGTACTGGTACCGGGCGGACCTCTCAGCTGGCCAGTATTGGTGGCACTTTTCCTGTTGGCCCAAAGAGAAGGAATCAACACCCTCTTCGTAGCTCAGCTTTCGCCATCTGCTAGAGACACACCCCTTCGCCCTGGCCCTTTGTGGACACTCAAGAGCAGCCGTTTAGCACACGGTCCTTTCAGAAGAGTCATCGAGCCATGCCCCCTGGCAACCACACCCCTCTTAAGATCACACAGCCTTCTAAGCTTATACATAATCTTATAATCACCGTATTTTTCGCTCTATAAGACGCACCAGACCATAAGACACACCTGGTTTTTGGAGGAGGAAAACAAGAAAAAAAATATTCTGAATCCCAGAAGCCAGAACAATAGGGATTGCTGTGCAGCGAAAGCAGCGATCCCTTTTGCTGTTCTGGCTTCTGGGATAGCTGCGCAGCCTGCATTCGCTCCATAAGACGCACACACATCTCCCCTTACTTTTTAGGAGGGGAAAAGTGAGTCTTATAGAGCAAAAAATATGGTACTAAATAACAACAATTAGCATTGCGACGATCAGGGGATATCTGCCCTTCAGCTTGATCTATTTCCTCTGCACGGTTGATTTGGAATCCTCCGATAATCCTAATTTTAAAGAGTGTTTTCCTTGGTGTTCCAGCGTAGGTAACAAAACTTGGCACGCCCTTCTCTTGAAACGGAAGGAACCTTGTCTTTTCGGCGTTCCTAAATGGCTTAACTCCGGACTTCGGAGGACTACTCCTTGCTGTTCTCCAGAATGACCCAAGGAGCCCATCTTTGGCGGCCAATTCCCCTCCTTTCCCTCAGTACAAAAGGCAAAGGAGGCCCCCAGACTCCCCTTTCTTGCTGATTCGGCAGCTGTAGGATGCTGGAGACGGGGACCCCCTGCTACACAAACGGCAATGGGTCTTGGACCCCAGAGCTCTGCCCGTTTTGGGACCCACACCCTAGCTGTGGTCACAATTTGTTTCGACTGCTCTATATGTTGCTGCAAGGCAGCCCTTAGACCTCCCGGCAAAGGCTGCAGTAGCGATCACAATTTAATACCACAGCTACGAAAGAAGGCTCACCTGGCTTCTGCAATCTATCCTGCTTGACCTAAAAATACAACCCCCCGTTTGCATTCCCCACGGAAGCTCCGGGAGCTAAACATAGTACAATTAGGAAAAACAGGCTGGGTCTGCCTAGGGAGATGCCAAGCTGCAGATTTTAATGGAGGGCAGAGAGTTGTCCCTGTGTCACTGACCCGGCTCTTAAGACCCAGAAATGTTTTGGACGTAGTTCCCTGCCTGCTCCTTCCCTCCACCTCTTCCGGGACTTCTATCTGATGGCGAACATCGCCAATGTCCCTTTCCCCCATTTCTGCTTGCCCCCTTTCCCACGATTCTTTAGGGAATCTGTGGCAGGTGAGAATTCTACCACTGAACCACCAATGCAATAGCTTATCTTAAAGTTTTCAGTGCTGATACACCTATCACATTTATAAATTGTAAATTTATGTCTGTACATTGTTTTAAATGTTTGTTTTCCTTCTGGGATTGTACCCCCAAGTGTGTTTTATAAGCTGGTCCCCCACCATAATAAATTGTCTGTCTGTCTGTCTATCTATCATCTATCTATCTATCTATCTATCTATCTATCTATCATCTATCATGTCTATCATCTATCTCTCTATAATCCATTCATCCATCCATCCAACTAACTAACTAACCAACCTCATCTCTTTTCCTCTATCCTATCTATCTATCAGTCTATCTATCTATCTATCTCTATATCTATCTATCTATCTATCTATCTATCTATCTATCTATCTATCTATCATCATCTATCTATCTATCTATCTATCTATCTATCATCTATCTATCATATCTATCATCTATCTCTCTATCATGTCTATCATCTATCTCTCTATAATCCATTCATCCATCCATCCAACTAACTAACCAACCTCATCTCTTTTCCTCTATCCTATCTATCTATGTATCTATGTATCTATCATCTATCATCCATCTATCTATCTATCTATCTATCTATCATCTATCTCTCTATAATCCATTCATCCATCCATCCAACTAACTAACCAACCTCATCTCTTTTCCTCTATCCTATCGCTATCTATCTATCTATCTATCTATCTATCTATCTATCTATCTATCATCTATCTATCATCTATCTATCATCTATCTCTCTATAATCCATTCATCCATTCATCCATTCATCCATCCATCCAACTAACTAACCAACCTCATCTCTTTTCCTCTATCCTATCTCTATCTATCTATCTATCTATCTATATCTATCTATCATCTATCTATCTATCAATCTATCTATATCTGTATCATCTATCTATCTATCATCTATCTATCTATCTATATCTATCATCTATCTATCTATCTATCTATCTATCTATCTATCTATCTATCTATCTATCAGATAGATAGATAGATGATAGATATAGATAGATAGATGATAGATAGATATCTACCTATCTATATCTATCTATCTATCTATCTATCTATCTATCTATCTATCTATCTATCTATCATCTATCTATCTATCTATCTATCTCTATCTATCTATCTATCATCTATCTATCTATCTATCTATCTATCTATCTATCATCTATCTATCTATCATCTATCTATCTATCTATCTATCTCTATCTATCTATCTATCTATCATATCTATCATCTATCTCTCTATAATCCATTCATCCATCCATCCAACTAACTAACCAACCAACCTCATCTCTATTCCTCCATCCTATCTATCTATCTATCTATCTATCCGCACGGTGCTTTAAATATCCAGTGCAGATAGGAGCTTCTATCTATCCATCTATCCATCTATCTATCTATCTATCTATCTATCTATCTATCTATCTATCTGCACGGTGCTTTGAATGTCCAGTGCAGATAGGAGCTTCAAGCTACGGACTCCAGGGCATGACGGGGAGATTCTCTCATCTCCTTTCCGCCACCGCCAGCCCGCCTCCTTCGGCTTACCCGCCCCATCTCTCGTAGTTTGGTCAGCATCACGACAATGGTGGAATTGTTCTCCCACAGCATCCGCCAGAAGTCCTCTGTGGTCTCCGCCAGCGGGCCTTGCGTGGCGATGTACGCTCTCTGTTGCCTGCCAGGGAGAGAGAGAAGGCAAACCATCATTAAAAACACACATTGGCTTCTGCATACAGGACTTTTTATATGTGGTGGTCTTGTAAGTAAGGTTAAAACTTACTGGGAAATGATATACAATGAATTGAAAAGGATGTTCAAAATAACTTTTATTTTTAAAAAAAACCCAACAACAACCCCAGAATATAAATAAATAATAGTATAAATAATTTTGTATTTATACCCTGCCCTTCCCGGTTCAGAAAAGAGGGCTCAGGGCGGCTAACAACAAATTTAAAACACTTAATTGTGATACAACAAAAACCAGCATAAAATACAGTATAAAAGCGTGAATAACGATAAATTCAAAGTTCTAAAATCAATTTAGGGGGAAATCCATCCAGTAAACATTAGATGATCACCAGGGCTAGCTGGCTAAATTAATCCTGTTTGGGCCAGCGAGGAGACCAGGGGAAAATTAGCTGTGAGATCCCAGAGCAGGGAATCTTCATAAAAGGGGAGAGGGAGGGAAGGGAAGGGGAATAAAAGGCTATGTTCAAATTGAAAGCCAGGCGGAATAGCTCTGTCTTACAGGCCCTGCGGAAGGAGGTTAAATCCTGCAGGGCCCTGGTCTCATGGGATAGAGCATTGCACCAGGTCGGAGCCACCACTGAGAAGGCCCTGGTGGAGGATAGTCTGACTTCCTTAGGGCCCAGGACCTCCAAACTATGATTATTCATGGACCTTAAGGCCCTCTGCGGGGCAGACCAGCTTTTCTTTCGGGAATTATAGGGACAGAACTACCTAAATTGCATAGAAATTTATTCCTGTATGCTACTACAGCAGCAAGAATGCTACCTAAAGAAGCAGAAGTCCCAATAAAGGAAGAACGGATACAAAAACATATGGAATATGCAGAAATGGCAGAACTTGCCGGAAGAAAAAGAAATCAAGGTAACAAACATTTTTTATAAAAGGATGTTAACGGTTTATTGAATATTGACAGATAAAATTGCAAACAGATAAAAACACTAGCAGGGTTATCGTAATAACCTGCAGTTTCACAAGAGTATATATTTACAGTAGATAATTAAATGAGAAAGTTGAATGAATTTGGATATGCAGAAGATATAAAAAATAATAAATTTAAGGAACTGCAGAAAGAGGGGGGGGAGGAAGTCAAATTTTGAAATGTTAAATTGATTGTAAAACTAATGAAATGTATAAACTTGAAAAGTATAAATAAAAGCTTTTTTTTTTTAAAAAAAATAAAGACCTACATCTGAGGGACCGTATTCCATCATATGAACCTGCCTGGGTTTTGAGATCTTCAGGAGAGGCCCATTTCACGGTCCCGCCAACTTCACAGGCCTGCTTGGGGGGGGATGTGGGAGAGGGCCTTCTTGGTGGTGGCTCCTCCCAGCCAACTCCCTCAAGAATCCTGTCTGGCTTCCCTCCTTGCTGTCCTTCCACCAGCAGGTGAATATTTTCTTGTTCCAAGAGACTTTGGGGGGAACTGACTGCTTTTAAGGAAAGGGCTGGTTCTGTGTTGTTTTTTATGGTGATTGTCTGTACGTCTATAATATACATGTCACATGCCATAAAGGGACCCCTGACCATTAGGTCCAGTCATGGCCGACTCTGGGGTTGCGGTGCTCATCTCACTTTATTGGCCGGGGAGCCGGCATACAGCTTCTGGGTCATGTGGCCAGCATGACTAAGCCGCTTCTGGAGAACCAGAGCAGCGCACGGAAACGCCGTTTACCTTCCCGCCGGAGTGGTACCTATTTATCTACTTGCGCTTGACGTGCTTTCGAACTGCTAGGTTGGCAGGAGCAGGGACCAAGCAACGTGAGCTCACCCCGTCATTGCGGGGATTCGAACCGCCGACCTTCTGATCGGCAAGTCCTAGGCTCTGTGGTTTAACCCACAGCACCACCTGTGTCCCTTCGTCACATGCCATAGGTAGATGATAATCACACAATGACGTGTTGCTAGGGGTGGAGCGAGCCTCCTGCATTGAATTCTGCCCCCTTAGCTATTTCTTAAGGAAGAAGGGGGGAGGCCCATTAACCCTGTGTTGGAAAACGAGGAGGGTGGGCCCAGTCGCCCCTCCGGCCGGATCCAGCGAGGCTCTTTGCAGGCTCTGCAGCCCAGGAGATGCCTGAGTCTTACCTGTACCCATCGATGAAGCTGGAGTTGATGTAGTCGGACCCCTCAACCCCTCGGATAGGCTGCAGGCAGACCCGCGTGGTCTCATATGGCATGATGTTGACAAGGCGATTCTTGAATTTGTTGCATGGGAGGTTGGCACTGATGAAGCGGGAGGTGTGGGCTTTGGAGTTGGCGAGTCTCTGGCGTGGAGAGAGAGAGAGAGAGAGAGAGAGAGAACGAAAAGCGTTAACCACCCAGGAATGACATTGTGCCAGCAAATACCGTATTTTTTGCTCTATAAGACTCACTTTCCCCCTCCTAAAAAGTAAGGGGAAATGTGTGTGCGTCTTATGGAGCGAATGCAGGCTGCGCAGCTATCCCAGAAGCCAGAACAGCAAGAGGGATTGCTGCTTTCACTGCGCAGCGATCCCTCTTGCTGTTCTGGCTTCTGAGATTCAGCATTAAATATTAAAAACTTCTCTGAACAGGGCTGCCTTCAGATGTCTTCTGAATGTCAGATAGTTGTTTATCTCTTTGACATCTGAAGGGAGGGCATTCCACAGGGCGGGCGCCACCACCAAGAAGGCCCTCTGCCTGGTTCCCTGTAACCTCACTTCTCGCAATGAGGGAACCGCCAGAAGGCCCTCAGAGCTGGACCTCAGTGTCCGGGCTGAACGATGGGGGTGGAGACGCTCCTTCAGGTCTAGTGGGCCATTGAGGGCTTTAAAGGTCAGCACCAACACTTTGAATTGTGCTCGGAAACGTACTGGGAGCCAATGAAGATCTCTCAGAACCGGTGTTCTGTGGTCCCGGCGGCCGCTCCCAGTCAATGTTTACTTGAAACCCCTAGGTATGGAGGCCGGCTGCTGGAAGCAGCTCACCTTGAACCCCCACCTGCATCTCACCTTGAATTCGAGCTCCATGCCCGTGACGTGCTCCCCAACCTCTATCTGAGCCAGTTTCTGAATGTAGGTGTACAGGTTGCGAGCAGGGACTTCTGTGTTCCCGCAGGCGACTGCTTCCAGCAAGGAGTCGTGTATGAAGCTGTACTGGTCCTCTGTCTGCACCATGTAATTTCTCTGCGACCTCATGAGAGTGACGTGGCCGTAAATGTCCACCGTCTTCTCGTGTTTTATCCTCTCCAACATGGCGTCGATCACGATGAAGCAGCCCGTGCGGCCGACTCCAGCGCTGAAAGAAGGCGGACACAGGAGGTTGGGCAAGAAATTATGAGTAGAAGAGCATCATTTTTTAAAAAAATGATATTTATTAAATATTTAATAGTTACAAAAAGAAAAAAGAGAAAAAGAAACAATAAAAGTTTAACAAACAATACATCAAAAATAATAATAATAATACAAATACCACAAAACAACAAGAAAAAACTAAAACATTTAAAAACACACCCAAATTTCATTTCATTATCTTTCATATGCTTGTTTCTTCGACTTCCTCGCACCTCCCTTTTTTGTATTCTAATTCAGATTAGCTGGTTCAACAAATCCTTTCCCTCTTTCTCAATTTTTGTTCTATAATTTATCCTAACACAATTTAACTTTAATTTTTTTCCACTTTAGCGCATTAACAATGAATATTCGTATAATTCTTAATAACACTTCTGCTAAAACCATGTAACTTCATTCCAATATTCTTCTAACATTCATTAATTTTGCAATATTTCTGTAAATATACTTTAAATTTTTTCCAATCTTCTTCCATCGAGAAGAACATCAGTTGGAATTGGAAAAAAACTTGAGGATATAAGACATGGGGAGGCACACTAAGGGACGCAGGTGGCGCTGTGGGTTAAACTAGAACTAGATATTTCAAATCATGTAACCCTGACCCATAGCAGTTCCTGCAAAGCAAGCTTGAGTTGATTTAATCGAGAAGACCCCGGTCCCTAAAAGAGCGCCTTCTCCAATTATCAGCTATCTTGTGCCTTTTCGGTGGTTCCCCCACTGGGGGGGTTGCCCAATTAGCCCCTGACCTGTGACAGGGCCTTTTTAGTGGTGGCTCCCTAGTTGTGGCATGCCCTCCCTTGGTGGGGTACACCGGTCTCCATCACTGTTAACACTCAAGAGGAATTTATAAACATTCCCGTTTGCTCATGCATTTGTTTGGTAGAGGGATACCGATCTCAGCAACCCTAAGATCACTGGATGGAAGAACACTTTTAACTGGAAAATGCTTTTAGATGTTTTAAAACTATTAAAAAGTTTTAACCTGTCTGATGGTGGTTTATACCTTGTTCCACACCCCCCCCCCAAAAAAAACCCTGACCAAAAAACCCTAATCCTGTCTTTTAAAAACGGTGTTTTAAGAGTTTTCTTTGTCTTCTATTTTAAGCCATTTTTGTTTGTTCTTATATAATTACTCTTATTATTATTATTTATTAGTTCGATACACTGCCCTTCATCCGAAAATCTCAGGCAATTCATTGTGTGTTGCTTTGAGAGATCTTGGGGTGGGGTGGGTGAAGGCACCCAATGAATTTAACAAGGAACAATAATGAAAACTGTGTAACTACGTTTGCTTGCCTGGGCAATTGGGGGAGGAAAGGTGGGATATACCATATTTTTCGCTCTATAACACGCACCCGACCATAACACGCACATAGTTTTTAGAGGAGGAAAACAAGAAAAAAAATATTCTAAACGAAACAGTGGATGTATGATTTTTGTGGTTCATGCTGTAGCCACAGACATGTGATCTGACAGTGAGTTTGGAGTAGCCCAATGCAAAAATCCTGAGGATCCATGCTTTGTAACCACGTTTTTGCACCACTGCGGCCCCAGGCAACAGTGGGTGCGTGATTTTTTTGGTGCAAGCTGTAGCCATGGACATGCTATGTGAACTGATGGTGAATTCGGGGTGACCCAGTGCAAAAATCCTGAGGATCCATGTGGATCTGTGCTTTGTAATCACGTTTTAAGTGGGGAGGGAAGGAAAAGCACTCAAGGGACAAGGGACACGCGTGGGGTGGGTGGAGAAGGATGCTGCTAATAATGCAGAAGAGGGGTTTAACGGGAGAAGGAACACGTGTGGGGTGTGTGGAGAAGGATGTTGCTAATAATGCAGAAGAGGGGTTTAACAGGAGAAGGAACACGTGTGGGGTGGGTGGAGAAGGATGCTGCTAATAATGCAGAAGAGGGGTTTAAGGGGAGAAGGAGCACGTGTGGGGTGGGTGGCGAAGGATGCTGCTAATAATGCAGAAGAGGGGTATAAGGGGAGAAGGAACACGTGTGGGGTGGGTGGAGAAGGATGCTGCTAATAATGCAGAAGAGGGGTTTAAGGGGAGAAGGAACACGTGTGGGGTGGGTGGAGAAGGATGCTGCTAATAATGCAGAAGAGGGGTTTAAGGGGAGAAGGAACACGTGTGGGGTGGGTGGAGAAGGATGCTGTTAATAATGCAGAAGAGGGGTATAAGGGGAGAAGGCTCCTCTCCTCTCCCGCTTTAAAACAAGCAGGCTCTGCTTTTCTCCCTCCTCCCCGCTCATCCCCGGCTTAGCGAGCTGAAAAACTTTGCTGCTATTTAGCAAGCTGAGTGGGGAGGAGAGAGGGACAGAGAGCCTGCTTGCTTTAAAGGAGCCAACCGGACAGGAGCCGCTTACACTCGTGTAAGCGGCTCCTCTCCTCTCCCGCTTTGCTCCTTTAAAGAAACAGGCTCTCTGTCCCTCTCTCCTCCCCACTCAGCGGCTCTTCTCCCGCTTTGCTGTTTCAAAGCGAGCCACGGAGGAGGGGAGGAAGGGGAACCATGGATCCTCTGCTCACGACTGCAGCAGATCCCCCCCGCCATCCGTTGGCATTCCCTCCATAACACGCACAGACATTTCCCCTTACTTTCTAGGAGGAAAAAAGTGAGTGTTATGGTGCAAAAAATACGGTAAGTTCAATTCAACACACACACACATACACACCTGCAGTGCACAACAATGGGCCCTGCATCCGGCGGGTTGCAAGTTTTCACTCTCCTGAGGAAGGCCAGGAATGGGGTCGGGTACTCGGGGACACCGTGATCTGGCCAGGCCGTGAACTGGAACTGCCGAACCTCCCGTTTCTCGCTGGATCCGTTCTGCGATAGGTTGGGGGTGGAGGGAGAGGAGAGACGACAGCGTGAGTCGAAGCTGAGCCAATGCGCAGAGCAACGGAGCAATCCACAGCACAAAGGGAACCTCTGCAAGGCATAGGCGTCTCGAATGGGGAAGGAAATCCAGCCTTTGCTTTCTGTGTTTCTGCACCTCTTACCTTGTGAAGTGAGAAGGTTCGGACGCAGAACGTGGCCAGCTCAATTGTATCCAGCAAAGTGACCTGAATCATTCCGTACGTCTCAGTGCCCCGGCCCGGCCAGTACTGGTCACACTTTATCTGGAAGGAAATAATACATTATTATCATTATCATCACCATAAAGAAAGCTGATAGCTGAAGAGTTGATGCTTTTGAATTCTGGTGCTGGAGGAGACTCTTGAGAGTCCCATGGACTGCAAGAAGATCAAACCCCTCCATTCTGAAGGAAATCAGCCCTGAGTGCTCACTGGAAGGACAGATCCTGAAGCTGAGGCTCCAAGACTTTGGCCACCTCATGAGAAGAGAAGACTCCCTGGAGAAGACCCTGATGTTGGGAAAGATGGAGGGCACAAGGAGAAGGGGACGACAGAGGACGAGATGGTGGGACAGTGTTCTCGAAGCTACAAACATGAGTCTGATCAAACTGCGGGAGGCAGTGGAAGACAGGAGGGCCTGGCGTGCTCTGGTCCAGGGGGTCACGAAGAGTCGGACACGACTAAACGACTAAACAACAACAGTGGCTCTTTGGAAAGTGGCAGCACCATCTCAAATCTGTCCGTGCATCCGTGTGGTCAGCATAGTGGTTACTGAGTGTCGGACTAGGAGCTGGGTTTGAATCACCATTCAGCCATGAAGCTGATTGGATGAACTTTGAGGACCCGGCACTGCCTAACCTACATGGCAGGGTTGTTGTGAGGATTAAACGAGGAATTTGTGGGGATTAAATTGCCTCCTTGAGCTCATTAGAAGCACAGAACAAGAACGAGGTAGGTTTCAAATGCAGTAAATAAATGCAAAACTAGACGGTGCGAATTGGTTGAAACGTGACTTTCTTTCTTGCACGAGCAAATCTGAGCACTGAGCCACCCATGTGGGGGAATTCTCATTCAGCCAGCCTCTGTATGCATAGCCCTCACATTTTCAAAGTGTATTTTCAAGGCCATAAGGACTAGAAACCTGAACTAAACACGTGAGGGGTTTTCAAGGAAGCTGAAACCCAGAACCAGATTCCAAGGTTTTCGCTCCAGATTCCACACCTGTTAAGAAAAATTCCACACCTGTCTTTTTTGTAGGGGGGGGGGCATTTGCAACTTTTTCGTTTTCTTAAAAAAAGTACTTGTTTTAGAAATAAACTTAAAAATCAAGATCTGCTATCTAGTTTATCGTGACCACCTTTTAAGCTGATCGAACTGTTCTTAATCAATTAAACCACTGGTTTGAAACCCTTTTTTGGGCCACCTGCCCCCTTGGTTTCATAAGCTCGCCCCCCCAGCGCCCCCCACCCTACACAAATCATTATTCAGAAGATTAAGATATATTAAGATATTAAGATCAAGGGATTTGCTGATCAAATATATGAATTGAAACACAGTGAGGGGAGGTGTGGGGAAGTCTGGGAAATAAGTAAATGCAAGGAATATTATGAAATGGAATTGTTTTTATCTGTTTCTCTGTTTTTCTTTTTTCTTCTTCCTTTTTGTGTTTTTCCTTTTGTCGTTTTGCATTTTTTCTGTTATTTTTTATTTTTTATGTAAAAACCTTAATAAAAATATTTTAAACAAATCATTATTCAGAATAGCGGTTTGCATGACATACCCAGGAAGATAATAACACAATACAGCTTGAAACAGTCATGCATTTACTCAAAATCCAATTAAAATGTGAGCTTAATTAAAGGACATTGACGAACCTGATCCAGGGGGGTACCAGCTTTTCAAAGTTTATACCTCCGACACCCCCCTGCCTCTTAGTGCCCCCCCCAGGTCATCCTACCTCACCTCAGGGACAAGAACTCTCTGGGATACCAGGGTGCAAATCCTCCACTCAGTCATGAGAGCTCCCTGGGTGATTTTGGGTGGCCTACCTCGCAGGTTAGTTGGAGGGATTAAAAGAGGAGGGGGAGAAGGACTGTTTACACCACACCTTGAGGTCCTTTGGAGGAAAACAATGTGGCAAAAATGCAATAAACAACAAACCAGTGGATTACTGGTGACTGGGAGCGGCCGCCGAGACCATACAACACCGGTCTTGAAAAACCTACATTGGCTCCCAGTACGTTTCCAAGCACAATTCAAAGTGTTGGTGTTGACCTTGAAAGCCCTAAACTGCCTCAAAGGCCCAGTATACCTGAAGGAGCGTCTCCACCCCCATCGTTCTGCCCGGACACTGAGGTCCAGCGCCGAGGGCCTTCTGGCGGTTCCCTCCCTGCGAGAAGCCAAGTTACAGGGAACCAGGCAGAGGGCCTTCTTGGTGGTGGCGCCCGCCCTGTGGAACGCCCTCCCACCAGAAGTCAAAGAGAAGAACTACCAGACTTTTAGAAGACATCTGAAGGCAGCCCTGTTTAGGGAAGCTTTTAATGTGTGATGTATTACAGTATTTTAATATTTTGTTGGAAGCCGCCCAGAGTGGCTGGGGAAGCCCAGCCAGATGGGCGGGGTATAAATAATAAATTATTATTATTATTATTAGATGCCACAGCCCAAGCAGTTGCCCCTTCCCCACCGGAAAGGTGTGTGCATTTTCCTCACCCGCGATTTCTCCTCCAGCTTGGTCATCATCACCACCGTGGCCGAGCGCTGCTCCCACACCATCCTCCAGAAGTCCCCAAAAGTCTCCGGAAGGGGCCCCTGCGTAGCGATGTACGCATTTTGTTTACGGTAGCCGTCGATGTAGTTGGCGTTAATGTAGTCGCTGCCCACGATTCCTGCGTAAAAACAGTCAGAAACCAAACAGCTGCGATGAGCAAATCTTGTCCTCCAGGGACCCTGGGTGATCGGGGCAGTGCACACGTCTATATAATTGTGGAGTCGAAAGGGCCCCCCAGGGTTCATCTAGTCCACCCCCCCTACAATGCAGGCATCTCAGCTAAAGTATCCAGGACAGAAGGCCATCCAGTCTCTGCTTAAAAACCTCAAAGGAAGGAGAGCCCGCCGCCTCAATGCCGAATAGCTCTTACTGTCAGAAAGTTATTCCTTTCTTGCAATTTGAAGCCGCTGGTTTGGGTCCCAGATTCTGGAGCTGTAGAAAACAAGCTTGTTCCGCCCTCCAAGTGACAACAGCCCTTCAGAAATTTGAAGATGGCTCTCCTATCTCCTCTCAGTTTCCTATTATCCAGGCTAAACATACCCAGCTCCCTCAACCGTTCCTCATACGGCTTGGTTCGCCGTCTTTTGCACACGTTTCAGCTTGTCAATAATCATATTAAACTGCGATGCCTGGCGCAGGACACAGAACTCCAGGTGGGTTCAACAACTTATTAAAAACGACTTGGATGAAGGAATTGAGGGGATGGCCTTCAAATTTGCAGGTGACCCCAAACTGGGAGGAGTAGCTGATAATGCAGAAGAAAGAATTAAAGATGACATTAACAGACTGGGGTAAAGATAAAGGGACCCCTGACCATTAGGTCCAGTTGTGGCCGACTCTGGGGTTGCGGCGCTCATCTCGCTTTATTGGCCGAGGGAGCCGGCGTACAGCTTCCGGGTCATGTGGCCAGCAGGACTAAGCCGCTTCTGGCAAACCAGAGCAGCGTACGGAAATGCCGTTTACCTTCCCGCCGGAGCAGTACCTATTTATCTACTTGAACCTTGATGTGCTTTTGAACTGCTAGGTTGGCAGGAGCAGGGACAGAGCAACGGGAGCTCACCCCGTCATTGCGGGGATTCAAACTGCCGACCTTCTGATCGGCAAGTCCTGGGCTCTGTGGTTTAACCCACTGCGCCACCCGCGTCCCTTAACAGACTGGGGAGCTGGGCCAAAAGTAACAAGTGGGCTATGACTAACAAAATGAATTTCAAAAGGGACAAGTGTCTGGTTCTGTACTTGGGCAGGAATAGAAGAAGAAGAAGAAGAAGAAGAAGAAGAAGAAGAAGAAGAAGAAGAAGAAGAAGAAGGGGAGTTTGGATTTGATATCCCGCTTTATCACTACCCGAAGGAGTCTCAAAGTGGCTAACATTCTCCTTTCCCTTCCTCCCCCACAACAAACACTCTGTGAGGTGAGTGGGGCTGAGAGACTTCAGAGAAGTGTGACTGGCCCAAGGTCACCCAGCAGCTGCATGTGGAGGAGCGGAGACGCGAACCCGGTTCACCAGATTACGAGTCCACAGCTCTTAACCACTACACCACACTGGCTTTGCGCAGGTGTGCGCACAGGAGGATTTTGGTCCTCCTGGTTTTGCTGAACGATGACTCCCATCGGTACTGGCCAAAGGGACCATGTTTGCTGCGGCTGACGGGAGCTTGCGAACTCCGTTTGAACGCCTTCATCAGCCCCGGTCTAAATTCCCTCCTTTGCTTTCGTGAGAAATGGCTTAAGCGTTGCAGCGGTGGCAAGAGGAGACAGAGAGAGAAGGGGAACCCTGACTGCAATTCCTATCGGGGCCACAGATGGAAGCAGGGAATTAAGCGCGGCTTTGAAATTAGCAACCGTGACCCCCTTTTAATTACGCCGTCCTGTTATGTGTGGGCGTTCTCTTCCAAGCGCTCCTTTTAATTTAAAAGTATGTCAGGTCAGTGCCGCCACGCTGCTTCGCGTCCCAAGTTAGCAGCAGGCAGGGATCCTCGGAGGGAGAGCGGAGGCACTAATCACGAACCAGGTGGCGGCTGCGGCTGCTTCTCCTGCCGCTGCAGGGCCCCCCATTTATATACACATATACAGTTCAAAGAAATTACCGGTGGCGGCGGAGGAGGAACATTGCCCTTTGGTGTCCGGGGAATCTGCCGCGACCTGCTTACAAGAAAGCCGCTGGGTCTGGTTTAAGGTTTTAACTTGGTACAGGAGCTTTCAGAGGTGGGAGGAAAGCTAATCCCCTTTCCTGGCTCCTGTATGGGGTCAGTGGCGGCCTGAAGCTTTAACCCTCGGCCAGCGGCTTCCCTGCCCCCAGAGAGACGGCAGAGGGAGGCAATTTCATATACCTGGGCGAGGAGCAAGGATAGAGAGCAAGGGAGCTGGGTGGTGAAAAAGCCCGTGAGCGTTTGACGGGATTTCGGGTGGGAGATTGGAGAGGTGCAAGCAAACACCTTTCCCCCTCTCCCCCTCTTTGCAGATGTGAAGCCCAGGGAGGTTTCACGACGAGATGAGCTGTCATAGAAGTGTAGAGATTGAAAGGCACCTGAAGGCCTGCAATGCACGAATAGCAGCTGGGAAGCATTGGAAACAAAAAGGGCTGGAGGTTTTGGGGCCGAAAAAACGCACAGACTGTGCAGGGAAGGCAGAATCTGTGCTCCCTTCTCCGCAGATGTTGCTGAACTCTCAAAGGCCACCATACCTGACCATCGGTCATGCTTGCCACTGGAGCCACTGGGAGTTAGAATCCCAACAGCACCTTGGAAGACCTGCCAATTCTCCATTTCTTTTTCTGGGAGGTGATGAAATTTCCTGATCAATTAGGTGCATAACCTATGGACGCTGCTAAGTGCGCACTGCCCGGTTGCAATCCTGGGCCCATAACCTGTTGTTGGGATACTGCCAGGGAGACAAAGTCCATCATGACTCCACGTCGTCTCCGGACGTCCATCGATCTCCCACAGACACGCAGTATCAGCAATTAGCGACACGAGCTCCAGAAATAGCTTGCCACATTCCAGAGCCGTGCACACTCTATCAGCAGATAATCCACAGCGGAAAATGCAGTCAGGAGAGCATTATTTACAAGTTTATTTCTGCGTTGATCAGAACAAAGAAAAACATGACTGCCTGCTTCAGTGTCTCCGGCAGAGAGTGAGAAACGAAAGCAAAGACACAACATAAACATCCTGTGAAACAGGAAATGCGCAGGCTGTGACACAAACATCCTGCTCCCTTTTAAGGTGGAACGGAAATATCCTAACAATAATAGCCCTGAAAGGTAGATCAGAGTTGACCAGCAAGTCACCTTGAAGCTTCTGGGATCGAGGACTTAAAGGGGAAAGGGGTGGGAGGAGACTCACAGAGCGCTTTGCAAGTCTCCCCGCACTCCCCTTTTAAGAGTGGGGGGTTCAAAAGGGGAGCGCATGGCAACTTGCAAAGCAAAGGATTCTGACAGGTGGGCAGCCCCACTCAACTGTCAATCATGTGATGTCATTTTCTGCCAGTAAGAGCTGTCAAAAACTGTGGAACGGACTCCTTCGGAAGGTGCTGGATTCTCCCTCCTTGGGGGGGCTTTTAAAATGTTACAAATACGAGCTGACAAAAGCTTGAAAAATCTGACCTCAGCCCCTCCTCCCCTTGCGGTGGTTCGTACCTTCAATGGGCAGCAGAATGACGCGGGAATGGTCGTAGGCGATCACATTGGCGTAGCGGTTTTTCGGCTTGTTCACCTCGAGGTTGGAGTGTTCCCAAGTGAACTGCTGACCCGGGTCAATGGACTGCAGGAGCAGAAAGAGAGAAACGTCAGCAAAAATTCCAAAATATAAGAGTAGAAGCTAAAAAGCAGTCAACTTGTCTTCCTTCCAGGGACCGTGACCTGAAAACAATTCACAGGTGCAACCAACTCAGAGCTGGTGTGGTGCAGTGGATATACCGTATTTTTTGCTCTATAAGACTCACTTTTCCCCTCCCAAAAAGTAAGGGGAAATGTGTGTGCGTCTTATGGAGCGAATGCAGGCTGCGCAGCTATCCCGGAAGCCAGAACAGCAAGAGGGATTGCTGCTTTCGCTGCGCAGCGATCCCTCTTGCTGCTCTGGCTTCTGAGATTCAGAATATTTTTTTTCTTGTTTTCCTCCCCCCAAAATTAGGTGCGTCTTGTGGTCTGGGGCGCCTTATAGAGTGAAAAATACGGTAGTCTCCAACGACTGGGCCCTAGGAGAGACCAGGGTTCAAATCGTGCCGCCTTGGCCACGGAAAAAGCTCGCTGGGTGCTAGTTGCTACCTCTCTCAGCCTAACCCAACTCTGCAGGGTTGTTGTGGGGGTCCATTGAGCAGGGGGACACCCATGTACGCCGCCTTGATCTTGGAGGGAAAGGTGGGGTGCAAATTGAACGGTGTCTGGCGAGTGAGCAGGGCCACAAGACCCTCCCATCCCTTGCCAATCACCTGCCGCCATAATCCGCCCCCAAAGGTAGGGAAAAACATTTGCACAGATCTCCTTTGACGTGCTCCTTTTTTCCTTTCTTCGGAAGGAAGGTGGAATAATAATACCAGACAAAAGCCACCTCCGTTATTGCTCCAACGAGCTGGAAGCTGCGCTAACAGGCGCTCCCCTCGTCACTGGGGACCTCACTGGGTGCGGCCGGGGGGGGGGGGGAGAGTTGTTGCCTGTCAGCCTAACCAGGGCCGTCTTAAGCATGCCCAAAGTTGTTGGCCTTTTTTAGGAAAGGTTCCCTAGAGTTGTCAACAAACCAGCTGGGTGAATCATAGAAGAGTTGGAAGAGACCACAAGGGCCATCGAGTCCAACCCCCTGCCAAGCAGGAAACACCACCAGAGCACTCCTGACATATGGCTGTCAAGCCTCTGCTTAAAGACCTCCAAAGAAGGAGACTCCACCACACTCCTTGGCAGCAAATTCCACTGTCGGACAGCTCTTACTGTCAGGAAGTTCTTTCTAATGTTTAGGTGGAATCTTCTTTCTTGTAGTTTGGATCCATTGCTCCGTGTCCGCTTCTCTGGAGCAGCAGAAAACAACCTTTCTCCCTCCTCTAGGTGACATCCTTTTATATATTTGAACATGGCTATCATATCACCCCTTGACCTCCTCTTCTCCAGGCTAAACATGCCCAGCTCCCTTAGCCGTTCCTCATAAGGCATCGTTTCCAGGCCTTTGACCATTTTGGTTGTCCTCCTCGCAGTATGAGCAGCGTGTGCTGGGCAGACTCCTCCACGGCCCGACGCCAATCCCAGGCACGCACAGCGGAGCTGTCCGCCTCAGCACCTTGCTGGCTCGTTCTCCCTCGAACCTGCAGCGCAGAGCCGCCCGCAGCAGAAGAGGCCGCCAGGACGCTCCGACGGACGGTCGGGCTCTTTCCCAGACTCCAACTCTCGGGCCCCGGATTCTCGGCCTGGCGCCCCTGAGAGCCTGGCGCCGGGGTGCCCACACCCCTAGCACCCATTGGTAAGGTGGCCCTGAGCCTAACCTACCTTACAGGGGGGTTGTTGTGCAGGGGATTGAATGAGGAGCGGAAGAGTAAGACTCTGCATGCTACCTTGAGCTCCTTGGAGCAAAAGGTGCAACATATATGCAACAAACAAATAGGATGCTGTACTCAATGGGCGATTGGCCTGTTCTCTAGCAAGACTCTCCTTATCTTCTGAGCAGCTCCAACCTGCCTCCGCAACCACAGTCCCTCTCCAGTCTTGCACCTCCGCATTTCTTTCATTAGGTGTGCTGTGGTTTTTTTGTGTTTAAGTATCTCCAGATCCGCAGCTCAGGAGGAAGGCTGCCCTGGAAAATCGCCAATATTACATTATGCAGATTATCTGCTGGCAGGGGGGTGGGCAATGGGAGGGGAGAACTGGCAGAGAGAGCACATTAGGCTTCTCTACGCTTGCTTGCCTTGCCTGAGTGCTGAGGTGGGTTAGGAAAAATCCCAGCAGAGCGCTGAGGATCTCTTCCCATCATCTTCCCAGCAATTAGCAATTCATACGCTGAAAGACTTTTGGTTCCTAGCATTTTTTAGTTGTTGACGAAAGCATCCAACCCCCTGCCTCTTTCTCTGCCAACCTGTGGGTGGGCTTCTGCCATTGCTCATCTTGGTGCCCTTCCTAGAATCATAGAGTTGGAAGAGACCACAAGGGCCATCGAGTCCAACCCCCTGCCAAGCAGGAAACACCATCAGACCACTCCTGACATATGGTTGTCAAGCCTCTGCTTAAAGACCTCCAAAGAAGGAGACTCCACCACACTCCTTGGCAGCAAATTCCACTGTCAAACAGCTCTTACTGTCAGGAAGTTCTTCCTAATGTTTAGGTGGAATCTTCTTGTAGTTTGGATCCATTGCTCCGTGTCCGCTTCTCTGGAGCAGCAGAAAACAACCTTTCTCCCTCCTCTAGGTGACATCCTTTTATATATTTGAACATGGCTATCATATCACCCCTTGACCTCCTCTTCTCCAGGCTAAACATGCCCAGCTCCCTTAGCCGTTCCTCATAAGGCATCGTTTCCAGGCCTTTGACCATTTTGGTTGCCCTCCTCTGGACACGTTCCAGTTTGTCAGTGTCCTTCTTGAACTGTGGTGCCCAGAACTGGACACAGTACTCCAGGTGAGGTCTGACCAGAGCAGAATACAGTGGCACTATTACTTCCCTTGATCTAGATGCTATACTCCTATTGATGCAGCCAAGAATTGCATTGGCTTTTTTAGGTCCACTTCTTAGCCCCTCTTATTCTGAGACACCTCCCCTTTGCAAATCCTCAGTTTGGCTGACTTTTCTCACCCCCTACACAGAAGCTGCTGTGGGCAGATGCACAGTGGTGTAGCTGCCTGGGATCAGGGAGGGGGCGAAGACCCGTTAGCCTCCCGTGGCTGCATGCAGAGAAGGCAGCATCTGGTGGCCTTCCAAGGCTCAGAGCCAGAGGTTTGAGGGCAGAACAATGTTGAGTGGTCAGAGGGAGAAGACTAGGGTGGGATGAGATGTTGGAAGCATTCCTCCAGGAGGTTAAGGGGTGAAATGATAGCCATGTTCAAATATATAAAAGGATGTCACATAGAGGAGGGAGAAAGGTTGTTTTCTGCTGCTCCGGAGAAGCGGACACGGAGCAATGGATCCAAACTACAAGAAAGAAGATTCCACCTAAACATTAGGAAGAACTTCCTGACAGTAAGAGCTGTTCGGCAGTGGAATTTGCTGCCAAGGAGTGTGGTGGAGTCTCCTTCTTTGGAGGTCTTTAAGCAGAGGCTTGACAAGCATATGTCAGGAGTGCTCTGATGGTGTTTCCTGCTTGGCAGGGGGTTGGACTCGATGGCCCTTGTGGTCTATTCCAACTCTATGATTCTATGATCTTCTCTCTGCCCCTGTTCTTTCTTAGATTAAGCATTTATTTTACTTCAGTGTATTATAAAAAGTTATTTTGCACTGGGTATGAACTTTTGTGAAAGGGACTGTGGTCTAAACCACTGAGCCTCTTGGGCTTGCTGATCAGAAGGTCGGTGGTTCGAATCCCCGCAATGGGGTGAGCTCCCGTTGCTCGGTCCCTGCTCCTGCCAACCTAGCAGTTCGAAAGCATGCCAGTGCAAGTAGATAAATAGGTACCACTCTGGCGGAAAGGTAAACGGCGTTTCTGTGCACTGCTCTGGTTTCAGTGTTCCACTGCGCCAGTAGCAGCTTAGTGCTGCTGGCCACATGACCCGGAAAAACTGTCTGCGGACAAATGCTGGATCCCTCGGCCTGTAAAGTGAGATGAGCGCTGCAACCCCAGAGTCGTCTGCGACTGGACTTAACTGTCAGGGGTCCTTTATCTTTATGAACTTTTGTATATCTTTGGACAAGTATCTATCTATCATCTATCTATCTATCTATCTATCTATCTATCTATCTATCTATCCATCCATCCATCCATCTATCTTTCTGTCTGTCTGTCTGTCCACACAGTGGCTACCTTGGTAGTCAAACGCCTTACTTGTTGAACAAATCGGCTCCCAAATGTCGCAAACCCGGAAGAGAGTGTTCCGGTTTGCGAACGTTCTTTTGGAAGCCGAACATCCGACGCGGCTTCCGATTGGCTGCAGGAATCAGAAGCCGTGCTTTGGTTTGCGAACGTTCTGGAAGTCGAACAGACTTCCAGAACAGATTCCGTTTGACTGCCAAGCTACGATTGTATATTAAAGGAAGCTGAAAAGGTGACAGGGCTTAGTGAGCGGGAAGAGTCTGTG
Organism: Podarcis tiliguerta; assembly: GCF_965153285.1. Classification (NCBI taxonomy): domain Eukaryota; kingdom Metazoa; phylum Chordata; class Lepidosauria; order Squamata; family Lacertidae; genus Podarcis; species Podarcis tiliguerta. The sequence goes on along the minus strand of NC_139551.1, from coordinate 8,909,617 downwards.
GCAGAAGGCAGCCCAGACTCAGAGGCAGGTGAGGAGTGGGACCAAGAGGCAGAGATGACACAGGCTGGTGAAGAAGCATAGCAGTCTCCCCTCCTCCTGGTCTCCCAGGACCAGAAGAGGTATGAAGAGGGTGGAGCAAAGAGAGACAGAGCCTTCGACTGCTGGGGAAGGATCTTGCAACTCCCTCACTGGGACAAGACTTACTGGGAAGAAAGGTAAAGGACCCCTGGTCTGGTCAAAGGTGACTAGGAGGCTGTGGCGCTCATCTCGCTTTCAGACCGAGGGAGCCGGCGTTTGTCCACAGACAGCTTTCCAGGTCACGTGGCCAGCAGGTCTAAACTGCTTCTGGCACAATGGCACACTGTGACGGAATCCAGAGCACACAGAAACGCCGTTTACCTTCCCGCCGCAGTGGTACCTATTTATCTACTTGCGCTGGCGTGCTTTTGAACTGCTAGGTTGGCAGGAGTTGGGACAGAGCAATGGGAGCTCACCCCGTCACGGGGATTCGAACCTTCTGTGCTCACTAGGCATGCACTGGTTGTGTTTTTTTTGGGGGGGGTGTTGAATGAAGAGTTCACTGACACAAGTGGTTTTTCTTTATTGCTGACCTGCTCCTGACAACAGCGTCTTACTAGAGCTGACCAATCAGCATGAAGGTGGCGCTTTTCAGCCACTAAGAGGCTCGCCCTTTGATCTGATCGTAGCCAATCCGAGAGGACGGAGGCGAATCGGTGCCTGAGGGCCAGTCCAGAGAAGAGGCATAGGAAGAACGCGGAGTAGTTCTGGATGCTCCAGAGCTAAGCGTTTAAGAAACACGCAGAGGACCACAAACACCCCCCGTTCCTGGGCTTGCCGTTACGGAGCAGAGGGCTGCAATTTTAGGCCGCGCCCCCCCATAACACATAGCCCCATCCTCAACCCCACCTATGATGTGTCCCCCCCCCCCAAATCCGCTGCCAACCCATAATGCTCCTTTGTACCTCGTATTCCTGAGAGAGTTTCAGGTTGTCGTTGGCCTTGAGGTGCTCCGTGTGGTCTGCCAGTTCCGAAATGGGGATTGGTGGGTGGCTCAGCATACCTATTTGGGGGGGGGGGAGGAGACAGGTGGGGGGGGGGAGAGAAGTGGGAGGGGAAAGTGGCCTTCAATTAAAAACAAAAACACACACACCGTTCCGTAGCAAACATACAATTCAGATTTTTAAAGTTTTTTTATTTTCGAAAACAAAAAACTGCAATGGAAGGAGGGTTAGAAAGGAGTGCGGGGGGTGGGGTGGGGTGAGGGGGGGGGAGAGAGAAACTGTGAGGGCTCGAAATTGTGTCCTTGGAAACTGGAGAGGGAAATGAAGAGAGTTCTTTCCCCGCGATGGCCCCGTTCTCGACATTTATCGATAAATCGGAAGGGAGGGGAATTTCTTCCCCCCTTCGTTTTTATAAAGAGAGACGAACTAACAAAAGGAGCAAACGAGAACAGAAGAGAAAAAAAAAGATTCTGATAGCAGGCACTTCGCAGCAATTCCAAATGGTGACGTCGCGAAGGGAGGGTGGTGTCGGGTGGAAGGGAGGAAGGAAGCGAAGGAACTGCGCCCCCCCCTCCAAAAAAAGCAAAACAAATTCGGCAGAACGCCAGTGCCAACACAGCAAACAAACGATGTGTCAAGGGCAAAGGGGGGGTCGTTGCAATGATAAATAATACTAATATATATATATAGAAACCCAGATAAAAACAAGACACACCGCACAGAGGTTTCAAAAGGGGAGGGGTATGGTTGAGTTGGCCGGTGAAATGAGGAGAGCGCGATGCGCCTGGGGGGGGTGCTGGAAATGGAGGAGGAAAATCAGAGGTTTCCCAAAATGTAAGAGTGGCTTTGTCTTGCCGTGAAGATAAAGGAAGCAGCTGCAGCAGGCAGCCAGAGTGGTGCCCCCCCCCGGAGGTAGTTGCTTTGACTACAACTCCCATCATCCCTGACGACATCTGGGTGGGGGCAACACCTGGTCTGTACCGGCAGGCGGCAGCTCTGCATGGTTTCAGGCAGCCTGACGACAGACTCGTGCAAATATTCTATAGAGAGAAACCACCTTGCACTGAGTCACTGAGCTCAGTATTGCCCATGCTGTTCAGCGCTAAATCTCCAGGGGTCTCTCCCAGCCCTACTTGGGGATGCCGGGAACTGAATTTGGGGCCTTCTGCATGCCAATCAGGTGAGCTGTGGACCTTCCCGTAAAGGCTCTGGAAGGGGAGAGCTTCTGCAGGAGGAATGCCATAGTAGTGCATTGCACCACAATGTACACTACGGAGGATCGGGTGTCATTTAAATGTTCGGAACTTGGCTTTGAGGCAGAGGGGGTTCACAGCACCCTCCCCTAATAACACCTAACATTCATTCATCTTCCTGGAAGAGCCCATTTCTGAGTCACTAAGAGGCTCCTTTCTCTCCACCATTTGGGGGATAATAAATTGTTCTTGTGAAAGCTGCTGCCCCAGCTAATATCAGAGGTTTCCTGAGAACAATGCTATAAAATGCAGGATATAGTTATTTGAAATCTTATCACATGGGGGGGGGGGGGGGAACGTTCTACTGCACTGGGGGTGGGTGGGTTAGATTTCTCCACTTCCAAAAAAACCAATGTTTATGGAAAAGGTCACTTGGCTGAACCCAATGTTAAGTCCTACTCAGAGCAAACCCATTGAAATAAATGGATGTGACTGATACCCATCAATTTCAACGGGTATATTCTGAACAGGGCTTAAGTTGGCTACAAACCACTTCTACAGAATTTTGGAAATGTTTCCCCACTTCTTTCTCGCACAGGATTTTTTAATAAAAAAAAGTCAGGCCTCTTTCTTGGAGAGGGTGTTTGTTAAAGAGATTGCAGGTCTTCTCGTGATCATTTGCAAATCTGGAGGAAGGAAAGCCCCCTTGGTGGTTTGGTGCTGTTCCCCTCGAAAGGAGGGCAGAATCTGTCCAATGAAACTATTCCCAGATCTCTAATTCTGCCGCAGTTTTTTAAAAATAGCAGCAGTTTTGGATCCTTCTCCCCAGGAGATCTGGGGGGCAGAGCAGAGCCATCAGTTCCAGTGGCGTAGCGTGGGGGGTGCAGGGGGGGCCGGCCACACCGGGCGCAACATCGGGGGGGGGGGCGCTCGCACTCGCAGTGCTAAAATCCACAGGTTAGGGGGCGCAAATTACTTGCCTTGCCCCGGGTGCTGACAACCCACGCTACGCCACTGATCAGTTCAGCAATAGCCCTCCCATCTATGAATAGGTCTAACTCTCTTTTAAAGCCACTGCTTTAAAACAGGTGGCCATTGCTAAAAGCCCTTCCTTTTATCTGTCAGAAATCTTCCAACATTCACCCAGTGTTCAGAATGCCTTTGCTTAACCTGAAAGACTTCAGCCTGTCCTCACATGTCTGAGGTTGTTGGGCAAAGGCGCCGCGGACAGAACTCATTCCTCCTTTTGAAATTGGGCAGATGTCCCCCAAACCCTTGTACCCTTTCCCAGTTCTGGTAGCTGTTTTGGTATGAGATCCACAGGATTTTTCCTTCTCTCTGAAATCTGCAGCTAGCGTGTGTGTGTTTTTTTTTGTGTGTGTGTGTGTGTTAAACCAGCCCCAGCAAACAGAATTTCAATATGATTAAGAAGGCTACAAGGGATTCGGTGCATGAGAATGACGCCTGGAATTGCACGGAGAAATAGAAAAAGCGGCGTGTGCATGAAAATAGTATCTTATTACATTTTTTTTTAAAGATTCCACACTGCTTGAATTTGCGGAAGGAGTGTGAGGACGCAGAATCAGCGCCGCTAAGGAAACGTTCACATTAATTAAGCTGATTCATTGTGGAACCGTCTTATGACAATGCATAGATTCAGAGAATTAGGTGACTGCCTAGAAAACGCCGTGGCATAAATCAGTTACAGGCCAATTTCATGCATGCTTACTCGGTGGTGACTTCAGCAGGACTTACTTCCGAGAAAGGACAAAATAGGACTGTCATCTTAGAGAAATTCTACACTTTATTCTGAAAAGGGGGGGCGGGCAGATTTCTGGACTCTACTACAACAGACAGTTGCAGATGAGCTGTGTGCTTTGGTTCTAAATGTTCGCCTTATGTAAAAAAACCTCCTTGCAGGAAGTAAGCTAGCAAATCAGGACCCAAGGAGTCCTATCCCTTTCTCCCTAACCATGATAACCTTCGGCAGGCGCAAGCTTTTGCTTAATAAAGGGGAGCACTCAGAAAACAGCTCCCTCTCGCCTGCACTTAGACGCCTTATGGTTTCACTGCCACAGGTCCCTTTCCTGGGAATTGCAGTTTGCAAGAGATAGGTGCCGATCTCAGCAAAGCCCACAAATTTTTGGGAGTTCTCAGTTAAACTGGATTAAAATGTGCAGTGTAGGCATGTACCCTAAGAAGGCACTCTCTGACGGTTGCCTAGATGGGACAAAAAATATTTGGGGGTTGTGTGTGTGTGTACAATGGATCATCAACTCTGCCTGTCAAGTTCCAAAGGCATTGAGAGCCATGGGGAGTCAGTTGGTGGTCATGGGAAACGAGTTGGGAACCATGGGAAGTGAATTGGGAACCATGGGAAGTGAGCCGGGAACCATGGGAAGTTCATTCCTCCTTCTGAGAAACCACCGCTGTGACTTGGGAACGAGAAAGGGAGAGGTGGGGGGAGATGATGGGGAGCCATGGAGAATTTCGAGCCCTATTGGGTATTGCATGGTTAAAAGCGGCATCAAGCAGCAGCAGCATAGCAGTAAAATAACCTGCGAACTCGGGGACAAAGATGGCAAAAGCTAGTGCTGTGTTCACCAGTTTTACAGTGTGCTTTTGCAAAAAGCTGGCTTTCTTATTCACCAAACCCGGCAAGGAAGAAAGACTGTAGCAGGTGGAAGGGGGGGGGGGAGATTGAGAAAGAGGGTCTCTCTGCTCCCCTCTCCCACCCTTAGAGGCGCAGAAAACACAGGAGAATAGCAGTTGGCAACCACTGAAACCTAGCAGATACCTCTGTAGACCTGAAAGGGCAGCTTAGCTAGGTAAATGCAGTTCCTGCTTCGATTTGTTTTTATCCAGACCTTTGGACTTCATAAATACCCACCCAAAAGGGCTCTGCAGACTCCTTCCTGAAACCTCTCACCCAACTATTCTCCTTCTTTAACCCCGGATCCGGAACAGGTAAACAGACCTAACCTACATTGTCTACTCGTAAGTTCAGACATTCAGTTCAATGGGCTGGACTGCAGCTTTAGCTATCCAGTGAGATCAGTAGCAGTGAAGCCCTGTTGTGTGATTACTTGGTTGCAAGTTTCCCTGAGCTCGATGGGGCTCAGTCATCTTTTGCAAGTGGACTGCAAAAAAAAAAAAACCTACCAAGGAATAAAAAAAGTACAGGCATACCTCGGGCTGAAGTCGCTTCAGGTTAAGCCTTTTCGGGTTGCTCTCCGCGGCGACCCGGAAGTAACAGAGTACGTTACTTCCGAGTTTCGCCGCTCGCGCATGCGCAGATGCTCAAAATGATGGCACAGACATGCGCGGAAGTGGCGAAGCATGACCCGCGCAGACTCGCGGATGTGGAGTGCGTTCACTTCAGGATGCAAACGGGGCTCCAGAATGGATCCCGTTCACATCTAGAGGTACCACTGTACAGTGGTGCCTCGCAAGACGAAAAGAATCCGTTCCGCGAGTCTCTTCGTCTAGCGGTTTTTTCGTCTTGCGAAGCAACCCTATTAGCGGATTAGCGCTATTAGCGGTTTAGCGGCTATTAAAGGTTTAAGGGATTAGCGGATTAGCTGCTAAAAGGCTATTAGCAGCTTAGTGCCTTAGAAAAAGGGGGTGGGGAGCGGAAAAAAAATCGCAAGAATCGCAAGACATTTTCATCTTGCGAAGCAAGCCCATAGAGAAATTCGTCCTGCGAAGCGCATTGAAAAACGGAAAACCCTTTCATCTAGCGGGTTTTCCGTCTTGCGAGGCATTTGTCTTGCGGGGCACCACTGTACTTGAAATTCCAGGGGATTTAAGCGGACACCTATGAAAGAGGCCAGTAAACCCACCCCCCAAAAAACAAATTGTGTTTACTTCGCATGGGAAAGGAGCAGGTTAAATAGTAACTGTGAGTCAAAAGTACTCATCCACAGAGGAGGGTGCCCACTGTATCTCTGAGCATACCTCTTTCTCTTCGGGCTCCTTGCAGATGAGTTAACTTGTACTCCTAATGTGGAGATGCCACAGAATTAGCCCAGCTCAGAGAAGGCTGACTGCTGCAATCCTGTGCAAAGCTCGAGGTGGCTATATTTTCAAGTTTAGTGTCCGGATCAAGGGCAGTAATATTCCCTCTCTATTGTGCCTTGGTCAGACCACAACTGGAACACTGTGTCCAGTTCCGGGCAGCACAATTTAAGAAGGTTATTGGCAAGCTGGAAGGTGTGCAGAGCAGGGCGACCAAGATGACCAGGGGTCTGGAAACCAAGCCTGATGAGGAACGGTTGAAGGAGCTGGGTATGTTCAGCTTGGGAAAAGAGGAGACTGAGAGGAGATACGATAGCCATCTTGAAATATCTCAAGGGCTGTCACATGGAAGAAGGAACAAGCTTGTTATCTCCTGTTCCGGAGACCAGGACCCAAATCAATGGATTAAATTACGAGAAAGGAGATTCTGACATTAGGGAGAGTATTCTGGTGCTTAAGAGCCATTCGAGAGTAGAACGGACTTCCTTCCGTTGGTGATGGACTCTCCTTCCTTGGAGGTTTCTAAGCAGAGCTTGGATGGCCACCAGCCCTGGGCGATCTAGCAGAAATTCCTGCATTGCAGAGGGTTGGACTAGATGATCTCTTGGGTGCCTTCCAATCCTACGATTCTCCCCATTCACGAGAGTTTCATAAACTCCCTATGCCTCCAGGTTTCCTCAGGCTTCCCTTGCCAACTTGGGGAGTGCGGGGGAAGCATTCTAACCCCCCCAAACCACTGCAATTCCTCCTTTTGATTCCGGTACCAGCCCCTAACCCCCAAGGCTTGCTATGATTGCGGGAATCTGGCTTTAACCACCTGCCTGCTTTCCGTACTACTTTCTGCCTTTGGGTGCATGGGAGAGAGAGGCCGCCCCTCCCTTCTCTCTCCGCACCCCCGTCCCCCCCCCCGCAACCCCACATTTTGCTCAAAGTCAAAGCAGCTTTCCGGGAAATCAAGCCGTTGACCGAGTCCATATTTTCTGGCTTTGAAAGAGAGAGATCTTAGGGGAGAGAGTTCTCATCTAGCGTTTCAAATCCCTTGAAATCTCCTTAATCTTGTTATTGCAAAGAATTCAAGCTCCTCTCTCTCTCTCTATCTCCACCCCCCCCCTTCACTCTTTCTGCGAGCCGGATCATTTGACGGACAAAATCGGCCCAACATCTGCTGCCTCGACCGGAGGCCTCCCCTGCTGCCGCCGAAGTAATTGCAGCTCAACAGAAGAGGCCTGCTGTTGCCGTTTGCTTCTTTAAACAAAAAGCAAAAAAACCCCAGCTCAGGTGCTTAGTAAAACGATGGGCTCCGGAGAGGATTACAGTCCCCGGGAAATTCTTCTGCAGCTGAGGAGTTACTGTATTTTTCGCTCTATAGGACGCACTTTTCCCCTCCAAAAATGAAGGGGAAATGTGTGTGCGTGTCCCATGGAGCGAATGCAGGCTTTCGCTGAAGCCTGGAGATTGAGAGGGGTCGGTGTGTGCTCCCCGGGCTTCAGGCAGCTATCCACGAGCTTTCGGAGCCTGATGGGAGTTCCTGCTGGGCTCCGAAGGCTTGTGAATAGCAGCTTGCAGCCCGGGGAGCGCAGCGCCAACTCCCGCTACGCTCCCTGGGCTTCAGGCAGCTATCCGCAAACCTTTGGAGCACGCCCCCAGCACCGCAAGCTCCGGGAGTGGCGGCAAGGCTGCGCGCAACCTTGTCGCCGCTCCCGGACCTGTTCTGGGGGCTGGGGTCGGCCCCGCGGCTAAAAACGAAGTCAAGACAGCGAGTGGGATCCATCCTCCCGGCTGGAGAGGTTGCGTGTGCCTAAAGAGGAAGCCAAGACAGCCAGCGGGATGGATCCTTGCTCTTTGGGGCTGGGGGGGGCAAATACTTCCCCCCTTTATCCCCCCCCTAAAAACTAGGTGCGCCCTATGGTCCGGTGCGCCCTATGGAGCGAAAAATACAGTAATGGTCGTGAGTTGTTGTTTTTTTGCTCCCACAGTCATGAAAATGCCAGCTCTGGGTTCCTTTCCTAAAAGACACCCACATTTAAAGCACATGTGCCTCCCCTCCCCCCGCCCACAAAGAAGGCTGGGAACCATAGTTTGCACCGGGCGCTTGGGGGTAAGCAACAGTTCTCAGGATGGTGGGAGATGACGAATGTTGTCTCTGCTTCTGCGATGAGAAGCAACATCTAGCACAGCCTGTCTCAACCTGTGGGTCCCCCGATGTCGTTGAACTACAACTCCCATCAACCCCAGCCGGCAAGGCCAGAGCTCAGGGATGATGGGAGTTGTAGTCCAACAATATCTGGGGACCCACAGGTTGAGAACCGCTGAATCAGGGGCGGGGAATATTTTCTCAGCCCGGGGGCTGCAGTCCCTAACAGGAAACCTAACGTGCCCTCCCTAGGTGAGGAGGAGATGCAGGGGGAGGGCCGCCCCCCCAACTTGTTCCACCCCACTTCCACACACAAAAGACCCTCAGAGTGAGTCCTGGGAAACAGCTGACTGTGCGAAGGTGGCCCTGAATTCTCTGAACTGCCATTACAAGTGGAGGAGATGGAGGAAATTAACTATCGCAATATATAAATGCAAACTGCTATACCGATAAACACGTGGGAGGGTTGCATCCAACTGAGTTCTGCTCAAGAGTAAACCCATTGAACCCAAGTCAGCCGAGACCTTTAACTGCAATGGATCTACTCTGAGTAGGGCTGCAATCCCGCCTGCTCATGAATGTGCCCAATTGCAAAACATAATCCCAAGGGATGTGAGGTTAGGATTGCAGCCTGTAAGTTTGCAGTGTCCATTAATGTACGTGGGTTAACTCAAGAGTAGGAGTTAGTTAGGTGCAAACCAAGGAAATGAATGAAAGTGACTTTCATAGGCTCGCTGATTTCCGCCACACGCTTAGTTAGTGGTACCCACTGAGATTAATGGACCAAAGACAATTCATTTCAATGGGACTGTCGCTGGATACAACCTGGTGGGGGTCTACTCTTGAGTAGAATTCAAGTTGGAATTCTGCTGCAGTCCTACAGGAGTAAATCCCATTGAACTCAACCAGGCTGACTTCTGTGAAGGTTATGCGCAGGATTGCAGCAAAACGCAACACACCGGTCCAGTCGCAATTTCGACCGTTTTGCAAAAAGCCTTTTTGTTTCGAGAACTGTAAAACTGGAAGCACGGTTTGGAAATGAGACAAGCAGCGGCACAAGGGACGCGACGGCAAAAGCCACAGATATGCAAAGAGAAAGGGGTGTGAGAATGAACGTGAAAGGAAGAAAGTGCAACAGAAGGAAAACGAAATATATATATTTTTGGGGGGTGGGGAGAGGGGGGGAGGTCGGGTGGCGCTGAGAAGAAGGGGGGGGGAGCACAACCAATGAAACGGACAGGAACGAAAACACACAGGAACTAACTTTCAAGGTCAAACTCAGGGTCACTGAGGGGACTGCTCAGCCCAGAATCTGCAGAAAACAGGAAAACAAAAAAACAAAACAAAAAAACAAAAACAAAAAACAAAACAAAATATATAGACTTTTATAAAAAAGGAAAAAACACTACTCAACCAAGAAAACAGAAAACGGAAAAAAGCAACACAAAATCCGAGAGGAAATGAAAGGTGTTTTCTTCTTCTTTCCCCTCCCTCTCCCCCCCCCCTTTTCTCCTTTTCACAAAGGGTTGGGCTTTGTCTGTTTTTTGGCCACGTTCTTGGGTGTGTGTATGGGGGGAAGGGGGGGCATGACTTAAAACAAAAGAGCTGCTTTGTTTTATCCAGAATCTTATCCCACCTTAAGCCCCTCCGCCTCCCCCACCCACCCAAAAAACGATTGAATGTGTATCTTGATTTCAAGGAAACACTGAGGAAAATTCGGAGGAGGCGACCCCCCCCAACCGTCAAAGTCTCATTACATGTTACGTTTTGCATTAAAAGTTCGGCATGGGCAAATCTGTCACTTTCTCCGTTTCCTCCTGTCTTTAAGTCCAGCTCTCCGCTTTGGTTTGCAGAAAGAAAAACGGCAATTAAAAACCCACCAGCGTTTAAATGCAGATCGAATCCTAACGCAGAAACGTTCCCGTGCATTTTAGCCCAGTGCGCGCACTTTTCGCAACGCAACGTCCCCGTAAGCGACACACACCCTTTTGTGCTGTCGTTTTCTCCAACGCATGCATCTCATTTCGTTTTTTTTAAAACGACACTTTGCCCTGGTAACTTTGGGGCGAAGAACTACAGTGCAAAATTCGGAGGGAGAGTGAATTGGCAAAGGACGTCCACCTTTTCCCGGTTCTCCGACTCTTTTGGAAAGTTTCGGTGGAAAGGGCTGCCTTTAAAGATGAACAGGACTGAATCCCCTCCCTGCCTCCAACATTTGAGAGGGAGATATCGGTTCCTCTTGCTCTCAGATTTCTTCTCCCTCTGTGATCCTGCCAATAGCACCAGAAGATGTGGCAATGACTCATTTTTGTCCCTGGTATCAACAGTTTGCTCACTCTGCAGAAAGCCACAATGGAAACAGAGCCCTCACCATAACAATAATAATAATACCCCACCCATCTGACTTGCGGGCCCCAGCCACTCTGGGCAGCTTTTAACAAATATAAAAGCCAACCAGGTTGGCGGACATAGTTGCCTCCTGCAGGAGGGAGTTCCGCAGATTAACTATCATTGCATTAATGAAGAAGGGCTTCTGTCCTTTGGCCAAAGCGAGGGGGAACATGCAAGCAGCCTGCAAAGGGGAAGAGAAGAAGGAGAAGAAGGAGAGGAGGAGGAGGAGTTTGGACTTGATATCCCGCCTTTCACTCCCCTTAAGGAGTCTCAAAGCGGCTAACCATCTCCTTTCCCCTACTCCCCCACAACAAACACTCTACCATACAATAATCTTTATTGTCATTGTCCCATACAGAACAACAAAATTGACTTAAGACATTCAAAACCCAACATGCCTGCTATCCCAGCTATCCCAGCCTGGTTAGCCCCTAAAAACTCTGATACCCCATTTTTAAAATACAAGAGACTACCTTACACTGCGTTTAAAACCAAAATCACATTTGGGTAGAAACTGTTTCTCAGGCGTCTAGTCCTAGTCTTTATAACCCTGTACAGTGGTACCTCGCAAGACGAATGCCTCGCAAGACGAAAAACTCGCAAGACGAAATAGTTTTTTGTTTTTTGAGTTGCTTCGCAAGACGAATTTCCCTATGGGCTTGCTTCGCAAGATCAAAACGTCTTGCGCCTTTTTCTTAAAACCGTCAATGCATTCCTATGGGAAACCGTCAATGCATTTCCTATGGGAAACCGTGCTTCGCAAGACGAAAAATTCACAAGACGAAAAAACTTGCAGAACGAATTAATATCGTCTTGCGAGGCACCACTGTACCTTCTTCCAGAAACTGAAAGAGATCATTTCTGGGGTGCGCACTGTCCTGCGCTATCTCTGCAGCTTTCTTATGGAACCTGGAAGCATAGATTTCATCCAAGGTGGGAAGAGTGCACCCAATTATTCTCTCTGCAGTCTTGACAACCCTGGACAGCATTGTTTTCCCCCAGATGTGAATGGGGCTGAGAGACTTCAAAGAAGTGTGACTAGCCCAAGGTCACTCAGCAGCTGCATGTGGAGGAGCGGGGAAGCGAACCCGGTTCACCAGATTACGAGTCCACCGCTCTAAACCACTACACCACGCTGGATCTTGAAGGAGTTCCAGGCCGGACACAGATGATTCCTCACCAGATGCCCAGAGATGCCAAACATTGGCACATTGTTCTCTGCTTCTGAGATGGGAAGCGGCACCTGGCGGCTTTCCTATATGTCAGGGGTGGAGAGCCTTTTCTCAGCTTGGGGGGTGGCTGCCTCGCATGCCATAATGCCAACTTTATAATAATAATAATTCTATTATTTGTACCCTGCCCATCTGACTGGGTTTCCCCAGCCCCACTACTTGGGGCTGCATGCTTTCGGTGGGCAGGCGAACGAGCGAGAGGAGCAATGGATGCAACCCCATTGCCATAGAATTGTGGGTTGGAAGGGACACCCATGGTCATCTAGACCAACCCCGTGCAACGCAGCAGGCTGCAACCCAGCCATGCAAAGAAAACCTCAGGCGTTTCTACACAAGCTGCAGGGCAAAGCAAGAAGTACACCCCGAACTGATTTGGGCAAAAGCAGTCACTGGGTTGATTCCTGCCATATAACAGCCCTTGGAATGAACTGATATTCCTTACACTGTTATGGGACGCGGGTGGCGCTGTGGGTTAAACCACAGAGCCTAGGACTTGCCGATCAGAAGGTCGGCGGTTCGAATCCCCGCAATGACGGGGTGAGCTCCCGTTGCTCGGTCCCTGCTCCTGCCAACCTAGCAGTTCGAAAGCACGTCAAAGTGCAATTAGATAAATAGGTACCACTCCGGCAGGAAGGTAAATGGCATTTCCGTGCACTGCTCTGGTTCGCCAGAAGCGGCTTAGTCCTGCTGGCCACATGACCCGGAAGCTGTACGCTGGCTCCCTCGGCCAGTAAAGCGAGATGAGCGCCGCAACCCCAGAGTCGGCCATGACTGGACCTAATGGTCTGGGGTCCCTTTACCTTTACCTTACACTGTTATGCAATTATGTGTGCATACACCTGCAAGCGAGTGTGTGTGTGGTATGTTAAAAGCAAAACTCCAAACAAAACAACACGGGACCATTCCTAACCACACGCAGCAACCGGAAACCATGGCAAAAGCCAGGGTGAAAAAGTTTAAAAAATAAAAAAAATAAATACAATTCACTGAAAAAAACAACCAGATTCACTCCATATTCTCTCCATTCTGGAGCTAGGCTTTTAAAACTCCCTTACTCCTGATCTTCAGGGGCCTGGGACTCTTAGAAATAAGAATTAGATATCCACAGAATCGCAGAGCCGTAGAGTTGGAAGGGACCTCAAAGATCATCTAGCCCAGCCCCGAAGAGGTGTCCGTTAGGGTACTTTTCCTTGAACACCTCTCCTTCCAATTTGCTCTACTAAACCCAAACATTTCTGGGAGGTGCTTGGGGCACTTTTTCTGGGTTCCCCATTTCCTACTGGGGAACCATCCAAACCACGCTCACCTGCCAATCAGTTGGCATGTCTTGGGAGACGTCAGCTGATGGGCAAGGGAAGGGCTTGACTCTGGCTCCCATCGTCCTTGACCGATGGCTATGCTGGCTGGGAATTATGGGAGTTGTAGTCCATCAACAAGGTTGAAGGAAAGTGGTCGCATCCTTCAAACTTGGGTCTCCCAGAGGCTGTCGAGAGACAACTGCCTTCACCATCGGCCAGCTTAGCCAACACTCCAGGATGATGGGATTTGTATTCCAGAAACACCTGGAGCTCTAAAGTCCCAGTATCTTATCTATGGACATAATACATACATGTTTTGCATTGTTTCATTATTATTACAATTTATTGAAGGCTGTTGCTAATTCAGCAGTTGACCCAGCTAAGGGATGATGGGAGTTGTAGTCTGACCCGAGACTGAAGAACATTCAGTTAGCAATAGCCTATAATAAACAGCAGGAGCTATTGCACAATTCAGTGCAAAACCCGTGCAATATTTTTAGCTAGATATAAAGGAACCTTGGTGTACCTTCAGATTTTGTGTCCATCAGCTTTGGGTTCCCAAATCTGGACTACAAACCCCATCATCCTGGAGCGCTGGCTAATCTGTCTGATGACAATGGGAATCGGAGAATCACAGAATTGCAGAACTGGAAGGGAACACTACGGTAACCTAGACCGGGCACTACCAACATGCGGGCCTCCAGATGTTTTGGCCTACAACTCCCATGATCCCTAGCTAACAGGACCAGTGGTCAGGGATGATGGGAATTGTAGTCCAAAAACATCTGGAGGGTCGAAGGTTGGTGATGCCTGATCTAGACCCTGCGAATGGAGGAATCTCAGCTAAAGAATCCCTGGCAGATGGACACCCAACCTAGGCTTAGAAACCTCCAAGGAAGGAGGCAAATTATGGACCGGATCTGGACCGGATCTCTGCCTCCCCGGCAACAAAAAGGTCTTTCCATCAACAGACATCTTGTGTGCCTAGAGAGGCTGATAAACTAGCGGCAACTGGCAAAGAACCCTGGAAATTAAGCCTCCCTTTTCCCCCTGCTGTGAAGCCAGGGCTGAGAGTGTGCCAATAACATCAGTTACAATAATAGCAGCAGTAATAATAATAGCTGCACCAATGAAAGTTGGATTCTGAACTATAAATCCTTGCAAAACTTGAGTGCGGTTCCACTAATTCACTTTTTTGGGGCGTAATTTATTGTGCTCCACCTCCCACAAATTTGGCATCACTAATTTTGAGTTCCACTAGGCAAATCGGGGGGGGGGGGAGAGACATCAAATCGCACCCACAGCCACTAAGATTCCTGTCCAGGCAGCCCTGCCTTGCGCCCTGAGGTTCTGCCAAGCGTTCCCTGCACACTTTCAGACTGGTCATGAGGACTAGCGCCTCGCCTTTAAAAAGTGAAACTAATAAATTTAAATTTTGCAATTTTTTTGTTCACTTCTGCATGGAGCAGTGCTGCCTAAACCTACCTACCTAAATCCAGAAACCTTCGTTTAAAAACAAAACAAAACCAGAAAAGAAAACAAGTCATTAGAAGTCAAAAGGCAAGCTTACATATCGGCAGAAGGCACAGATAAAACAGTAATACCAAGAAAGCCTAAAGCCCTTACTCACTTCCCCGGGGGAAAAAGAAAAGTATCAGTCAGAGCACCAGGCAGAGAAACATATGGGATTCCCCCCTTGCGTTGCTCGTGTTCATTCCGTAATACGTTAAGGAACAATAAGGACTAGGAACTTGCTTTTTTAAAATTAAAAAAAGAGAGAGAAAAAGAAAAGAAAGCAGAGCTTCTCAAGAAGCTAGATCCTGTGGCCACCATCTCATTCTGCAGCTTTTCGGCGATCGTCAAATATCGCGGACACAAACAGCTCTGCCAAACGTCCGTTACAATTTGCCGCCCATTGCCAGGGGTCTCCCTAGCAGGCGAACCTGCCGCTGCCGCCTCTGCCCCACATGATCTGGGCATTTCCTCCTCCTACCTGAGATGTTGCTTGGTGACGGCAGCCGTTTGCAAAGGCCGCAGGTCTAGCCTGGCCGCACACTCTGACTGGCAGCAACCAAGCCGGGCCGGTCTTTCTTCGAGTGAAGTTTCAGGGGGCGAGGGGAGGTTCCGGGGGTGCTGGTGGCGTGCGGCCTGTTTACCTGGGGTCTGGAAGTTGATGCGCCGCATTTCTACAGGGTCCTTCGGGTGGTGAGGGGTGATCTCTGCGTTGTTCAGCATGCATTTGATGCGGGGCTCTGAGTCTTTTCGTTTGCTGAGGATCAGAAGAGAGAGACAGAGCAGATAAAAGACAAGGCTTTAAGGAGTTGGGTGCACATTTGTACAAAACTAGTTCAAATATTTTTGAATTATGGTGCTGGAGGAGACTCTTGAGAGTCCCATGGACTGCAAGAAGATCCAACCTCTCCATTCTGAAGGAAATCAGCCCTGAGTGCTCACTGGAAGGACAGATCCTGAAGCTGAGGCTCCAAGACTTTGGCCACCTCATGAAAAGAGAAGACTCCCTGGAAAAGACCCTGATGTTGGGAAAGATGGAGGGCACAAGGAGAAGGGGGCGACAGAGGACGAGATGGTGGGACAGTGTTCTCGAAGCTACCAGCATGTGTTTGACCAAACTGCGGGAGGCAGCGGAAGACAGGAGTGCCTGGTGTGCTCTGGTCCAGGGGGTCACGAAGTGTCGGACACAACTAAACGACTAAACAACAACAAAAGTTCAAATATATGTTGGAAGTGTAAGGAAAAGGAGGGGACATTTCATCATATGTGGTGGGATTGTAAGGTAATTAAAAAAAATTGGGAAATGATATACAACGAATTGAAGAAAATGTTCCATTTAATATTTGTTAAAAAACCCGAGGCATTTTTGTTGGGGATTGTAGGGAAAGACCTGCCAAAAAAGTTGCAAAACATCTTCATGTATGCGACAACGGCCGCGAGAGTTCTGGTAGCACAAGGGTGGAAGACTGAAGAAACCTCAACTAAAGAATCATGGCAAGAAAAATTGATGGACTATGCAGAACTGGCAAAGCTGACACATAAGCTACGGGACAAGGATAACTGTGACTTTAAGGATGAATGGGAACCCTTTACAAAGTATGTGAAGACTCAACAAAGCGAACTGGACTCCTTGGCAGGCTTTGAATAAACATTCACAAACTTTTTACTGATAATAATTAGCTAAATAGTTTGAGGATCTATACAACTGTGTAACATGCAGAAAACAGCATTCTCAGAGAAACCAAAGACTGGAACTGAGGGAAGTCGGGGGGTGGGGTGGGGGTGGGTGGGTTTTGTGGGGGAGGGGGGAGGGAGGAAAAAGCTAAGGCTTTTTCTTGTTACTTTACTCTTGCCTTTTCTGTTTCACTATATGTACTACTCCCCCCCCCCCCCCGCCTTCCTGGCTTTTGTTTAGCAGTGATTATCTTTCAACTGCATGATCTGGAATTTAGATGTTGTTTGTGTACTGGTTTTAATTGTGAGCTTCCCTTGCGTGTTCTATTAAGGTTGGAAAAGTGGGATATAAACAATGCAAATAAATAAAGACAAACAGCACCCGGACCTATCAGGGTCTTGTTGCGGTTTTTTCCAAGAAGAAAAAGCAGCGCCAACATACAAAACGTCAAATCTATGGTTGGAAGAAAGCAATCCAATAGCCAGCCACCTGGAAAGTCCAAATTTTATTGTCTAAAGCCTTGAGAAATGGCTTGTTCTATCCCCTTGAGGTCTCCTGAACTAACTGCAAATCAACTTTTATGGGAGAACCCTGAGCTCTAGTGCGGGTGGAGAAATATGTGACCCAAACCCAAATAATTCAAGAGCCTAGGAGTGTTGCCAGAATACTGCCCTCTCCACCTGCAACCTGTTTTTGGACAGGTTGCAATATCATTCCCTTTGGGTTGCCCTCCCTCTTTACTCAAGGGTTAAACCTTGTTGGCACTTTTAGGAACAGCGATGTTTCAGTAGCTCAGCTGCAGCTTAAAGTGCCACCTTTGTTTTACTGGTTGCCTTTTGGTTCCTAAGGTGCACCTGACTGCCACCTGAATCAGAGACCGGGACCTTTTAAAAACTCTTACCTGTCTGGTTTGCTGTCCAGGGAAGCAGTAAAAAAAAGAAAGAAAGAAAGAAAGAAGAAGAGAAGGAGGAAAAGATAAAGATGAGGTTAGTGAGAGTCGCCCTTCACACCCTTCACCAGGACTCTCAACCGTCTAAATTGTAGGAATATTTAAAATAGTGGGTCATATATACCTGTATACCTGAAGAAGCGTCTCCACCCGCATTGTCCAGCCCGGACACTGAGACCCAGCACCGAGGGCCTTCTGGCGGTTCCCTCATTGCAAGAAGCCAAGTTACAGGGAACCAGGCAGAGGGCCTTCTCGGTGGTGGCGCCCACCTGTGGAATGCCCTCCCACCAGATGTCGAGGAAATAAGCAGCTATCTTATTTTTAAAAGACATCTGAAGGCAGCCCTGTTTAGGGAAGTTTTTAATGTTGATGTTTTATCGTGTTTTTAACACTCGATTGGGAGCCACCCAGAGTGGCTGGGGAAACCAAGCCAGATGGGCGGGGTATAAATAATAAATCGCGTGTGACTGACCCCTTGCAACATATTGTCTCTGGTCATGGCAGCTCCTGATACTTCCGTAGGAAGCGAAACGCATTGCTTACCTCCCCCCTGCCGCGCACAATCTTCCACATTTATTTATTCACCGATTTGATTTATATCCCATGTTTCCTCCACGGAGCTCAGAGAGTGGCAAGTACATAAAACCTTCTTGTTCCTTCGTTTTATCCTCACCACATCCCTGTGAGGTAGGGCCAGGCTGAGAAAAGAAGTGGACTGGTCCCCACGGTCACTCAGTGAGCTGCATGTGGCTCAGTGGGCAGAATTCGAACCCTGGTCTCCCAGGTCCTAGCCCAATACTCTAACTCAGCGGTTCCTGAACTCTTTTTCAGCTACTGCCTCCTTGATTCCACAAACTCACCCCCAGTCCCTGCTAAGGTAAAGGTAAAGGGACCCCTGACCATTAGGTCCAGTCATGGCTGACTCTGGGGTTGCGGCGCTCATCTCGCTTTATTGGCTGAGGGAGCCGGTGTACAGCTTCTGGGTCATGTGGCCAGCAGGACTAAGCCGCTTCTGGCGAACCAGAGCAGCGCACAGAAACGCCGTTTACCTTCCCGCCGGAGTGGTACCTATTTATCTACTTGCACTTTGAGTTTATTGGCCGAGGGAGCCGGTGTACAGCTTCTGGGTCATGTGGCCAGCAGGACTAAGCCGCTTCTGGCGAACCAGAGCAGCGCACGGAAACGCCGTTTACCTTCCCGCCGGAGTGGTACCTATTTATCTACTTGCACTTTGAGTTTATTGGCCGAGGGAGCCGGTGTACAGCTTCTGGGTCATGTGGCCAGCAGGACTAAGCCGCTTCTGGCGAACCAGAGCAGCGCACGGAAACGCCGTTTACCTTCCCGCCGGAGTGGTACCTATTTATCTACTTGCACTTTGAGTTTATTGGCCGAGGGAGCCGGTGTACAGCTTCTGGGTCATGTGGCCAGCAGGACTAAGCCGCTTCTGGCGAACCAGAGCAGCGCACGGAAACGCCATTTACCCACTTTGGACATGCCTGTTTTAAGTGGTATGATTCTGCTTCTAATGCATAGTGGTGCCTGGATATAGTGACACCAGCTTTTTGAAGACCGTGAGTTGTTGAGTGCCCCCTGCCTCCCAGCAAGATCACCCCACTGACCCACAGGGGGCAGTGTTGCCCACTCTGAGAGCCACTGCCCTAACCACTACACCGCACAGCCAGCAGCATGGGGGTTAACACACATGCTTTGGAAGAGCAAAACGTACACGCAAAACCCACTCACTTTTTGTAGAGGAGGATTGCGATGACGATGCAGATGATGAACACCACGGCCAAGACCGGCCCAATCACCCAGATCAGTCCCTCCTCACCGTCAATCTTTGGCTGTGGGTCCGGGTTGTCTATCTGGATCGGGTCCGAAAAGGGGCTGGCAGCATATAACTGAAGGAGAGGGAGAGAAAACAGAAGGGAATCAGTAACACGCAGGCGACGGCAAACGTGGAGTCACTTAGAATCAAACAGCTGGAAGGGGGACCCCAGCGGTCCTCTAGTCCAGCCCCCGGCTGCAATGTAAGAATTGCAGTTAAATTAACAGTGGTGTTAAATTAATGCTGGTGGTGTTCTGCAGGGGTCTGCAAAAAAAAAAAAAACTTGCTGGAAAGGGTTGCATCTATATTGTGGGTCGAAGCTTTTCCATGCTTTTTTTTTTAATGGATATTGAATGGATATTTTAATGGATATTTTAATGGATATTGAATTAGTAGTTCTAGGCTGCTTTTCATTCAAATGAATCCCAAAGTAGCTTACAAACAATACACCGTAGTAACAGAACAGAACAGGACATACTATGCTGCAAATGAAGCATAAATCATATAGAAACATATGTAATGTCAGTAAAACAATCTTCTCAGTTGGTACTTGTATAAATATAGGGATTTAAATTATTATTATTATTATTATTATTATTTGCCCCCTTTGGCTTGCCACCCTATATCTGGCACTGGTGGGGTTTTCAAGACTAGGAGAGGAGCAACTAGGAGAGATAACTTTTCCGGGTCATGTGGCCAGCAGGACTAAACCGCTTCTGGCGCAACGGGACACCATGACGGAAACCAGAGCGCACGGAAACGCCGTTTACCTTCCCGCCGCAGCCGTACCTATTTATCTACTTGCACTGGCGTGCTTTCAAACTGCTAGCTTGGCCGGAGCCGGGACAGAGCAACGGGAGCTCACCCCGTCATTGCGGGGATTCAAATCCCATTGGATGCAATCTGTCTGAGCCAAGAGAATCCAGAGCATTACGCGCAAAGCAAAATTCAGAAGCAGGAGAGGACTCACCGGGTCGGAGGCCCGCAGCACAGCCAGGACGAAAAGGACGTACTTCTGACCGGGTTCCAAGGCTTTGTTCTCAAAGCCTTCGTAGCGCTTCAAGTCCCCGAGGATGAAGTAGGAGGGCAGGGTGTTGAAGCGGGCTGCGATGTAGGGCTTGTGGAGGTCCAGCTGGCGGGAGTGGCGGAGGCTGCGGCGCTGCAGCCGGGAAATCTGAATCAACTGGGGAAGGGGGCCACAAGGAAGGAGGTTCAAATCAGCTACGTGAGGAACCACAGAGATTGAGAAGAAGGCAAGACAATAGCTCTTCCAGGTGCACAAAAGTAGGGTTAATCTTCTCCTTTATTAAACTATCCCAGCCTCCCTCAGGGAGAACAGTCTCAGAACACTGCCCAGGGTCTGGGCAGTGTTTACTGCAGAGCAGTGGCGTAGCGTGGGTTGTCAGCACCCGGGGCAAGGCAAGTAATTTGCGCCCCTTACCAGGGGCAAGGCAAGTAATTTGCGCCGCCCCCCCGCTGCACTGTCCCTCCTCCAGATAGTCCCTCACTCTCTCTCCGCACCGCACCGCACGCCTGGCACCCTCCCCTCCACAGTGGGTGGCGACCCGACGGCTCGGATCGGATTCGCACAGCCAGCACTGCAGTGAGAGAGAGTGAGTGAGCCAGGTAGGGGCAGAGAGCTGCGAGTGCGAGCGCGCCCCCCCCAGATGTTGCGCCCGGTGCGGCCGGGCCCCCCTGCACCCCCCACGCTACGCCCCTGCTGCAGAGGCCAGCAAGGCTTGCTGGGCATGGGCCAGACCCATGGAGAACCTCCGTGGGCCAGACCGGCGCAGCACAACGCCGGAAATCGCGCCTGTGCAGAAGTGATTTTCAGCGCCTGGGCCATAGCTGTCAACTTACAGATTTGAAAACAAGGGACCAGCAGCCTCGAAAATAAGGGACCAGCAGCCAAAATAAGGGATTTTAGACAACGAGCTGAAATGCAAAGTTAAAAAGGGACCAGATAATTTTGGAGAGCAGCGCTGGTTTTTAGCCCTTCGTTTCCAGAGGCTGCTGCTCAAGACACCAGCCAATGGAACACTGCAATTAAAGAACTACAAGCAGCAACCACTTTTCGCGCAAAACGAAGTCCAAGCTACGAAGATGCTGCTGCAGTTCTGTATCTTTTCTCTCGTGCTCCATCTGCAGCTCTCAGTTCCATCAGGCGGGGTGGGAGGAAGGGGGGGGATAGCGCCCGAAGTAAACCCGCAGATCAGACCAGCTATGCTAGTCTACCACTACAAATCTATGGGAGAAGCGCTTGCGGTCCTTCCCTTGTAGCCCTTGGAACACCTGCCCGCGCCTCCTCCTCCTCCTCTCTCTGAACTACTTTCTCTATGGCTGCCCTTGCTCTCCTCTCAAGGCTCCTCATTCCCGGTGGGGAGGGGCTCCCGGGGGCCGAGGCTGGTGAGAGGAGGCCGGAGGGGGGCGGGCTGGGCAGCCAAGCAACCCAGTTGGAGCCTCCCTCCTCCCTGGCCGGCAGGGAGGGAGGGAGAGGAGCTGCTTCCTTTGAAACCCAGAAATTTAAGGGACATCATCAATAAGGGACAGCAGCGGGACACGGCGCTGGGATAAGGGACTGTCCCGCCAAATAAGAGACAGTTGACAGCTATGGTCTGGGCATGTGCAGAACTGATTTCCGGAGCCGCGGAAGAGAGCCCCCGCGTCGTGCTGGTTTAGTGCAATGCGTGGGGACTCGCCGAGCGGGTGGCTCATGGGCCAATTAAGTGACCCTCATGGGCTGCTTCTAGCCCATGGGCCTTAGGTTGCTGACCTCTAGTTTACTGAGACCAACATGTCCCCCACCCCCGCAGATATAAATCCTTCTTCACAGAGTTGGAAGGGACCCTGAGGATCATGCAATTCCATGCAATCTAGGAATCTTCCACCCTGCGTGAAGCTCGAACCCGTGACCTTGAGATTTAAAAGTCTCGTGCTGACCTATCCCTCAGGGGCACAATGTCACAGACCCTCCTAGACGTGCGGCAGTAAAACTGCTAGCACGTTTGCAAAGCTAAGCAGGGCCCGGTGTGGTTTCCAATTGGAGGGGGGACCCCGTTCTGAGATTCCTGTATTGCAAGGGGTTAAGCTAAATGACCCTCAGGGGTCCCGTCCAACGTTGCAATTCTTTGGAAGAATCGGAGACCAAAGCTTGGCTGTGCCTAAATATGCCCCGGGAAGAGGGTTTATATATGAAAATGTCTTGGGCCTCCACACCGATATGGAAGTTCCTTCTAAGCCAGGTATAGGGGGCCATTTTTGGGCCTCTGCTTGTTGCTGAACTACAACTCCCATCATCCCTGGCAACTGCCCATGCTGGCTGTGGATGATGGGAGCTGTAGTTCTGCAGCACCCAGAGGTCAGAAGTTTCCCCTCCCTGCCCCGCAACAACCTGTCCCAAGCCCTCCATCCATGGGCTACTTAGAACTTCTCTATGCACCACTTTAAAATCTTCTCCCTGCAGCAATGAGGTCTAGAAACTTGTGAGTGCCCACAGCTAGAAACATGCAGGTTTCGAGGTGCAGTAGACTCCTGACAGACTCACAAATTTGTAGGCTTCTGTAAATATCCAGGGTTGACTTCCTCCGACATTTGCTGAGGTCTTAGAGAAGTGCTTCCCAAACTGCCCCCCCCCCCCCCCCGGTTCCATAAACTCATCCCCAGTTCCCCCTACCCTATAAAAAGCATTGTTCAGAATAGCGGTTTGCAGAACCCACTAAAGAAGAGAATAGTCAAAGGAAAATCCAGAAAATTCAGAGCAGTGCTTTGCAGAACCCACTGAAAAGGAGAACAGTAAAAGAAAATCCAGACCAGCAACATTGAATTGCGCATTTATTCAAAAGCTAGTTGAATGAATTCAACAAAGCGGATGAACTTGATGGAGTGATACCAGCTTTTCAAAGTCTGGTAGTCGTTTATTGCTCCAGCGCCCCCCGCTGCCTCTTTGCACCCCCTAAATCATCCCACTGCAACCCCCTTCTTTGATCTACCCAAGAGGATTCTGGGAGATGTCCTGGGCCAACCCCGAGTGTACACAAGAGGTCTGGGGTACATGAATGACGGCTGTCACTCACCTCCTCCAAGTCCATCTCTTCCGGACTGTGGTATATGTTCTGAAACTGGCCACTTTTGGATTTCTTCAGGGGAACGACCACGATGTAGTATGCCCTGGCAGATCGGGAAAGGAGAAGGAACTGAGATGGGGAACAGGCTAAAAAGGAAAGAGAGAACGGCAGCAAAGGACCAGCCTAGCTAAGAAATAAAAGGTTAAAGGTGGAATGAAATACCACAGAATTTTAAACTTTTTTAAAAAAGGGATATAGGGCAATTTGTCTTTTTATTGTGTTTAATATTTTGTCCGGAGCCCGCCACAGTGGCTGGGGCAACCCGGTCAGATGGGCAGCATATTAATAATAAGATTATTATTATTTGCCTGTTTGCATTTCTTAGTACAGAAAATATTGATCTGATGTGTAGAGATCTTTCTTGCTCTGTTGAGTTCAGGAGGTTCTGGAAGGTTTCCTCTCTGTGTGAAAGAAGGTTCTTGTTTGGGTTATTCCTTCTGAGAAGCTGAGTACAGCGGGTTTGAACTGGTTCTGTTATCTCTTTCTGTCAAGGCCATGCTGACTATAATAGTCAGGCCAGAAGGAGCCTGGTTTTTACTTATGTTCTCTTTCTATCTCTTTGTTCTGGTGTGGTGTTCTGTATGCTATAGTTTAGTCTTATTATAAGTTCTTGTAAGTTTTAAGTTAAGCTGCAACTGGATTTCCTATGGACAGGGCCAATCCTGAATGCATTGGATTTGTGACCATTATGCTCATTTGCCTTCAGTAGCAGTAAAGCTCTGCTGGATGAAATGCAATTGCCTCTGGTCTATTTTTGGGAACTCGGCAACGTGTTTAAGTCCCCACCCCACACCCCAGTGTGACATTGTTATCACCATTATTATTCAGAAATAAATACGTTAAAATCCCTGGCAGGGAGCTACATGAAACCAGGCTTGTGGGCTGCAGGTTGCTTGACTTCCCAGCAGGGCTGTCTTAAGCATATGTGGCGCTGGGGTGCAAAGATTCACCCCCCAGGTTGCCCAGTCCCAGGTGCGCAGGAGGGCGGAGCCAGCCGGCCGCCTCAGCATCTCGCTGGCTTGGTCGCCCTCGAACTCATGGCGCAGCAGAAAAGCCCGCCGTGGCGCTCTAGCCGGTGGCGGGCTTTTCCCCGGACTCAACTCCTGGCCCCTGGACTGGTGCCCCTGAGAGCCTGGTGCCCGGGTGCCCCGCACCCCTAGCGCCTATGGGTAAGACAGCCCTTCCTGTTGGGAAAGTGCCAGCGAGACAGTCATCTCCAGACGACCCGTCGGTCTCCCGTAGAACAGCATCAGTCAGTTAGCGACATGAGCCTCAGACACATTCCAGGACTCGTGGCCGCCCTTGCAGCAGACTCCACAACAGAAGATGCACCCAGGAGAGCATATTTTACAGATTTATTCAACGCTGGTCAGAACAGAGGAAAAACATGACTGCGTGCCTTCGTGTTGAGGCAACAGACGGAAAACAAAAGCTATATACAAAACGGAAACTCCCCGTGAGCAGGAAGTACGCAGGCTTGTGACACACAACAGCCTGCTCCCTTTTTAAGGAGGAACGGAAATATCCTAACACTGCCTCCCCGTTATTTTTACGTACTGCGCAGGTGAATCTGAGCCTTTCACTTCCGGCAGGTTCACCACGATGCTCCCGTCCAGGTCGTGTCTGTAGGTCACCTCCGGCTTCCGGCTGAGCAGGTTGGCTGCTGTCGAAACCTCCACCTGCTGCTGGAGGTTCCCCAGAGTGCCCTTGGGACCTTTCAGGATGAACCTGTACAATGTGTGAGGTCTCAGGTTCGTGATGAGCTTCTTAGTGGCGCGGCCGTCCACCTCGATCTCTTTGCCCTCGTACTGGATCTGAAGTTCGGGGGGGGGGGGGGAGAAGCGAATCGAGATTTACGAGAGGTTGGCAAGTGGGGGAACGTGAACTTCGGGGGTGCAAGGGGAGTCCCTCCACCCCCTAAAGGTAGCGCAACCGGACTTCCGGGTTGAGCGCCATCGATCATGGCTGCTTCCCTCTGAACAGCGGAGGGGAGAGCTCTGAGAAAGACGGGGTTCTACCGCAACGGCGACGCGGTGAACCCATTAAATCGTAGGCGGAGGAAGCCTACGGCCGTGGGACTCGGCAGGCACCATTAGCGCGACTCCAAAACGTCTCTGGAGCCCAATAAGCCCAATAACACTCCCCAAACATAATATAAATCTGTACCGTGTACGGAACAGCAGAATTGTAATTCTCAGGGAACTCCCATCCTAGGAGAACGGACGTCTTGGTCACCATCTTCACTTTGAAGTTTTTGGGGAAAACTGTTGGAAAGAAAAGCAGTGAGGGGAGGCAGAGAGCATGGGGAACGGGGTGAAAAGAGCCACATTTCGGAATTCCAAACAACCGGCAAGAATCACCTTCCAACCAATCGGTAATGCCTTCCGAAATACACAACGCTACGGCTTCCGCCCAGAAAGGTTGCCCATTCCGTTCCATCCCGCACCCAACCCTGGCGCCATGACATCACACAACGGGACATGCCCCTCCTCCCTGTGCCCGCCCCTCGAAAGCTCCTGATTGGCTGCTGAGGAGAAAAGGGCCTCTGCGGTGGGGTGGGGGGCAGGACATGTGGGGCTTGTGTTTCGTTTATCTCCCCTTCCCCTGTTTTGTGGTTTGCAAAAGAGAGAAAGAGAAAGAGAAAAAGAGAAAGAAAAAGAGAAAGAAAAGGCGAGAAAGCAGAAGAAAAGTCTCCTCCCACCTGTGATAGCGACTGCTCCGCCCAGCTGTCAATCAAGGAGGACTGTCTGAACTTGACTTTTGGAAGAAAGAGGAAAGAGGACTTACCTGCCGAAGGCAGAGAGAAGCCACCTGCCTTGCTAATTTTGAATTTATTTTTTTAAAGGAACGTACTTGCACGCCTGTCTTCCCAGCCAGCGGGGAGCTTAATGGCTTTTGATTTGCGGGCTTGCGTGTTTTTGTTTGCATTTCATTTCTAACCGCTTTGTTTTGTTTACTTCTCTGCCTCCCAGGAGCGGCTCAGGATACAGGGAGAGAGAGTCACCGTGGAGAAGTCGGCAAGTCCTACCTTGGTCCAGGAGGAACGTCCGGTATTGGACAGAAGGGCTGTACGGCCCCGGACCTTTACTGGTGTGGGCTCGGATTTTAACATCGTAGGCCGTGTTGGGCTTGAGGCCGTTCAGCGTGTACGAGTTCTCGGGAGACGGAGGGAGATCCTTCTCCTGCGGGCTCCCGGAAGAGGTGGCCTCGCGATAGGCCACGGTGTACTTCACAATGACCCCGTTCCTCTCGGCCAGGACCGGGGGCATCCAGTGGAACTGCACCGACTTGGACGTGATGTTGCTGGCCTCGAGGATCTGTGGGTACCCCTTGGGCACGTCTTCTGGGATGGTGAGCTCTTGAACCGCTTCTTCCCCGAAGCCGGACCGGCTTTTGACGGCCAGCTTGAAGACGTAGGTGGCCCCTCGGTGGATATTGGTGGCGGTGTACCTGTCCTCCTCCTCTGAGAATTCCAGCGTCGCCAAGGGGTCAACGTCCCTGCGGCCGAACTGCAAGCGGTAGCCCAGCACCTGACCCTCTGCGTCCAGAGGAGGCTCCCACTTGACCAGCAGGGTGTTTTCTTGAGTCGGGTGGACGGACAGGATCGGCCTCCCTGGGACTTGAGGAGAGAAGAGAGGCAGACCAGGTCAGGAGGAGAGGCGGCAATGAATCGCACGCCGTGCAAGTTGGGAATTGATGAGCAAGAACACGACTTGCACAGGCTTGGTGGGATGTCGGGCCTAATGTGCCTAGAGGCGGTTGGAGGATGGATGGCGGCTAACAGATTGAGGTTGAATCCTGACAAGACTGAAGTACTGTTTTTGGGGGACAGGGGGAGGGTGGGTGTGGGGGACTCCCTGGTCCTGAATGGGGTAACTGTGCCCCTGAAGGACCAGGTGCGCAGCCTGGGAGTCATTTTGGACTCACAGCTGTCCATGGAGGCGCAGGTTAACTCTGTGTCCAGGGCGGCTGTCTACCAGCTCCACCTGGTACGCAGGCTGAGACCCTCCCTGCCTGCAGACTGTCTCGCCAGAGTGGTGCATGCTCTGGTTATCTCCTGCTTGGATTCTGCAATCCGCTCTACGTGGGGCTACCTTTGAAGGTGACCCAGAAACTGCAATTAATCCAGAATGCAGCAGCTAGACTGGTGACTGGGAATGGCCGCTGGGACCACATAACACCAGTCCTGAGAGATCTGCATTGGCTCCCAGAACATTTCCGAGCACAATTCAAAGTGTTGGTGCTGACCTTTAAAGCCCTAAACGGCCTCGGTCCTGTATACCTGAAGCAGCGTCTCCACCCCCATGGTTCAGCCTGGACACTGAGGTCCAGCGCCGAGGGCCTTCTGGCAGTTCCCTCATTGCGAGAAGTGAGGTTACAGGGAACCAGACAGAGGGCCTTCTTGGTGGTGGCACCCGCCCTGTGGAATGCCCTCCCTTCAGATGTCAAAGAGATAAACAACTATCTGACATTCAGAAGACATATGAAGGCAGCCCTGTTCAGGGAAGTTTTTAATATTTAACGCTGTATTGTTTTTAACACTTGATTGGAAGCCGCCCAGAGTGGCTGGGGAAACAGCCAGATGGGAGGGGTATAAATAAATTATTATTATTATTATTATTATTATTATTAAGCACAGCAGATCATCCCCAGGAGGTTGAGTTGAAAGTCCTTGCCTCCCCACAGCTGCCAAAGTCCCCTCCTCTCCAGGGCTTTCCCCAGGCAATCAGAGACTGTGCCTGCTTGCAGACCAACCTTTCCTCCACCCTTTTCATGCCTCTCTTGGTTCTGTGAGACCAGAGGGAGGGGAGTTGGTTGCAGTAGGAGGGGGAGAAATCCGTGACTCTTCACCAGACAGACTTCCACTCTACCTCTTGGCGCCTCTCCGTTTCTGTTTCTGAACTTTTCTCTGCCACAGCCTCTCCCTGCTCACTAAGCCCTTTTACCTCTTCTGCTTCTGACACCTCCTCCTCCCACAGAATCATAGAATTGTAGGGTTGGAAGAGACCATGAGGGTCATCTAGTCCAACCGCCTACAACGCAGGAATCTTTTGCCCAACGTGGGTAAACTCGAACTCACAGCCCTGAGATAAAGTCTCATGCTCCACCGACAGATGGCCAGTTTAAAGAAATGCGAATTTTAGATGGCCGGGGATGGCTCTGTAAGAGGGGGCAGGGGTTGCCTAAGAAATCTCAGCACTCTGAACAAACTACACCTCCCAGGATCCTTTGGGGCGGGGGAGTCATGACTGTCTGAAGTGGTCTGATCCTGCCTTAAAGGTATGGCTTATATGGGGCCTTAGAGAAGTGAAGAGCCAACGCAGGAACATATTTTGGGACAGAAGTGCAGAGAGATGCTGATAGAAAGGACTGACAGAATCCGAGACCAGGGAGAAGAGACGGTGGAAGAAGTTTGGAAAAAAAATTAAAAATCTATTTAGAGAAATATGGTAAAATTAATGAATGTTAGGAAATGTTGGAATGAAATTACATGACTTTAGTACAAATATTATAAGGAGTTAAGTATAAATAAATTTTAAGGTTTTGATGATAAGATAAGGTAAAAATAAATTAAGTTACTAAAAGTTAGAAAGCAGTGAAAGACGGAAAGGATTTGCTGATATAATTAACAACTGGAATACAAAAATGGGAGGTGTGAGGAGGTCGAGGAAATAAGTTAATGAAAGATAAGGATTATGATGTATTGTGTTTTGTTTTGTTTTGATGTATTGTGTTTTTTCTTGTGTTTTGATGTATTGTGGGGTTTTTTTTGGTTTTTTTCTATGTAACTTTTTATTCTTTTTTTTCTCTTCTCTTTTCTCTTTGTTTTTCTTTTTTTGTAACTTTTTAACTTCTAATAAATATTATTATGAAAAAAAGGGGCTCACAGCACTCAGAACAAACTGCAGTTCCCAGAATCCTTTGGGAGGGGGCTGTTTAAAGTGATATGGCACTGCTTTAAATGTATAGTGGAGATGGGCACTCCCTATTCTCGATCTCTTAGGGAGGAAAACATTCCAAGGTGGTTCAGGATTTGTTCTGGCTCCCTGCAACAAGTTCTTGACAAAATAGAAGTCTCAGCGCTGATTTAACCGTTCGCTGTGCAATGGCTTCCCCAGTTGTGACACCGCTTTGTTGCAGCCCTGAGAAGCTATGGCACTGGTACTTATATGCAACAACAGCGGCAAGAGTGTTGTCAGCTCAGAAATGGAACCGACCAAAGAAGAATGGCAGACAAAACTAATGGACTACGCAGAACTGGATAAAATGACAGGAAGGATTCGAAACCTGCGGGACCAGAGATTTACAGAAGATTGGAAGAAATATACGAACTATTTGAAGAGCGACTGCCATCAACAAACTACGCCAATCGGACTACAAGAAGTTTTGTATGGAGAAATATATGAAATATTGCAAAGAAGAGAAAGAAGAGAGACATTGGTTATGAGATTTAAATGTAATAGTGAAGTAAGAAATGTATATTGTGAAAAGATTGGAAAATTTTCAGATGGGATTGATGGAAGTCAAAGAAATTGTATAAGATATAAAAGTATGTTTAATAACTGTTGAAAATTATATATAAAAGGTAAAGGCACCCCTGACCATTAGGTCCAGTCGTGACCGACTCTGGGGTTGCGGCGCTCATCTCGCTTTACTGGGCAAGGGAGCCGGTGTACAGCTTCCGGGTCATGTGGCCAGCATGACTAAGCCGCTTCTGGCGAACCAGAGCAGCGCACGGAAATGCCGTTTACCTTCCCACCAGAGTGGTACCTGTTTATCTACTTGCACTTTGACATGCTTTTGAACTGCTAGGTTGGCAGGAGCCGGGACCGAGCAACGGGAGCTCACCCCATCGCGGGGATTCGAACCGCTGACCTTCTGATCGGCAAGTCCTAGGCTCTGTGGTTTAACCCACAGCGCCACCCGAGTCTCTTATATATATATATAAAATTTTCAAGAGACGCAGGAGGCGTCTCATATATATATATATATATATATATAATTTTCAAGAGACGCAGTTGGCGCTGTGGGTTAAACCACACACACACACATATATATAACCATCTATACATATATATATATATATATATGTATATATAATAATATATGTAAGATATAAGAAGCTATGGCACTGCAAAATCAGGAGAAAAATAAACCAGAATTACCTGCAGGATGAAACATTACAGGACTTCAGCCGGAAGATACTGGATACCCACCGCAGTGCGACTGGACTGAAAGTGGGATTGTGTGTGACTGCCCTGAGCACGAATCATCATGAATGCACACTTTTTTAAAAAGGACATCTGGAGGGGCCGAAACTGGGACTCCAGATCATCTGCTTGTCCAGGACTGCCTGATTCTGACCAAGAATTGCTCTCGAGCTTTGCAATGGGCAAAGAAGGGTTCGCCCTGCCCTTATCACCTGCTGTCTTGAGATTGCCAGTGGCTGAGCTTGGCATTTCTGTATTCGTGGACGGTTCTCTCTCCCAGCTCCCTGTTTTTATTTTCACAACAGGTGAGGCAGGTTTGGCTGAGAGGGGCAGCAGCTGGCCCGAAAACGCCCTGTGAGCTCCGGGGATGATGTGAGCTTGGGAAATTGTTTTCCCTTTACCAAAATGTGAATTATTGACTGAACAGCACAAAGCAGATAAAAGACCCATTTGAAAGATTTGGCAAGGGAAAGAAGCAATTTCCCCAAATTAGGAATTTTTTTTTCTTTAAAAAAGGAAAGAAAACAAATTATCTATCTGGACCTAAGTGGAACGAGTTCTTGGATAAGAGCTTATCAGCTGGAGAGATTCTCCTTCAGTGATGGATGGATAGACAAACCCAGCAGCAATGAAATAAGATCCAGGAAGAAAATGAGGAGGAGGAGGAGGGGAGAAAAACATGAAGATAAATCTTCACAAAAGATTAGTTTTTTTGCGGGGGAGTGTCCTGGAAAGTCTACTCATACAGTGAATCACACTAGTAATCTTCTAGCCAATCATACTCGTCATAGTCTAGCTAATCAGAATCCTCAGCTTCACACTAATCAGAATCTTGATTTTCTAGCCAATCTACATCCTTATTTTCTAGCCAATAAGAATCCTTATCTTCTAGCCAATCAGGATCCTGATCATCTAGCCAATCTACATCCTTATTTTCTAGCCAATCAGAATCCTCAGCTTCGCACCAATCAGAATGCTGATCTTCTAGCCAATCAGAATCCTCAGCTGCACACCAATCAGGATCCTGATCGTCTAGCCAATTTACACCCTTGTTTTCTTGCCAATCAGAATTGCCAGCTTGGCACCAATCAGAATCCTTATCTTCTAGCCAATCAGGATCCTGATCATCTAGCCAATCTATATCCTTATTTTCTAGCCAATCAGAATCCTCAGCTTCACACTAATCAGAATCTTGATCTTCTAGCCAATCCAAATCCTTATTTTCTAGCCAATCAGGATCCTGATCATCTAGCCAATCTACATCCTTATTTTCTAGCCAATCAGAATCCTCAGCTTCGCACCAATCAGAATGCTGATCTTCTAGCCAATCAGAATCCTCAGCTGCACACCAATCAGGATCCTGATCGTCTAGCCAATTTACACCCTTGTTTTCTTGCCAATCAGAATTGCCAGCTTGGCACCAATCAGAATCCTTATCTTCTAGCCAATCAGGATCCTGATCATCTAGCCAATCTATATCCTTATTTTCTAGCCAATCAGAATCCTCAGCTTCACACTAATCAGAATCTTGATCTTCTAGCCAATCTACATCCTTATTTTCTAGCCAATCAGGATCCTGATCATCTAGCCAATCTACATCCTTATTTTCTAGCCAATCAGAAACCTCAGCTTCACACCAATCAGAATGCTGATCTTCTAGCCAATCAGAATCCTCAGCTGCACACCAATCAGGATCCTGATCGTCTAGCCAATTTACACCCTTATTTTCTAGCCAATCAGAATTGCCAGCTTGACACCAATCAGAATCCTTATCTTCTAGCCAATCACTCTCATGAGCTTCTAGGCAATCACTGCCTGCACTTACGGCACTGAGTGGGGTTTTTTATTTCCTGCGCTTCAAACTCGGGATACTCAACGTTCACCATCCACGCCACCTTGGGAAATATGGGTGCCTTGGTTGATAACGGGGTGCGACCATCACTCTTGCTTCTTATTTATCGCTTGCTTTGTATACGGCACGAGGCAATACCCTGATGCTGAGCTTCTGGGTTTAGTAATGGTTGTTGATGATAAAACAATATTTTAAAAAATGATTTTAAAAGTAGAAAAGGAAGCATTCTGCAGCTGCCTTTGTGCAACGAGGGCTGGTGGTGTTACCCTCCGAGAGATGCTCACCTGCCCCCTTGGTCACAGCCACCCTGGGTTTGCTGCGGGCGCCGTCGCCTTTCATGGTATAGGCAGCCACAGTGATGGAATAGGCAGTCTCAGGCTGCAGCCCAGCGATGATCATTTCCTGGGGAAGGGAATCCAAGAGAAGGAGAGAGATTTTTTTACCCTTTTTTAAAATACCGAAGGCAGAACAGTTTGAGCTTGGCGGTGGCTGGGGGGGGGGGGGGAGATGCATGCAGGGAACACGACACAACGCAAGCGAGAGGAAAAGGAAAAGTGGGGTTGTGAGGTTGCGGGAAGGAAATGCACACAGTTTAGCTACGAAAACACACAAACTCCGAGGAATCCTCTTTATGCAAAACATGCAGCCGAGAGAGAGGGGGGGTGCTTTGCTCCTCCATCTGCCTCCCAGCTTTTCTCCCTCTATCTCGGCAGAAAACGCATCCGCTGTCAAAACGCTCTGCCAGGTTCTTCAAAGGAGTCCGGAGTCTCGGAGGAGAGAGGAGGAAAAGAGAATCTAGCAGCTTCAAGGAGATTAACAACCTCCTTTTCACATGCAAACACCATGCACCCCTCCGCTGCAGACAAGCCGATTCTGGAAGAGGGTGCATGTGTGTTTGAGGGCGGTGGCGGCTATGGGGCGCTTTAATTCCAGGCAGGGGGTGCCTTTGGGGACTGTGAATGCAGCTGTTTTGAGGTACTGCCCCGTCAGCTCAAGCCTACTTTGCCAGGGTCTTGCCTCCCTTGTTTCAGAGACGGGAGAGGTGGGGAGCAAGCACAGGAGGCAAGGTCCCTTTAAAGGTAAAGGCGCCCCTGACTATTAGGTCCAGTCGTGGCCGACTCTGGGGTTGCGGCGCTCATCTCGCTTTATTGGCCGAGGGAGCCGGCGTACAGCTTCCGGGTCATGTGGCCAGCATGACTAAGCCGCTTCTGGCGAACCAGAGCAGTGCACGGAAACGCCGTTTACCTTCCCGCCGGAGTGGTACCTATTTATCTACTTGCACTCTGATGTGCTTTCGAACTGCTAGGTTGGCCGGAGCAGGGACCAAGCAACGGGAGCTCACCCCGTCATTGCGGGGATTCGAACCACCGACCTTCTGATCGGCAAGTCCTAGGCTCTGTGGTTTAACCCAGAGCGCCACCCATGTCCCACCAAGGTCCCTTTGGCTCGCCCCAATTAAATATTTGTGGGGGCTGGGAACCCAAAGCTCTCCTGGTATGTCCAACGGAGGACCCTACGGTCTTCAAACAAAAACATCTTGGAGGTCCCAGGCCACAGGGAGGTTAGGCTGGCCTCAACCAGAGCCAGGGCTTTTTCGGCCGTGGCCGAATTCCAGCCCTCTGGACAAACTACGCTTCCAAGAAGAGCTCAGAAAAAAAATGGAAGGAGAGTGCAAATCAGGGCATTCGAGGGGGCGGTGGCATAGCTGACAACTTACAGATCTGAAAACAAGGGACCAGCAGCCTCGAAAATAAGGGATCAGCAGCCAAAATAAGGGATTTTTCGAACACAGGTATGTTCGACTTCTGAGCCCCTCTGAGCAGAAAGCCCAGCCAGCAGCCAAACGAAGCCTCAAGCGGTGGTTCCCACAGCGCAGCAACCCGGCAAAGGGGATGCAGCAAGGGAAACCACCGTCACCTCTCCGCTGGGAAGCGCTGAGCAAAGGCGAGTCCCCAGGCAAGGCTGCCAATTTGATCGGCACAAGGCATGCAAGCTCCACCCCCCAGTTGTTCTTAGACTCCTTATTGGGTGAGCAACGCAGCCAAGCAACACAGTTGGAGCCTCCCTCCTCCCTGGCCGGCAGGGAGGGAGGGAGAGGAGCTGCTTCCTTTGAAACCCGGGAAATTTAAGGGACATCATCAATAAGGGACAGCAGCGGGACACGGCGCTGGGATAAGGGGCTTTCCCGCCAAATAAGGGACGGTTGACAGCTTTGGGCGCTGGTGCCTGGGGAGAGCTTTCTGGGCCAGGTAGAGAGGTCTGGAGGGCCACATTTGCCCCAGACTGTACATGTGTGGTTGGAAGTCGCTTTGAGAGCTATAAGTTAGGAGAGACATCACAGATGGTAGTGGACAGAAGCGGCTTCTGCACGGTGGCCCAGTTAAACGGCTGGCAAAGCCTCCCTTTGCCCGGAGTGATGAAACGGGGCATGGGAGGAGAAAAAGGGCGAAAGCAGAAATCCACAAATGCCACAGCATCACCAACAGAAGGGAAAGAGGGTTGGGGAGCAGAGCAAAAGGGTCACCCGGACAAGAAAGAGTCCGTACTTACGTATTCTGCAGTGTCATCGGTTTCCCACTGAGCAAAAGAGGGTATGCGGTTAAGGACAGAAAGAGGAAAACGTGTTAAGACAGACAGAGAGAGAGAGAGAATTTGCAGAGGAAGCAAAATAGCCTGCTTCTCGGAAGCCCGTGAAGAGGGAGAGATCCAAGGAGGGATGAGGTTAGTAGGGTGCACTACTGGGGGGGTCGGACTAGATGACCTTTGGGTTCCCCCCAACTAGAATTTTATGATTCTTACAGATAGCAGTGGCAGAGCTTTGAAAAGGCAGCATCTGCAGCAGCGCCAACTGGGGGGGAAACAACAACCCTTTTTGGAGTGTGGAACATTTTCAAGGTGAAAGGTTTGTTTTCGGGGGGCGGGGGGAATGTCGCTCAGTGGTTAGAGATCCTGTATGCATGCGGTCCCTGCCTGAAACCCTGGACAGCTGGTGCTAGTCAGAGTGGACGATGGTGAGCCAAATAGACCAGCGGTTCAGAAGGCCACTTATACTTGATGCACGCAAGGCTCAGCTGCAGTGTACCGTATTTTTAGCTCTATTGGACGCACGGAACCATAGGAGGGGGAGAATAGGGGAATTTTTTTTTCTTGTTCTCCCCCTCAAAAACAAGGTGCATTCAAGGTGCGTTCAATAGCAGGCCTTGCCGCTGCCCCCCGAGCTTGTGGGGCTGGCGGTGGGGGGAAGCGCTGCTTTCCCCCACCACCAGCCTCAAAGATCCCTGAAGCTTTGGAGCGCAGCTGCACTCCAAAGGCTTGAGGATTTGGGGACATCCATTGTAGCCGCCCTGCGGAGGCTGTGCGCAGCCATCCCAAAGCTGGAACAGTGAGACGGAGGGCTGCACAGCACCCCGTCTAGCTCTTTTGGCTTCTGGGACAGCAGGCTGCTGTCCGCAAGCCTTGGGAGCCCGGCGGAAACTCCCGCCGGGCTCCACAAGCTTGCGGAGAGCTGCCCGAAGCCTGGGGTGCACAGCGCAGCGCTCCCCGGGCTTTGGGCTGCAGGCAGCTGTGCACAAGCCTGCGGAGCCAGGCGGGAACTCCCGGCAGGCTCCGCGGGCTTGCAGATAGCTTCCTGAAGCCTGGACTGCGAGAGGGTGCGCACTGACCCCTCTCACTCTCCAGGCTTCAGCAAAAGCCTGCATTCACTCCATAGGACGCACACACTTTCCCCCTTCATTTTTGGAGGGGAAAAAGTGCGTCCTATAGAGCAAAAAATACGGTATATTGCCTTGCATTCGGAAGAGCTTTTTTCCCTCTTACAATTCAAAGCGCTCACAGTAAATAATCAAAACACGTAACGTTAAAAGCAATATGAAACAGAGCATATCAACATCTGAAACACATTCATTCCCCCCCCCCCCTTTTGAAAGGCAGGATTGAAACATCCCGCCCACTAGCAAGAGGCTGCAGATAATAACTAAGAGCCGAAGCGTGGTGGGGAAAATGCTTTCGCCTTGTTGACTAAAAGCAGATAATGATGTCAACAGGTGAGCCTCTCTGGGGAGAGCGTTTCACAAGCAGGGACCCACCACTGAAAAGGCCTGTTCTCATGTTGCCACGCTCCAGAGCAGCCTGTCTCAATCTGTGGGTCCCTAGATGTTGGACTACAACTCCCATCACCCCTAGCTAGCAAGGCCAGTAATACAATACAGTAATGCAACAAACATTAAAAGCTTCTCTAAACAGGGCTGCCTTCAGATGTCTTCTAAAAGTCTGGTAGTTGTTGTTCTATTAGACATCTGGTGGGAGGGCGTTCCACAGGGCGAGAGCCACCACCGAGAAGGCCCTCTGCCTGGTTCCCTGTAACTTGGCTTCTTGCAGCGAGGGAACTGCCAGAAGGCCCTCGGCGCTGGTCC
Organism: Podarcis tiliguerta; assembly: GCF_965153285.1. Classification (NCBI taxonomy): domain Eukaryota; kingdom Metazoa; phylum Chordata; class Lepidosauria; order Squamata; family Lacertidae; genus Podarcis; species Podarcis tiliguerta. The sequence continues at coordinate 8,872,767 of NC_139551.1, read as the reverse complement.
TGGGGTCCTGAGCTGAATAGGCTTTGTAGGTCAAATCCAACGCTGGCTTGGACAATGAAACTAATTGGTAGTCAGTGCAGTCTAGGTGTCAGCAATGTCTAGGCAACACGATGACCATGTAGATACGCAATAGACAATCTTTTATAGAATTCCTTAAAACCATAACAAGTCGAAAATGAAATCTTTAGTCGCAATCTTTAAATGAAGCGAGGTACCCGACTTTGTACAATTAAAGACAAGCTGTGAAGCTTTGTGTATTCAGCAAATACAATGTCCAACACTGAACAGTGATTCTGGATATTGACTACTGTCAGGGAACTGCCATCGGAGCCAGAAGGAGAGGGAGGGCTCCAGAGGGATTGCGGAGAGCGTCCCGGGAGGGAGAGAAGCAGCACATCTTCTGGGGAAGGAAATCAGCGTAGCACCAGTGGAGGAGGGAGGCAGATGGGGGAATCGGCAAGGTGGCTCCAGGACTCCTCGCCGGGGACCAGCGGGGAGAGCACGGGTCCTCCGATGCCCATACCCTCCCTGCGCAGAAGGCTTCCATGCAGGGAGAGTAGGCGGAGACTAGGCGTCAAAGAACTTTTATGCTGGAAGAAGTTCAAGAAACGCCCACTGACGGATTCTGCCAGCGAATGAGACAGCCACGGGCGAGTGGCTGTCCAGACAGAAAGGGTTCACTCAGGCAACCCACCCAGGTGTGGCGCCGATTTACGCACGAGCAACCCCTAGAACCATTACAACTACTGTTTCATAGAATTCTTCGTCAGCGTGGTGGGAGGATATAGAATTGCTTCATAAACCCATCTTATTTCGAATGAATGTATGTAAATTAAAATAGTCACTACGTTAATCCATGAGCACTGTGCCCTGGCATTTGATATTTTCATTTACATACATCCATTCGAAATAAGATGGGTTTATGAAGGACTTGTTATGGTTTGAAGGAACTGTATAACAGATTGTCTATTGCGTATGAGCCAACAGTGCGACGCGGCAGCTAAAAAAGCCAATGCAATTCTGGGCTGCATCAATAGGAGTATAGCATCTAGATCAAGGGAAGTAATAGTGCCACTGTATTCTGCTCTGGTCAGACCTCACCTGGAGTACTGTGTCCAGTTCTGGGCACCACAGTTCAAGAAGGACACTGACAAACTGGAACGTGTCCAGAGGAGGGCAACCAAAATGGTCAAAGGCCTGGAATCAATGCCTTATGAGGAACGGCTAAGGGAGCTGGGCATGTTTAGCCTGGAGAAGAGGAGGTTAAGGGGTGATATGATAGCCATGTTCAAATATATAAAAGGATGTCACCTAGAGGAGGGAGAAAGGTTGTTTTCTGCTGCTCCAGAGAAGCGGACACGGAGCAATGGATCCAAACTACAAGAAAGAAGATTCCACCTAAACATTAGGAAGAACTTCCTGACAATAAGAGCTGTTTGACAGTGGAATTTGCTGCCAAGGAGTGTGGTGGAGTCTCCTTCTTTGGAGGTCTTTAAGCAGAGGCTTGACAACCATATGTCAGGAGTGCTCTGATGATGTTTCCTGCTTGGCAGGGGGTTGGACTCGATGGCCCTTGTGGTCTCTTCCAACTCTATGATTCTATGTACATGGTCATCATGTTGCCTAGACATTGGTGACATTCTCTTTGCAGCACAGGGGTTTGTTCAGTCCAGGGGTCAGCCAGGACTTGGTGTTATGCGCCCAGGCTCTGAACCATCTTCAAGGGCAGCCCCACACTTAGCACCTTGCAGTAGCCTAACCCAGACGTCAGCAGAGCGTGCAGAGAAGGGATGTTAGGCTATCGGCAGGTCATTACCTGAGCATCGGCCAACATCACGTCTTTGATCTGGGGTAGACCGCTAGCTTCCCCGTTCTCCATTCGGATGTAGTGTACTTGGTAGCCGCGAATCTGCCCGTGCTGGCGGTTCTGGAGCGGCGAGCGCCAGGACACTTGGATGGCGGTTGAATTCAGAACCTCCACTTCCACTTTGCGTGGCGGGGCACTGGGCACTGGAAGAGAGGAAAAGGAAGGAGCCAGAGGAACAGAGAGAGAGACAGAGAGAAGGTGCGTGTTTCAGCTTTAACACAGGAAATTCACACGACGTCCAAAGCATCCAGGGTTCAAAGGACCTGAGATAGGCTTCTTTGCCATTTAGCCCAATTTTGTTTTCCACGCAAACACAGCGGTTCAGGACTGTCAGTTCCCAAAGGTGTAGGATTGAGCCTTATGAGTGAGTTGCAACCTCTCCCTTATATCTAAAGGCACTAGTCCTCATGGTTCTCAAAGCTTGGGCCTCCAGCAGTTGTTGGGACTACCACTATCCCCAACCACTGGTCCTGCTACGTAGTGCCGCGGGCTGCCTGGATGCAAAGGAGGGGTGGGAGGCACCAGTTGGGGAACCCCCAAGGGAAGAAGGCTCAGAGCCCAGAAGATTGGCAGGAGAAGGTGGTGTTGGAAGCTGGAAGAGGCAACAGGCTTTAGTGAGCAGGAAGAGGCCGGGGCAGAGAGCAGTCCAGACTCAGCGTAGGGGGACCAGGAGACAGACATGAGGCAGGCTCCTTCCTGCTGTGACCAGCTACCCTCTCCGCTGGTCTCCCAGAACCAGAAGAGGCATGAAAAGGGTGGAGCAGGGATAAATGAGGTAGAGAAGTCTCAGAATGCTGGGGAAGGACCCGAAGGCAGTGGCGGAGCTTCATGCTCCGGCACCGGGGGGTGGAGAGCAGCTGCGATGCCACCCCACCGGGATCGTGCTGCTGGGGGCACTGCGTGCCCCCTCCCCCCCTTCCTCTGCGGGCAGGCAGGGACCTTCAGTCCTAGCAACCGCCTCATAGGGGCTGAGTTGCTTTGCTCACTAGGCCTGGCTTCCTGGGCCAACCTCGTTTCCTTGAATATAGAGTTCACTGACACCAGGTGTTTCATTGCTGACCTGCTCCTGACTAGCTCCTGGCAGCTAAGGGTGATGGGAGTTGTAGTCCAAAAGCAGCTGGGGACCCAAGTTTGAGAAACAGTGGTCTACAATGAGTGGCCATTGGCTCATGTAAAGGTAAAGGGACCCCTGACCATTAGGTCCAGTTGTGGCCGACTCTGGGGTTGCGGCGCTCATCTCGCTTTATTGGCCGAGGGAGCCGGCGTACAGCTTCTGGGTCATGTGGCCAGCAGGACTAAGCCGCTTCTGGTGAACCAGAGCAGCGCACGGAAATGCCGTTTACCTTCCCGCCGGAGCAGTACCTATTTATCTACTTGCACTTTGACGTGCTTTCGAACTGCTAGGTTGGCAGGAGCAGGGACCGAGCAACGGGAGCTCACCCCGTCGCGGGGATTTGAACCGCCAACCGGAAGTCCTAGGCTCTGTGGTTTAACCCACAGCGCCACCCGCGTCCTGCTCATGTAGCCCAGTGCTATGATGACTAACGGTGGCTCTCCAGGGGCCGGTCACAGCCTAACCTGGAGCTGCCATGGTTGCTGAGAAACAAAAGCAGGATACTATTTCGGCTACCCAGAATCCTTGGTGAGTCAGTTAATCCCACTCTGCAAAGCAGCGGTTCTGGGTTCAAGGTGTGGCAGCTGTCAATATGGAAGAGGGAGCAAGCTTGCTTTTCTCCTGCTCTGGAGGAGGGTAGGACTCGAACCCACAGCTTCAAGTTATAAGAAAGGAGATTCTGACTTATATGACGAAGAGCTTTCTGACAACAAGAGCTGTTTGATAGTGGAATGGTCTCCCTTGGAAGGTGGTAGACTTTCCTTCCTTGGAAGTTTTTAGGCAGAGACAGGATGACCCTCTGTCATGGATGATTTAGTTGAGATTCCTGCATTGCAGGGGGTTAGACTAGATGTCCTTTGGGATGCCTTCCAACTCTACTATTCTATGATAGGTTATGTAGGAAGACTCAAGGTCCATCAAATAAACATTTAAATACTTCAGTGTAATATAATAATAATAATGAATTTTTATTTATACTCCGCCCTTCCCGGTTCAAAAACCGGGCTCAGGGCGGCTAACAACAAATTTAAAACACTTAATTATAAAAGCAGCATGAAATACAGTATAAAAAACATGAATAACAATAAAATCCAAAAATCAATTTTGGGGAAATAATATAGTACAGCATCAATTTTTAAAATTTATTTTCAGAATACGGATAGATATCTTTTCAAAATCAAGCACTAGTAGGCATTGTTGGTTTTCATTTTTAAATGTATTTCTTGTGAATTAAAAAAATCTGGTGTGGCGCAAGCCTCTTTTTAAAAAAAAAATTTTGGAAGTGTGGCCCAGGGGGAAAAGTTTGACAACCGTTGCCATAAAGCATTGTTCTTCTTCTTATTAAATTTATTATCCCCACCAGAAGTGGAAGGTCCCAGGGCAGGCTGCAACAACTGAAAATTCAGAATTAAAAACAGTTAAAAACGGACGGCAGCCAGAGGGAGAGTGGGGCAGGGTTGCTAGAATCGCAGAACCGGAGAGCTGGGAGGGGTTCAAGGGTCATCTAGACCAACCCCCCGCAATGTGGGAATCACAGACAGAGGTGGGCCTTCAAAACACTCGTCCCAGGAATCAAAGAGGCACAAGTTCAGCATTTGCCGAAAGCAAATTGGGCTGCAAAGAACGGTGCATGGCGAAGAAGCCAGATCCGGCTGCCTTTTTGCGGGACCGTAGAATCGTAGATTTGGAAGGGAACCTCAAAGGCCATCTAGTCTAACCCCCTGCAGCTGGGCACAGTCAACAAAGGGAATTATTTTTGCCGAGGGACAGCCCCCCGCCCCCCCGAACACTGCGCTGACGGACTAAAACGCCACAATGTGGAGATAAAAGAATACAGTGGTGCCTCGCAAGACGAAAAGAATCCGTTCCGCGCGTCTCTTCGTCTAGCAGTTTTTTCGTCTTGCGAAGCAACCCCATTAGTGGATTAGCGCTATTAGCGGCTATTAAAGGCTTAAGGGATTAGCGGATTAGCTGCTAAAAGGCTATTAGCGGTTTAGCGGATTAGAAAAAGGGGGTGGGGAGCGGAAAAAAATCGCAAGAATCGCAAGACATTTTCGTCTTGCGAAGCAAGCCCATAGAGAAATTCGTCCTGCGAAGCGCATTGAAAAACGGAAAACCCTTTCGTCTAGCGGGTTTTCCGTCTTGCGAGGCATTCGTCTTGCGGGGCACCACTGTATCTCAAACAAAGCAGCGATAGAGTCCTTAAATCCTAACACAGGTCTTGTCTCTCTCTCTCTTTTTAAAATTTTTCCAGAAGCTCCTGCGCTGTAATTGGTTTATCTTACTACATTACAGACATGGCTTCGGGTGCTCAGTCTTTGGCAGAAGAAAGTGGGATATTTACGGCCCTCTAAAACAAAGAAAGTGCCACTAGGAATTAATTAAGGGCTTATCGAACGCCCAACCCACGGTGGGAGAAACAGTGGCGTAGCGTGGGGGGGTGCAGGGGGGGCCGGCCGCAACATCTGGGGGGTAGCGTTAGGGGGCGCAAATCCACGGGTTAGGGGGCGCAAATTACTTGCCTTGCCCCGGGTGCTGACAACCCACGCTACGCCACTGGTCCATGGGACTCTGTAATTGGTTTATGTTACTACATTACAGACATGGCTTCGGGTGCTCAGTCTTTGGCAGAAAGTGGGATATTTACGGCCGTGGGTTGGGCGTTCGATATGCCCTTAATTAATTCCTAGTGGCACTTTCTCGCCACAGGGGAGAAAGGCAGGGAGGGAGAGGCTGGCTGTTGCACCTCTGGGCGAGTGCTCCGGCACCCCCTCTTTCCAATACATATTCACTCGGAGCAGGGAGGTCCCCTTGCCAGGGTGAGACCAGATGCAGGTGGAATTATTCTAAGAGAGTTGTGTCTCTGCATGAGTCCCTGCTCCGGGCTAATCTCATGCAGAAATAAAGGGGAGGAGGTTCTTCGGAGGGAGCTAAGCCCTCAATCACACACCACTGGAAAGTAGATTTTTATTTTTACAGGGGAGCAAGTGTGAAGTTTGCACCTGTCCCGTAAGGGGATCGGACCTGCAGCCTTAGCTGTTATCACCACCGTGGTCTCACCAACCGTTTGTCTATTGCCTGCCCTTCACCTTAAGGTCCCAGGGCAGGTTACAACGTTAAAACACAACATTACAAAGCAGCTTAAAGTGAATTACAATGAGAAGAGAGTAAGTTGGGGCCCAAAAGGCAGAGGGAGGTCTTCGGCATTCTCTGCAAGCTCTACAATGAAGGTGCCAGGCGCAGCTCTGAATGCAGCGAGTTCCACGGCTAGCTTAGGGGCTGCCACAGAGAAGGCCCTGTCCCCCTGGGCTGCCACTCTAAGGAACAACCAAGAGCCCCCTCCCCACTGTTGATCTCAGCACCTGAGAGGCTACGTGGCGGCCTTTCAGATATTTTATTTTATTTTATTTTATTTTAGTGTTCTGTTGGAAGCAGCCCAGAGTGGCTGGGGAAACCCAGCGAGGTGGGCGGAGTATAAATAATAAATTATTATTATTATTATTATTATTATTATTATTATTATTATTTGCGGCCCAAGTCGTCGAGGGCTTTAAAGACCAACACGAACACCTCAAACTGGGCTTGGAAATAAACCAGCATGTTTTAAAAAGCGAACTACACATTTGTATTTGCAACCCAACCACTCTGGTTGGGTTGTATTTGCCCCAGCCACTCTGCGAGGCTGCATTTCAGACTGACGTTTCCGGGTCGCCTTCAAGGGCGGCCCCCTGTAGAGCGAATTGCGGTAGCCCAGCCTGGAAGTTACCAGGAAGAGCGATGGAGAGTGCATAGGTTTGGGAAACCCTGCCTTAAAAGGCTCCTTATAGCTCTGTTTGGGACACCCTGCCCAGGGCTGTCTTAAGCATATGCAGCGCCGCAGGTGCAAAGATCTGCCCGGCGGACCCCCCTCCAGGTTGCCCAGGCCCAGGCACACAGGAGCGCGGCCACCTCAGGGTCTCGCTGACTCAGTTGCCCCCGAACTTGCGGCGCAGAGCCACCCGCAGTAGCAGAGCCTCCGACTGACGGCAATTTGGAAACAGTGGCTCATGTTCTCCTGTCCAGTCCCCTTTATAAAGATCTGAGATCATTACCCCACTCTTACTTGCCATCCCAGGCCGCCCATCTGTGGCCACATTGTTCTTCCTTTGTGCATTTTCTTTGTGCGTTTTAACTGTGTTAATGTTGTATTTTAATCTTGTTTTTAAGTTGTATTCATTCAACTCGTTTTTATTATTGGTTGTTAGCAGCCCTGAGCCTGGCCTTGGCTGGGGAGGGCGGGGTATAAATACAGTGGTGCCCCGCATGACGAATGCTTCGGAAGACGAAAAACTCGCAAGACGAAAGAGTTTTTCGTTTTCTGAGTTGCTTCACAAGACGGATTTCCCTATGGGCCTGCTTTGCAAGACGAAATGTCTTGCGCCTTCTTTTTTAAGCCGCCAATGCATTCCTATGGGAAACCGTCAATACACAGTCGTGCTTCGCAAGACAAAAAAACTCGCAGAACGAAAAAACTCGAAGAACGAATTAATTTCGTCTTGCGAGGCACCACTGTAAATTATTATTATTATTATTATTATTATTATTTATCAGATCAAAATGATCAGACAACAGCAATGGTTGCTAGGTTTATCGAGGGTGCAATGAGATTAAGGGCCACTATCTGAATGATAATCTTGGTCACTTGAATGCCCTTTTTACCCAGTGTTGTCTTTTTAATTGTATATATTGCTTGTTTTATGTTGCTATGGCCGTTGGCTAATGCAAATAAAGTTTATCTATCTATCTATCTATTCTGGGCCCCGGACTCTGGGCCTGGCGCCCGGGTGCCCTGCACCCAGTGGCATAGCGTGGGGGGGTGCAGGGGGGGCGGCCGCACCGGGCGCAACATCTGGGGGGGGGGGCGCTCGCACTCGCAGCTCTCTGCCCCTACCTGGCTCACTCACTCTCTCTCACTGCAGTGCTGGCTGTGCGAATCCGATCCGAGCTGCCAGGTCGCCGCCCACTGTGGAGGGGGGGGGTGCCAGGCGTGCGGTGCAGTGAGAGAGCGAGGGACTATCTGGGGGAGGGTCAGTGCAGCGGGGGGGCACAAATTACTTGCCTTGCCCCGGGTGCTGACAACCCACGCTATGCCACTGCCTGCACCCTTAGCACCTATGGGTAAGACAGCCGTGACCCTGCCCTCCCTCCTTGCCACACCCAACATTTCTGGCCTAATTCTCCAGGAGGCTCAACAGAGAAGCGGAGGAACTAATTACCGTCTTCGTCGGTACGGACGATGACCGGTGAGCTTTCTGGCCCGGGTCCCACCATCGTGTGCGCCACCACAGTGATCCGGTATTCGGTCCACTTCTCCAGCGATTCCAGGAGGATCTGATTGGTGCTTGCGTGAATGTTGGTCACCTCTCTCGGCTCCGTGTCCTCTGAGTCCAGGGCTCGGTAGCGAACGCTATATCCATTCAAGACGCCATTTTGGCTCTCGGCTGGAGGGGGCCGCCAACTTACCAGAATGGCCGTGGATCTGGTGCTGACACATTTTACGTCTCGAGGGGGGGCGGACGGTTCTGTTGTTGGGTGGGAGGAGGGAAGAAGGGAGCAGTAGGGGAAGTTCGGGGCAGGGCGGGGGCGGCGGGGGAAGGGGAGAGGTATTGGGGACAGCGGGGGGGGGGTCGGGTCGGGAAAACAACAAAAGATGGGGAAGGGGGAAAAAAGAAAAACAGGAAAAATGATAACAAAAAAATCTAAAACGAAACGTACGAAAATTTGGCTTAGGAGGACAAAATTTAAAAGGGGGGAGAAATTAAAAAAAAGAAAAGAAACGGACTTCTGCTCCCTTTAAATAAATAAATAAAGACGAACAAAAACGAACAAAGCCAAAATTGCAACAGAAACAAAGCAAGGGAGGGTCTTGCGATGCGAATTGTACAAAGCAAAATAAGTGGCTTGCACAGATAGGCAAAGGTCTCTTCTCAACTGCTCGTAAGAATCTATCTAGGGCCAAATTTGCACTGTGTGCTTCTAGTGCTATGACGCCGCTTTGAGCACCCAAACAATTCTGGGATCTGTAATTGGTTCAGGGTGCTGTGAGTTCTTAGGACAGCCATAGGCAAACTCCGGTCGGGGATGATGGGAATTGTAGTCGCAAACTGGAGGACCGGAGTTTGCCTATGGCTGTCCTAAGAACTCACCGATTACAGATCCCAGGATTCTTTGAGGGGAAAGCCGCGACTGTTTAAAGCGGCAGCACAGAGTTTTGCAGTGTGAATGTGGCCAAGCTCAACAGCCAGAATTACTCATCTACGTGGATTTGGGAGAAGGGGAGATAGCGTCCCCCTTCCCCACGCCGGAAGAGATCGTGCCCATTTTTAATAGGAAAACACATTTCGGCAGGCGGTGCTGCTTACTCCCGAGTAGCTCTGCTGCTTTGGGGGAAGACGTGGCCTTTATCTGCAAAAGACTAGTTGGAGGCCGCAGCAACTTTTTCTTCCCCGCTTCCCGGCTGCCAATTCCCATACCCCAGGGAAGAACTGCAAAGCGGGTCCCTCCAATTGGGTGCTGCACAGAAGCATAGCAAGCTGCTTTGCGTCTCTGCAACATCTGGCGCAGGGCGGACTACACCGACTGGCAGAAGCTCTGCCCTATTTCAGGCAGGCAGCGTCCCCAGTCCTAACTGGAGATGATGGGCGCTGAACCTGGGGACTTCCGCATGCAAAGACTGTGCTCTACCACGGAACTGCGGTCCTCCTGTAAGTGTAAGGTTCTAGTCCAGGGGTCTGCAACCTAAGGCCCGTGGGCCAGAAGCGGCCCACGAGCCGCCCCCAAACCGAGCTGGGCTGCACTAAACCGGTGCAGGGGAGTTGCTTCCGCAGCGCCGAAAATTGCGCCTGCACAGATGTTGAAAATCACAGGATCCGGCCCACAGAGGGTTCACTGCGGGACCGATCCGGCCCAGGCAAGATAAACCTTGCTGACCCTTGTTCTAGTCCTCATGGTTCTGAGTGGAGCTGGCATATACAGGAAACTGCCTTAAAGTACCGTATTTTTTGCTCTATAGGACTCACTTTTTCCCTCCTGAAAAGTAAGGGGAAATGTGTGTGCGTCTTATGGAGTGAATGCAGGCTGCGCAGCTATCCCAGAAGCCAGAACAGCAAGAGGGATTGCTCCTTTCACTGTGCAGTGATCCCTCTTGCTGTTCTGGTTTCTGAGATTCAGAATATTTTTTTTCTTGTTTTCTTCCTCCAAAAACCAGGTGCGGCTTGTGGTCTGGTGCGTCTTATAGAGCGAAAAATACGGTAAGTCAGATCATTGTCCCATTGGGATCTCTAAAGTGGTGGCTAGCACTGGAGGAGCTGTCCCGAAGTTCCAGGCATTGGACATTCTCAGCCCTACCAGCAGATGCCTGACCCCGGGACTTTGTGCATGCAAAACAGATGCTCTGTCGCTGACCCACGGCGGTCCTCGCCCCCCCCCTTCCTCTTGCTGAACACCTGCTCAAAAGGGGTTTTGGAGGGCTCGCTGCAAGCGAGCAAGCAATTCCTTCCAGGTCTGATATGCAAACGGAGTTAAAGTCCCCCAGTTGCCAAAGAGCTGCAGTGCTCACGGCGTAAAGATTTGCTGGAAGAACAAGGGAGTCTTTCATAAGGCACCTCTCTTCACGCTGGGGTTACGGTGCTAATTTTGCATGGCAATTTTGCATTTTCTTCTTTCTTCCCCCCAAAGTTGTTCAAATATGGGGAGAACAGCCTACCCTGTTTCAACGGGGGGGGGGGGAATCAGGAGGGTCTTCCTGGAGCGACAGAAGGGTCATAGCCAACTAAGCTCTACTTGCGAGTAGGCCCACCGAAATTAACAGGCCTAAGTAAACTGCATCCATTAATTTCAATGGGTCACCTCTGACTTACGCTGGAGAGGTCTACTCTGAAAATGAGTACACACACACAGCGTCAATCAGTTATCACTTGTGGATCCATCCTTCTGATTTTGCTCTCCTCCTAAATTTATGCCTCAAATCTCCCAGGTGGGAATACAGCTGTTGGGTTGCTGGAATAACAATTAGAACCAGGATTTCAATGAATATTGAGGTTAAGCAAAACTAAACAGAAAGTTGGCTGTGCTAGACACACATCCACCGGGCTTTGTTACAAAGCTGCTTTCGTGATACAGAAGAGAGTTGAGTTCTGAATTCGGAGACGATATTCTCATCTTCTCCCCCCTCCACCCCCCAAATTCTGGCACTGCTCCAGCTTGCGATCTTAACTGCCCCGTTCTTCCCCTTGAGTTGTAGGGTTGGTTTCCCCAACCCAAAACAAAAATAAATAAAACAACGCTTCCATTAATTCGGATGAGACATTTTTTTGGTACTGCAAAGCTGCAGTGCTCTAGATCGGGACTGCGGAGGGAGAGGGGCAAAGTTTTTCTACTTTGCAAATCAGGGCTGCAATCCAAATGGAGGTTTCTTAAATTAGCCAAGGGGTGGGTGTACCTGTAACTAAGTACAGTCATACCTCAGGTTACAGACGCTTCAGGTTGCGTTTTTTTGGGTTGCGGACCACCGAAACCCGGAAGTACCGGAACAGGTTATTTCTGGGTTTCGGCGGTCGCACATGCGCAGAAGCGCCAAATCGCAACCCGCGTGTGTGCAGGCGTGCCGCTGCGGGTTGCGAACGTGAATCCCACACAGATCACGTTCGTAACCCGAGTGTCCGCTGTACGCTATTAAGGTCACAAGCAGCCTAGGCTAGCTGTCTTTTATCCTCCAAAACCAACTCTAGATAGAGGCCACTGTGAGTTTTGGGGAGGTGCATTTTGGGGCCTCATCTCCCTTCTTCCCCCCACCCTCGCAAGCTTCCACAGACCTTCACAGCATAGTGGGCACACCCAGGCCTTAGAGCTTTTTTATTAGAGCACCGCTTTGTGAGTAAAAAAAGTCCAAGCAACTTGCTAAACAGCCCAGCAGCAACCCCTGGATTAATGTTCTTCCAACACACCAGACATTCAAAAGAAAGCTGGGGGGTGGCATGGGGGGGGGGAGACGGTACTAAAAAGCAAACGGCAAGCTTGGGGCAGCAACAGAAAATTAGTAACGAAAGCAAGTCGCTGCATTAAAGGGGGGACAAATTCAAAAGAAGGGAAATAATGATTGTAACAAAATAAAATAATAATAATAATAATCTCTCTAGTTATACAAAAAAAGTATAAATCAAGTACTTCCAGAGTCCTCGTAGTCTGTTTTACCTACCTTCCGCGCATCGGCTAACTTTATAAGACTTTCTTACGAGAGTGCTAGGGTCGCTTGGTACGGCGGAGGCCAGACCGCACTCCTGGTGGGTTTCTAAGGCATTCCTCCAATGCTCTGCCTCCTCAAAAGAACCAGACACTAACTCACTTGATGCCCCCACCATCTGGGCCTTTCTCAAAGACAGCCCTCGTCAGCAGGGGGACGGTGCCGTCGTATGGCAGGAGACACTCCCGTCCTGACCGGGATTCGAACTCAGGGCCTTATGCGTCCTCTTCAGAACAGTTTCCGTTTCCTCCTCGGCCTCTTGGTTTTGCACTGCAGCGATAAACGCAGATCTCTGCGTGTTGCCTTTCGGCTAGGTCTACTATTTTCTGTGGCGCGGGCAAATGGTTTGGAGAACTCCAACGCATTATCCTGGAGCGACTCCGAATTGTGTTTTCCTTTCTACAGGGCAGAACTGGCGTCCTGTTGTCTTTAAACTGAAGCACCTACCGTATTTTCCGCTCTATAGGACGCACCGGACCATAGGACGTGGAGAACAGGGGCGAAAAAATTCTCCCCCTCTCTGCTCAGCACCCCTTCAGCGAAGCGGCAGGAGAAACGGAGCCCCTTCCATTTCTCCTCCCGCTTCGCTGAAGGGGCGCTGCGCAGAGAGGGAAAACTGTGCAGCGCCTCTCCAGCGAAGCCTGGAGAGCAAGAGGGGTCAGTGCGCACCGATCCCTCTCGCTCTCCTGGCTTCAGGCGGCTATCCGCAAGCCTTCCGAGCGCAGCGGGAACTCCTGCTGTGCTCCGAACGCTTGCGGATAGCTGCCTGAAGCCCCCGGAGCGAGGCTTTAGAAGCCTCCGCAGAGCAGTGGGGTGAAGGCACCCCGCTGAGGCTTTGCGCAGCTAACCCCAAGCTAGAACCGTGAGACGGAGCACTGCGCAGCGAGACGGAGCGCTGCACAGCGCTCCCTCTCCCTGTTTTGGCTTTGGGCTTAGCCGCTCAGCCTGCATTTGCTCTATAGGACGCACACACATTTCCCCTTAATTTTTGGAGGGGAAAAAGTGCGTCCTATAGAGCGAAAAATACGGTAAATTGCTTAGCTTCGGAATATGCAGAATAACTCATCCTTTGTGTTTTCCCTGCGCCTTTTCTCCAGCGAACCTGGGAGCTCACCTGCAGCGCCCTTCTCACCCGCCTTTTGCTCTGATCATGGAGAAGACTAAAAGCGGCTGCTCTCGTGTGCCAACTCTGGCTCTTTCAACTGCCTGTAACCACGGGACGGTTCTTCAGCTAAAACTTTCCAGAAACCCATTGCAGAGTCAGGCCTGGCCTCAGCTACCCAACTTCTTCCCCCCTTTTTTCCTGTTTGCATTCTGAGCCAACCCCCCCCCCCCGCCAGCCAGTACCAAAAAAAGAGTAAAGCCCAGCCCAGGTCCAAAATAATGTTTTATAAAACTAAAAGCAGAGTGCAGAGTTTCTTTGGCTGTACTGCTATTCCAGAGGATGTCCCTGCTCACTCACCCCTCTAAGAGCTCCGAGAGGAAGACCCGGTGTGCGTGTGCATGTGTGAACGCCCGCCCTTCCTTAGAGGGGCAGGGAAACAGGTGAGGAGACAGGGGACTTCCTCCTGTTCCAAGCAAAGCAGGGGAGGCAGAAGAACCACGGCTCCTACTTGTCTGGACCGCATCGTCTGCGCAGGAGGACCCCCGGAGGGGTTTCATGGCCTTTCCATCACAATCCAGCCCAACCTGTGCAAGTCCAGGGGTGTCTGTCTGCATGTGTGCGCTGCATGAGAGACGGAGGACGCAGGAGGTTGGAGCGAGGTCAGAACTTTGGAGAGCGCTCCGAAAAAAGCCTTCGCCCACCTCCAACTCACTTGTCCTGCGCCTCTTTCCTCCCCCCACCCCCCGTGGGGTTTCCCGAAGGCCGCCAGGAGTAGGGGAGCGTGCCCAGAGCTGCGTGGAGCGTGGCCGAGGTGTGCCGAGCATGCGGGAATGGTAACAGGTTGGGCTGTATTTGCGAATCCGCTTGAGACCAGCCAGTACTCACCTTCTGCGGCTGCTTTCACGCGGCCTTAAAAGATGACTGTCCAGGCCTCAAGAATTGGGCCCCTTCACTGAGTTGCCATGTACCAAATGCAAAGTGGCTTTACTTGTTGGTTGGTTGTTGTTTGTTTTTAACCCTTTAGGTACCATAGACTTTGCATACATCTGTTCGATGTCACTGGCTTATTCTATGCACAGAAAGGGGGTGTGTGTGCAAGCTTGCAACTCTTTAAGAGTTCTAAATCGCAAAGACAAACTTTTCTCCCCTTAAATGTGTTTTCAACAGAGTCAAAAGCTCTGGAGGGGTGGGGCGGGGGCTCTCTCTTCATCCCACCCTCAGTGTTTCCCTACAAATCTGTCCCGTGCACTTTGCACGCCAGTGAAAGTCCTCTGAATGGGTTAGCGCTTCCCAAAAATACTGAAAAGAAATTGTTGTTGTTGTTGTTGTTATTTCTAAGGGAACCAATCGCTCAGCTAGAGCAAAGCCCAAATCTGTCACTTTTACTGTTGGGTTAGAAAAATGGCAGCATATCCTCCAATAATCACTGATTTGGTTTCCTTTTTGGAAAAAAATATTTTTTAGGTGCCTCCCAGCCAATTTTCTTTTCGTTCCACTAGATTTTCCTCCAGGTGTCCTACAGTCTATTGTCTCTGGTACTTGAAGAGTTAAAGGCAGAATTCTTTCGCAAGATCAAAAAATAATACTTTACCTTTAGTTTAATGGATTTTTTTTTAAACAAAAAAACGGGTTTTTGATGCTCGGGAACGCCACCTTGGCGGAGTAGCGCGGAAAATGGTGCGGCGGGATGTGCTGGCATGCGGGGGGAGGATGGTTTGGGGGGGGGGTTAGGGAAAGGGAATATTGCCGAAACCATGCACACTTGTGTGTGAAAAGCTGAGACGGAGGAGAATCGCAGGCAGGGGGCGAGGGAAAGAAAAGAGAAGCATGCAATCAGAGAGAGAGAGAGACAGAATAAGAAAAAGGTGTATCCGTATTGAAGCTTTATCCTGGCTTCTCGTAAGGCCAGAGGCTTTAGCATCAAACCACAATTCCGGGAAGGTTTTCTTGGAAATCCAGCACAGTCCTGGCGTTTGGTACAGCGGTTTCCAAAGTGGGGGGTGGGATTATCCATTGGGGTGCGAATTGGCAAGGGGCCAGCAGTAAGGCACTGGAGAATACCAGACTTTGAAAAGCTGGCATCCCTGGATCAAGATACTTGGAGACAACAAAGGTAAAGGGTAAAGGGACCCCTGACAGTTAAGTCCAGTCGCAGACGACTCTGGGGTGCTCATCTCGCTTTACAGGCCGAGGGGAGCCGGTGTTTGTCCGCAGGCAGTTTTTCCGGGTCATGTGGCCAGCGCACGGAAATGCCGTTTACCTTCCTGCTGGAGTGGTACCTATTTATCTACTTGCACTCTGAGGTGCTTTCGAACTGCTAGGTTGGCAGGAGCTGGGACCGAGCAACGGGAGCTCACCCCGTCGTGGGGATTCGAACCGCCGACCTTCTGATCGGCAAGCCCGAGAGGCTCAGTGGTTTAGACCACAGCGCCACCCGCCTCTTCAAAGGGCTGTCCTATGGAAGATGGAGCAAGCTATAGTTTTCTCCAATGGCTTCAAGTTACAAGAAAGGAGATTTCAACTAAACATTAACATAGAATCATAGAGTTGGAAGAGACCACAAGGGCCATCGAGTCCAACCCCCTGCCAAGCAGGAAACACCATCAGAGCACTCCTGACATATGGTTGTCAAGCCTCTGCTTAAAGACCTCCAAAGAAGGAGACTCCACCACACTCCTTGGCAGCAAATTCCATTGTCGAACAGCTCTTACTGTCAGGAAGTTCTTCCTAATGTTTAGGTGGAATCTTCTTTCTTGTAGTTTGGATCCATTGCTCCGTGTCCGCTTCTCTGGAGCAGCAGAAAACAACCTTTCTCCCTCCTCTATGTGACCTCCTTTTATATATTTGAACATGGCTATCATATCACCCCTTAACCTCCTCTTCTCCAGGCTAAACATGCCCAGCTCCCTTAGCCGTTCCTAAACATTAGGAAGAACCTTCTGAAGGTAAGAGCTGTTCGACTGTGGAACGGTCTCTCCCAGGAGGTGGTGGCCTCTCCTTCCTCGGAGGTTTTTAAGCAGAGGTTGGATGGCCACCTTCCATGAATTCTTCAGTTGAGATTCCTGCATTGCAGGGGGTTAGACTAGATGACCCTCAGGGGTCCCTTCCCGCTCTACAGTTCTACTTTTGCTGAATTAACTGAACAGAATCGTTTCAACTCGATTCCAAATAAATGTGCCTGAATAGCTGCTCCTGGTTTCAATTTTGTAATGTTCTTACCTCCCTTTGCGGGTCGTGCAAACAGCTACAGTGGTGCCTCGCAAGACGAAAAGAATCCGTTCCGCGAGTCTTTTTGTCTTGCGGTTTTTTCGTCTTGCGAAGCAAGCCCATTGGCGGATTAGCGCTATTGACATTTTAAGGGCTAAAAACGGCTTTTTAAGGCTTAAGGGATTAGCAGTTTTGCTGCTAAAATGCTTTTAACAGCTTAGCACTTCAGAAAAAGGGGTTTTGGAGCGGAAAAAAAAAATTCAAAATTTTTCGTCAATTTTCGCCTTGCGAAGCAAGCCCATAGGGAAATTCGTCTTGCGAAGCGCCTCTGCAAACGGAAAACCCTTTTGTCTTGCGGGTTTTCCATCTTGCGAGGCATTCGTCTTGCGGGGCACCACTGTATTCTGAACAATGCTTTCTAATTGGGTAGTGGGGAGATGGGGAATGAATTAGGAACAAATTCAGTTACTGCTGTTCTGCCAGTGGAGCAGTGGCGGAACTACGAAGGAAGACAGGGGCTGCATGCAAGGACATTTCACAGAATTGTAGAATTGGATGGGGGCCCCCCTGGGGTCATCCAGTCTAACCCCCTGAATTCTTTGGGGGGAAGCCATGCACTTTATACATAAGGTGGGAAGGCAGGTTTGGTATTTCCCTCCTCTAGCATCAAGGCTGGCATTGCTAGCACCTGCCCAAGCCTCTGGACCTGGGAGCTTTTTCAAGCAGGGCAGGTGGTCTGGCACTAGTTCCCATCATCCCCAGCCACGCTGGGTAGGGCTGATGGGAAACCGAGTCCAACAACATCTGGAGGGTGCCACGTTGGAGAATACTAACCTTGGCGAACCTTACTAAAAAGGAACCGCAAGGAAAATGCAATGCAGCTTGCTGTGAGCGTCGGGTGACGACACTGGCACTGGCCAATAGGCTGAAAAGCAATCAGTAGCAGCGAATGAATTTGCTTTCGCCTGGGTTAGCCTGAATGACCACAGTGTCCATATTTTCAGAGCTCACTCTCTGCACACCAAGGAAGGAAAAAAACAAAGAGTTGCAGTTAATGTTACTAATTCTCAAGAGTAGACATTGAATCCAATGTTAGCCATGCTCAGAGCAGATCCCATCGATATTCATAGGTCCATCAATGGACCTAAGGTATGATATTCATACCGTAGGTTCATTAATAGCAACACTGTCTTAAAAAAAACAAGTCGACGGATAGTTCCGCCAGTAGAGCACGAGACGCTTAATCTCAGGGTTGTGGGTTCGAGCGCCACATTGGGCAAAAGTTTCCTGCATTGCAGGGGGTTGGTCTAGATGACTCCTGGGGTCCCTCCCAACTCTACAATTCTGTGATTCTATGACACTCTTAATTTAACTTCGGCTGCATTCACAGTGCACATTTAAAGCAGTTTAATTCCATTTTAGTAATCCCAATTTAAACAGCCATGGATTCCCCCAAATACCGTATTTTTCGCTCTATAAGACGCACCAGACCACGAGACGCACCTAGTTTTTGGAGGAAGAAAACAAGAAAAAAAATATTCTGAATCACAGAAGCCAGAACAGCAAGAGGGATCGCTGCGCAGTGAAAGCAGCAATCCCTCTTGCTGTTCTGGCTTCTGGGATAGCTGCGCAGCCTGCATTCGCTTCATGAGACGCACACACATTTCCCCTTACTTTTTAGGAGGGAAAAAGTGAGTCTTATAGAGCAAAAAATACGGTAATCCCGGGAGAGCTGTACAGGTTATGTAAACTTCAGAATGCGTGCGCGGCAAAAACCCGGAAGTATTTTACCAGGTTTCACCGCGCGCGCATGCGCAGAGGCAGTAGACCGCGTATGCGCAGAAGCGCTCCTCAGGTGGCAGAAACCTCGGGTTCTGAGCAGACCTCTGGAACAGATCCTGTCCACAACCGGAGGTACCACTTTAGTTTGTTAAGGGTCCTGTTAGTAGGCGTCCTCTTCTCCTTGTGAATCTGCTCTTCCCCTAGTTCCCTGCGAAGAGGCATTGGCTTTTAAACCATTCTGGGAATTGCAGCTCTGTGAGGGGAATAGGAGGTCTCTTGACAACTCTTGGCACCCTTAAAGGTAAAGGTAAAGGTAAAGGTACCCCTGCCCGTACGGGCCAGTCTTGACAGACTCTAGGGTTGTGCGCCCATCTCACTCAAAGAGGCCAGGGGCCAGCGCTGTCCGGAGACACTTCCAGGTCACGTGGCCAGCATGACAAGCTGCATCTGGCGAGCCAGAGCCGCACACGGAACGCCATTTACCTTCCCGCTAGTAAGCGGTCCCTATTTATCTACTTGCACCTGGGAGTGCTTTCGAACTGCTAGGTTGGCAGGCGCTGGGACCGAACGACGGGAGCGCACCCTGCCGCGGGGATTCGAATCGCCGACCTTTCGATCGGCAAGCCCTAGGCGCTGAGGCTTTAACCCACAGCGCCACCCTTACAAAACTACAACTCCCAGGATTCTTTGGGGGAAGAAGCCATGCTTGTTTGAAGAGGCATCGCAGTGCCTTCAACGTAGGATGTAAACTTTTGCAGGGAGGATCTAAGCACTAGGGAGGACAGCCCCTGCGGATACGCCCAGAAAAGAGAAAGGAAGGGAGAAATAAAATCTACCGCAGATTGAGCAAGGCTCTGGTTCCCCATGCGTTTGAACAGGCATGCCAGCTAGAGAAGGAAGACAAGGAGGAAAGGTTCTCGCCATGATGTTAAGACTGCGGGGAGGGAGCTGTATGGAGTTTGGGGGGGGGGACGACTGCATGGGGGTGGGTAAAGGAGAGACACAAAAAGCCTGTCCCCAGCTGGGGGGTCTGAGCGCCGAAGGATGCCGCCGAGATCAGGGAAGAATTGAACTCGTTCCTCCAACAGCCAGCCAGGAAACAAAAAGAATTGGTTTCACCACGTTACAAGACCACGTTACAAAGCCCCGCTCCTCTTCTTATTCCCCACCCCAACCCAAAACCAGGTCTTCAAGCCAGGAAGCAAATCCTCTCTGAACTAATTAATGAGAGAAAGGAAGGAAGGAAGGAAAGAGAGAGAGAGAAAGAGAGAGAAAGAAAGAAAGGGAAAGAGAGAGAAATGGTGATATCCCCATCACGAAAACCTAGGTGCTTTTCACACACAAAATAACCAAAATGTGGTGAGAGGGTCTCTCCAAGGGCACATGCAAGGAGGCTGGAAGCAAGCCCAGAACCATCGCCAACGTCTTCCCTGGTTCCTGAGCTCCCAAAGGATTTCCAGGGACGCCTCTCCTAAGTTGTGATGGGGAGGGGTCCTCCTCTTTTGAGGAGGAAAGCACTGAGTCGAAAGGTTAACCGCGGTCCCACACTGCTTCTTCTACTGATGCTTGTTTCGTTTTTCAAAACCAAACCAAACCAAACCAAACCAACAAACAACAGCGCTACAAGACAAAGACCCATTTTCGGGTCATCTCCACAATCGACGCATTTCCTCCGTTAGCAGCGAAACAGCATGCCTGCGGAAAACCACCAGAGAGGACCTCTTGTTTCGCATGGGACAGATATGAGAACCAAACATTTAACAGGAAGGCAACAGAAACACCACTGCCACGAGCGTTCGAGGCCTCTGAAAAACTTTGGGTGAGGTTATTTGGATGGAAGTTGTCCTCATAGGACCTGCTGCTGTGGGGCAGATTTATAACTGTGGAGGATGCAAAAATATAAATGGTGTGTATGTGAGGGGGGTGGGGATTTTGCAAAGGTTTTACCATGGATCAGGATGACTCCAAGCAAGACATCTTCTAAATCCGTCTATCTAGGCATCTATCTATCATCTATCTATCTATCATCTATCTATATCTATCTATCATCTATCTATCTATCTATCATCTATCTATCATCTATCATCTATCTATCTATCTATCTATCTATCTATCTATCTATCTATCTATCTATCATCTATCACTCTATAAGCCATTCATCCATCCATCCAACTAACCAACCTCGTCTCTTTTCCTCTATCCTATCTATCTATCTATCTATCTAATCTATCTATATCATCTATCTATCTATCTATCTATCTATCTATCTATCTATCATCTATCTAATCTATCATCTATCTCTCTATAATCCATCCAACTAACTAACTAACTAACCAACCTCATCTCTTTTCCTCTATCCTATCTATCATCTATCTATCTATCTATCTATCTATCTATCTATCTATCTATCCCTCTATCTACCCATCCAGCCATCCTTAACTACTGCGTATTTTCAGTTTTGCTAAAATGTAACTTAACTAGAGTCCCCCCTAGATTTTCAATTAACTGCCACCCACTGGACCCAAGCACCATTCTTCCACAACGCGCACCTTTTACTATAGCCTTGTTGTATTTCTAAGACGTAGGTTTATATGCAAAAGAAAGGGAGGAAAACCAAAGCAGAAACGAACTTTCTTTCCTGTTGTTTGCCAGCAAACTTCACGGTTTCTGGGGAGAGGCAACAACCACTATGCGTTATCATCTGAGCACTGTTTTGGCTGAAGAGCTTTTACACCATTACTCAGGGCACATCTGCACCTCAGCTTAACGTGCATTAGGGCACCCTTTGTGCACCCATCAATCTCACCCCCATTCGTACAACATTCAACGGAAAGAGCTGTCGCCCCAAACCTTCTCCCTGCTAAAATCCAGAGCTTCCTAATTCTCAGAAAATACAAAAGGGACATCTGCTCAGCTTTAAAAGAGCTTCTGTTGGCTTTTTGCAGACACATTTCTCCAATTTTTCCTAGCATGTAGGTGCTTTTGATGCATAGCAGCTTCTATAGGTTTGTTGGGAACAGCAGAGAGCAGGAGGATGGAGGTGGAAATTCTTCAGGTTAAAATTATATCTGGATATAAGCAGCTCAGGTAAATGCAAAAGGTAAAGGACCCCTGGACAGTTAGGTAAAGGTAAAGGTACCCCTGCCTGTACGGGCCAGTCTTGACAGACTCTAGGGTTGTGCGCCCATCTCACTTAAGAGGCCGGGGGCCAGCGCTGTCCGGAGACACTTCCGGGTCACGTGGCCAGCGTGACATCGCGGCTCTGGCGAGCCAGAGCCGCACACGGAAACGCCGTTTACCTTCCCGCTAGTAAGCGGTCCCTATTTATCTACTTGCACCTGGAGGTGCTTTCGAACTGCTAGGTTGGCAGGTGCTGGGACCGAGCAACGGGAGCGCACCCCGCCGCGGGGATTCGAACCGCCGACCTTTCGATCGGCAAGCCCTAGGCGCTGAGGCTTTTACCCACAGCGCCACCCGCGTCCCCTGGACAGTTAGGTCCAGTCAAAGGCGACTATGGGGTTGCGGCGCTCAACTCACTTTCAGGTGGAGGGAGCCGGCGTTTGTCCACAGACAGCTTTCTGGGTCATGTGGCCAGAAGCACTAAACCGCTTCTGGCGCAACAGAACGCCGTGATGAAAACCAGAGCGCATGGAAACATCGTTTACCTTCCTGCTGCAGTGGTACCTATTTATCTACTTGCACTGGCGTGCTTTCGAACTGCTAGGTTGGCAGGAGCTGGGACAGAGAAAGGGGAGCTCACCCCGTCACAGGGATTCAAACCGCCAACCTTCTGATCGGCAAGCTCAAGAGGCTCAGTGGTTTAGACCACACTGCTACCTGCATCCCTAGCTCAGGTATAACTGCCAGGGGACAAATTGGCTCACATAAAATGCGGAGAATAAACTATACCTTCGCTGGAGACAAGTCCAGCTAAATCCTATAAACCTGTTTCATCATATGTGAGGGAGCGTTCCCTCAAAGTTATTTATCGACTTATTAAATTTATAGACCACCTTTCATCCTCAGTCTGCAGAGTGTTTTACTGTATAAAAACACAAAAAACAGCATAATGACAAATGAAGCAACAACCCATATAAGGTCATGGATGGTTTAATTAGTCAAGGGCCTACTTTTGGTTGGCGCCTAAAGATATGTTGTGAAGGCGCCCAGTGAGCCTCCCTGGGGGCAGCATTCCACAAAAGGGGGGCCACCGCAGAAAAGGCCCTGTTCTGCATAGATGGCATCACACAACTGTGTAGGTACCTCTGATCACATCGCAATCGACACATGATTGCTGGAATGGTAGTGAACTCTTGAGGGGCATTCTATTATCTTTGGTGGGAATGCCCTCTGGTTTCATTATTCTGTTCCCAAGTACTCAAATAAATTTCTGAAATAATCAATTTGCCTGTTCAGGCTTCCCCACAAGTGTCATTACTGAGTACGTGGACGGGCAACAGGAAAGCTTATCGCTCTGAAGGGCTTTTGACAAGGCTCACTGCAGCCAGGAGTTCGACTGTCCAGCAGTGGTAAACTTTGAAAAATCTGCGTAGGACTGTGTTGACTTTGGCTATTACGGGGGGAAGAAAATCAAACATAAACTGCATGAATCTAGGGGGGTGGAGCATCCAGGACATTTTTATGTCCTCTGGTGGGACTTCATTTTCTACGCTTTGGACTTTGGTGCTCAGCATTCACCATCCATGCCCCCTGAGTAAATATGGATGTTTGGATCTGTATCGATGCATCACTAGTTCTGTTTTTTATTATTTATAGCTTGCTTGCTTTGTATGATATACCGTATTTTTTGCTCTATAAGACTCACTTTTTCCCTCCTAAAAAGGGGAAATGTGTGTGCGTCTTATGGAGCGAATGCAGGCTGCGCAGCTATCCCAGAAGCCAAAACAGCAAGAGGGATTGTTGCTTTCGCTGCGCAGCGATCCCTCTTGCTGTTCTGACTTCTGAGATTCAGAATATTTTTTTTCTTGTTTTCCTCCTCCAAAAACTAGGTGCGTCTTGTGATCTGGTGCGTCTTATAGAGCGAAAAATACGGTAATTGTCAGTTTGCATTTCGTAGCGCAGGAAGTATTGATCTGATGTGTAGAGATCTTTCCTATTCTACTTAATTCAAGAGGGTTCTGGAAGCTTCTCTGCATGAAAGAAACAAGCAGAAGGTTCCTGGTGTTTGGGTTATTCCTTCCAAGAAGCTGAGTGCCGCTGGCTTAAACTGGTCCTGTTATCTCTTTCTGTCAAGGTCATGCTGACTATAAAAGTAAGGCCAGAAGGTTTCACGTTCATTTTCTATCTCTCTTCCTTCTGGTGTGGTGTTCCGTATAGAGAAGGCACGGCCAAACTTGGCCCTCCAGCTGTTTTAGGACTACAATTCCCATCATCCCTGACCACTGGTCCTGTTAGCTAGGGATGATGGGAGTTGTAGTCACAAAACAGCTGGAGGGCCAAGTTTGGCTATGCCTGGTATAGAGTGTTAAGATTTAGACTTATTATAAGTTATCATAAGTTTAAGTTAAGTCTGGTGCAACTGGATTTCTTATGGACAGTGCCAATACTGACCGTATTGGATTTGTGACCATTATGCTCATTTCCCTTTAGTAAAGCTCTGCTGGATGAAATATTATTTGCCTCTGGTCTATTTTTGGGGAATCCTGCAACGTGTTGAAGTTGTTACTCTGCCAACTATACATTGGAATCTGCTCTGGATCAATACTGAGTAGAATTCAACGGCAGTAATACCCTGCTACCACACTTTTGGGTTGTTAGCAGCATTAATAAAGGTTAAAAAGAGGGGAGGGGGAAGGAAAGAGAAAGCTCTGCTTCACACAAAACGAGCTAGATTTTCACTCAAAGAGCACAGAGATACCGTATTTTTCGCTCTGTAGGGCGCATTCCCCCCCTCCAAAAATTAAGGGGAAATGTGTGTGCATCCTATGGAGCGAATGCAGGCTCCTTGGCTTCAGCGATAGCAACGTGAAGCCTCCGAAGCGCAGAGGGAGCGCTCCCACCGCGCTCCGGAGGCTACGTGTTGCTTTTGCTGAAGCCTGGAGAGCGAGAGGGGTCGGTGCGCACTGACCCCTCTCGCTATCCGGGCTTGAAAGATAGCTGCCTGAAGCCTCCAGAGCGCAGTGCAAGTTCTGCTGCGTTCCGGAGGCTTCAGGTTCCTTCCGCTGAAGCCAGGAGAGTCTTGCTCTTCCGGCTTCAGCAAAAGGAACCCGAAGCCTGCGGAGCACAGCGGGAACTCGCGCTGTGCTCCGAAGGCTTCAGGGATCTTTGAGGCTGGCGGCGGGGGAAAACAGCGCTTCCCCCCACTGCCAGCCCCACAAGCTCGGGGGGCAGCACAGTTGAACGCATTTGAACGCACCTTGTTTTAGAGGGGGAGAACAAGAAAAAAAAATTCTCCCCCTCTTTGCGCAGCGCCCCTTCAGCAAAGCGGGAGGAGAAATGGAAGGTGCTCCGTTTCTCCTGCCGCTTCGCTGAAGGGGCGCTGAGCAGAGAGGGGGAGAATTTTTTTCTCTTGTTCTCCCCCTCTAAAACAAGGTGCGCCCTATGGTCCGGTGCGTCCTATAGAACGAAAAATACGGTAATTTTGCATCCTCCACAGGCATAACCCATGGGAGAACAGCACCTACGTTTCCGGTTTCACGTTGTGCAGAAGCCACGATGCGCAAGGGTAGAGTCGAGGTGTGGAAGTCAGGGAGAAAACAGAAACGAAGAGTCGTCCAAATCAAGCCAAGACAACTGAGGCAACAGGAAGCTTGGGGAGAAAAATCGACTCTACAAGGCTGTTAGAGGGAGGCAGAGTTACCTAGTTGTGACATAAGGAAAGGATTCCTTGAGAGGAGGAGAACCTTCTGCAACAACTGCTTTCTGCTCCAACCCAAAGGAACCCCACGCCGTCCACGGCTACTCTGAAGCCCTGGCCAAGTTTTTGTGGGTTGTTTCTTTAATTAAAAAAAACGGTAAAGATAAGAGAAGACAGGGAGACACAGAGAACAGCCTGCCACAGCCAATCATGCGGTTGGAAAAATAGAAAATAAAAAGTGAGAGGGAGAGAAAGAGAGAGAGAAAGGAGGGTTTGTTTGTGTTATGTTTGTGCCTGTGTGTGTGTGTGAAAACCACCTCGTCCGTTGTTGTTTCTTAAAAAATAATAAAAGCAAAGATCCGTGAGAAGCCCAGGTTGCGGTGCTGCCAGCCAGGGATCGTGGCCATCCCCGGTGGTGGGGGAGAGGTGGGGGGAGGGGAGGGGGGAAACAACAAGGGAGACAATCCATTAAACTAAAACCACCACCAGATTGCATCCTGGTGTCACCATTGATCCCAGTGGCCTCCGCCACTCAGGGGCTAGGGTGGCCGAAAGCCTGCCTTTGTCCTAAAGGATAGAAAGCGTCACGGATCATGGGGAAGGGATCGGGCCGGTGGGGAAGTGGGGTTCGAGAAAGGAGCGCTGGCTCCCAGCCATTCCCCTTCCCCTTCATCGGTGCTCTGTTGCTTTCTTCTGCACAACAAGCTGCCAATGTGCTCCGCTCGGTGGTTGCGTTCCCCAGGGGCCAGTTCCCCACGTTGCGTTTGAGCTTCGGCACGGCGTAAAAGCCACACCCAGAGCTAAAGGTTTTGCGCTCAGTTTCCGTATAACCGGCGAGCTCTTCTTCTCCTCTCCTGCGAGCGAGCGAATGAACGCGTTCTTCGTCCGGCTACGGACGGCTTTTACGCCGTGTGAGAGCTCAGGATACGAACTTGGCAGCTAGGCGGAAGCCACGGAAATGGAACAAACCGCTGTGGGAACGCGGTCGAAGAGGGGGGTGGCTCAGCACACGCCACAGGTGCTTTGAGTTCGAAACACACCTGGTTGACAAAAGCGCCGGTGCGGGGACATTCTCGCCAAACAGGCACAAGGCCCCCCCATATGGGACAACAGCAACTCTTACGCCCTACGCCTCGTGGGCCACTCAGAGGCCACGCATCCATACATCCCAAGCCATCCACCCTGCCCATCAGCTACAGGTGGTCCTCTCGCCACTTAAAAAAGTTTGGCAACGAACTGGAATTTGAAAGAAATCGCTCAGAACCTAAAGGAAGCAGGCAGCTGACCTCTGGTTTGGGGACAAACAGAAAAAGTGCAATGTTCCCTTGGTGCAGAGGGAGGGTGAATATATCAGTTCCTTCAAGAGGCACCTGTGCATAGCTGTCAACTTACAGATTTGAAAATAAGGGACCAGCAGCCTCGAAAATAAGGGATCAGCAGCCAAAATAAGGTATTTTCTAGGCACAGGCACTTCTGAGCCCCTCCAAGCCAAAGGCAGGAAGCCCAGCCAGCAGCCAAACGAAGCCTCAAGCGGTGGTTCCCACAACGCAGCAACCCGGCAAAGGGGATGCAGCAAGGGAAACCACTGTCACCTCTTCGCTGGGAAGCGCTGAGCAAAGGCGAGTCCCCAGGCAACGCGGCCGATTTGATTGGCACAAGGCATGCGAGCTCCACCCCCCAGTCGTTCTTAGACTCCTTATTGGGTGAGCAACACAGTTGGAGCCTCCCTCCTCCCTGGCCGGCAGGGAGGGAGGGAGAGGAGCTGCTTCCTTTGAAACCCGGGAAATTTAAGGGACATCATCAATAAGGGACAGCAGAGAGAAACGGCGCTGGGATGAGGGACTTTCCCGCCAAATAAGGGACGGTTGACAGCTATGCACCTGTGCGAGGGTTTAAATGCAGACACCTGTGCGGACAGAGGGACCAGGACGGGCTGCCCACCTGCCTACACTTCCACACAACACGCATGATCACCAGCTGGTTTGGACCGAACGGAGCCCAGAGAGCAAAAGAGACCCTCGGATTAAGTGCCAGGGGGTGAGACCAGGCGAGAGGACCGAATTGAGGCGCGCAGCTTCCCGTGCCTGCCCTCCGGCTCCCCCCGAGCTCACCATCCCGTGACCACCATCCGCACCTCCTCCCAGACAAGGGATTCCCCCCCCCTCTTTGGCGGAGAATTTTGTGGAAAGGAAAAAAAGACACCTACTAGCTTGCAGGGTTCGCTCCCTGACCTCCGGGGTTTCGGCCCCAATCCCCAAGGCCGAGCGAGCAGCCAGTTTGAAGACATACTCTGTGTTAGGCTTCAGGTCTCTCACGGTGAACGAGGTCACGGGGTCAAAGGTCCTCGTCTGCAGAAGGGGGGCAGCGGGGAGATGAGAAGGGGGTGGGGTGGGGTGGGGAAACGGGGGGACAAACCGAAGTGCAAAAAGTGTGAACGGGCACAAGAGAGGCACACCCATTTTCCTGCAGCGAACGCTCAGTTCTTTTCTTTTCTTTTAATCATTTTTATTAAGTTTTACAACAAATATAAGGTAAAGGTACCCCTGCCCGTACGAGCCAGTCTTGACAGACTCTAGGGTTGTGCGCCCATCTCACTCAAAGAGGCCGAGGGCCAGCGCTGTCCGAAGACACTTCCGGGTCACGTGGCCAGCGTGACATCGCTGCTCTGGCGAGCCAGAGCCGCACACGGAAACGCCGTTTACCTTCCCGCTAGTAAGCGGTCCCTATTTATCTACTTGCACCCGGGGGTGCTTTCAAACTGCTAGGTTGGCAGGCGCTGGGACCGAGCAACGGGAGCGCACCCCGCTGCGGGGATTCGAACCGCCGACCTCTTGATCGGCAAGCCCTAGGCGCTGATGCTTTAACCCACAGCGCCACCCGCGTCCCTTTACAACAAATATAAAGCGACAAAAATAAGAAAAAATAAACCACAGCACAACAGAAACGAAAAAAATACAATGACACACAAACACAAAACAGCAAAAAATATGGAAGAACAAAAACAAAAACAAAAAACAATTTTTATCCTCATTATATTCTTGGCATTAACTCATTTCTGCGACCTCCCCAGACCTCCCTTCCCTGATCATATATTCTATCAGCAAATTCCTTCCCTCTGTCTTAATATGATTTTGTCATAATTTTAATATCTTAATATAACTGAATTTCCTTATATCTTAAGATATTGGGTCTTTTTTTCGAACGCTCAGTTCTTGCGAACGCGCCGTTTTGTGTTGCTCCCGAACTACAACTCCCATGAGCCTCGGCAGCATGGAATGGGGTCAGCCCTGGAAAGGGGGTCAGCTCTCCTTCCGCAGACGGTTTTAAGCAGAGGTTCGGTGGCCACCTGCCTGGGATGGTTTAGCTGTGACTCTTGCATTGCCAGGGGTTAGACTAGATGAGCCTTAGGGGGTCCCCTTCAAACCGTACAATTAAATGATTTTGTGAGAAGCATGGCCGGTGGTGATGGGAGTTGCAATTCCGCAGCATCTGAGGGGGGGGGGTGGTCTGAGGGGGAACTACACTTAAAAACAACAACTATATTAAACATTTTTGAATATACAAATGAAACAAACAGGATACAGTGGTACCTCGAGTTAAGTACCGTATTTTTTGCTCTATAAGACTCGCTTTTTCCCTCTTAAAAAGTAAGGGGAAATATGTGTGCGTCTTATGGAGCGAATGCAGGCTGCGCAGCTATCCCAGAAGCCAGAACAGCAAGAGGGATTGCTGCTTTCACTGCACAGCGATCCCTCTTGCTGTTCTGGCTTCTGAGATTCAGAATATTTTTTTTCTTGTTTTCCTCCTCCAAAAACTAGGTGCGTCTCATGGTCTGGTGCGTCTAATAGAGCGAAAAATACGGTACTTAATTCGTTCCGGAGGTCCGTTCTAAACCTGAAACTGTTCTTAACCTGAAGCACCACTTTAGCTAATGGGGCCTCCTGCTGCTGCCACTGCGCTGCCGGAGCACGATTTCTGTTCTTATCCTGAAGCAAAGTTCTTAACCCGAGGTACTATTTCTGGGTTAGTGGAGTCTGTAACCTGAAGTGTCTGTAACCTGAAGCGTATGTAACCCGAGGTACCACTGTAGATGCAAGGAGGCAGCTTGGGACAGCTTGATAACAACACACACAGATTATCTTAATACTCCCTTTTTTACATTTTTTACAGGTTTTTGAGATGGAGCGATTCATATATTATGGGCCTTCTTGAGTTATTAGTTTTTACTGGATTTACACTTGCCCTTTCTCTCTAAGGAGCTTGTAATGGTTCTAGGGGTTGCTCGTGCGTAAGTTGCCGTTACTCCTGGCTAGGTTGCCTGGTTGAACCCTTTCTGTCTGGACAGCCTCAAGCTTCGTGGCTGCCTCAGTCGCTGGCAGAATCCGTCAGTGGGCGTTTCTTGAACCTCTTCCAGCATAAGAGCTGTTTGACGCCCAGTCTCCTCCTACTCTCCCTGCGCGGAAGTCTTCTGCGCAGGGAGGGTGTGGGCAGTGGAGTACCCGTACTCTCTCCGCTGGTCTCCGGTGAGGAGTCCTGGAGCCACCTCTCCGATTCCCCCATCTGCCCCCCTTCTCCACTGGTGTTACGCTGATTTCCTTCCCCAGTGGATGGGCTACCTCTCTCCCTACTGGGACCCTCTCCGGCATCCCTCTGGAGCCTTCTCTCCGCCTCCAGCTCCGATGGCAGTTCCCTGACAGAGCTCAAAGCAGCATTTACGTGGTGACCCCCTGGTCTTCATTTAATCCCCACAGCAACAACCCTGTGAGGTAGGTAAGGCTGAGAACCGTGACTGGTCCACGGTCACACCTGGCGTGCTTCACGGCTGAGCGGAGATTCGAACCCAGCTCTTCCAGGTCCAGCCCAGCGCTCTAACCACTACACCTTTCAGCGTGGCTGGGGAACAGGCACCATCTTTTTACACCAGCAAACGCTTTCCGCGCATTCTCAAATGGCCTCGATCTTCTGCACGCGGCTTCTGCGCTCATTTCTCCAAAGGAGCACTTTGCCAAACTTTTTGATGTCGCCGGTCGATATTTAAGCTCTTCCGGTTATGAGCTGCAACTGCTCAGGCAGCCGAGAATAAACGACTCAGACGCCTTTATGATTAAGATCTGGGTTTCTATCCAAAAACCCTTTTCAGCCAAACCGATGTCGCGGAGAGGGGGGCGTTTTATTTTATTTGCTTACCATCCTCAGGTAAGCAAGAGGTGTTATCTACCTTCAAGGGCACATCCTGGTCAGGTAAAACAACAACAATAATTTAATTATTTGTACCCCGCCCATCTGAATGGGCCGCCCCGGCCACTCTGGGCAGCTTCCAACAGATATAAAAGCATAATAAAGTATCAAAACATTACAAATCCCCAAGACTGGATCCAAAAGCTGACAGAATATGCCGAATTAGACGGTCTGTCAGAAAAAATAAAGAATAAATCAAAACAGGAACTTGTTTCAAAATGGGATGTTTTCAAAGGATATTTGGAAAATAAATATAGTCGTTTAAATTCTGTTGCAGCATTCGAGGAACTTCAGTAATAGTTGCAAGGTAGATATAAGAAATTAGATATATTAAGGGAAAGTTTCAATTATGATAAAAGTGTGTATTGGCAATAAGTAATATGAAATCGAAATACGGAATAGACGGGAGGTTGGGTCTTTAGTGTTAAGACCAATATATGTTTTATTGTTTGTTAAGAAAATTATGTGTCTATGGTTATTCCTGTGTGTAATTTGGTATTTGTGTTTTTTTCTTTTTGTATCTATCTATCTATCTATCTATCATCTATCTATCTATCTATCTAGCATCTATCTAGCATCTATCTATCCATATATCCATCTATCTATCTATCTATCTATCTATCTATCTATCTATTATCTATCTACAGTGGTGCCCCGCAAGACGAATGCCTCGCAAGACGGAAAACCCGCTAGACGAAAGGGTTTTCCGTTTTGGAGGTGCTTCGCAGGACGAATTTCCCTATGGGCTTGCTTTGCAAGACGAAAATGTCTTGCGAGTCTTGAGATTTTTTTCCGCTCCCCACCCCCTTTTTCTAAGCCACTAAACCGCTAATAGCCTTTTAGCAGCTAATCCTCTAATCCCTTAAGCCTTTAATAGCCGCTAAACCGCTAATAGCGCTAATCCGCTAAGCCGCTAATAGGGTTGCTTCGCAAGACGAAAAAACCGCTAGACGAAGAGACTCGCAGAACGAATTAATTTCGTCTTGCGAGGCACCACTGTAAATCATCTATCATCTATCTATATCTATCTATCTATCTATCTATCTATCTATCTATCTATCATCTATCTATCTATCTATCATCTATCTATCTATATCAAAACATTACAAATTTCCTTAAAAAGGACTGTGGGGGGAGCCCACAGCAGTGAAGGGTGTGGCTCAGAGAGGGGAATGGTCTGGTCTGGGTACCAAAGGCCAGACAAAGACTCCCCTGCCAGAATTAAGCTTCCTCGCTATTACTCTAGGAAGCCCCTGAATTAAACACAATAAAACGCAATCAATAAACAACTTAAAAACTATCGACGTGGAAGCGGTGCCAGCACAACGTTTAGCGCAAGCCGGCATAAAGCCATACGAAGTAGGATGAAATCGATATAGAAAATAGTTTTGAGACCCAGGAAGCGTGATTGTTCTAAGAAATAAAAAGAATGTGTTTTTTTGTTTTTGTTTTGGAAATGGGTTTTGGAGGATGGGGAGTTCTCCTCTTTGCCCTGAATGGGTCCTAACACAAGTGCTAGGCGAGTCTCTCTGCAGAGAGCATTCCGTCACCAGGGGAGCCACCACAAAGAAGCCCCCGCAAAAAAGCAGCACTTACCTCGGGTTTTGCCTGCGTGGCGTCTTTGAAAACCAGCTCATACTTCAATATGATGTCCTGGCGGGGAGGACTCCAGGTCAGCAAAATGCTGCTATCGCTTTTGGCTTCTGCACGGAAGTTCATGGGTTGCCCGGGAACTGATGAAAGCAGGAAAAACAAAAAGACCCAGAGGTTGTTGTGGGTAAGAACGTAAGACAAGACCTGCTGGACCACGGCCCAGCACCCTGCTTTCACAGAGGGAGGGAGGAAGGGGGAGAGATTGGACAAACAAGAAAGCATTCCCCCCCTTCCTTGCTTTTTTTTTTTGCAAACTGTTTTCCTGTGTGTGTCCCCCACCTCCCCACCATTTACATAAATTACAGTGGACGCTCGGGTTGTGAACGTGATCTGTGCGGGATGGGATACACATTCGCAACCCACAGCGTTCGCAACCCACAACGGCGTGTCTGCACATGTGCGGGTTGCAATCCAGCGCTTCTGCACATGCGCAAAGTGCAATTTAGCACTTCTGCACATGTGCGGCCGCCAAAACCTGGAAGTAACCCGTTCTGGTACTTCTGGGTTTCGGCGGTCCGTAAGCCGAAAAAACGCAACCTGAAGCATCTGTAACCCGAGGTATGACTGTACAGTGGTGCCCCGCAAGACGAATGCCTTGCAAGACGGAAAACCCGCTAGACGAAAGGGTTTTCCGTTTTGGAGGTGCTTCGCAAAACGAATTTCCTATGGGCTTGCTTCGCAAGACGAAAATGTCTTGCGAGTTCCTGCGGGGGTTTTTTCCTTTCCCCCCCATTTTCCCAAGCCGCTAAGCCGCTTAATAGCTGATCCGCTAAGCCGCTTAACAGCTGATCCGCTAAGCCGCTTAACAGCTCATCCGCTAAGCCCGCTAAGCCGCTAATAGCGCTAATCCGCTAATGCGCTTGCTTCACAAGACGAAAAAAACCACAAGACGAAGAGACTCGCGGAATGGATTCTTTTCGTCTTGCGAGGCACCACTGTATAAATTTATCTATAGGAATCAATGTTGACTCGTCATGCGAACGCTTGCCTAGCAAATGATTATTCCTGAGAACGTGCTGTAGTCACAACACTGGCGCGGCGAGGACTCACCTCCTTGCTTGGTTTTGACTTGGATCGGGTCCGAGAGCGGCCCGTCTCCCACGGAAGTGAAAGCCAGGACCCGAACGGTGTAGGTTTCCATCTCCAGGAGACTGCTGACGGTGGTCAACAGGCTGTCGTCGACGTTGTGCTTCTGCCAGTTGCTGACCGGCTGGTCTGGCTCCATGGTGTAGTAGACCCTGTAGCCGCGGATCTGACCGTTCGGCTCCACGGGCTCCTCCCACTGGATGATCATGGTGGAGGCACTCAGCATCCGGCCTTGGACGTTGCGGGGGGCGCTGGCTGGTGCCTGCTCCCCCGTCCGCATCACCACGGGGTCGCTGGGCGGCCCCTGGCCGATGGTGTTGACGGCTGACACCCAGATTTCGTACTCCGAGTTGGGGCTGAGCCCCCCAATGCTGTAGCGGGTGGTGGTGATGTCTTCCTTGATCTGGTAGGGCCCATCCTGGCTCTTCGATTTGTACTCGATGACGTAGTAGGACACGGGGTCGGGGTTCCCCGAGTCCCACGTGATGGTGATGCTGGTGGCGGTCGTCTCCGTCACGATGGGGGTTCCGGGAGCTTTGGGGAGCGCTGAGAAACAAACCGGGAGAGGGAAAACTCAGGGAAACGGAAACCAAATGCAAACAGCAGGACGCCATATGCTAAATGCTGCACCTAATTGGCGCGTTAAGGCAACGGAAGCCGGCAGCGCAGGTCTATAGACGGCGCGGCTGTTTGGAGAAATGTTCCCAGCCTTGTTAGGCACAGTTTATTATCCTCCTTAAACGGCTCCATCAAAAGGGAAAGTGCTCGGCTCAGCATCTGGAATCATTAACGTGAGCTCTGAGGTAAAAAAGCAACAACCCACCAACCAACAGCTTTGCTTGTGAGTGTGTGTCTGGAAGGAGGCGCGGTTTCCTAAGAAGCCAGGTGGGAGCTGAGCGCCCTGAGCGCGGCCGCCATTTTGGAACACGTCTTGTTCGGAAAACATCTTTTGAAAGGGCAGAATATCCACCGTACTAGGGAGCATGGAGGAAAGTGGGAAGAGACAGGGATTACTCCCGTTCTTTTAGAACATAATATCAATAGCCAAGAATCTGGTAGATTAGTCTCAACCACACAGAAAAATGGTTTGGTCTTTTGAAAGGCTAATTGGAGGTGGTTAGGCAAATTAAGAGAAAAGCAAAACGTGGATCGGAGGAATAGCATCATTTGTT
This sequence comes from Podarcis tiliguerta, assembly GCF_965153285.1. Classification (NCBI taxonomy): domain Eukaryota; kingdom Metazoa; phylum Chordata; class Lepidosauria; order Squamata; family Lacertidae; genus Podarcis; species Podarcis tiliguerta. Next base: position 8,838,446 of record NC_139551.1, on the reverse strand, counting down.
TTGATAATTGGCTGTAGAAAACAAACGAATGCCGCAAAGGAAGAAATATTGCGTATTACAGTAGACTGAACATTCTGCTAAATGGAAGTTTCTCAATTCTACTTGTAGAATAATGTTGAGAATTTGAAAGAATATGAATCCTGAAATCATGGAGTTGGAAAGGACCCCAAGGGTCATCTAGTCCAACCCGCTGCAACCCAGGAATCTCTACTAGATCATACATAAGAGACGGGCACTCCAACCTCAGCGTAAAAACCTCCAAGGACGGAGAGTCCACTACCTCTCACGGGAGCCCATTCCACTGTCAAACTACTGTTCATGCAGGAAGGGGGCAAATTATGTTTATACACACAATTCAAAGTGTTGGTGCTGACCTTGAAAGCCCTAAACGGCCTCGGTCCAGTATATCTGAAGGAGCGTCTCCACCCCCATCGTCCAGCCCAGACACTGAGGTCCAGCACCGAGGGCCTTCTGGCGGTTCCCTCCCTGCGAGAAGCCAAGTTACAGGGAACCAGGCAGAGGGCCTTCTCGGTGGTGGCACCCGCCCTGTGGAACGCCCTCCCACCAGATGTCAAAGGGAACATCAACTACCAGACTTTTAGACGACATCTGAGGGCAGCCCTGTTAAGGGAAGCTTTTAATGTTTGATGCATTACTGTATTTTAATATTGAAGCCGCCCAGAGTGGCTGGGGAAACCCAGCCAGATGGGCGGGGTATAAATAAATAAATAAATTATTATTATTATTACCCTGCTCAATATTATTTCTTCAATGCAGTTTGTTATTGGGCAGCTGGGGCAGGGGAGAAAACTCTACTGAGTTGGACCACTGGCCAACGGAGTCCAGAGTTTCTGCCGACCGACAATCTCTCCCTTCAGGGTCCTTCCCAGTCTCTGCTACTTGAGCCTATTAACTGCAGATGGCAAGGTTCGAACTCAGGGCATTCAGGGTCAACCCCTTCCAAGAGCCCCTTGAACCCCCTCCCCAACTCCATTAGAGAACACGTATCTGATGCCCCCTGTGCCCCTCTCAAAACCACTCTTCAAAGCCTGAACACAACCCAAAACCAAGTGTGTGTCCTCTGTCCCCCAGTCGTTCCTCGTTTCCCAGCTCCCTCTTATCCCTGTGTCAAATTGTTGACTGTATTCTCCTTGGGGGCAGAGGCCTGCCTTTTTTTTTTTTTTTTGCTGTCGTCGCTCTGCAAAAACGCCACATGCTTTATTAAAAAACGAACGGGAAGTGAATTGTCACGCATCACACAACGCTGGCAAAAAGACACCAGGCTCATGCAAAATTCACAGGAAACCCGTGCGCACTTTAAGAACGGATGCATGGAGTACCCATGGTGTGTTCTGGCCACATCTCGAGTTTTCCGAAAAGCCCAGGGCTTTCATTCTCATGCAGCAGCCTCTTGCTAGAGCTCTCGGGAGATTTGGAAGACATGCAAAAGCTGACCTGACAGATGGTTAGCAGCGACGTCACGCACAGATGCAGCTCTGAACGCTTCGTTCATGCTTTTTCTACGCATGCGAGCGAAGGGATTGGGCAAAGGGGTACCAGCCGACTGAGACCGGAAGCCCCAGCCCAGCTGACCACTGCCCAAAAGTTCTGCCCTGACAGCAAGCACTCCAGATCAGCCAAGGAACAAGCAAGGAGGAGAAACTGATGGAGGGTGATGCAGAAATAGGCATGCAAACATGAGGGAGGGGGAAAGCCGGCAAGTCAAAATAGGTAGCAGGCTTAAGCAACAGCTCTTCCACCTGGGATGCAAGATGAGGCTACTAATGCAAACAGAGGCAAGGCATAGAGAATGATGATATCTTGCTGGGCTCCCACTCCCATCATCCTCCACGCTGGTCCTGCTCGCTGGAGGATGATGGGCGTTGGAGTCCATCCGTGTGTGGAAGGGCACAGCTTTTCCTGCCTCTGCTAACCAGGCTGGAGCCCTGGCCACGTGAGGGCTGTGAAGACCAGCCAGGAAGACGCGAGCGGAGCCCCATGCCAAGCGCCCGGCGGCGGGGAAACTAGCCTTGCTTACATTTCACGGTGATCTGTGCCACGGCTTCGATGACGCCCAGGCTAGACATGGCCACGCAGGTGTAGTTGGCTGAGTCCTTCACATCGGTCAGTTCCAGGACGTTCCGCCCCACGGGCATGTCGTCCTCCGGCGTCAGGTCTTCCGCCCCCTGCATCCATTTGACGTAGGGCATGGGGGAACCAACCGCCACGCAGGTGATGTTGACATTGCCTCCAGGCATAATTTCGTGGCTGGAGGGAGGGATGGAAAAGCGAGGAGCCACACGACGCACTGCGGACAAAAGGCACAGAGGTAACAAAAACAAAAGCAAAATAAAAAAGGGGGGGAAAGAAAAAAGGAGAGAGGGGGAAAAAGAAAAGAAAGATAAGGGGGAAAGAAGAGCGGAAGAGATTTTAAATACAGATGGGGCTTTAGCTGTTATCATTTTGTTGTCGTTCCTTCATTTAAAGGGGAGGGGGGGGGGACAAAAAAAAGAAGCTGAAATTAAAAATCATCAGAATACCGAGAAATGATAATCAATCGATAAAGGAAAAAACCAAACGAACAGAACTTCGAAAATAATTTTACTTTCACAAACGATATGTAGAATATAGACATAAAAGCGGTATCTCATAGCAACAGGAGTCCATTGATCGATTTTAAGACCCATCACAGCACAAATAAATACACAAAAATTTATTAGCAATTTCTCATCTTTAAGAGAGCAAAAGAGGTTGGGCAGGGCACTTCCGGGCAGTGGGGGCCCCTCCCTGCGTACGTTGGGGGTGGGCTATCCTTCTACTCCCCTTCCCCAACTTTTTCGGCAAGGCCCCTTTCCGGCGGAGGCGAAGGCGACCTTCCCTCAAATCGGAAACCAGGTTTTCGAAGCGGACCCTTGCAAAGCTAAATTGGCCCCCTCCAGCGACCAACACCCCTTGAAACAAAATAGTGGGAGGGGGAAGCAAGACTGGAAAAAGAGGGGGGGGAGGAAAGGGGAATGCAAATTTCCAAGTGAGAAGGTCACACGTGCCGAGACCGGTGCGTCTTTCGCACACAGAACCACGCACGGCCACAACAATCTTGAGAGGGTAGCCTGGCCATCCACATTGCCTTTCCAAAAGGGAAGGAAGACCCACCTACCACTTAGGATAGCGGTTGCAGAAAGTGCTGTTTTTCTAGGGGGGAAACTACTCACCACGAAGGCCTCCCTCGTTCTCTTACAATGGCACCCACATGAGAGGTGCCATAATTGAGCTTTGGTGGAAAGAAGAAGCGGTCCTGTTTGCGGAGCCTGCGACCCTCCAGATGCCGCTGGACTGAAACTCCCACCGTCCCCTGATGAGAAATGGACAACACCTACAACATCTCTGACGTGGGGGCATAGCTTACCCCTCCCTGAGCTAAGAGGAAGCATTCTCTAGTCTCAGGAGGAAGGTAAAGGTAAAGGTACCCCTGCCCGTACGGGCCAGTCTTGACAGACTCTAGGGTTGTGCGCCCATCTCACTCGAAAGGCCAGGGGCCAGCGCTGTCCGAAGACACTTCCGGGTCACGTGGCCAGCGTGACATCGCTGCTCTGGCAAGCCAGAGCTGCACACGGAAACGCCGTTTACCTTCCCGCTAGTAAGCGGTCCCTATTTATCTACTTGCACCCGGGAGTGCTTTCGAACTGCTAGGTTGGCAGGCGCTGGGACCGAACAGCAGGAGTGCACCCCGCCGCGGGGATTCGAACCGCCGACCTTTCGATCGGCAAGCCCTAGGCACTGAGGCTTTAACCCACAGCGCCACCCGTGTCTCAGGAGGAAATGCCTCTCCTAAATGAGGCATTCTTCCCTCTCTTGCATGGAGCAGGATGCTTCTCAGGGTACGGAATTAGGAACCTGCAGCCTTTGAGATATTGCGGAACTACAATGCCCATCATGTCCAAAGCCCATTTCGGGGGCCTAATCCTGCCCGCTGGTCGGTTTAACCCGGCCTCTGTGGCAGTTAATTTCCTAAAGTCCATTTCGAGGGCCTAATCCTGCCCGCTGGTCTGTTTACGTAATCCGGCCTCTGTGGCAGTTAATTGTCTAGGATGAAAACCTCAACAACTTCAACCCTAAAAAAAAGCTCAGCAACTGCAATCCTAAAAAAGGTCAACAACTTTGGTTGGCCCTTCGGTCGGCCCTCACGGCCCTCCACTTCATCAAATCTGGCCCTCTTTGGAAAAAGTTTGGACACCACTGTACCTCGGCCACTGGCCATGCTGGTTGCAGGGGCTGGTGGGTCTTGGGAGTCCAACAAATTGGGGGCCGGGCAGCCGGCCTGCGGCTTCCCCATCCTAGCACCTGGTCCAGATGTGGGCTACAATGAACATCTGCAAGGGCTCAAAGCCTTGGTCCTTTCTAGAAATGTCTCCTAAGGGAGACTGGAGGGGCAGAACAGTTCTCGCCGCAGCCCCCCAAAACTTAAGGCAGGTAAAAATAGGTGGAATTGGGAGATGGGTGGGAGGGAAAGGGGGGTTGTTCCCTGGAGGTGGCCAAAATCTAGCCTGCAAACCGGAAGTGGGGAGTTCGCAAGGGTGTCCTCTCTGGGTGGTGGTGGTGAGGGGTCCCCCCCCCCATTTCCTGTCCTCACCCCACCCCCGCCTCCACGAAGCGACCCAGAGGAGTGCAGGGCGAGAGGGAACGTGGCGGCGAGGCGAGAGCCGTCGAGAGGGAAAAGATGAGAAACTCTAATGAAATTTTTGTGGTTTTCGGGCAGTGAAACCCTAACGAAAGCCTCTTTGAAAGATCTGACATGATTCCATCAATAGATGCAGCTCTCAGAATCACAAACATCATGCAAAAGAGAAGAATGGAGAGAAGAGAACGAGAGAGGAAGAGAGGAGGAGAAAGAGAGAGAGAGAGAGAGACAGAGACAGGGAGGAGGAGGAGGAGGAGAATGGAGAGCATTGGAACTGGTTTGTGGGCCATTGCAAATGCCCACATGGGTAAGGAAAAGAGAGAAAGAGACCAGGAGAGAGAGAGAGAGAGAGAGAGAGAGAGAGAGAGAGAGAGAAGACAGAGAGAAGGGTTAAGGGTCGGGGGGGAAACCCACTTTTTAAAAATGCTGCATACTCATTTTCTTTATTTTTTCTTGCCGATGTGAACCAATGCGCAGTAGGTTTTAACATTGGCACATCGAAGCCCTGGCATAATAATAATAATAATAATAATAATAATAATAATAAAAAAACAATTGATAATAATCATAAGAGGAAGGAAAAACAAGTCCATGGAAACGGGCAACTTTGAGAACGGAAACAAACAAACGAACGAAAGGATGGATGGATGTCCAGTGCATTTCCTGGGTAGAAGGAAGAAGCTTTCCAGACCTTTAGATGGGGAAGGGGGGGGCAAAAAGGGCAAGGAGAGGGTCTTTTTCCAGGGTGGGGTGGGAGCAGGCAGGGGCGGGCCCATATTTTATTTTTTACTTTTTAAATTTTGTAGGAATTCTGAAAATCTCCTGTTCTCCCAGTAGCCCCAGAAGTGGGTGGGTTGGTGGGGGCAGTGATCTAAAGGCTGTGGAACCGGTTTCTCGGTGGGGGCCCTGCAATGTCCTGCTGCAAGAGAAACACCCCCCCACCTCGATTTAGAAAGCCTGTCTTACAATTTTATGAAGTAATCCCTCCTGCAACCTCATTAGGTTGTATTCAGCCTTAAGCTCCACTCCATAGCTGTCAACCGTCCCTTATTTGGCGGGACCATCCCTTATCCCAGCACTGTGTCCCGCTGCTGTCCCTTATTGATGATGTCCCTTAAATTTCCCAGGTTTCAAAGGAAGCAGCTCCTCTCCCTCCCTCCCTGCCGGCCAGGGAGGAGGGAGGCTCCAACTATGTTGCTTGGCTGCGTTGCGCACCCAATAAGGAGTCTAAGAACGACCGGGGGATGGAGCTTGCATGCCTTGTGCCGATCAAATTGGCCGCGTTGCCTGGGGACTCGGCTTTGCTCAGCGCTTCCCAGCGGAGAGGTGACGGTGGTTTTCCTTGCTGCATCCCCTTTGCTGGGTTGCTGCGCTGTGGGAACCACCGCTTGAGGCTTCGTTTGGCTGCTGGCTGGGCTTTCTGCCTTTGGCTCGGAGGGGCACAGAAGCTAAACATACCTGTGCCTGGAAAATACCTTCTTTTGGCTGCTGATCCCTTATTTTCGAGGCTGCTGGTCCCTTATTTTCAAATCTGTAAGTTGACAGCTATGCTCCACTCATTACAGTGGGCTTGTTACATATATTCCTATATTCTTATTTAAATCGTCTTGTTACATATATTCCTATATTCCTATTTAAATCGTCCCCTCTTACTCTGAACCATGAGGGTTAAGAGACTTATATGTTCAGGGGAAGGAACACTCTACCTCAACTGAAGAGCATCTTAGGACTGGATTCAATTCCTGGCATCTCCACGTAGGACTGGAAACACCCCTTCTCTGAAACACTGCAAGACTCTTCCAGCCAGTGGGGACCATACTAAATTAAATGGCCCAAGGTTCCGCCTATCATCTAAATGCTTCTGCACACTGCTGCCTCCCAACATGATCTTAACTAGGGATGACAATCTGCGACCTTCTAAACGCTCCCGGACTACAATTCCCATCATCCCTGAGTCCGTTGGTTGGGGCCGATTGAGAGTTGTAGTCCAACAACGCTTTGGAGAGACACAGATTCACCGCGAGAGATGGAAGTGTGAGTGTGAGGGCATCTCAGCCTCTTCCGCCCAAAAATATTCCTTTTGAGACTAAATATTGGCTTCTCTGCTTGGGATACTGTCCAAATCCAGCCACAGGTGGCAGTTCAGAGAAATAACAGGTATTTTATAATGGAGCCCATTTTTTTGAGTCAAAATGGAGAGACGAGGGAACCGGTTGAAGGAATGCAGGCGGGAAAAGGGACAGGAGGAATGAGCTTTTTAAAAATTTTCTGCGGGGTTGGGAACCCAGTTTTTGGGAAAGGGGTGGGAGTAACAAGGGAAAAAGCAAGTGGAAGAAAACTTCGGAGGTATTCAACTGACTGGAGAGTTCATGTCAAAAACAAATGGCAGGAATGAATGCAAAAACACACACACCGAAATAATAATAATAATTGGAAACACAACAGGGGAACTGAACGGAGACTTGCACTGGCGAGGGGAGGAGGGTGGGTGGGGAAAACAGGGGAAGGAAAGAAAGGGAAGAAGGAAGAAAGAACAAACCAGAATTAAGCGAAACCGATAAACCGTAGTTCAAAACAAAGAGCAGTGCTGTGAATCGAAGTCTGAAGGGAACCCCCAATCGTTGTTCTCAAGTTAGCCAGGGGGGTGAAGAGAGCATTTCAGTGCTCTCCTGGCAAAGTGGCCGGGAAGCAGTGGCGTAGCGTGGGGGGTGCAGGGGGGGCCGGCCGCACCGGGCGCAACACCTGGGGGGGGGGGGCGCTCGCACTCGCAGCTCTCTGCCCCTACCTGGCTCACTCACTCTCTCTCACTGCAGTGCTGGCTGTGCGAATCTGATCCGAGCCGCCGGGTTGCCGCCCACTGTGTAGGGGAGGGTGCCAGGCGTGCGGTGCGGTGCGGAGAGAGAGCGAGGGACTATCTGGGGGAGGGACAGTGCAGCGGGGGGGGGGGCGCAAATTACTTGCCTTGCCCCGGGTGCTGACAACCCACGCTACGCCACTGCCGGGAAGGAAGGGAGGAAGGAAGGGAGGAAATGTTCCCATGGGGGGGGGGGCCCGTTCACATTTAGTGTGAAGCAATTCACGATACCCGCCCCCCTCCCCTGATGATCATATGGCTGACTGGTAGGGAAGGGGAGCATATTTATGCAAAAGCTGGGGAGAGGAAGGTGGAAGAGAACATTTGGAGTGAAGGTGTCATAAAAAGAACTACAAAACAGAAAATATGGGTTCAACACCATCTCAGCTCCCTGACATGAAGTGGAGAGGCTACAGAAGTCACGGAAGGCTTCCAGGTTAAGGACATCTTGAGAGTGCCCAAAGGTGGTTAATTTCCCCACTGTTAAACTACTCTGGACAGTTAGGCTCTGTGGTTTAAACCAACCATGGTTTACTGTTAACATTTGAAAACAGCAAACGGTGGTTAGTTTAAACTATGGTTTTATTGCGGGGGAAGTCAGGATCAAACTGTAGCCTGTGACCCTGGCAAGTTTAACTAACCAGTTTCCAGTTCGGAGGTAAAGATTAACAATGAGTGATCAAGAACAGGTAGCAGATGGTTCTGGTCTTTTGCTTGGAGTTGCAGACCTCCATCCCATCTCCTGGGTCTGCGTTCCTGCGCAACTCACATGATTCATGCGCGATCGTGGGCCCGAAAGACACAATTTTTGGAGGCTGTACTCTTACAGCACCCCAAAAGATGTGTTTTTGGGCAAAAGGTGTTTTTTTAAGTGGCTCAGTCAGTTGGACTCTACAATTCCATGGTTCTATGGGGTATTTTTTAACTGATAGTTTTACTGTTTGATTCTTTCTGTAAACTGCTTAGATGTTTCTTTCATTTTTTCTAAATCAAGAGGTGTGTAAGTTTTATGAAATAGACAAATGAATAAAACTCACGTCAGTCCCAGTTGTGGTCCAAAATAGCTGGACGGCACGTCTGGGCACTGTAGGGTGGGGGCACTGTTGTTGTTGTTTTTTAGCAGAATTGTAGAGTTGGAAGGGACCACAAGGAATCGTTCACCCAACACGGGGCTCGAACCCTCAACCCTGAGATTTAAGTGTCTCATGCCCTGCCAACGAGCGAGGATCAGAATCCAAAGTTTGATCTTGGCTTCTCAGGGTAGAGTTTACGCTAGCCAGTTTGGACAAAACGACAGCCGAGCTTACTTCAAAACGGGCATGAATACATTCACACCATTTAAAGCATTATCGATAGAACCTGAAGCAACCATGGCTGCCCCCCCAAAGAATCCTGGGATATGTAGTTTCTGAAGTAGGCTGAGAGTTGGTTAGGAGGCCCCGATTCATCTGCAGGAGCGGTTTAACAGTCAATATCTTTTCACAGGGGATTTCAGCTCCATGGGAAGGAAAGATGGGAAAGGGTTATTCCTAACAAGTCTCAGCACGTCTTAAGAAATGATAGCCCCCGCCACTTTTGTGAGAGAAGCCACGGGTCTTTGAAGAAGCACCATAACCCTTTAAATCAGCCTTTCTCAACCTGTGGGTCCCCAGATGTTGTTGGACTACAACTCCCATCACCCCTAGCTAGCAAGGCCAGAGCTCAGGGACGATGGGAGTTGTAGTCCAACAACATCTGGGGACCCACAGGTTGAGAACCGCCGCTTTGAATCACGGGTAGGCAAACGAAGGCCCGGGGGCCAGATCCGGCCCAATCGCCTGCCAAATCTGGTCTGGGAATCGGCGTGTTTTTACATGAGTAGGATGTGTCCTTTTATTTAAAATGCATCTCTAGGTTATTTGTGGGGCCTGCCTGGTGTTTTCACATGAGTAGAATGTGTGCTTTTATTTAAAATGCATCTTTGGGTTATTTGTGGAGCAAAATTCATTAATTTTTTTCAAAATATAGAATCATAGAATCATAGAGTTGGAAGAGACCCCAAGGGCCATCGAGTCCAACCCCCTGCCAAGCAGGAAACACCATCAGAGCACTCCTGACATATGGTTGTCAAGCCTCTGCTTAAAGACCTCCAAAGAAGGAGACTCCACCACACTCCTTGGCAGCAAATTCCACTGTCGAACAGCTCTTACTGTCAGGAAGTTCTTCCTAATGTTTAGGTGGAATCTTCTTTCTTGTAGTTTAGTTGTAGTATAATCCGGCCCCCCACAAGGTCTGAGGGACCGGCCCCCTGCTTAAAAAACCTGCTGACCCCTGCATTTAAATGGATGTTGCTAAGGTGGCCCAAGTCTTGTTCATGCAGCGCCAAACTACAGTTTAGTGTGCAGGCAATGCCAAGTGCCACGTCACGCTAGACTGGAACTGGAAAAGAGAAGAGCTCTTGCAACTAGTAATTTTATCTCCACAGCTTTTCTTTTATGGGAGGGGAGAGGTATAGCTCACTGACAGAGCACACTATGTGTGCAAAAAGTCCTGGGGTGTTTTTTTTTGAGGGGTGGGGAGATAAAGGTTGAGAAGACCTTCTCTTGGCCTGAGACTCTGGAGAGACAGTTTCCAGTCAGCTTCTAAAAAACCCCTGTGCTGTTCTTACTTATTTCACCTGGATGACAACCAAAAGGATCCATGAGGGGTTGATGGGAGAAAGCAGGAGGGGTGCAAGCTTTATGTTTTGTTTTTTTACAGACCTGCTTGTAGAGGAACGGAGAGTCGAGGTTTGTCGGGCAATGGCGACCCTCGCAGCCTGCCCTGAGACCGAACTCCCGTGCTGGAAGGAAAGTTCTGTGGAAGGTTCTGATTCCATGCTCTCCCTGCTGGCTTTTTGATTTATGATCATCATTTCTCCCCACCGTGCCCAGACCACCACCCCCCCACCGCGGATCCACCCAGATTTTACCATGGAAGAGGAACAATTTGCAAGGGATTGTAAAGGGTTGGGAACGTGGAGAAGAGGGTGGGGGTAGCCTTTTGGGAGAGTTCTCGTCGCTTCAAACCCCGATTCACGTAGAAAATCAAGTCAAAGTTAAGACAGGAAGGTAGGTAGGTAGGAAGGTGGGAGGGAAGGTCATGGGTCGGGGTCGGGGGGAGAGGAGAAAAACAAAATCCGTGTGAAATTAAAACGTGGTCAAAATAGAAGTCAACTGCAATTGTAATGGCATAAGGAACGGGCGGGAAATAATTGTGCTTTGTTTTGCGTTTAATAAAATTTAAAATAAAATAAAATACTAAAACAACCACACAACGGAAAAACCAAAAGAACACCAAATCAAAACTGAAGGGTGATTGGTTGAGAAAGCACCAAAGGAAACCGAAATGGTCTTAAACATTTTGACACCCAGCAAGCCCATAGCTCCGAATGAGGTGAGAAGGCGGACATTATTAGCATTTTGGGCAAGACAGAGGAGTCCTTTCTGTCTTACTCCAAAATGAGGAGGGGGGGGGAGGAAAGGGGGGGGGCAAAATAATGTGCAGCCTTGATATACATATTTGTAGTGAATATTAGATTACACCTGTCCCATCCCTTCTCAAGCAGGTGATTGGTGGTTACCTCTCTACTCCTCCTTCCTTTCGTCTCCCCCTAGATGCAAATTTCGGCTATGTTGCCTGTCATAAGCGGGATATGAGTGGAATTATTTACCCTGTACCCACAACGATGGGTTTCTTTCCTTCCCCCTTAAACAATTTAGCGTGTTGACTATCCGAATACAGCAACTCACGGGAACTGTTCTAAACGCCCACCCCAATTTGGTTGTTCAGCTGGTTTCCTTTCTCGTGTATCGGTTGCACGACGGGCAAATGGGATCATTCGGAAGTCAAATTGGATCCCAGCCGGATGCTCCGATCGACACCCCCCAAATTAAGGGTGGCATTTGTTGAAAATGGTGGTTGTGGTTTTGTTTTGCTTTTTCGTCTGCCGTGTGTGTGTGACAAGGTGTAATCTAAATTCCCCACCCACCCCCCTAAAAACAAAGAGAACAGCAATGCAAAAAGGGATAATAAGACAAAAGCAGGCAGAGGATTTCGAAATCACGAGTAGCACAGTGTTCCTGCAGCAAGTAATTTGGTCTTAAGGCATTTACTCCCCTGAAACTCTTGAGAAATCCTTCTGCAGAAACAGAGTGTTAATTTAACTGATTCTCGTTAAAGTTTTGTTCAGTATCTTTTCGGCTCAGATAATACAGATTTTAAAAGGAGCAGTCTTTCCAAAAATAGCAGGGGGCATTCCACTTACCCCATGACCAATTCTCTTTCTTTCTTTCATTCATTCTCTCTCTCTTTCTCTCTCTCTCTCTTTCAATGCAAATGTGGAGATGACTGAATTTTAATAAATAATACCGCAAAAGACAGATCTCTCACCCTGAGTTCCAGAGATCAGGGTAGAAAGCTGGAGGGATGGCTTGCACCCAACTAAATCCTACTCAGGAGTAGACCTACTACAGTTAATGGTCAGCTGTGTCCTTTAATTTCAGCAGCTCTGCTCTGAGTAGGACTGACACTGAAGACAACCCATAACCGGCAAAGTTTTCCCTTACTTTCTGTATTCTAGATACCTCCCTGGTGTTTGCAGGTGGGCTGGGAGTGGGGAACTCCTCAGTGGGTTTTTTTTTGGGGGGGGGTGTTTAAAGAGATGCACCCTGCAAAAAAAACCCCAACCTAACACTCCCTTAAAAACAAAAAAGGTAAAGGACCCCTGACAGTTAAGTCCAGTCGCAGAAGACTCTGGGGTTGCGGCACTCATCTCGCTTTACTGGCCGAGGGAGCCGGCATTTGTCCGCAGTTTTTCTGCGTCATGTGGCCAGCATGACTAAACCGCTTCTGGCGAAACCAGAGCAGCGCATGGAAACGCCGTTTACCTTCCCGCCGGAGTGGTACCTATTTATCTACTTGCACTTCGACGTGCTTTCGAACTGCCAGGTTGGCATGAGCAAGGACCGAGTGACGGGAGCTCACCCCGTCACGGGGATTCGAACCGCCGACCTTCTGATCGGCAAGCCCAAGAGGCTCAGTGGTTTAGACCACAGCGCCACCCATGTCCCTTGAACCCTCCCTACACCAAAGCAATAATACTGAGAACTTGGGGGGGGGGGGGAGAGCAGAAGGTGTCATGCCAAAAAGGTAAATAAATTTAAGGGACTAAATCTGGAGCACAAGTATGGGGGGGAAATCCAATAACTTTACAAAGAGGAAGCCTGTGAACGAGAGAATTGCAGGAATAACCAAGCAACCTCTCAATGTAGCTTTGCAACACTGAATGCTAATGTCACACCAATGTGTTCTGAAATGTCCAGCTGTGCTGACTGGATACGGCCTCCAAAGCCACCACAGCAGTGAAATACTGAGATATGGCCACCCCCAAAGCCTCGATATCCTGAAGACAGTTTGGTTATTACTGCAGGAGCCCTAAGAAGATCACAGCTGGATCAGGGTCCGAATAGTCCAGCATCTAGGTCTCACAGCGGCCACCCAGGCATTCTACTCCAGGCATAGGCAAACATGGCCCTCCAGATGTTTTGGGACTGCAACTCCCATCATCCCAAGCTAACAGGACCAGTGGTCAGGGATGATGGGAATTGTAGTCCCAAAACATCTGGAGGGCCGAGTTTGTTCTACTCACTGTAGGCCATGGACTTGATTTTTGTAAAGTTTTTGCTTTAGGCATGTTACAGAACATGCGTGTCATTTTTTTCGTAACAGGTCTGGCTGGTTTATACCCCACTGGAGTTGAAGATGCTCAAGGTTTTCAAGTACACCTGTCATCCTACAGTGGGCAGGTTATCCTTGAATGGTCCTTTCTCCACAGGTGGTGTTTTTCAAAACTTTCTACCCTCAGGAGGCCTCCCCAATGATGTTATATGAAGACGCTCGACCTCACCTGAAGGGGCATGGACCAGGGCAAGTTAATAAGTGGTATCTTTGAAGACGAGCTTAAAAACTGAGGACCTCCGAGAACTCTCTGAGGATTTTTATGTGGGGCAGACTAAAAAAAAACCCCAAACAAACCACACTACTCTGTGGGAAGAAATCCTAGTGGAGGAATCCATAGGGCAGGGAAGTCCCCAGACTGCAAAATTCATGTTTCTGCTTTTTTAGTGGGAGATGTTGACATTCCAACAAAATAATCTTCATGCAGGTTTGGCCTTCTCAAATTCATGCCCTCACTTGCTCAGCACTGTAGCCTTAACCCCTTACTCTAGCACAATGTATAAGTAAGCCCTTTGCCTCAAAATATTTTACACTGCAGGCTCCGTCCATCTGTTGGATTCGGAACAAGTCAGCTGTGCTTAAGTTCCCACCAAAATAAGTGGGGGCTTAAACGTCAAGGGTTTCATCCAACTAAGTCCTACTCAGAGTAGACTCATTGGAGTTAGTTGTCCTACATTACTTAGTCGGGGTCTGCTCAACGTAGGACCAACCCCAAGCCATGACTACTCTTGCCCCATAGTTTCGACAAGACCCAATTTCAACTAAGCCTGGGATCTGGGCCCTATATACCGTATTTTTCGCTCTATAAGAAGCATCAGACCATAAGACGCACGTAGTTTTTGGAGGAGGAAAACAAGGAAAAAAATATTTTGAATCCCAGAAGCCAGAACAGCAAGAGGGATCACTGTGCAGTGAAAGCAGCAATCCCTCTTGCTGTTCTGGCTTCTGGGATAGCTGCGCAGCCTGCATTCGCTCCATAAGACGCACACACATTTCCCCTTACTTTTTAGGAGGGGAAAAGTGAGTCTTATAGAGCAAAAAATACGGTATTTCATTTATTTTCCACATTTCTAGAACGTGTGCAGAAGACTCTAACTCTGGAGGGTTATTGCTGCCACGTACACCTACGGCAGCCGTCGCCACATGGGTGCCCTGCAGAGATTTTGGACCACAACGGAGGCTTGTGACTTGCCTGAAAGCTAGCTCACATTGCCTTGCAAGCTGACCCTGTCCTCTAGCTGCGGTAATCATTTGCAAAACCCAGTCAAGAGGACACTAATTGAAGCCTTGGTAATTAATCTCCGGAGGAAAGGGCAAGGGGGGTTAAGGAGGCCTTGGCGCAAGGAAGAAAACACTATTGTTTCATGAGAACATTGGATGAGCTGCGCTGGTCCAAATCAAATGTCTGTCTAGGGACTCTTCTGGGAAGATTGTGGATCTCCGGAAACTGGTGTTCAGATCCGTACTCTGGATCCCCTGCTTTTGGGCGTTCTGGGGGTGAGGCACACGCCCTCCCCCCCCCGAACCCCAGAAGCGAGGGGAGCATCTCTGAAAGGATGAGGTGTGTGCATGTAAAAGCGCGTTCTTGAGCATAGAAATACCAGCATCTTTAGAGAAAGACAGACAGAGAGAGAAAGAGAGAGAGAGAGAAAGAAGGAAAGAGAGAGGAAGAGAAAGCGAAAGTGGAAGAGAGAGGAAATAATAATGAGACAGATAACTGTCAAAGCTGCACCGGATTTCTCAATAAATAAATACACAAACAGATCGACCACACAGCTTTAATACCTGTACATTAGGAACTTGCCCACTGGGTTTTATAAGGCTGTCATCTTTGTCATAATTAAGGAAATAGGAGTATACAGAAGAGGGGTGGGGTTTTTTGGGGTGGGTGGGGGGAGATTTGGGAATGCCAGAATACGTATGTGTCTGTGTGTGTGTCAGTCAGTCAGTCAGTCAGTCAGAGAGAGAGCCATTTATAAGAGGCAGCAGACCCTTCAAAAGTTTGCAATGAAGAGTCTTATCAAACTGATGTTGTTTGAAGTGTGTATGGGGAGGTGCATTTTATTTATTTATTTGTTTGTTTGTTTATTTATTAAATTTGTATACTGTCCTATACCTGCATGTCTCAGGGCGGTTCAGAAGATAAAATCATGATATAAAAAAGACGTAAAGGTAAAGGGACCCCTGACCGTTAGGTCCAGTCGTGGCCGACTCTGGGGTTGCGGCGCTCATCTCGCTTTACTGGCCGAGGGAGCCGGTGTACAGCTTCCGGGTCATGTGGCCAGCAGGACTAAGCCGCTTCTGGCGAACCAGAGCAGCGCACGGAAACGCCGTTTACGTTCCCGCCAGAGTGGTACCTATTTATCTACTTGCACTTGACGTGCTTTCGAACTGCTAGGTTGGCAGGAGCAGGGACCGAGCAATGGAAGCTCACCCCGTCGCGGGGATTCGAACCACCGACTTTCTGATCGGCAAGTCCTAGGCTCAGTGGTTTAGACCACAGCGCCACCCGTGTCCCCCCCCCCAAGGCATACTACATAATAATAACAAAAAAACAAACAAGAAAAACCCAGTAACCTTCTCCCAACACATTTTCAAATGAATGACTGAATGTCAGTCAGTCCAAGGCCTGGTTGAAGATGAGTGTTTTTGCCTGGCGCTGAAAGGTGTCTAATGAAGGTGCCAGGCGAACTTCCCTGGGGAGAGCATTCCACAGACAGGGAGCCACTGCAGAGAAGGCCATGTTATTGTGTTGCCACCTTCTGGACCTCTTGAGGAGGAGGCACAAGAGGTTGATGCCAGGGTCCAAGTTGGTTCATATTGAAAGAGGCGGTCCTTGAAGTGTTGTGGTCCTGAGACGTTTAAGGCTTTATAGGTCAGTACCAGCACTTTGAATTGGGCCCAGAAATTAATTGGTAGCCAGTGCAGTCGGACCAGGATGAGTGTAATATGCTCAAAATGTCTTGCTCTGGTGATCAACTAGGCAGCTGAATTCTGCACTAGCTGAGTTTCTGAACCATCTTCAGAGGCAG
Source organism: Podarcis tiliguerta (assembly GCF_965153285.1). Lineage (NCBI taxonomy): Eukaryota > Metazoa > Chordata > Lepidosauria > Squamata > Lacertidae > Podarcis > Podarcis tiliguerta. Next base: position 8,822,125 of record NC_139551.1, on the reverse strand, counting down.
CCCTACATAAAACGTATAATCTAATTCCGTCCCGCAAATACAAAGGATTTCAAAGCTTAGCTTTAAAAATATCCAAAATGCAGAAGGTTTCCAGGGGTATTCATGTGGCACTCATCTCAGTCACATAAGAAAGTCCATCAGAGTGGATTACTCTCCGGAACTCTCTGCTACTTGATATTAGACAAAGGCCTTTGTGCTTCTTCTTTCTTGGTGCCTGTTGAAAACTTTGCTCAGGCACGCCTACCAAGACGTGTCATTTGAATGTCGCTTTGAATTGGTTTACTCTGAGCAGGACTTTGTCCCCATCTGCACTGTATATTTTAAGTTGTAAGGAGACCTCCCCTATTCTTGATTGATTGCTAAACCGCTCTGGGAACTATAGTGCTCTGAGGGGCTCCCCAAACAACTCTCAGCACCCTCAACAAACCGCACTTCCCAGATTTCTGGCTCTCACCCAGGGAGGCAAAGTTAATTTTGTCAAATAAATAATGTGATTTTAATCTGTTTCACTGTTGATCTTAAGCCCTTTGGAAGCTTTCGGCAGTTTTCACTGATCCTTTAAACATTTATTGTAAACTGCTTAGGGGTTTTTGCTGCAACCGAGTGGCATATAAATTCAAAATAAGAAAAAGAGCCCAGGGTGACAGGTAACCCAGCCCTGAAATAAAAACGGCAGGAAAGTGGTCCTTATTAGATGCCGCCTGCCTCAGGCAACATGGCTGACGGTCAGGGATGATGGGCAGTGTAGTCCACCAATATTTTAGAGGGCCACACTGGCTCTCCATCCCTGGTGCAAAGTCTCAGAAGGCCGTCAGCCTCAACGGGTGCGATTTTGTTCTGTGTGGAAGCCCAGGCACTTTGTGGGGAATCTTGAGAATAACCAGCGGTTTAGCTGAAGCTTTAAAAGAGAATTCTTTAATCCTCCTGCTGCGATGTACGGTGGTGCCTCGCAAGACAAAAAGAATCCGTTCCGCGAGTCTCTTCGTCTAGCGGTTTTTTTGTCTTGCGAAGCAACCCTACTAGCGGATTAGCGCTATTAGCGGTTTAGCGGCTATTAAAGGCTTAAGGGATTAGCGGATTAGCTGCTAAAAGGCTATTAGCAGCTTAGCGCCTTAGAAAAAGGGGTTGGGGAGCGGAAAAAACCCTCAAGAATCGCAAGACATTTTCGTCTTGCAAAGCAAGCCCATAGAGAAATTCGTCCTGCGAAGTGCATTGAGAAACGGAAAACCCTTTCGTCTAGCGGGTTTTCCATCTTGCGAGGCACCACTGTACTTTCAAACAGGGCGCTGAAAGAGACGTTTATCGGCTTATTTTAAACGTTCGCAACCTTTGCAGACAGAGTCATCATTAGATGACACAGGTAGGGGGTTCATCCAGCCCAACCCTCTGCAATGCAGTCTTGACCATGGGTTGGCAAACTAAGGCCCAGGGGCCGGATCCGGCCCAATCGCCTGCCAAATCCGGCCCGCAGACGGTCCGGGAATCATGAATAGAATGTGTGCTTTTATTTAAAATGCACCTCTGGGTTATTTGTGGGACCTGCCTGGTGTTTTACATGAGTAGAACGTGTGCTTTTATTTAAAATGCACCTCTGGGTTATTTGTGGGGCACAGGAATTCGTTCATTACTATTTTTTCCAAAATGCAGTCCGGCCCCCCACAAGGTCTGAGGGACAGTGGACCGGCCCCCTGCTGGAAAAGTTTGCAAAAGTTTGCAAGAGCATAATGATTAAAACCTCTTTGGTGTGGTGGTTATCCGGAAGCGATTAAATTTAAGGAAAGCAAACTTCTGGTTGTTCCCTTTTTAGCACCCATGAAATGTCATTTTGGGACCACCTAGCTGAGACCCCCCCTCCCCTCGTCCCGGGAGGCTGTTCCCCAGACAGGCATTAGAGCTGTGTGGCTGCAATATTATCGGGCTGGAGGTTGTTAAATCGTCAGAGGGGTGTGGGTTGGGGGGGAGGTAGTTTTTGAGGAGGGGGTGGAAGAAAGGGAAGCAGGAACACTGGCTTTTTTCCCACAATGCAATTGGAATAAAATTACAGCACAGCATAACCGATCGAAACCAACCGACTGACAAACCGACAAAGGAAGGTTTTTTTTAAAAAAAAAAGAAAAAAAGAGAGAAACGAAAAAAAGCAAAAAACGAAAATCAAAATGTTTAAATTTGCGGGTGGGGGAGAAGGGGAAAAAAAATTCCACTGATAATGTAAAAAAAAGTTCCTTTGAAATTATATGTATATATGTATATATATATACACACGCACGCACACTCACGCACACAATTTGAATAAAAATTTAAAAGGGGGCGGGAGAAACGAAATCATATTAATTTAAAAACAAAACAAAACTGAAAAGGACCGGCATGCAAGAGATCGTTGCCTCGTAAACATTCTCCTGTCATGCAGATCAGGCCCAAAATGTCCATACAGCAAGGTAACCATGACGACAGAAAAAAGTGCACACAAAAATGCAACCAACGGATGCAGAAGAGAGCGCACACGTCCCACAATGCAACTCAACTCATCTCCAACGAGACCCGAGAACGAAGAGGGGGGAGGGGTCTCGCTTTGTCAACTTTTTTTTTTTTTAAATATATAAAATATATATATAGATATATATATAAATGCAGAGATTTTCTTTCTTTTTCTCTCGTTTTTTTTAAAAAAAGAATATTCAATCATATATATATATATATTCGCCATTTTATTTTTATGTTATTTATTAATTAATTTTTTTTATTAAAAAAAAGATATATCGCAATAGTAAGATATAGGATTATTTATATATTTCTCTCTTTTTTAAATTTTTTCTTTAATTTTTTTTTTTAATTAAGAAATGTAAAAATATGTGGGTAAAGAAAGTAAAAAAGGAAAAAAAAAAACCACACCAACCTTCTCGTAGCTCTGAGGGATGTTTTAAAGGGGTTTGATGCAGAACACAATGACATGAGAAGAGGAGAGAAGAAAAATAAGGGAAACACAGAGAGAGTAAAAAAAGGCCTTCACGGCTGGCAACTGCAATTTCAATTGCTTTCCTTTCCTTTCCTTTTCGCATTTCCGCCTTTTAACTTAAAAAAATAAAAATATCGAGCTAAAAAAGGTAATATATATCATCTCAAAATGTCCATATATATTTTCCATTTCTCCAGCGACCGTCTTCCCCCAACACATTTAGCCATGTGACCCCCCCTCCCTGTGTTAACACGGCCCTTCCTTGCCAATTTGGCAGGAACGACCCCCCCCGGCACCCCATCAGACCCTCCCCGAACCCCCCCACCGGTGGATTCTACCCTCCATCCACAGATCTGGCAAAAAGCCCCTGCAGTTCAGAGAAAAGGAGGTTAAACAACATTTACAGCACGGCACCCCAAACAAAAGGAAAAAAAAAATGAAGTCTTCTCCTTCGTTTCCACCTTTGCACAGTCAGTCGTCGTCCACGAAGTTTCAGCCGCCCACCCGAATATTCTGAGGTGAAACCCCTCCAAGGCATGTCTTCGTGGGAACTGCAGGGGAACGGAGTCGGTGCAATCCTGTCCCCGCCACCCTGTGCCAATCCAGGTGAGTTGCAGCTGGATAGAAGCATTGCATCTGTCTCCCTGGGGCCATTCAGCAGGTAAGAGAACGGCGGCTCGCAATGCGACCCGGTCCCTCGGAATATTTGGTGGCTCTTTATTATTATTATTTAAAAAAGGATGCTGTTTCCCATACATCTGGCTTACCGTGAAGCTGCCAAGCCCGTTTCCCGGCGCCCATTCAGACATGCCTTAAAAGCCCCGCCCCTTCCAACACAGGCTCCTCCCCTCCCCATCCAAACTCATTCAGACATGAAGGGGGTGGGGGTGGACGGAAGTTCCCTACGGTTGTTAAAATTACTAACAACAACAAAAAATTACTAAAAACGACAACAGGGAAAGTGCAGAAATGGGGAGAAACACCAAACAGTGGAAACACCCTACTCTGTGCACCTGAAATCCCATTTTTGGGAGGAGACAAAAGCATATTAGGCGAGAAACAGTTTGAAAAATCGGCAGGAGGGGGAAACAACAACCACACACCCAGCAATCATGTTCAAGGCTCTTTGGAAATAATGATAGAAAAGGAAAATAATGCTAAGGCCCCAGTCATACAATCGAAACCATTTCTCCCTTTTGTGGGATCATCGTAAAACACAATAAGGAAGCAGAGGTGATTAGAGAGAGCGCTCCGTTTTCCAGGTGAACTTCCAAGGTGAGCTTCCTGTGCCTCATCTACGGTGCGAGGCGCTGCCTGACTCTACGGAAGATCTTGCGTTTTGAACCCAAACAGATGTCTCCGTAAACACATGCGCCACACCTGTGGCTTTGCAAAGCTGGGTTTGAAACAGCTCCTGAGGGAGCCTGTGCAACCTGCGTCATTCAGTGATTATTCTGCACTTGGAAAGAGCTCGTTTTTCAAATCATTTCTCCTCTGGATTCCTAGGAGGTGAGGGACAGGTTGGGCGGGTGTTGTAATATTGTGCAATGCTGGTATTGCCCCACCAGGTGTCGCTACTGCGCAGTGCTGAGCAAACAACAACACAAAGCATTGGTATTGGGGAGAAAGAGCTGTCTAGATTTCAGGACAAAGAGCAACTTGTAAATTTGGCACACTTTGGCCAGTCCCCACAAAAGGTATCGGGTTTTGGATTGCTTTTTTGGGATGGACTGACATGGTTACCATCGCTCGTTGCACCAACGTTTTCCGTGACTGAGTGGGCCAAACCATCCCAGCTTTGTAGGGGAAGAATGAAGCGTTTTTACACAAAATTCAGCAACCAAATTGAACAAATGGGGCGAGAGAAAGCTCCCAATTTCTGAACTGTGGCAGGTTAAAATTCTCACCCCACAGAAGACCCACGACGGAAGGGACAAACCCACATGAGTCTTGGATCATGTGAGCTCAGCCCTCGAGGCCTGAGATTTTACCCATGGCACAAAAACTCTGAGAAACATTTCCTTCAGCACAGCACCAGATGTTACGCTCTACGTTGCTGGTTGCAATGGAGGCAACGGACACCATTTCTCATTTTTTTTGTCATTGGGCCACAACATCAACAACATCAACAGTAACAGCAGCAAACAAAGACAAAAGCCTCCTTAAAAAATTTAGCTTGGGTGTAAAACACACACACACACAAAACCCAGAAAATAAGCATTGTTATCAGGCATGTGGCCCCAAGCAGACTGGAAAAAGAGGTCACTTTACTGTAGTGTTAAGACATTGAAATTTCTAAAGGCCTATATGGCTTTCGATCTACTGTGGTGCATGAAGCTCACCAGCCATGGACTGGTCCATAGCAGAGACGCCAACAACCTCATTGTCCCAGGTAGTGAAAACAAGGAGGCTTATTGGGTATCTAGTGGGAGGCTGGGGAAACCTATGCTTACGAGATGACGGAAGGTGTACCCCTAGGAGATATCTAGGACGGCCGCTGCTTCCAGCATCCATAGTTTGAAAGGGGTGCTCGGTTTGGCAAGTCATTCATACAAAAAGTTATTTTAATTTTTGTGCACCTGACATAAGACTGGAAAGAGGAAGAAAAAGTGTTGCAGCCCATCTCTTCACAATAACTGCAAGAGGGACCCCCCAGCGCTCCACTTCTGTTGACGAGAGCGCCCTTGTGATCGGAGACGATGAGGACCCATTTTGTGTGTGCCCAGGCTTCCAAAAACAAGTTTGTCAAGCCTTGACGGAACGGCGTGAGCCTATGAGGGCTGGGGCTTGGGAGACCCCTGGCTGGACCGTGAGACTCTATACTCTGATGGTGGTGAACAGGTTCGAAGTCACTTCTGGCCATTTGGGGCACTGACCTTCCAAGAACCCCAACGCCACCTGATTCGTGCAGCCGTTTGAACCTCACTCAGACCACAGCTCTCCGAACCTTGGGCCCTCAGTTGACCACTGACCCAACTGGCTGCAGTTGGTTTGTCTGTAGCACAACAGCAACTGGAAACCCAAGGAACACTGATGTAGACTCTGAAACACGTCTTTTAGGGGGGTTCAGCATCCCTTCGCACACGGTGTTGTGTTTGTGTACGATTTTGTCTAAGCACCTGGCAGGATCAGATCCTGGGCTTTTGCTAGGTGGCTCATGGAATCACATACGAAAAGGGGTTCCCCTCCCTTTTCTTTTAAAGTGGGGTGCTGTTGTTGGGCCAGCTTGAAATGTCAGGTGTTTGATCATAATTGCGTGGCGGGACTGCACAACTTTCATAAAAACATTCCTTTACAGCATCCACCACCAACTTGGTGCCCTACGGACATTAGTGTTTACTGTAGTCTAGCAGCGTTTCTCAACCTGTGGGTCCCCATATGTGGTTGGAATACAACACCCATCATCCCTGAGCTCTGGCCTTGCTAGCTAGGGGTGATGGGAGTTGTAGTTCAACAACATCTGGGGACCCACAGCTTGAGAAAGGCTGGTCTAGAGGAACCTAGACCTGGGGTCTATAAAGGTAAAGGGACCCCTGACAGTTAGGTCCAGTCGTGGCCAACTCTGGGGTTGCGGCGCTCATCTCGCTGTACTGGCCGAGGAAGCCAGTGTAGAGCTTCCGGGTCATGTGGCCAGCATGACTAAGCCGCTTCTGGCGAACCAGAGCAGCGCACGGAAACACCGTTTACCTTCCCGCCAGAGTGGTACCTATTTATCTACTTGCACTTTGATGTGCTTTCGAACTGCTAGGTGGGCAGGAGCAGGGACTAAGCAACTGGAGCTCACCCCGTCGCGGGGATTCGAACCGCCGACCTTCTGATCGGCAAGTCCTAGGCTCTGTGGTTTAACCCACAGCGCCACCCGCATCTCTTAAAGGCGATGTACAGGAATAAATAAATAAATAAGGATGTACCTCCGGCCTCAAGGGAGGAAAAAAGGAGGATGGCCGCATTACGAACCAAATCCGAATTATCAGGGAAAGCCTGACCCACACTGCAAACATGGACCAGCTTTAACAACTGGTTTACATTTTGGTGGTGGGTGAGGATTTGTGGGAATTCCAGTACTTTTGGCACCCCTTGCCCCCTCCTTCTGGGTAGAGTACAATTCCCAGAATCCTGAGAGGAAGGGTCCAGGAAGGTGTGAGTGTCTTACAAGATGGCCTTGAGAGGCTTGCCTCTCTCGTTTCGTGCAGTCCCATGCCAGTTTGGCTGAGCCAATCGGCCCAGTAATAACGTCTAAATGGCGGAGAGGCTTAGGACCACCCCATAAGTACTGGCTACCACAATGGTGGTAGGGAAAAAAAACTTTTATTTGACAGGGGGAACTGAAAGAGCAAGGCATATTTTTAGGTGGGCTCCTTGTTTGGGGCACTTGCACCCCCAACCACTCCATGCAAACTCACAAGAGTTGTAGGAAGGGACCCAAAGGGTCATCCATCCCAACCCGCTGCAAAGCAGGAATGACATACCGTCTTTTTTGCTCTAGAAGACTCCCTTTTTCCCTCCTAAAAAGTAAGGGGAAATGCGTGCGCGTCTTATGGAGCGAATGCAGGCTGCGCAGCTATCCCAGAAGCCAGAGCAGCAAGAGGGATCGCTGCTTTCGCTGCGCAGCGATCCCTCTTGCTGTTCTGGCTTCTGAGATTCAGAATTATTTTTTTTCTTGTTTTCCTCCTCCAAAAACTAGGTGCGTCTTATGGTCTGGTGCGTCTTATAGAGCAAAAAATACGGTATGTAGCTCGGGTTGGTGTGGGGTATTTACAGGGACAGCTCCAGGTCCGAGCCGCCCTAGCGGTGGTTGGAAAAAGTGGGGAAACTGAGGCCCCCTGCAGTGTAGGTGCAGACCCATATATTAGACATTTCCTCCTGCTCCCCAGTGCATATTCCCACACAGTTGGGTCTCTCCAACGTCCAGCCAGGCTCCGGGTCACCATTTGTCTCCAATACGGACTTTGCAACCCACCCCAAACACCTTCTGGACCTTGAGGAAAAAAGAAACGCAGCGAAAAACAAAAGCCTTCAGCGCTGTGTGTGTGTCTGTGCGCACGTGTAGGCTGGGTGGGTGGGGAAGAGGAGTTTGGAGAGGATGGCATTTGCCACTCTTGCGAGTCACGGCGTTCCCTACCTCTCACATATAGGTTTGCGGGCGAGGAGTATCGCACACCAGCGCTGTTGCTAGCCACGCACTCGTACTTCCCCTGGTCCGTCTCTTCGCTGCTTTCGATCTGGAGGCCACCTGGAAACGGGAGGAGGGTCCGGGAGCGGGGAGAGGAAGGAGGAGATGTCAGGAAACGTGTTAGTTCAGAGGACCAGCAGCCCAGGAGGGAAAGGGCTACCTCTTCCCCGCTTCCCTCTCCATCGCAGCTCAACGCTTCCGGCGCTCACTCGGTGCTTCTTTGTTTTACCCAAAAGCGGCGCCCGGCTGCAATCCCAAGGAGGCTTACTCACCGGCTGGGCTCAGTGGGACTTACTCGCTAGTAAGGGCACGCAGGATTGCGACCCCAGCCTGCTTTTGTTCGCATACCACTCTTCTTCTCTCACCATCAATAGATCTCCTATCTATCATCTATCTATCTATCTATCTATCTATCTATCTATCTATCATCTATCTATCTATCTATCATCATCTCTATCTATCTATCTATCTATCTATCTATCATCTATCTATCTATCTATCTATCTATCTATCTATGATCTTACATTACGGCTCTCCCCAGCCAGCGTACGGTTCTCAAGCTCCCTCTCCTCCTCTGGCGCAGCTGCATGTTTCGATTGTTGGACCTGAGAAAAGTTGTTAATGCTAACTATGGTTTATCTGCTCTGAACACCAGACCTGGAAACAGTGGTTAATGTTAACCATGGTTTATCTACTCCAGAGTTTGGATCCAGGAAGTGTGGTTAGTGTTAACCATGGTTTATCTACTCCAGAGTTTGGATCCAGGAAGTGTGGTTAGTGTTAACCATGGTTTGCGTGTTCCATAGTTTAGACCTGGGAAGTGTGGTTAGTGTTAACCATGGTTTATCTACTCCAGAGTTTGGATCCAGGAAGTGTGGTTAGTGTTAACCATGGTTTGCGTGTTCCATAGTTTAGACCTGGGAAGTGTGGTTAGTGTTAACCATAGTTTGCGTGTTCCAAAGTTTGGATCCGGGTAGTGTGGTTAGTGTTAACCATGGTTTACATGTTCCAAAGTTTGGACCCGGGAAGTGTGGTTAGTGTTAACCATGGTTTACGTGTTCCATAGTTTAGACCTGGGAAGTGTAGTTAGTGTTAACCATGGTTTACGTTTTCCAAAGGTCAGGCCTGGGAAGTGTGGCTAGTTTAGCAGCAACCATGGTTTACTTATCTGGGCAAGCCAGGGACATCAACCAGTGCCTAAAGTTGATTCGTTTCAACAAACCATAGTTAAAATGAACGCTTGCCACACTCTGCCCCGGCTCAGACATCTTGCCAACTAACTGTGCAGTGAGTTCAAACTGGAAACAGATGTCTGCAATCCCCTCCGGGAAAGAGATGGGGGTTGAGGAGTATGCAAACCATACAGTCGTGAACACAGTGCTTAGTGCTATGTGCATGCCAGACTGCAGCCCGATGCAGCAATTTGCATAAACCGAGCTCTCCATCTAGAAAAATGCGAGCCAGCAGACTAAGAGGTGCCACACAACTTCAAAGGCTTATAATGCGCTCTCTCAGCTCAGGCTAACCCTCTAACTTCACCGCAAAATCGGCAGAGGCGGCAGAGAAAACAGGTGGTGTTGGCCACTCCTGGAGAGGAGGAGGATGAAAATCCTCTTTGTCCATATTCTTCACCCTCTGTTCCCTAGCTTTACAGACCTCTGTCCAAGACCCCACAAAAGGATAAGTCTATCAATGGTGAAACAGACCCTCTATGTTCAGAGGCACTGTTGCTAGAGACCAACAGTGGGAGAGGTAAATTATTATCCTTGGTCTGCTCCAGCAGAGCTTCTCTTAAGACATTTAAGATATATTTTCCTCCCTCCCCACTCCATTTTTACCAGAAAATACAAATACAATTGCATTAATTCCCCAATTCACGTGTTCCGGACAACCGTTTCGGGTTCAAATTAAACCTTACCACTTTTGTGGACTGTGAAGGAGAAATGATTTAATAACGGGAGTGATTTTATAATAGGAACCACAAGGAAAACCAGAAATACACCTTCTTGGCGCTATGTCATAAATTGCAAGTGTGGCGGGGAGCTTGGGAAATCTTCCTCCCCTGGCCCCTAGAGGACCTTGGGAAATCTTCCTCCCATGGCCCCCGACAGACACAGCGGCCCGTTCCAGGCATCCAGCCAAGGAAGAAAGAGAATTATACACGTATTGAAAATAAATGCAGAATTGAGGGGAGGAAATAAAATGGGGGTGGGGGGTCACAGAAGACAGGACAAGAGGCAGGACAGAAAATAAACACCCACAACAGTGAAAGGCTGACAAAACTCCAAGATTGTTATTAATATATATTAAAAAAATAAAAAATCACACAACTAACACGGAACAAGAACTGGTTATAATCGAGAGGTTTGAGGTGGCAAATAGGCTAGCAGGGAAAGTGAGCGCCGTGTGGGGCGGGTGTTTTTGTGTGTGTTTGCGGAGGGTGTTTTCTTACCTCGGATCGGAGTACCTTCTGCAAGGAAAAACGAAAGAAAAAAGAAAAACAAAACAGAAGTGAAAACGAGCGGGGAGGAAAATAGTGGGAGAGTTTTTTTGTTTTTTGTTTTTTGTTTCCCTGGACGTGCCAGTGGGAGAAAGGACTCTGAGGAGAAGGAAGGTTGGAGAATCTATAATGCTGACCTATTTTGAGTGGGCTGAGAGATGTAGAAGTACCGTATTTTTTGCTCTATAAGACTCACTTTTCTCCTCCTAAAAAGTAAGGGGGAATGTGTGTGCGTCTTATGGAGCGAATGCAGGCTGCGCAGCTATCCCAGAAGCCAGATCAGCAAGAGGGATTGCTGCTTTCACTGCGCAGCGATCCCTCTTGCTTCTGAGATTCAGAATATTATTTTTTTTTTGTTTTCCTCCTCCAAAAACTAGGGGCGTCTTGTGGTCTGGTGCGTCTTATAGAGCGAAAAATACAGTACTTAAAATTCTGAATGGATGATTTCATGTTCACTTCGGCCAATCAGGAAGGCAACAGCTACGGACGCCATTGGTCGCCCAAGAAAGCATCAAGGGGGAGGAGCCAACGCCTGATGGTCTAGTGCGGCTGCTTGGCAGGTAGAACGTCCCAGGTTCCATACCGGTCATCTCACTGGTCAACAACTATGGGTCAGGAAGCAGTTAAATAGGAAAGGCCTCTGCCAATCAGAGAATTCTGGGCAATGTTATAAAACAGCAGCTTTTCGTCACAGGACACGTGCTTATGACTGCAGAAGGTCCCAGGTCCAATCTTTGCTTAAAAGGAACCCTTTGCTGCACTAAACTCTGAGCTGCTGCCAGTCCGAGCAGAGAACAATGGCCCGGGTGGGTAAGCAGACTGACTTGGAAAGAGGCCGCTTCCTACGAACCATGGGACAACAAGGTGAGCCACTCTCCACATGCTCAGAGGCACTGTTATCCTCCGAGGATGGGTCGAAATGGACATCCAGCATTGAACCCAACACCCCAGTCCAAATAGCTTCGTGGGAGTTCTCCTCAAGGTTTGGGTTCAAAAAGCCTCCCTCATCAAATTGCAGGATCCTTCCCCCCGCTCCCAGCCCCCACTGGCTTTCCAAGAGATTGCTGCACATCTCAGTCAAGAAATGTATTATCGTAAGAAGATCTCTAGGGTTTTACTCCGATCCTGAAAACAGAGCAGGTTTTGCAAAGCACAGCCCATTCTTTCAAGTCCAAAGAACTCCCCCTTTGCAGAATCTCCAAATATTGGCATTCCCTGGTCTTGCTAAACATCATCGATGTCCGCAGCAGAGGAATCTTGCCGAAACCTCCACGTCCGCCCTGAAATAACCAGCTTTCTTTTTTAAGAGTTTAAATGTCTCTAATACTCTTCCCACCCCAAACTTCCTAGATGAATGTGCCCTGTTTTCAGGATAGGGGTAAAACAAACCACCTAGTTATTAGGATTAGTTAGTGTCAGCTGGGTGAGGATACGGCGAGATGTTATTTGGTTAAAGCTGGTTAAGGTTCTAGTTAGAGAATCAGCTTCTGGCTGGACAACAGGTTACAAAAAACGGGAATCTACAGAAAGGCGTTAGTTAGCGTCTAGTTAAGGTTACTAGCTAGTTAATCAAAGCAAGGTATGCTCACTGGACGAAACAGTTTGGAAAGAAAAGAAAAGGAGTAAGGAAAGGGAGGGGGCGTTAATTTGGGCAAATCTCTGCAGAGAAACAGCTGGGTGGTTTTAAAAAAGGCGAGAGAGAGAGAGAGAAAGCGAGGGAGAGAAGAGGGGGAAATTAGCAGAGGGTTGTGGATTTATTCAGTGGAAATAGAACAGCCTTGAACTCATCTTTCCGTCTCAGAAAATCAGGCCTGGAAACACATGCAAAAATCTGCCATCTGTGACAACAATCTGGAGCAATGCGGGGAGAGGAGCAGTGGGGAGAAGGGGGGCGGCGGTGCTGGTCTATGGGGGTCTGACTCACTTGAAAGGCATCTTTGCTACATCACTGGTGTGCTACCGCACAACAATTATTTCCAATAGGAACAAATTATCTGGAGCCTACGAGGGCATTCGGGGGGTGGGGCGAACATCAAACTTGGGTCTGGGGGGGGGGGGGAGAGGAAAGAGGGGTCCCCAGTCCCAAAATGGCGGTGTCCAACTGGCATGGCCAAAAACCATCACCTCTGCAAACCAGTGCAACCCCAGTGACGGCTTGTGTTGATAATTTTTGTGAATAACCAGTTTGCCACCCCCTTGCCCTGCCTTCAGGTCAGAAAACTGGGGTCTATAAAAGTAAAGGGACCCCTGACCGTTAAGTCCAGTCCCTGACCGTTAAGTCCAGTCACGGACGACTCTGGGGTTGTGGCGCTCATTTCGCTTTACTGGCCAAGGGAGCCAGCGTACAGCTTCCGGGTCATGTGGCCAGTGTGACTAAGCCGCTTCTGGCGAACCAGAGCAGCGCACGGAAACGCCGTTTACCTTCCCGCCGGAGTGGTACCTATTTCTCTAATTGCACTTTGACATGCTTTCGAACTGCTAGGTTGGCAGGAGCCGGGACCGAGCAACGGGAGCTCACCCCGTCGCGGGGATTCGAACCGCCGACCTTCTGATCGGCAAGCCCTAGGCCCTGTGGTTTAACCCACAGCGCCACCCATGTCCCAACTGGGGTCTATACCTGCATCCTATTTGCCTGTGAATGGGATTTGCTCCCAGTTTTGCTGCTCCTGGTGAAATTTTACATGTAATGCCATGGGAAGGCAAACTAAGGCCTGGGGGGCCGTATCTGGCCCAATCGCCTTCTAAATGAGGCCCGCAGACGGTCCAGGAATCAGCCTGTTTTCACCTGAGTAGAATGTGTCCTTTTATTTAAAATGCATCTCTGGGTTATTTGTGGGGCATAGGAATTCGTTCATTTATTTCCCCCCCAAAATACAGTCGTCGTCCCCACAAGGTCTGAGGGACAGTGGACCAGCCCCCTGCTGAAAAAGTTTGCTGACCCCTTTGTAACGCTGATGAACACTTTTTAGAAAAACCTTTCTCTCCCTTGAGATTTCGTTCCAGTAAGGCCAACCCTAAGGTAAAGGTACCCCTGCCAGTACGGGCCAGTCTTGACAGACTCTAGGGTTGTGCGCCCATCTCACTCAAGAGGCCGGGGGCCAGTGCTGTCCGGAGACACTTCCGGGTCACGTGGCCAGTGTGACATCGCTGCTCTGGCAAGCCAGAGCCGCACACGGAAACGCCGTTTACCTTCCCGCTGGTAAGCGGTCGCTATTTATCTACTTGCACCCGGGGGTGCTTTCGAACTGCTAGGTAGGCAGGAGCAGGGACCGAACAACGAGAGCGCACCCCGCCGCGGGGATTCGAACCGCCAACCTTTCGATCGGCAAGCCCTAGGCGCTGAGGCTTTTACCCACAGCGCCACCTGCGTCCCAACCCTACCATTAGGCAAATTTGCCCTTAATACTCCATTACAGTAAGGCCGGCCCTACCATTAGGGGAAATGAGCCAGCCATCTTTAGGCAGCAGATACTGGCATCAGCGGTGGCTGTTCATCCTAGTTCTCTTCCTCTCTGGAGGGAAGAGCTCTGTGTGTCACAGAAGCCTGCCTGGCACTCCCGAAACTCGCATTCTCCCCCCTCAGGGGTTTGTATGCGGAGGGGATGCGTCGCCAACACCCAAACGGTGCTGCACAACGAACGGGAGACAGGGATCTCGTCCGTCGCATCAGGCAGCAGTTGCCACGTGCTAGCCCTGAATTGCAGTAACGCAATTCTAATGGGCATGCCTGGCTTGGCTCATGAATAATTATTTAAACTACTGGGGGTGGGGGCAGAAGGAAAATTTATGAGGGGGGGGGGGAATAAACCAGGACTACAGGGCACAGGTGGCAGATTTTTATTTTTTAAAAAACCTGTTGGAGTTTCACATCTAAGAAGCTGGATAATATTTGCAAGGTGGGGAAGGAGACAAAGCTGTAGACAGACCCCTCCAGTGGAGGAATAAATTGATTTTGAGAAGAGTTCCTACTTTCCCCAAATACTCACGAACAGTAAAGGTAAAGGTAAAAAGACCCCTGACCGTTAGGTCCAGTCGTGGCCGACTCTGGGGTTGCGGCGCTCATCTCGTTTTATTGGCCGAGGGAGCCGGCATACAGCTTCCGGGTCATGTGGCCAGCAGGACTGAGCCACTTCTGGCGAACCAGAGCAGCACACGGAAACGCCGTTTACCTTCCCACCAGAGAGGTACCTATTTATCTACTTGCACTCTGATGTCCTTTCGGACTGCTAGGTTGGTAGGAGCAGGGACTGAGAAACGGGAGCTCACCCCGTCGTGGGGATTCGAACCGCCGACCTTCTGATCGGCAAGTCCTAGGCTCTGTGGTTTAACTCACAGCGCCACCCGTGTCCCTCCTGAACAGTATATTGTGGCAATTGCCCAGAACCTTGCTTCTGGGGCAGTAGGCTGGAGATTTTTATTTGGTGGGCGGGCAGTGGTGGCATCTGGCAAGTAAACAAAGTCCATAATTTAAAGGGAGACTTTGTGAATCGAGATTGGGCCGAGAGCTCCCGAAGCAGGAAAGCAAAGAAGGAGCTTGTTTTACTCCTGGACAACCTTCTTAAAAGGCTGAACCAGTTATAAGGCAATCGTAGAATCAGAGAGCTGTGCAGCTGGATGGGACCCCAAGGGTCATCCAGTCCAACCCCTGCCCCCCTGCATTCATCAGGAATCAGCAGTCACACTGGACTCTATGGTGGGGATGGATTCTCTACGGCGGGGGCTCTTCCTTTAGCCCATCCATTAATAAGCAAAAGGGGCAGGCTGGAGTACAACAGGTGCTGTTTATTTGAAACCATAGCGGACCCTGCTTAGCTTCGCAAATAGGCTAGCTAATTAAACACCCTGCTACTCAGCCAAAAAGGAAGACCCCCAGAGTGGCTTACTTAAAGAAAAGCCAGCCGCTTCCTTCAGGGTCGGAATCTAAAAAAAAAAAAAAAAACCCACCACAACACCAAAGGAAAATGCATTGGGGAGGGAGGAGGAGTTAAGCAAACTCAAGTATTTTACTGCAAATCGTGTATGCATCAGCTGATTGCTTTTTTTATATATATAAAAAATGTAGAATACCTTGAGACTCCCCGCCAGAAGTCCTTGGAGCCGTAGACCTTAGACCAGGGGTCGGCAAACTACGGGCCCCGGGCCAGATCTGGCCCAAGCGGCCATTTAAGAACTTGCCATATGGGCAGAGACTACCAGTGATGGCGACAGGGGGAGGAGGCTGAGCGGCGGCAGCTCTGCCGATCAGACACCACGCCTGGTTTACCTCAACGACGTCTGATTGGCGGAGACGTCGCCGTGCCACGCTGAGGTAAACCAGGTGCGGCGTCTGATTGGCAGAGCCACCGCCGCTCAGCCTCTTCCTCCTACCGCTGCCGGGTTCTTAAATGGCCGTGCGGGCCGAGACGTCCGGTGATAATGATGGGAGGAAGAGGCCGATCAGACGCCATGCTTGGTTTACCTCAGAATGGCACAGGGACGTCTCTGCCAATCAGATGCCTCTCCCCCCATCACCAATCAAACGGCACACCTGGTTTACCTGTGCATTGGGCCACGGCCAGAGGGGAGGGCTGTGCGTTCCCGTGCAGTGATGGCGGCGCGTAGATGTGCGACGGTGGTAGCAGCAGCAGCAATGGCTGCTGTGGACCAGTGGTTGCCGAAACTCAATGACTTCACGGGGCAGACCTGGAGCGGCTGGGTGGAGAGAGCTGGGCTGGCCGCTGCCGAGACAGGTGAGCGCACCTGCCCTTCCCGTGGGCTCTGAGACGGGACATGCCTGATTTACCCCCAGCCAGCTCCCGCTAGCTCCCCGCTCTCTGCCAATTGCCAGTGGCTGTGTGCGCGCACGTGTGGTCTGGCCCCCCCAAAAGATTTAAGGGACAGCGAACCGGCCCACTGGGAAAGAAGTTTGCTGACCCCTGCCTCAGACTCTCCACCGTAGCAAACGGGGAAAGCAAAATTAAGAAGCTGTCTCGTTGCCTCGTCTGGACAGACCACACCTTTTAATTTTATTTCAGGGCCTCCCCAACCACCTTGCGGTTTCCAGGAAATTTCTAACACACAGTTGTTAAATGTGAAACTCCAAGCTCCAAATCAGTTTGTAGCCGGGGCAAAATGAGACACGAAGCAGTTTTAAGTTAGCTCACCATATTGTGTTACTGGGGATTCCAGGACGACTTTATTTTATAACTACCGAATTTACCTAATTTTGGAAGAGTTTGCGTTTTCTTCTTTTCCTTGTAAACAGCCATGAGGTTTGAGACGCCGGTAATTTTTGCCTTTTAGGTGCCTACGACAACCTCCCAGGTCACAAAGCTTTTGTTAAAAATGGCAGAATATCCCTACTGAAATAAAGTCGTTAGTAGAAGAGGCAAGCCGCATGCCTACTTTGTAAGGGTGTAGGGAAGCTGTTAAAAGAAGGAATTAGTTTTTAGGGTGGGAGGAGGGTGGGGCAGGCAACAGGTTCGGGGTTGACTGGTTGTCAATTTTTTTTTAAAAAAAATAACTATTAATATTTAAGAAAATGAAGAATTGACTTGATTTATGTGGAAAGCACACTTACCAAAGGTGTCTGAGTGAAATGAAATTAAAAAGGAAACAGAAAAGGGGGAAAAAATTAAAAGCGTGGTTATAAGCCAGTTACTTTTAAAAGAAATCTTTCCAAAAAAAACCAAAACCAACGAACCCAACACAGGACAGGACATAGGTAAGACAGAGGTTATCACATACAGAAGTTTAGACATTGATTCCCAGACAGCTGAGGTTCCCCGCCGCCTCCCAAACGAGTAGAGGAGACACATTTCATCCTTACCTTCTGAAAAGGTTTACTTTGAGAGTTATAGGAGGGGAGAAACTGCCGCAGTCTCACCGCCGTGTCTCTGCATGAGCCATTGAATGGGGGGATGGCATACTCAAAAGAGGAAGGCACCAGGCCAGGGACTCACACAGAGAAGCAACATGGGAGTATTCACCACGTTGGCCATTTTGGGGGGCGGTCGGAGGGCCACTCTCCCTCCAAGCATGCTATCAGGCACCCTTTGGGAACCCCTGGTGTTCGCGCGATGCAAAGGTCCAGTCTGCGCGAGGTCTTCTGCTCTTCCTCTTGAGTCGCCCGTGGCGAGCACAAGCTTCGAGGCTTTCAGCCGGCAAACGCCACAGAGCACCCCCCTCCCCCTCTGAAGCGCAAATAGTCATCTCTGCACCGCACATGCACAAAAACCGACCTTCCCAGGCCTGTCAAAATTAAGTCTGGCGTCTTTCCTCCGTTTTGAGAAGAATCATAGAATCATAGAGTTGGAAGAGACCCCAAGGGCCATTGAGTCCAACCCCCTGCCAAGCAGGAAACACCATCAGAGCACTCCTGACATATGGTTGTCAAGCCTCTGCTTAAAGACCTCCAAAGAAGGAGACTCCACCACACTCCTTGGCAGCAAATTCCACTGTCAAACAGCTCTTACTGTCAGGAAGTTCTTCCTAATGTTGAGGTGGAATCTTCTTTCTTGTAGTTTGGATCCATTGCTCCGTGTCCGCTTCTCTGGAGCAGCAGAAAACAACCTTTCTCCCTCCTCTATGTGACATCCTTTTATATATTTGAACATGGCTATCACATCACCCCTTAACCTCCTCTTCTCCAGGCTAAACATGCCCAGCTCCCTTAGCCGTTCCTCATAAGACTCCCACCAAAGCTTTCTCAAGTTCAAGACATTGGAGAGGAGGGGGCTCTTCTGCTGTCAGGAGGGTCCTGGCTGGGCTTAGCATCCATCACAGACCCCCTGACCCCCTTACAGATGTCGTGGACTGGCTGGATGCTGATAACTGATGGAAATGTCACCATGTTTGGGCAACACAATGACCACATACATACAGTCTCTATGGAATTCTTTCAAACAATAACAAGTTCAAAATGAAATCTTAAGACTGCGTGTGCGCAGATGTGTCGCTGCGGGTTGCGAACCTGCACGAATCATGTTCGCAACCCGAGCGACCGCTGTAGCAGCGTTTACTTGCATTGACACCACCAGAAATATTGGGGTGGGGTGGACCGAGGTGAAGACTCTTAATCTCAGGGTTGTGGGTTTCGAGCCCCCCGTTGGCGAAAAGATTCCTGAATAGCAGGGGGTGGACTAGATGACTCTGGGGGACCCTTCTATCTTTACAACTCTATGATGGCCACCAATTCAGATGAGGATCGGACAAATTCATGGAGGATGTATCCATGACCACCAGTAATGATGGATAGGATTTCCCTCCAAGATCAGAGACAGCTAAGCGCTTCTACGCATCAGTTTCTGGGACTCACAAATGGAGTTTTCTCGTTTGGGGAATCTGGAGAACAGGATGCTGGGCTAGGCAACCCTTCCATGCAAACACACACACACGCAACACACATACCGCTTTGGTCTGATCCAGATTCAGGCTTCTCCTGACGTTCTTAATTAAAATGGCATTCCTCAAAACGGAACAGTTTTAACGTGGAAGGGACTGGCAGCGTTTCAAAGCACTTTTTGCACAAAGCACTCGTTTTAATGAAATCTTGGGCCTGCCAGAATGCAAAAATGCAGCGGTTCGCGTGAGGGCGGGGGCAAGAGAGAGAGGAGCAGAGTGGGAGGCAACGAAGGAATGAATCAACTCCGGCCACCCATTAAGCAAGACGGCTAACTCATGCCAGAAAGGAAAGCGAAAAGGGAGAGGACAAATTAGGCGGTTGTCAGCCTTCCAGAAATTCCAACGCAGCCAGCGTTTCCGAGGGGAGGGGCCTGGCAGGCTGGTTTGCAGAAGGGCTGTTTGTTTGCCGGGCGCTGCTAACCTCGGCTCGCCGCACGGGGGTCTGCTGCCCTGCAGAAAGGGGCTTTAAAACTTCAGAGAGGTGCACAGGGTTCCCCCTCCAATCCTAAACGTTCCCGCAGCGACATCGGAACAAAGGGCAGGTTCATGTTGCCGCTGCGAGACGAGAGCCGGGTTTGAGGCCTTTGTGCCGATCCAACTGCGGCTTCTGCATTGCACGGGGTTGGACTCCAACAACGCTATAATGCTATGGTTCTGTGAAGCCCTAATCCACCCGGGTTCAGTGTAACTCAGGGACTGCCTGAGCTCTTACATCCCGGCTGGATCGCTGAGATCACCTGCAGGAGCAAAGCCGGAAATTCCCCTCAGTTGGCAAGGCTCCTCTGACAGCAGCAAGAAACTTTATTGCCATCGGTACAGTCCTGTGGAACTGCCTGCCACTGGAGAGCCAGCAGGCGGCTTGCGCCAAACGTTTTGGTTCCGTCAGGCTTACGCAGGGAACGTGTCTTTCCACAACGGCTAGCTGATTTCTGATTTTAACTTTTTATATGTTTTTTTTTAATTGTATGGCTTCAAGGTACTATTGCAGCAAACTAATAGCTGTATATACCGTATTGGCCTGAATATAAGGCGCAGGTCAGGTCTGTGTCCAGGGCAGCTGTCTACCAGCCCCATCTGGTACGCAGGATGAGAATCTCCCTGCCTGCGCACTGTCTGGCCAGAGTGGTGCATGCTCTGGTTATCTCCTGCTTGGACTACTGCAGTGCACGCTACGTGGGTCTACCCTTGGAAGGTGACTTGGAAACTACAACTAATCCAGAACGCAGTTTTTTAAGGGTGCAGAGAAGTATAACTTTCTGAGGGGCTAAACTACAGTTCTCAGGATTTTAGCAGAGCGGGGGAAGCTAAGTGCTTTAAATGGATGGGGTTCATCTCTGCTGGCCACCTGTTCAGGATTTCTTTTTGCAAGCAGAGCACTCGTGTTTGGAGACTGCAAGGTAAGGTAAAGGGACCCCTGACCATTAGGTCCAGTCGTGGCCGACTCTGGGGTTGCGGGGCTCATCTCGCTTTATTGGCCGAGGGAGCCGGCATACAGCTTCCGGGTCATGTGGCCAGCAGGACTAAGCCGCTTCTGGCAAACCAGAGCAGCGCACGGAAACGCCGTTTACCTTCCTGCCAGAGCGGTACCTATTTATCTACTTGCACTTTGACGTGCTTTTGAACTGCTAGGTTGGCA
This sequence comes from Podarcis tiliguerta, assembly GCF_965153285.1. NCBI lineage: Eukaryota > Metazoa > Chordata > Lepidosauria > Squamata > Lacertidae > Podarcis > Podarcis tiliguerta. The sequence continues at coordinate 8,801,481 of NC_139551.1, read as the reverse complement.
GGAGCAGGGACCGAGCAACGGGAGCTCACCCCGTCGTGGGGATTCGAACCGCCGACCTTCTGATCGGCAAGTCCTAGGCCTTTTATGGAGATTGAAACTGGGAAACAAACAGTGCAGAATCACAGAATTGTAGAGTTGAAGCGCCATCTCATCCAACCCCCTTCCATGCAGGAATCTCAACAAAAGCATCCATCAGAGATGGCTATCCCAACTCTGCAAAGCGTGGCTTTCTTTAGCCGTAACAAAGGAGGTCTCCGTGTTGGAACTAAGAGCGGCCAACACCTCAAAGCTAAACACAGTTACACAACACACAACCAGGGGAGGGAACGAGGAAACAACTCTGAACGCAAAGCCACATGGAAACACATCACGAGACACAAAACCGCAACTCAAAATTAACTGAAGGGCAGGTAAACAAACGGACAGGTGGAAGCAGGGGCCTCACCTGCAGTGATTCCTGCACCTCAGAAGGGTTGAACTAGATGTCCTTGGGGGGGGGGGGCCTTCCAACTCTACCGTTCTTTGATCTGTTTGGGCAGCACACCCTGTGTGTTGTGTAATGTGGCATGCCGCTTAGTGTGTCGGTTAGAGGGTTGGAGCAGGACCGGGGAGAACCTGGGTTCGAATCCTCACTGAAGCTCTTTGTGTGTGACCTTGCGCCAGTCACCACCTCTCAGCCTAACCTACCTCGCAGGGTTATTGTGAGGATAAATTGGGTTTGGAGACCCTTTTGCACCAACTTGAGCTCTTTGGGGGGGAAAGGCGGCATCTATAAACGCGATAAATAAATGAATGAAAAAATAAGCGTGGAGAACTGAATTTAAGGTTATAAGAAATGGAAACCGACACAGATTCATCCGTCGCTTGATATAAGAGACAGTCCCGAAAAATGAGAGGATGGATGGCGGAAATGACTGGCAGAATCCGAGACCAGGGAGAGGAGTCGGTGGAAGAAGATTGGAAAAAATTCAAAGTATATTTACAGAAATACTGCAAAATTAATGAATGTTAGAAGAATGCTGGAATGAAGTGATATCGTTTTAGTAGAAATGTTATAAAGAATTAAGCAAAAACTGATTGTTAATGGGCCAAAGTGGAAAATTTAAAGTTAGATTGTGTTAAGGTAAAAAATAGAACAAAAAATTGAGAAAGATGGAAAGGATTTGCTGAAATAGCTAATTGAACTAGAATACAAAAAAGGGAGGTGTGAGGAGGTCAATGAAACAAGTAAATGAAAGGTAAAGATATGGAAATTGGATGTGTTTTTAAATGTTTTTGGATTTTTGTTTTTGTTTTGATGTATTGTTTTTTTTTCTTTTTTCTTTTTATCTTTGAGGTATTGTTTGTTAAATTCTTCATTGTTTTTTCTCTCTTTTTTTCTTTCTGTAACTATTAAACTTCTAATAAATATTATTATAAAAAAAGAAAAGAAAAATTAGAGGATGGAAAAGACCCAACAAATGACTCAGAATTTCATGTGGTCGTTTCTACACCCGTTACTCCGGTCACAAAGCCCAGGTAGCGGCAGCAGAGTCCTGGGCCCACGACGTCCCTCAGAACATTGCACCAGCCGCCAGCCTAGCTTCCAAACTGCCACAAACATTCACACAAGTGGGTTTGTAACACTTAACCCTGGCAAAGGCCATTTAAATGCAGCCGAGTTCTGGCAAAACTGCAAGTGTGCCCAGCTGCATAAAGTTAACTTTTCCAGATACTTGCATGCTTAACATACAGCGCATGTTAAGCGCTGTATGTATGGAAGCGCAGGTCAATTCTGTGTCCAGCTCCATCTGGTACGCAGGCTGAGACCCTACCTGCCCGTGGACTGTCTTGCCAGAGTGGTGAATGCTCTAGTTATCTCTCGCTTGGACTACTGCAATGTGCTGTACGTGGGGCTACCTTTGAAGGTGACCCGGAAACTGCAACTAATCCAGAATGCGGCAGCTAGACTGGGGACTGGGGGCGGCCGCCGAGACCATATAACACCGGTTTTGAAAGACCTACATTGGCTCCCAGTACGTTTCCAAGCACAATTCAAAGTGTTGGTGCTGACCTTGAAAGCCCTAAACGGCCTCAAAGGCCCAGTATACCTGAAGGAGCGTCTCCATCCCCATCGTTCTGCCCAGACACTGAGGTCCAGCTCCGAGGGCCTTCTGGCGGTTCCCTCCCTGCGAGAAGCCAAGTTGCAGGGAACCAGGGAGAGGGCCTTCTTGGTGGTGGCTCCCGCCCTGTGGAACGCCCTCCCACCAGATGTCAAAGAGAACAACAACTACCAGACTTTTAGACGACATCTGAAGGCAGCCCTGTTCAGGGAAGCTTTTAATGTGGCTGGGGAAACGCAGCCAGATGGGCGGGGTATAAATAATAAATTATTATTATTATTCCTGAAAGAGGCAGTGCTAGCATAGTGGTTAGAATTCCATCCCCACTAGGCCATGGATCTCCCTGGGGGCCAGTCGCTGCCTCTCAGACAAGGTGGGATGCCACCTTGAGCTCGCTGGAGAATATATGGATGCAATAAATAAGTATATATAAGACCTTGCGATCCCCTAATCCTTTCCCACAGGCAGCTTGGGGTTCCAATGAGGACTCTCTGGCTCATAGAGTGGTTTACTCTGCAGACAGCACACACGAACGTCTGAGCAGGATCTTGACCGAAGCGTCACCTGTCCCACCAAGCCGACCAGTTTGCCTCACCTGATCTCAGCTGCTTGATCCTTCCGTTGCTGGCGCTGGGGTCGACGGGCAGGAAATCTTTGAACCACGTGATCTCTGGATCTGGGTTCCCACTGGCTGCGCAGAGCATGGTGGCGGTCCTGGTGCGCTCCACCACTTTCAGCTGGGGTCCCATGTCGATGATGGGGAAGCCGGAGGGCAGCTGGTCCTCTGTTCGAAACGACACGGGCACAAGGGGAAAGGGTTAGACTCTGCGGAGGCGTCAGGAGGCGGCATCCTCTGCGAAGGGCTCTGGGAGGCATGGGAAACTGCGACTCAGGGAGGCATGGGATATTGCGACTCGGGGAAGCATGGGAAATTGTGACTTAGGGAAGCATGAGATATTGCGACTCGGGGAGGCATGGGAAATTGCGACTCCCATGCACCCCGGTAGGAAATGCACTCTTGTGGAAGGGAGTTCCACAGTTTAACTTTTAAAACGAGGCTGCATTTTAAATTCCATAGAATCATAGAATCATAGAGTTGGAAGAGACGGCAAAAGTGGCGCGTGCATGCGCAGACGGGCCATCGCTAGTTACGTTTGCTTCTGGATGTGAACGGGGCTCCGGAACGGATCCCGTTTGTATCCAGAGGTACGACTGTAAAAGCACACATTCTACTCATGTAAAAACACCAGGCAGACCCCACAAATAACCCAGAGATGCATTTTAAATAAAAGGACACTTTCTACTCATGTAAAAACATGCTGATTCCCAAACTGTCCACGGGCCGGAATGAGAAGGCGATTGGGCCGGATCCAGCCCCCCCGGGCCTACCCATGGTCCACACCATTCAGAATTTCCTGTGCATTCGTCCGAAGCGCACCCGGCAGCCGGTTTGTTTGCATCATTCCATGTGGAGCGGGGAACATCTTGCGCCTGATTGGCTGGATGTGACATCATGCTCTGGAGCTTCCATCTCCTCCGCTCAGATGCCGCCCTTTCCCGAAGCTTGTTAATTCCACAAACTAATTAATCTGCCAAGAGATAGATCAGCCCCTCTTGACAGGCAGGAGGAGGGTGGGTGGATATTATATGAGCGGGGAGATCAGGGAGGGAAAGCGGCGAAGGGAGGGTGCCTGCGACAACCATTATTACGGAGTGTTTCTAATTAAACAAAAATGTTAATCTTGTGGCACATTGTGCAGAATTCCTCGGAGTTTAATTAAAACAACCGCGGCTGGAGGCGTGATCAGATTCGAGATGAGATCTGCAAAGGACGTGGTTCCCAGAGGCTGGCACATGCCACCAGCCGGGGGTGGGGGAATAGGGGGGAAGACGAGAGCCCCCCACCCACCTGAGAAGGGCGCTGCTGGCATGCAAAAACAGGGACCACCGGTGCGCATCTAAACACCCAAAACGCCCAGGGTTCCCAACAAGCAATCGATCAAGCCTTGCAGCTAGAATTTTGCTGGCCCAAAATTGGAAACTACAAGAAGTGCAAACAGTGGAAGATTGGCAGATGAAGATGATGGACTTTTTGGAGCTAGCCGACCCGACCGGAAGAGTCCGCGACCAGAAGGAGTATCAAGAGGAATGGAAGAAATTTAAAGATTATTTGGTTAAATGTGTTAAGATAACTTAAACAGAAATATTTGGGAGTAACAGATTGGCCTAGGATTTAAATATGTGATATTGTGGTAACCGGGAGCGGCCGCCGAGACCATATAACACCATACATTGGCTCCCAGTACGTTTCCGAGCACAATTCAAAGTGTTGGTGCTGACTTTGAAAGCCCTAAACGGCCTCGGTCCTGTTTACCTGAAGTAGCGTCTCCACCCCCATCGTTCTGCCCAGACACTGAGGTCCAGCTCCGAGGGTCTTCTGGCAGTTCCCTCACTGCGAGAGGCCAAGTTACAGGGAACCAGGCAGAGGGCCTTCTCGGTGGTGGCGCCCGCCCTGTGGAACGCCCTCCCATCAGATGTCAAAGCAAATAAACAACTACCTGACATTCAGAAGACATCTGAAGGCAGCCCTGTTCAGGGAAGTTTTTAATATGTGACATTTTAGTGTATTTTTCATCTTTGTTGGAAGCCGCCCAGAGTGGCTGGGGAAACCCAGCCAGATGGGCGGGGTACAAATAATAAATTTTATTATTATTATTATGAAGACTATGGATAAAAGTCAAAATGAAAAGGAAGAAAGATGTTAATCGACCAAGTAAATTTTATGTGAAAATAGTTTTGGAAAACTGCGACAATGATCTATATGGAAACTCAGCCAGGTGGATTCAAGGAAGTCACCCAACAATGATAACAAAAGTGGATTTTTTTACAGCTTGGATATATGTTTGTTTGCTTGTTTTCTGATGTTTCCTTTTTTTGTTTGTGGATATGTTTGTTATAAATTTGGAAAACTAATAAAATAAAAAACAGATCAAGCCTTGCGATCTGGCCCAGCATCCTCTTCGACGCTGCTCTCGGCAGGTTCAGTGGCAGACTGGCATCTGAGGGCAAAGCTCTCAACGCCTGCTTGATGGCAAACTCAAACTCCGGGCATGGTTCCTGCCCAAACCTTTGATGCTCAGATTAGGGCGATGAAGGAGCCGAAGGCACACAGGAAGGCACCACGCAAGCAAAGGCGTTGAAGGAGAAGGTCTTAGTGCCTCCTCAGAGATGGATGGGGATGGTTTTTGGGCACCACAGTTCAAGAAGGACACTGACAAACTGGAACGTGTCCAGAGGAGGGCAACCAAAATGGTCAAAGGCCTGGAAACGATGCCTTATGAGGAACGGCTAAGGGAGCTGGGCATGTGTAGCCTGGAGAAGAGGAGGTTAAGGGGTGATATGATAGCCATGTTCAAATATATCAAAGGATGCCACATAGAGGAGGGAGAAAGGTTGTTTTCTGCTGCTCCAGAGAAGCGGACACGGAGCAATGGATCCAAACTACAAGGAAGAAGATTCCACCTAAACATTAGGAAGAACTTCCTGACAGTAAGAGCTGTTTGACAGTGGAATTTGCTGCCAAGGAGTGTGGTGGAGTCTCCTTCTTTGGAGGTCTTTAAGCAGAGGCTTGACAACCATATGTCAGGAGTGCTCTGATGGTGTTTCCTGCTTGGCAGGGGGTTGGACTCGATGGCCCTTGTGGTCTCTTCCAACTCTTCTATGATTCTAAGTTCAGAGGCAGCGTTGGTGGCTGAACAGGCAGCATGGGTGAGCCGGAACCAACCTCCAACAGGGGAAACCTGTGTATTGAACTCCTTCACGCAACGAAGGGCTGAACTGCGAAGGAGGCAGCGATGGGCTCCAACTTGCATGGCTTTGAAAGGGGGTTAGTCAATTCCATGGGGGAAATAAGGCTCCACTGTCGGGGGGGGGGGGCGGCGATGCTCCAGAATACCAGTTGCTTGCAGGCTGCAGGAGGAAAGAATTGCTCTCGTGCAGGGGTCAGCAAACTTTTTCAGCAGGGGGCTGGTCCACTGTCCCTCAGGCCTTGTGGGGGGGGGGCAGACCACATTTTGAAAAAAATAATAATGAACGAATTCCGATGCCCCACAAATAACCCAGGGATGCATTTTAAATAAAAGGACACATTCTACTAGTGTAAAAACACGCTGATTCCTGGACCGTCCATGGGCCGGATTGAGAAGGCGATTGGGACGGATCCAGCCCCCGGGCCTTAGTTTGCCTACCCATGCTCCACACCATTCAGAATTTTCTGTGCATTCATCCAAAGCGCACCCGGCAGCTCTTGTGCTTGGATCGCCTGGTTAGAATCATAGAATAGAATCATAGAATCATAGAGTTGGAAGAGACCACAAGGGCCATCGAGTCCAACCCCCTGCCAAGCAGGAAACACCATCAGAGCACTCCTGACATATGGTTGTCAAGCCTCTGCTTAAAGACCTCCAAAGAAGGAGACTCCACCACACTCCTTGGCAGCAAATTCCACTGTCAAACAGCTCTTACTGTCAGGAAGTTCTTCCTAATGTTGAGGTGGAATCTTCTTTCTTGTAGTTTGGATCCATTGCTCCGTGTCCGCTTCTCTGGAGCAGCAGAAAACAACCTTTCTCCCTCCTCTAGGTGACATCCTTTTATATATTTGAACATGGCTATCATATCACCCCTTGACCTCCTCTTCTCCAGGCTAAACATGCCCAGCTCCCTTAGCCATTCCTCATAAGGCATCGTTTCCAGGCCTTTGACCATTTTGGTTGCCCTCCTCTGGACACGTTCCAGTTTGTCAGTGTCCTTCTTGAACTGTGGTGCCCAGAACTGGACACAGTACTCCAGGTTAGCCCCAGGATGCTGGAAAAGATGGAGCCCCTCTGGCCTGATCCAGCACACCTCTTCCTGCATTCTTATTTGGTGCATGAAAAGACTTGGCCTTATGCTTGTGCAACGCTGCATTCCCCGCTGTCACCAAACTTTGGTTGGAAGCACACATTGTGCCTTGGCAAAGTGAGGGGGCTGCTTTCAGGTCAGGCCTTTGGGGGTCTGCATTTGTCTTGGAACACGTACAATGCAGACGTCAGTCGCCTCTCCTTGGGATGATGTCACCCCTATACGGCCACATCTGCAGGGCTTGGTCTTCTCTGTTCGCAGCAACCCTTTCCCAGAGCGCTCTCCCCCTTGCTGTGCACCCCTTTGCTGGAAACGGCCGCTTGTTAAGTGAAAGTGCAAAGGTCTTTCAGGGACACCGACAGCTGCTGCATTGCAGCTCTTTTAATAGGGTGCATTGAGAAACAGACAGAAAAGGCCGGTCCCATGCGAAGGATCGTTGAAAATAAAACCGCTGATGTCATAACGCTGCTAAGCAAATCTTGGAGCAGCCACGCTTGGAATACCGTGAAGGGTTCTGGGTGCCTTGGTCCAAAAAGGGTATCATGGAGTTGGGAAAAGGTTCAGGGAAGGAAAACCAGACTTGTAGAGTTGTAAAGTCGGAAGGGGCCATGAGGGTCTCATCCAGTAGCCCGACCCGTTGCAATCTAAGAATATTTTGCCCAGTGTGGGGATTGAACCCACAACCCTGAGATTAAGAGTCTTGTGCTCTACCAGCTGAAAATGATCAAGGGGATGGACCAATTCCCCTGCAAAGAGAGGTTGTTACCTCTCAGGGTTGTTGTCGGGGATAAATGAGAAAAGGGAGAACCAGGCACAAGCCACCTTGAGCTCCTTGGGGCAAAAGGTGGGAAAGAAATGCAATAATAATACAGTGGGACTCGGGTGGCGCTGTGGGTTAAATCACAGAGCCTAGGGCTTGCCGATCAGAAGGTCGGTGGTTCGAATCCCCACGACGGGGTGAGCTCCCATTGCTCAGTCCCAGCTCCTGCCAACCTAGCAGGTCGAAAGCACATCAAAGTGCAAGTAGATAAATAGGTACCACTCTGGCGGGAAGGTAAACGGCTGGTTCACCAGAAGCGGCTTAGTCCTGCTGGCCACATGACCCCGAAGCTGTACTGGCTCCCTCGGCCAGTAAAGCGAGATGAGCGCCGCAACCCCAGAGTCGGTCACGACTGGACCTAATGGTCAGGGGTCCCCTTACCCTTTACCTTTAATACAGTGGACGCTCAGGTTGCGAACGTGTTTCATGCAGGATGCACGTTCGCAACTTGCAACATTCGCAACCCGCAGCGGCGTGTCTGCGCAGGTTGCAATTCGGTGTGTCTGCGCATGCGCAAAGAGCGGTTTAGCACTTCTGCGCATGCGCAACTGCCGAAACCCGGAAGTAACCCGTTCCAGTCCTTCCGGGTTTCGGGGGTCCGTAACCCAAAAAAACACAACCTGAAGTGTCTGTACAAAGGTATGACTGTACAAATAATAAGCGGCCCTGATTTATGGCAGCTTCTGGTATATTCCTGTTGGAAACCTTTGTTGAGAGGGCTACCCTAGGTAGGAGAGACGGCGGACATTTGGAGCAGGGAAAAGAGGGAAGAAAGAAAAGCATGGGGGGGGGGAGGGGGTTGGGGAGGCACAAAGAGTCTGGGAGGCTGTCAACACTTCGCCTGCTCTTTGTGAAAAAACAGAGGTTAATAGATTCAGTCTTTGTCCTTTTAACTCTCCCCAGCAGTTACAAATGAGTCCGGCACAAGGGGAAGGAGAAGTCAATCTTTGCGGCCCGAAATCCAAAGACAGGTCAAAAGGATAACTCTGTCTGAGAAAAGGAATTGGGGAGCGGGGAAGAGATTGTGTGTGGCTGCAGAGAAGAATTTGGTGACACTTTCTGGACCCTCGCTGCTTTCGGAGGGGATTCGACTGCAAACTGGCAACTCCGGGGCAAGCAATTAAAGCAGCCCTGAAGCTCCTGCAATCCAGACTCGCTTCTTGAAAAAACTGGAGTTCTGCGACAAGGAAGGGTGAAGGGATTCGCTCATAGGTTCAGAGGATTGCAGAGTTGGGAGGGGCCCAGAGAGGTCATCCAGTCCAACCCCTGCAATGCAGAAATCTCAACGAAAGCATCTGTGGCTGATGGACATCCAACCTCCAAGGAATAAGTTTTATGCTTTCTTTCTTCTTTCAGATCAGGACCCAACTCCTCTTTTCTAGGGCGGCAAGTATTGCATTGTGCAAAACTCTCTAGGGAGAGTTACAGGTAGGTAGCCATGCTGGTCTGCCGTAGTCGAAACAAAATAAAAAAAATACAGTGGCACCTTGTTTAGTCGTGTCCGTCTCTTCATGACCCCCTGGACCAGAGCACGCCAGGCACTCCTGTCTTCCACTGCCTCCCACAATTTGGTCAGACTCATGTTTGTGGCTTCGAGAACACTGTCCCACCATCTCGTCCTCTGTCGTCACCTTCTCCTTGTGCCCTCCATCCTTCCCAACATCAGGGTCTTTTCCAGGGAGTCTTCTCTTCTCCTGAGGTGGCCAAAGTCTTGGAGCCTCAGCTTCACATGAGCACTCAGGGCTGATTTCCTTCCGAATGGAGAGCTTGGATCTTCTTGCAGTCCATGGGACTCTCAAGAGTCTCCTCCAGCACCAGAATTCAAAAACATCCATTCTTCGGTGATCAGCCTTCTTTATGGTCCAGCTCTCACTTCCATACACCACGACTGGGAAAACCACTGCTTTAACTATACGGACCTTTGTTGGCAAGGTGATGTCTCTACTTTTTAAGATGCTGTCTAGGTTTGTCATTGCTTTCCTCCCAAGAAGCAGGCGTCTTTTAATTTCGTGACTGCTGTCACCATCTGCAGTGATCATGGAGCCCAAGAAAGTAAAATCTCTCACTGCCTCCATTTCTTCCCCTTCTATGTGCCAGGAGGTGATGGGACCAGTGGCACCTGAGAGACCAACTAAGTTTGTTCTTGGTATGAGCTTTCGCGTGTATGCACCCTTCTTCAGATACACCGAAACAGAAGACCCCAGACCCTTATATATAGTGAGAGGGTGGGGAGGGGTATTACTCAGAAGGGTGGTGGGAATGGGTGATTGCCTGATTGGTGTGGTTAACGACTGCAATTGGTCTTATGGGGAAAAGCAAGGGGTGAGATTGCTAAAAATAGCTTTATCCTGTATAATGAGATAAGAATCCAACGTCTCTATTCAGACCAGGTCTCTCCATGGTTTTAAGTTTGGTAATAAGTTGCAACTCAGCAATTTCTCTTTCCAATCTATTTCTGAAATTTTTTGGAATAAGACAGCTACTTTGAGATAGAAGATCCAGGGAAGCACTGGATGAAAGGTCATCGAATCATTGAATTGCAGTGTTGTAAGGGGTCCCAAAGTGTCATCTAGTCTAGCCCCCTGTAATGCTGGGTTCACAGCTTATGGAATCATAGAATCCTAGAGTTGGAAGAGACCACAAGGGCCATTGAGTCCAAAGCCCCTGCCAAGCAGGAAACACCATCAGAGCACTCCTGACATATGGTTGTCAAGCCTCTGCTTAAAGACCTCCAAAGAAGGAGACTCCACCACACTCCTTGGCAGCAAATTCCACTGTCAAACAGCTCTTACTATCAGGAAGTTCTTCCTGATGTTTAGGTGGAATCTTCTTTCTTGTAGTTTGGATCCATTGCTCCGTGTCCGCTTCTCTGGAGCAGCAGAAAACAACCTTTCTCCCTCCTCTATGTGACATCCTTTTATATATTTGAACATGGCTATCATATCACCCCTTAACCTCCTCTTCTCCAGGCTAAACATGCCCAGCTCCCTTAGCCGTTCCTCATAAGGCATCGTTTCCAGGCCTTTGACCATTTTGGTTGCCCTCCTCTGGACACGTTCCAGTTTGTCAGTGTCCTTCTTGAACTGTGGTGCCCAGAACTGGACACAGTACTCCTGGTGAGGTCTGACCAGAGCAGAATACAGTGGCACTATTACTTCCCTTGATCTAGATGCTATACTCCTATTGATGCAGCCCAGAATTGCATTGGCTTATGAATCCCTGACAGATGCCCAACCAACATTTATTTAAAAACGTCCAGCAAAGAAGAGTCCACCACCTTCTGAGAGAGTCTGTTTCACCGTGGAACAGCTCCTATGACCAGAAAGTTTGTCTTGATGTTGAGGCGGAATCTCATTCTTTTGTAAATGGAAGCCATGGGTTCGAATGCTACCCTCCAGAGCAGGAGAATACAAGCATTCTTCCTCTTCCATGAGACAGCCCTTGAGATATTTGAAGACGGCTATCCTATCCTCCTGTCTGTCTCCACTTTTCCAAGCTGAACATCCCCAACTCCTTCAACCGCTCCTCACAAGGCTTGATTTCCAGACCCTTCACCATCTTTGTCCCCCTTGCTTTGACGAAGCATCTTCTAAACCAGGGGTCAGCAAACTTTTTCAGCAGGGGGCTGGTCCACTACCCCTCAGACATTGTGGGGTCCCCGGCTATATTTTGAAAAAATAAATGAACGAATTCCTATGCCCCACAAATAATGCAGAGATGCATTTTAAATAAAAGGACACATTCTACTCATGTAAAAACACCAGGCAGGCCCCACAAATAACCCAGAGGTGCATTTTAAATAAAAGGACTCATGTAAAAACACGCTGATTCCTGGACCGTCCGCGGGCCGGAATGAGAAGGTGATTGGGCCGGATCCGGCCCCCGAGCATTAGTCGGCCACCTTCTAAACTCCACACAAACAAATTAACGATGCGTGCTCACAAAACAAGCCACTGATGTCTAATCTGCCTGGCAACAGATCAGGATAAATATGCTCAATTAACAGGTTGTCTAGAGGCGTCCAGCGTTGGAGCAGCTCACTCAGCCCCCAACATTCCTGCTCAGCCCCCCCCCAAGCTTGGGGTTCCCGCTGCCCCCACGCAACAGCTCAGAGCTCCCAAGATGCAAATTCATGGAGGAAAAGACTTTTATTATTCTTACACCCCACTCTCCATTTCTGGCAGCGGGCCAGTGGGGGGTGGGGGTGGGGTGGGGGGACGCAGACAACTACTGCTTAACGCCAGCAGGGTTTTTCCGGCTGGGTGGCCCCCTTTTTTTGCTTGCCGGAGAGCGCCGTGGCAATTAGCACATCACCTAACGAAGCTTTGAGAGCCCAGCGAGGGGGTGTTGGCTGTGTTTGAACCGGGAAGCACTAGTCGGCCGCGTAATGAGCGTGCCAGCTGTTCGGTGGCGACCCCCCCTTGTCAGCCGGGTCCCTCCTCGGCTGACACTTCTGCCTGTTTGCCAGCCCCCAACGGAGGGGGAGACAAGGCAGGCTGCTTCGTGGGTCCCCGCCCCAGACGAGCGACAGCTGTGGAGCTTGCAGAGGCCCAGAGCTTCAACAGCTGCAGTTGTGGGGCAATTCCAGCTTTGCGTAATATATCCCCCCCCCCCCAGTTCTTTCCGCACATTTGTATTTGTCAACAAAGAGGGCTCCCCCACGACGGCGCTAAGGATCCATTTAAAACAGTGCTCACTCCGTGATTTATTCGCTATCAGCGCTCTGGTACTTAATGTTCGTTATTTGTGCTTGTTTGTTTTGCCACCTTGTTCTTTTCCCGTTTTTTTTTTTGGGGGGGGGGGAGACTGCTTTCCCCCCGTTTTTGGTTTTTTTTTGCCATTGCTCACTCCTAGGAATGTGGGTAAAAAGGCAAAGGGACCCCTGACCATTAGGTCCAGTCGTGGCCAACTCTGGGGTTGCGGCGCTCATCTCGCTTTATTGGCCGAGGGAGCCGGCGTACAGCTTCCGGGTCATGTGGCCAGCATGACAAAGCCACTTATAGTGAACCAGAGCAGCGCACGGAAAGGCCGTTTCCTTTCCCGCCGGAGTGGTACCTATTTATCTACTTGCACTTTGAGTTGCTTTGAGTTCCAAATCAACCTTGCAGAGGAAATAGATCAAGCTGAAAGGCAAATATCCCCTGATCGTCGCAATGCTAATTGTTGTTATTTAGTACCATATTTTTTGCTCTATAAGACTCACTTTTTCCCTCCTAAAAAGTAAGGGGGAATGTGTGTGCGTCTTATGGAGCGAATGCAGGCTGCGCAGCTATCCCAGAAGCCAGATCAGCAAGAGGGATCGCTGCTTTCACTGCGCAGCGATCCCTCTTGCTGTTCTGGCTTCTGAGATTCAGAATACTTTTTTCTTGTTTTCCTCCTCCAAAAACTAGGTGCATCTTATGGTCTGGTGTGTCTTATAGAGCGAAAAATACGGTACTTGCACTTTGAGGTGCTTTCAAACTGCTAGGTGGGCAGGAGCAGGGACCGAGCAACGGGAGCTCACCCCGTCGCGGGGATTCGAACCGCCGACCTTCCGATCAGCTAGTCCTAGGCTCTGTGGTTTAACCCACAGCGCCACCTGTGTCCCAGGAATGTGGGGAGCAGCCTTAAATAAGAGTCTAGGGTTGCATCTGGTGCAGCCATTCTGACAGCAGACCCGCAGATCTTAGCAGAGCTCTCTGTAGCGAATATGCAGACTGACAGCACGAAAGCTCGTTGCTCTGAAGCACTTTTGATGCGGATGTCGGCTGAAGGCAGGTTTCTGGCAGCCGAGCGATGGAAATATTTGGGGAAAAAATATGTATTTGTTGTTGTGGTTTCGGAACCTACGGATTTGGGCTACTGAGGAAAACATGCAGATTTCTGGTCCCTTCTCAATTCTATGCTTTTATTTCCTGTGCTTTGGACTCAACGTTGATCATCCACGCTAGCTCAGGAAATACAGAAGTTGTGATTAATATTGCTGTTTCCCCATTTCTTCCCCTTATAATTTATTGTTTGTTTGCTTTGTATACAGTGGTAGCTCAGGTTAAGTACTTAATTCGTTCCGGAGGTCCGTTCTTAACCTGAAACTGTTCTTAACCTGAAGCACCACTTTAGTCATCACTGCACCAGGCGTAATTGACTGAGCCCAACAACAGAGATGCGAGGGACTGATCCAGCCACTGGGCTGACCGGAAGAAGGCAAGTTCAGCGTGGCGGTCCCTGCAAACAATCCATGGAAGGCCGTTCTGTTCAAACGATCCTGCAACAACTTAGAGTGGCGCCTCGCAAGACGAAATTAATTCGTTCTGCGAGTTTTTCCGTCTTGTGAATTTTTCGTCTTGCGAAGCACGGTTTCCCATAGGAAGTGCATTGACGGTTTCCCATAGGAAGGCATTGACGGTTTTAAGAAAAAGGCGCAAGACGTTTTCGTCTTGCGAAGCAAGCCCATAGGGAAATCCGTCTTGCGAAGCAACTCAAAAAACGAAAATTCGTCATGCGAGTTTTTCGTCTTGCGAGTTTTTCGTCTTGCAAGGTACCACTGTACACAGAGGAGTGGCAAAGTTATGCGCCCTCTGAGAATGCTGGTGTTAAAGAAGGGAGCTCAGAACAGTGAATTGTGCAGAGGGGGGAGGAGACTAAAGTTCTATTTTTAAAAATAATAATAAAATGTCATGTTTTGGGGAAGAGAAGTTCAGCAGCTAAGAAACTGGTGTGCCTGCAGAAGGGCACAGATCCAGTCCTGTTTAATATGATGAGATGTTCAGTGATTGGGGGGGGGGGAGAGGAATCCCTCTCTCGGCCCGATACCCTAGAGACACGCTGTCAGTCAGAATTAAGAGCAATATCGAGGGAGACGGTGTATTGCAGTAAAAGAGCTCACAACGAGAAGGGTAATATTTCATTTTCCCAGAAACCATCACAAACAACTGGAAGCGCAGCGAAGACATATCTGTTGCCCTCCAATCCCTGCCCCTTGAGACGCTGTTAAGATAAAGCGGTGCCTCGCCTGATACGGAAACTTCTCCCTCCTTAACTCCCGACAGCGGAGATCCTCGTCAAAGCGACACCTTGCCACTCGCTGGGAGAGGCAGGCGGCTCGGCACCACAACGCAGAACAAAGCCTTGGGGGCCTCTTGCTGAGCTTCAGGAAAGCCACCTGCTCCTTTGCAAAGCGGAGCGGCATTTGGTTGAATGTACGGGAGTGTAATGGTTCTAGGGGTTGCTCGTGTGTAAATCGGCGCCACACCTGGGTGGGTTGCCTGAGTGAACCCTTTCTGTCCGGACAGCCACTCGCCCGTGGCTGTCTCAATCGCTGGCAGAATCCGTCAGTGGGCGTTTCTTGAACTTCTTCCAGCATAAAAGTTCTTTGACGCCTAGTCGCCGCCTACTCTCCCTGCGCGGAAGCCTTCTGCGCAGGGAGGGTGTGGGCAGCGGAGGACCCGTGCTCTTCCCGCTGGTCCCCGGCGAAGAGTCTTGGAGCCACCTCGCCGCTTCCCCCATCTGCCCCCCTCCTCCACTGGTGCTACGCTGATTTCCTTCCCCAGAAGATGTGCTGCTTCTTTCCCTCCCGGGACGCTCTCCAAAGTCCCCCTAGAGCCCTCCCTCTCCTTCTGGCTCTGATGGCAGTTCCCTGACAGGGAGCAACAGGGAATAGGGGTTGGCGCTGTGGTCTAAACCACTGAGCCTCTTGGGCTTGCCGAGCAGAAGGTCGGCGGTTCGAATCCCCACGACGGGGTGAGCTCCCATTGCTCGGTCCCTGCTCCTGCCAACCTAGCAGTTCGAAAGCATGTCAAAGTGCAAGTAGATAAATAGGTACCGCTCCGGCGGGAAGGTAAATGGCGTTTCCGTGCGCTGCTCTGGTTCGCCAGAAGCGGCTTAGTCATGCTGTCCACATGACCCGGAAAAACTGTCTGCAGACAAACGCTAGCTCCCTTGGCCAGTAAAGCGAGATGAGCACCGCAACCCCAGAGTCGTCCGTGACTGGACCTAATGGTCAGGGGTCCCTTAAATGTAAAGGGACCCCTGACCATTAGGTCCAGTCATGGCCGACTCTGGGGTTGCGGCGCTCATCTCGCTTTATTGCCAGAGGGAGCCGGCGTACAGCTTCCGGGTCATGTGGCCAGCAGGACTAAGCCGTTTCTGGCAAACCAGAGCAGCGCACGGAAACGCCGTTTATCTTCCTGCCAGAGCGGTACCTATTTATCTACTTGCACTTGACGTGCTTTCGAACTGCTAGGTTGGCAGGAGCAGGGACCGAGCAAAGGGAGCTCACCCCGTCGCGGGGATTTGAACCGCTGACCTTCTGATCGGCAAGTCCTAGGCTCTGTGGTTTAACCCACAGTGCCTTACCTTTTTTTTATGGGAGCAAGAGAAAGTGGAAGCCATTCCCTTGTTGAGAAAACAAGGAAGAGGTGAAGAACTTCTTGCAGGAACTATCTGCTATTATTATTATTATTATTATTATTATTATTATTATTATTATTACAGTGGTACCTCAGGTTACATACGCTTCAGGTTACATACGCTTCAGGTTACAGACTCCACTAACCCAGAAATAGTGTTTCAGGTTAAGAACTTTGCTTCAGGATGAGAACAGAAATCGTGCTCTGGCGGTGCGGCGGCAGCAGGAGGCCCCATTAGCTAAAGTGGTGCTTCAGGTTAAGAACAGTTTCAGGTTAAGAACGGACCTCCAGAACAAATTAAGTACTTAACCCAAGGTACCACTGTATTATTATTTGACATGGACTCAAGTCAGTTTTCAGCTAAAAATAAGAACAGCTGGCGACATAGGGGGAAATCATTAAAAAACAATTAAGCATGGATAGGGTTAAGTCTACCTATTAAAAGCATACAGACAATTGCATTAAAAATGTCACAGCACCAGCCCTTGCCTTAAAAGAACTCAGTCTGCTGGAATCTTGTACTGGCAGATCCAACGCACATTCAACTTGCCCTGCAGAGCATTATCCCAGATAAGCAGCCTTGGAATATTGGACAGACGAGACACCAAGCAATGAAAGACCTTCCCCGCCGCAGGAATTTACCTCTCAGGACAGTCAGTTTGGCGTTGACGGTGATCTCTGCCACGGAATTCTGAGCGACGCATTCGTAAATGTTTTCGTCCCTGGGGGTGCGGAGGGGCTGGATCCTCAGGACAGCGCCGGCCCCTTCGTCAAACTCAATCGTCTGAGACGGGGAGAGGAGGAGAAAGTAAGTGTTAAAACGCCATGGAGTTTTCGGTGGGGGGGGGGTGTAGCTGTTAGCAGAGAACATCTCTAAGTCCCTGATCCCCCCTTCCTGTATTTTGTTGTCTCAGACTCAAAGGAAAGAACACTGTACCTTGGTTTTCAAATAGCTTAATTCTCGAAGGTTTTGGCTCCCCAACGCCGCAAACCCGGAACTGTTCCGGTTTACGAACTACTTTTGGAAGTTGAACATCAGGCGGGGCTTCCGATTGGCTGCAGGAGCTTCCTGCAGCCAATCAGAAGCCGCGCTTTGGTTTCCGAACGTTTTGGAAGTCGAATGGACTTCTGGAACAGATTCCGTTTGACTTCCAAGGTACGGCTGTATTTTAAAACTGAAGGTACAATGATAACAGTCATGCAGAAGATAGTTTGGGTCTGACTTCTTGCAATTTTGAGTCAATCATTGTTCTCTCTCTGACATCCCCCTCTGACACCCGTTCTTTCTATTTTTTATTTTTTATATATTTTATTTATGATTTTGAGTTTTATACATTTCAATAATTTTACAATCACTTTAACACTTCAAAACTCGACTTCCTTCCCCCTCTTTCTGCGGTTCCTTAAATTTATTTTTAATATTTTCTGCATATCCAAATGAACTTAAATTTGCTCATTTATTCATCTACTTTAAATAGATACTCTTATAAAACTGCAGGTTATTGCAACAACCCCACCAAAGTTCTTATCTGTTTACAGTTTGTTTGTAAATGTTCAATAAACCATTTCCATTATTTTATAAAAAGCTCGTTATCTTGATTTCTTATTCTTCAGGTAAGTTTCGCCATTTCTGCATTTTCCATGAGTTTTCACATCCATTCTCCTTTCGCTGGGGCTTCTTCTTCTTTCCATTTTTGGGCAAGTAAAATTCTTGCAGCTGTGGTTGCATGCATGAATAAATTGCTATAGAGTTTGGGTAGTTCAGTCCCTGTAATTCCCAAAAGGAAAGCTTCTGGGTTTTTTCTTTTACAAACGATATTTTAAACATCTTTTGCAATTCATTATATATCATCTCCCAGTACAGTGGTGCCTCGCAAGACGAAATTAATTCGTTCTGCGAGTTTTTTCGTCTTGTGAATTTTTCGTCTTGCGAAGCACGGTTTCCCATAGGAAATGCATTGACGGTTTTAAGAAAAAGGCGCAAGACGTTTTCATCTTGCGAAGCAGGCCCATAGGGAAATTCGTCTTGCGAAGCAACTCAAAAAACAAAAAACTCTTTCGTCTTGCGAGGCATTCTTCTTGCGAGTTTTTCGTCTTGCAAGGTACCACTGTATACCACATGTGATAAAAAGAACTTTCTTTCTCTTTACATTTCCAACACTCGTTTGATTTTTATTTGCCGTACTTTTCGCTCTATAGGACGCACCGGACCATAGGACACAGCTTGTTTTAGAGGGGAAGAACAAGAAAAAAATTCAGCGCCCCTTTTGCGAAGCGGCAGGAGAAACGGACCCCCTTCCATTGCTCCTCCCACTTGGCTGAAGGGGCGCTGCGCAGCTCTCCCTCTCTGCTGAAGCCAGGAGTCTTGCTCTCCCGGCTTCAGCAAAAGAAACCTGAAGCCTGCGGAGCGCAGCGGGAACTTGCGCTGCGCTCCGAAGGCTTCAGGCGGCTATCCCTGAAGCCTGGAGAGCGAGAGGGGTCGGTGCGCACCGACCCCTCTTGCCCTCCAGGCTTCAGCGAAAGAAGCGCGAAGCCTCCGGAGCGCAGAGGGAGCGCTCCCTCTGCGCTTCGGAGGCTTCACGTTGCTTTCGCTGAAGCCAAGGAGCCTGCATTCGCTCCATAGGACGCACACACATTTCCCCTTAATTTTTGGAGGGGGAAAAGTGCGTCCTATAGAGCGAAAAATACAGTATACATTTTTTGCCAATTTCTCTTTCTTTCTCTGTCACCCCTTCTCTCCCTGCTTCCTCTCTGACACCCCCCAATCTCACTCCCCCACTCAGCAGCCTTCCAGAGGAAGAGAAACGCTTTCATGATGTCTCAACGGACTGACTACAGAGAGCCTTTTGAAACCAGGCTGAGAGTTGCAGTTTGCCCTTAAAACGACGGGAGAGAAATCTGTTGCATACGTACGCTGACAAAAGCAGGGACTAAAATCACATCGCTCTCACACACATGCACACTTCACACTGCCCTTCCTCCGAGTCCATCAGACAGGAAAAAAACAACAACCCAGAAACAGATTTGCCATTTGGATTTCCTATTTCCTGCACCGCACGACAGCTATTTTGTGCAGGAGATGAAAATCCTTCTCTCTCCAGAGCTTGCGCATAGAGAAACATCTTAAGAGACGTAAAAGGCTTTGCACGAGTGGTGAGGGGTGGGAGAGGGGGGCACAGAACAAAACACACTGGAGACGCCGAAAGGATGCTTAAAAAAATTTAAGCGGCATTTCCATCTCAAACAACACTTTGAGGGACTAAAGATTGCACATGCACAATTTTATCCTACTGGTCCTCCAAAAAGGACGCACGGCTGTTGCTCTACCCCCCCACCCCACTTTACAGTCATACCTCGGGATAAATACGCTTCAGGTTGAGCGCTTTTGGGTTGCACTCTGCGGAGCTCGTTACTTCTGGGTTTCGCCGCTCGCGCATGCGCAGACGGTCAAAATGACGTCGCACGCATGCGCGGAAGTGGCAAAGCACGACCCGCGCGAGCGCAGGTGCGCTATTGCGTCTTACGTTCTGTTCAGGATGCGAACGGGGCTCCGGAACGGATCACGTTCGCATCCCGAGGTACCACTGTATCTTCTCAGCAAGCCTGTGAGGTAGGCTGAGAGACAGCAACTGGCTGAAGGACACCCAGTTTGTTTGTTTGTTTGTTTTTTATAATTTTTTTTTATTGTTTTTTACATAAAAAAACCCCCCAGAAAAATACAAAAATACAGAACGGCAAAAAACAGCAACATAACAGAAAAAAATAGAAGGAAAAAGACAAATAAAAACAATTCCATCTTCATAATATTCCTTGCATTTACTTATTTCCCCGACTTCCCCACACCTCCCCTCACTGTATTCCAGTTCATATATTTGATCGGCAAATCCCTTCCCTCAATCTTAACTGATCTTTATCTTAATTTTGATATCTTAATATATCTTGATCTCCTTGGTATCTTAAAATATTAAGTCTTTTAATTTTACACCTTTTTACTAATAACCTTTTACATTCAATCTGATGTCATTCTAACATTCATTAATCTTATAATATTTCTGTAAATAATCTTTGAATTTCTTCCAATCTTCTTCCACCGTCTCTTCTCCCTGGTCTCTGATTCTGCCAGTAGGACACCCAGTTTGTTTCCCCGGGATTCGAACCTGGTTCCCAGCTCCTCTCTCAACATTCTGTCCCTCCCTCCTGCCCCCCTCCCCAATTGATGATGATCCATTAATTGCATTTATACCCCCATCTTCGCTCCGAGGAGCTCAATGTGATGTACATAGTTCTCTCCCGCTCCTCATTTTATCCTCACAACAACCCTGTGAGGTAGGGCTGAGGTGGAGAGACTGTGGTCATCCTGCGAGCTTCATGTGGCCAAGCAGGGATTTCCACCCTGGTTTCCCTCCAACACACGAACCACTGATTATAATCCCTGATTTATAAATCACCTCCTAAACATCATCTAAACCAGGAATGTCCAAAGTCCGTTTCGGAGGGCCTATTCCAGGTTTTATCTGGCCCCTGTGGCAGTTTATTTCTCGGGGTCAACTCCTAAAAAAAGCGGAACAATTTCAATCCTAAAAAAAGTCAACAACTTTGGTTGGCCCTCACGCATAATAATAATAATAATTTATTATTTATACCCTGCCCATCTGGCTGGGTTTCCCCAGCCACTCTGGGCGGCTTCCAACACAATATTAAAATACGGTAATGCATCAAACATTAAAAGCTTCCCTAAACAGGGCTGCCTTCAGATGTTGTCTAAAAGTCTGGTAGTTGTTGTTCATGTTCACTTCAACAAATCTGGCCCTCTCTGAAAACAGTTTGGGCACCCCTGATCTAAACATAAGACCCTTGAGAACATTTTGAACAACAGAGGTGTTTGAAGCAACACTAGAGGCCTAAATGCTCCCATGTCAAGAATCTAAATTTTTTTCCATCGCAGGGGTTGGACTAGATGACCCCGGGGTGCCTTCCGACTCCAGGATGCTAGGATGCCTCTCCCCTGTAAAGGCCTGAGACGCTTACCTCAAACCTCTGGGAGTTCACTTTCTTCCCCTTCTTGTTCCAGGTGACTCGGGGCTTGGGGTCTCCCCTCGCTTGGCAGACGAAGGATGCCACCCCTCCAGAGACCCCGATCTGGTCCACAGGATTCTTGATGAACTCGGGGGGACCTTTATGTGCAAGAAACAGAAAGGGGTGGAGAGAATATTGAATAACTTGAAATATTTCACAAATGATCAATAAAGAAAAGAGTCAAAATGTACGGATTTTAAAAACAAATTTGTAAGCTTTCAAAAACCAGCAAACCTAAGGTTTGTTGCTTCGCTCTTTAACTATTAGTTTGCCTTACTGCACACCTGTTTAAGCATTTTGCAGCATATATGTGTGCCGAGGAAGGCAGCCAAGTTGTCAAGGGTCTGGAAATTAAGACACATGCTGAATTGTGGAGGGAATTAGACTGGGAAAGAGGAAACCGAGAGGAGATACGATAGCCATCTTCAGATATCTCTGTCATATGGAGGATGGAGAAGTCTTGTTTTCTCCTGCTCTGGAGGGTAGGACTCGAACTCAGGGCTTCACGTTACAAGGAATGAGTTTCCGACTAAACATCAGGAAGAACTTTCTGACAGTAAGAGCTGTTAAGACTGTGGAACGGTCTCGCTCAGGAGGTTGTGGACTCTCCTTCAGTCATCTAGTCCAACCCCCTGCAATGCAGGAATCTCAACTGAAGCATCCATGGCAGGTGGTCATCCAACCTTTGCTTAAAAACCTCCGAGGAAGGATATTTGAACTCTATGATTCTATGATTCTAAGCCAAGGGTCCAAGGATCAAGAAGCAGGGAGTCACAAAGTCAAACATGTTGCTGTGGCAAAGAGCCGAAGGGAAACGCTGACCTTATATCCCTTCCCGGCTCTTGCCACCAGGTGCTGTGAGTTACCAATCGGCCTCACCTGTGCGGCCGCGCCTTGCCTC
Organism: Podarcis tiliguerta; assembly: GCF_965153285.1. Classification (NCBI taxonomy): domain Eukaryota; kingdom Metazoa; phylum Chordata; class Lepidosauria; order Squamata; family Lacertidae; genus Podarcis; species Podarcis tiliguerta. The sequence goes on along the minus strand of NC_139551.1, from coordinate 8,779,296 downwards.
TTCAGAACAAGCTTAGGAAGCCCCCAGTCCTGCAAAGCCCTACTGGTCACAGGGCTTGGCTCCTGCACGCACTCCTGTCTCCCTTTCCATTAGTGTCAGAATACAATTATGGGATGGCGGGGGTGGGGTTCGCTGCAGCTGCATCACACCCAGCAGACATGTGCAATCTGCACTATGCAACATTTTGCAGCTGCACATAAACCCACTCCCTGTCCTCAAGAACGGCAGAAGGCAGCTTTATGATCAAGAGCGTTTGTGCGGGCTGGGGTTTTGTGTTTTTTTGGAAGGGGAGGAAATCACCCGAACACAGCTGTGACTCTGCTATTTCGATATCTCAGTAAATTTCAAACTAACGAGACAGGAAGAAGCAAGGATGGAAGTGAAATAAGGAGAGACAGATGCCATGCAGAGAAAAAGAGTTCCCCACATCGGGTCGTGTCCCAAATCAGCTCTGGGTAACTTACAGTCGGAACCCAAACCAAGCAGAACCATAGTTGTCAACTGTCCCTTATTTGGCGGGAAACTCCCTTATCCCAGTGCCGTGTCCCCCTGCTGTCCCTTATTGATGATGTCCCTTAAATTTCCCGGGTTTCAAAGGAAGAAGCTCCTCTCCCTCCCTCCCTGCTTGCTTGGGGACTCGCCTTTGCTCAGCGCTTCCCAGCAGAGAGGTGACGGTGGTTTTCCTTGCTGCATCCCCTTTGCCGGGTTGCTGCGCTGTGGGAACCACCGCTTGAGGCTTCGTTTGGCTGCTGGCTAGGCTTTCTGCCTTTGGCTCGGAGGGGCTCAGAAGCTGAACATACCTGTGCTTGGAAAATCCCTTATTTTGGCTGCCGATCCCTTATTTTCGAGGCTGCTGGTCCCTTATTTTCAAATCTGTAAGTTGACAGCTATGAGCAGAATCCCACCCCAAAACCGACCTCACAATTTATTTTTCTGGTACAGAGGCCCAGTTGCACCATGCAATCGATGCATCACCAGCCCACTTTAAATGGTTAAAAGATTATGACTTAGGGAGAGTGTGTCTGAACTTAACAGCACTTAGCTGATTTTGGGGTCGCTGTTTAGATAATGTTGTTAATACTGTTTTATAGATTACAAATGCCGCATTGATTTGTTAATCATATAATACGACTTTTGCTGTAGTTGTTTAGCTTATTCTAAGCTGCTATTTCGTTAACAGCGTTTCATAGATCCATTGATCTATCCATTGTTCCACTGATGTGTTTATTTTTTCATATGAGCATTTATTTGTGATGCTCTATTATGTTACTCTTGTTTATTGTTTGTAAGCCACTTTGAGACTCATTTGAATGGAAAGATCAAAATCCTGGGAATTGTGTGGTTTGCTGTGGGCGCTGAGGGTTGTTAGGAGACCCACCCCAATTCTGCTCACAGCACAGCAATTCCCTTTTAAAATATTTTTATTGAGACTTTTCAACATACAATATAATAATAATTATTATTTTTATTTATACCCCGCCCTCCCTAGCCAAGGCCGGGCTCAGGGCAGCTAATAAAAACAAGTTGAATGAATAAAACTTAAAAACAAGGTTAAAATACAACATTAAAATATTGAAACATTAAAGTATTAAAATGCAGCCTCAACACAGAAGGAGAAAGGAAAAAGAAAAAAGAAAGAGGGGGAGGGAATCAAATTGGCTCCAAGCCAAAGGCCAGGCGGAACAACTCTGTCTTACAGGCCCTGCGGAAAGAAATCAGATCCTGCAGGGCCCTGGTCTCATGAGGCAGAGAGTTCCACCAGGCCTTCCCCAACTCTCACACAGGGTCTTTCAACGTGCTTCCATCACCTTCCTGTTCATACACTCCCATAACCCAGAACAAAACCAAACAACACATGAGCAAAGGCAAAATTAGCAGAGAAAGAACAAGAAAAGGAAGGGGGAAAAGAGTGATGACTGAAGTTAGAAATCAGAAAGAAAAAAACCAGAAAGAGAGATGATGGTGATTATTTTATTATAGAGTGGCTGGATATAAAAAATAAATTACTACTACTACTACTACTACTATTATTATTATTATTATTATTATTATTATTATTATATGCCGCCCATCTAACTGGGTTGTACCCAGCAATTCCGGGCGGCTTCCAGCAAAATACGCAAACACAACAAAACACCAAGCATTAAAAACTTCTCCCTATGAGAAAAAGAAATAAAGAGAAATAAAGTCCTCTCTAGCACTACAATTCCCAGAGTCCCCAGAGCTTAGGTGCAGAGGAGGAGCGAGAAGGCACCCAGACTTTCTCCTATTTTGGGGAGCAGGAAAAGAGCTCCCCAGGCCGTCTCCATTCTCTCTCTCTCTTCTTGTTGTTGTTGTTTAGTCGTTTAGTCGTGTCCGTCACTTCATGACCCCCTGGACCAGAGCATGCCAGGCAGTCTTCCACTGCCTCCCGCAGTTTGGTCAGATTCATGTTTGTAGCTTCGAGAACACTATCCAACCATCTCATCCTCTGTCGTCCCCTTCTCCTTGTGCCCTCCATCTTTCCCAGCATCACGGTCTTTTCCAGGGAGTCTTCTCTTCTCCTGAGGTGGCCAAAGTATTGGAGCCTCAGCTTCACGATCTGTCCTTCCAGTGAGCACTCAGGGCTGATTTCCTTCAGAATGGATAGTTTTTATCTTCTTGCAGTCCGTGGGACTCTCAAGAGTCTCCTCCAGCACCAGAATTCAAAAGCATCCATTCTTTGGCGATCGGCCTTCTTTATGGTCCAGCTCTCACTTCCATACATCACTGCTGGGAAAACCATAGCTTTAACTATTCGGACCTTTGTTGGCAAGGTGATGTCTCTGCTTTTTAAGATGCTGTCTAGGTTTGTCACTGCTTTTCTCCCAAGAAGCAGGCATATTTTTAATTTCGTGACTGCTGTCACCATCTGCAGTGATCATGGAGCCCAAGAAAGTAAAATCTCTCACTGCCTCCATTTCTTCCCCTTCTGTTTGCCAGGAGGTGATGGGACCAGTGGCCATGATCTTGTTTTTTTTATCTTGAGCTTCAGACCATATTTTGCGCTCTCCTCTTCCACCCTCATTAAAAGGTTCTTTAATTCCTCCTCACTTTCTGCCATCAAGGTTGTGTCATCTGCATTCTCTCTCTAGCATCTATATATACCGTATTTTTCGCCCCATAGGACGCACTTTTTCCCCTCCAAAAATGAAGGGGGAAAGTGTGTGCGTCCTATGGGGCGAATGCAGGCTTTCGCTGAAGCCTGGAGAGTGAGAGGGGTCGGTGCGCACCGATGCCTCTAGCTCTCCAGGCTTCAGGAAGCTATCCGCAAGCCTTGCAAGCCCGGCGGGAGGTCCTGCCGGGCGTGCGAGGCTTGGGGCGGCAGCCTGCAGCCTGAAGCACGGGGAGCCCTCCGGAGGGTGACCTGTGCTTCGGGCAGGTGTGTGCAAGGCTTGGGGCTGCAGCCGCGGCTGGGGGGGGGGGAATAATTTTTTTTTATTCATTCCCCCCCCCCAAAAAAAAACGAGGTGCGTCCTATGGGCCGGTGCGCCCTATAGGACGAAAAATACGGTAATTTCCCCACCCCAACTTCATCTTCTTTCCCTGAGTTGCCTCGTCTTCCTTGACTGAAAATGTATTTTTAGCATTGTCTCATTGCGGGGAAGATTCTTGCAGGCAGGTAAGTGTCCAGTGAAACAGAAGCAGCAAGATTCACGCACCCCCCCAAAAAAAGAATACCAGCAGCTTCTTCCAGACTCAGCGATTACAAGGTACCCAAATGCCTTCCACACCTTCCAGAGCGAACCCTGACCCGCCTCGCGCCCTCAGGCGTGTTCTGTCCCTGTCACAACACTTGACAATGCTGCCACATGGAGCAGAGCATGAGCCGCTGACAAAAGGCGCGCAAGCTTTGTCTTTTGATGCGCACCAGGGGCATGATCCGCTTGGATTTAACTCGGCTCCAGCACAGAGGAACTTTTGGAGACGCTCCATGCAGGGAAAGGGGGGCGCAAAACAGGGGTTGCCTGTGTGCATCTCAAAGCACCGTTTCTGAAGTTTCATAGAATCCTAGAGTTGGAAGAGACCACAAGGGCCATCGAGTCCAACCCCCTGCCAAGCAAGAAACACAATCAGAGCACTCCTGACATTGTCAAGCCTCTGCTTGAAGACCTCCAAAGAAGGAGACTCCACCACACTCCTTGGCAGCAAATTCCACTGTCGAACAGCTCTTACTGTCAGGAAGTTCTTCCCAATGTTGAGGTGGAATCTTCTTTCTTGTAGTTTGGATCCATTGCTCCGTGTCCGCTTCTCTGGAGCAGCAGAAAACAACCTTTCTCCCTCCTCTAGGTGACATCCTTTTCTATATTTGAACATGGCTATCATATCAGCCCTTCACCTCCTCTTCTCCAGGCTAAACATGCCCAGCTCCCTTAGCCGTTCCTCATAAGGCATCGTTTCCAGGCCTTTGACCATTTTGGTTGCCCTCCTCTGGACACGTTCCAGTTTGTCAGTGTCCTTCTTGAACTATGGTGCCCAGAACTGGACACAGTGGGATGCAGAGGGATCCTAGAATTGTAGGGCTGAAAGGAACCTCAAGGGTTATGTAGACCCAAGTCCCTGAAATGCAGGTTTGGAAACGGCAGCAATTGCCAACAGTAGAAGAATGGTGACAGAAGGTAATGGAATATGCAGAAATAGCTCAATTAACGGGGGAAATTAACAGGGCGAAGAAACATTTCAAAAAGAATGGGAAAAAGTTATGTCGTACATAGGGAAGGTGAAATAGTGAAACCAGGAGAATTGAAATAAACCTCATAATGTGAAATACAAAGAAAATTCTTGTTCTTGTTGTTTAGTCGTGTCCGCCTCTTCGTGACCGCCTGGACCAGAGCACGCCAGGCACTCCTGTCTTCCACTGCTTCCCGCGGTTTGATCAAACTCATGCTGGTAGCTTCGAGAACACTGTCCCACCATCTCGTCCTCTTCCGTCCCCTTCTCCTTGCGCCCTCCATCTTTCCCAACATCAGGGTCTTTTCCAGGGAGTCTTCTCTTCTCATGAGGTGGCCAAAGTCCTGGAGCTTCAGCTTCAGGATCTGTCCTTCCAGTGAGCACTCAGGGCTGATTTTATGCCAAGGTACACAGGGCAAAATAAACCTATTCTTTTATCTAGCATGAAGGTGGCTGAGAGGAGCCTCCCACCCACGGAAGTAAAGTATATATATATATATATATATATATATAAAACCTGGTAACAAGAGAGGGCCTGTTGGGTGCTGAATATATATGTGCATATCTTTAAAAGGAAATAGCGAAATAAACGTCCTATTCTTCCTGCCGCCTCTGTGGCATCTGTCATCGGCACAGGGACAAAAAGAACACCCTTCACAAATCAAATTCTGCTGATGCAAGGAACCTGTGGAATCGGCATGCTGAAAATTTCGTGCATATCTATGTAGGCAAATGTAGATCTTTTGGGGTGGGGATGGGAATGCAGCCCCCCGGGATCAGGGCAAGTCAAAAGATGGAAATCTAGGGGGTCCCAAATGAACTACGCCAGGGGTCAGCAAACCTTTTCAGCAGGGGGCCGGCCCACTGTCCTGCAGACCTTGTGGGGGGCCAGACTATATTTTGGGGGGAAATAAATGAACGAATACCTATGCCCCACAAATAACCCAGATATGCATTTTAAATAAAAGGACACATTCTACTGGTGTAAAAACACACTGATTCCCGGACTGTACGTGGGCTGGATTGAGAAGGCGATTGGGCCAGATCCGGCCCCCGGGTCTTAGTTTGCCTATCCATGCACTATGCATTTAAAGCAGAGCCATCCCACTTGAAACAGTCGTGGTTTTCCCCAAAGCATCCTGAGAAAACTTTGTTATGGGTGCTGATTGGACCCTTAACAGATCTGCAATTCCCAGGGTCCCCTGCCAAGAGGGAAGCATGGCTGTGCGCACCCTTAAAAAACTACACCTCCCAGGATGCTTTGGGAGAAGCCATGTCTGCTTAAAGCAGGACGATACAGTGGTCCCTTGGTTCTCAAACTTTATCCGTTCCAACACCAAAGCATTCCAAAACCAAGGCGCGCTTTCCCATAGAAAGTAATGCAAAACGGATTAATCCGTTTCAGACTTTTAAAAACAACCCCTAAAACGGCAATTTTACTATGAATTTTACTATCTAACGAGACCACTGATCCATAAAATGAAAGCAATAAACAATCTACTGCAGTCGCACAATCAATCCATCAGTAGCTGGACTGGGTTCAACACTGTCATAAAAACAAAACAAAAAAAGAGCCGCAAAAACAGAAGCGCAAAATAAATAGCAAAACCAGACAGACCTCAGCATAACACTCAAAACAGAAGCGTAACACTCAAAACGGAGCATGTTTGACTTCTGAAAAAAGTTTGCAAACTGGAACACTTACTTCCTGGATTGCAGTGTTTGAGTTCTAAGTTGTTCAACTATTAAGTCGTTCTAGAACCAAGGTACCACTGTATAGCTTAAAATGCATAGGGCAGGTGTGGCCTGGTCTTATTAGAGCAATCCCATGGAAATTAATGGACTTGAGTGAGTCCTGTCCATCAATTTCAATCAGTCTACTCTGAGCAGGACTTAATAGGACACCAATCTCACGGAGCACGTCCTGGCTTGCACTTTGCAGAGCTTCAAATTTGTGTTCTCTTTAAAGAAGAGAAAGGAAGAGCGGGGGTTTCTTTCGTTTTGGGTGGTGGGGCCCAAATGGGCCAGTTTTGCAATCCTTGGTCTCTATGGGAGACCCGTGGACCTCCAGATGTCGTGCTTTTTATTTATGCCTTGGTTTAATAAAGTAAAAGAAAATTTAAATCCACATACACCTTGTGTTATCTGGCCGCAAATGGTAATTTTGATTATTGTTCTCACGCCTGTCTTTCTCTCTCTCTCTTCTTTTTACATCTTGAATTGAATCTTTTTTATAGTAATAATAATAAAAAATCCAGAATCGATGATCACAACAATAAACGAACAGGAAATTAAATTTATTACTCCTTGCGGCTGTAGGAGGAGAAAAGTGAGGAGGCAGGGGGGGAAACCACACATGCCCCCATAAGGGAAGACGTGATATATTTATAAACTATGCACCAAGAGGTGACTTTTCCCCCTCTGGTGGTGGTCTCATTTGGACAATTGTATATTGCCTTATACAAAATATAAGAGCAAAAAAATAGAGAGAGCGCAAAATATGGTCTGAAGCTCAACATCAAAAAAACGAAGATCATGGCCACTGGTCCCATCACCTCCTGGCAAATAGAAGGGGAAGAAATGGAGGCAGTGAGAGATTTTACTTTCTTGGGCTCCATGATCACTGCAGATGGTGACAGCAGCCACGAAATTAAAAGACGCCTGCTTCTTGGGAGAAAAGCAATGGCAAACCTAGACAGCATTTTAAAAAGTAGAGACATCACCTTGTCAACAAAGGTCCGTATAGTCAAAGTTATGGTTTTCCCAGTAGTGACGTATGGAAGTGAGAGCTGGACCATCAAGAAGGCTGATCGCCGAAGAATTGACGCTTTTGAATTCTGGTGCTGGAGGAGACTCTTGAGAGTCCCATGGACTGCAAGAAGATCAAATGCATCCATTCTTAAGGAAATCAGCCCTGAGTGCTCACTGGAAGGACAGATCCTGAAGCTGAGGCTCCAATACTTTGGCCACCTCATGAGAAGAGAAGACTCCCTGGAAAAGACCCTGATGTTGGGAAAGATGGAGGGCACAAGGAGAAGGGGGCGACAGAGGGCGAGATGGTTAGACAGTGTTCTCGAAGCTACAAACATGAGTCTGACCAAACTGCGGGTGGCAGTGGAAGACAGGAGTGCCTGGCGTGCTCTGGTCCAGGGGGTCACGAAGAGTCGGACACGACTGAACAACTAAACAACAATATTGCCTTAACAGGATGAGAAATGAAAAAGTATTCTGGGCCAGAGTCCTTTCTGTCGGGGATAATCCAGACTGAAATTCCCAGGTGTCAAAAAAAGGTTATTTATGTATGCCACTACTGCGGCCTGTGTTTTGTTAGCCCCAAAATGGAAAACGAGCGAGGTCCAAACTAAAGAGGAATTGCAACTTAAATTGACAGAATACGCGCGGCTTGCAGGCTTAACGTATAGAATAAGAGAACAAGAAGAACATACGTTTACAGAAGATTGGAAAACGTTTGTTGAATATATGGGAAACAACTGCGTACGGCTGAAAATGTTGGCGGCATTAAGATAAACAGTGTAAATAAGTTCTGATGGATGTAATAATGGTTTAGTTTTTAAAAAATATGAAGGGATTTACGATATGCAAAATGAACCATGGAAAGAGAAAAAGTGATGCCACTGATATCTTAAGCATGCAAAAATGAGTACTATATAAATTGTAAAACAGAACATTTAATAAAAATTACATACACAAATTCATTTTTTAAAAAAATGAAAAAGTATTCTGGACTAGGATTGCCAGGTCGGCAGTATCCCAGACTCTGAGATTTTAGGGCTCAAACCTGATACCTATATCTATTAGATTTATAGATAAAAAAGGTAAAGGGACCCCTGACCATTAGGTCCATTCGTGGCCGACTCTGGGGTTGCGGCGCTCATCTCGCTTTACTGGCTGAGGGAGCCGGCGTACAGCTTCTGGGTCATGTGGCCAGCAGGATTAAGCCGCTTCTGGCGAACCAGAGCAGAGCACGGAAATGCCGTTTACCTTCCCGCCAGAGTGGTACCTATTTATCTACTTGCACTTTGAGGTGCTTTCGAACTGCTAGGTTGGCAGGAGCAGGGACCGAGAAACAGGAGCTCACCCCGTTGCGGGGATTCGAACCACCAACCTTCTGATTGGCAAGTCCTTAGGCTCTGTGGTTTAACCCACAGCGCCACCCGCGTCCCTTAGATTTATAAATATATAGATATAAAACCCATAAAGAAGGCTGATCGCCGAAGAATTGATGCTTTTGAGTTATGGTGCTGGAGGAGATTCTTGAGAGTCCCATGGACTGCAAGAAGATCCAACCTCTCCATTCTGAAGGAAATCAGCCCTGAGTGCTCACTGGAAGGACAGATCCTGAAGCTGAGGCTCCAAGACTTTGGCCACCTCATGAGAAGAGAAGCCTCCCTGGAAAAGACCCTGATGTTGGGAAAGATGGAGGGCACAAGGAGAAGGGGACGACAGAGGACGAGATGGTGGAACAGTGTTCTTGAGGCTACCAGCATGAGTTTGACCAAACTGCGGGAGGCAGTGGAAGACAGGAGTGCCTGGTGTGCTCTGGTCCAGGGGGTCACAAAGAGTCGGACACGACTAAACAACAATAACAACAACAGATATAAAACAATAAAGGCCCAGATTCAGCTCCCTCCACCAGGAGGGACCCAGGCACACCTGTAGGAGTCAGGACAGGTGTGGTAACCCTATTTTGGATGCATCCGCTTTGCTCTTTCTTCCCTTGGTGCAAAGCGAGCGAACAAAAGCAGGAAGTTTTTGGTTAGCGATAGCTTCCCGTTTCCGCCCAAACTGGGGAGCTCTGGTAATATAGTCAGGATATGAGGCTACGCTTCGAAGGCTACGCTTCCTGCGGTCCTCAAACGGGAAGTTGTAGTTAAGTGTAAAACTTCCTGGATTTGTTGGTTTGTCTGAAGAGAAGGGGGGTGAGCTGTGTGGCTGAAACACTTGCTTACTGTATTTTTTGCTCTATAAGACTCACTTTTTCCCTCCTAAAAAGTAAGGAGAAATGTGTGTGCGTCTTATGGAGCGAATGCAGGCTGCGCAGCTATCCCAGAAGCCAGAACAGCAAGAGGGATTGCTGCTTTCGCTGCGTAGCGATCCCTCTTGTAGTTCTGGCTTCTGAGATTCAGAATAATTTTTTTTCTTGTTTTCCTCCCCCCAAAACTAGGTGCGTCTTGTGGTCTGGTGCGTCTTATAGAGCGAAAAATACGGTATATCTTGCTAAGGAGACACATCCTAGAACAGGGGTCAGCAAGCTGGGGGCCGGTCCACTGTCCCTCAGACTTTGTGGGGGGCCGGACTACATGGGGGGGGGGTGAATGAATTCCTATGCCCCACAAATAACGCAGAGATGCATTTTAAATAAAAGTACACATTCTACTCATGTAAAAACACCAGGCAGGCCCCACAAATAACCGAGAGATGCATTGTAAATAAAAGGACACATTCTACTCAGGTAAAAACAAGCTGATTCCCAGACTGTCCGCGGGCCAGATTGAGAAGGCAATTGGCCCGGATCCAGCCCCCGGGCTTTAGGTTGCCTGCCCCTGTCCTAGAACCATAGAAGTGAGAGTTAGAAGGGACCTCAAGCATCATCTATTCCAAAAATTGAACATATGATGATATCCAAATGTGGCCAGTTTTTGTTTCACTGTGGTCCCCATTTGCACGGCACATTTAAGAGAAATGTTAAATAACCGATCGATCGGTCCTTTTATTTTTACGCCACCAAAGTTAACACCAAGGCAACTTAGAACATATTTTAAGAACTGCATTGCTACGAATGTAACGGAGGTAGTCGTGGACGATTAGATTTGTTTGATAATCTAATCAATTAAATCAATCAACTGTGCATTTAATTGCATATACTTAAATATATTGTGCATATAGACCCCTGCCCATACCACACAAAACAAAGTGCTCTTGGGTGATCCTGCTTGGACCGAGAACCAAAATCTCTGCTAACACATTCCCCCCATCTTCCCCCCCCCTCTCTTCCTCAGCCACCTCTCCTGCCTCATATGGAACAGGGGAAAAAATGAGATTAATACCAGGCGACGATTCTCTCCCTTTTGTTGCATGTGGGGGAGAAGCAAGGGCTCCTCACCCCCCACCATGAAAAAAAAATTGTGAAAAAAAACAGCAAGCAGAAAATTATAATCATTTTCCTGTCGGTGTCCATCTGCCTTCAGCACATTGCCTCCTTGTCACAGAAAGTCCATTAAGAATATCCGGTGGGGAAGTACAGAGGGGGGACGACAGACCCTCACTTTAACCATCAAGACAAGATAATTACAGGCCACAGAGAGAGAGAGACAGAAAGAGAGTTCCTTTAACGGACTGTGCCTGTCAGTTTCCCCTCAAGTGAAAACAGAGGAAATGGCAGAATGAAGGAAGGGAACTTTCTTTTTAGGCTGTTATTTTTAAACGCAATTCCCCATAGAACAGGGGTAGGCAACCTAAGGCCCGGGAGCTGGATGCGGCCCAATCGCCTGCCAAATCCGGACCGTGGACCGTCTGGGAATCAGCTTGTTTTTACCTGAGTAGAATGTGTCCTTTTATTTAAAATGCACTTCTGGGTTATTTGTGGGACCTGCCTGGTGTTTTTACATGAGTAGAATGGCGCTGTGGGTTAAACCACAGAGCCTAGGACTTGCCGATCAGAAGGTCGGCGGTTCGAATCCCCGCGACGGGGTGAGCTCCCATTGCTCAGTCCCTGCTCCTGCCAACCTAGCAGTCCGAAAGCACGCCAGTGCAAGTAGATAAATAGGTACCGCTCCAGCGGGAAGGTAAACGGCGTTTCCGGGCGCTGCTCTGGTTCACCAGAAGCGGCTTAGTCCTGCTGGCCACATGACCCGGAAGCTGTACGCCGGCTCCCTCGGCCAATAAAGCGAGATGAGCGCCACAACCCCAGAGTCGGCCACGACTGGACCTAATGGTCAGGGGTCCCTTTACCTTTAGAATGTGTTTTATTTAAAATGCATCTCTGGGTTATTTGTGGGGCGTAGGAATTCGTTCATTATTATTTTTTTCCAAAATATAGTCCAGCCCCCCACAAGGTCTGAGGGACGGTGGAGTGGCCCACGGCTGGAAAAAGCTTGCTGACCCCTGCTATAGAATGTGGTTGACCTTATGTCTGGACACTCTCCCACCACAGATAGGGGGCAGGTTAGGTGATGGGGGGGGGGGGCCGAAATCGCCTTGTATTGCAAATATGACCAGCAGAGAGATGGTAAGATAGAAAGAGCCTGTTGGATTGTCACGGATGCAGAGGAGTAGTGGGGTCGGGGGGAGACCAGCTGGGGAAGAAGGGAGTGGTCAGAGAGACGAGAGGGAGAAAACTGGGAGGAAGAGGCGTCCGAAGCAGATGAGGTAACAGGGCTTAGTGAGCGGGGAGAGTCTGTGCCAGAGAGCAGTTCAGAATCAGAGGCTGGGAGAAGGGAGAGAGGAGTCTGGCTGGTGAAGAGACATAGGTGTCTCCCCGTCCTCTTGCCCACCTGGTTTCGCAGAACCAGGAGAGGCATGACGTGGGAGGAGCAAAGAGAGGCGCACAGGCGCAGTCTCCGAGCGTCTGGAAGAAGAAACCCTTGAGAGGAAGAGCCGTGGCTCCGATCTGGTGGAACGCTCTGTCACAAGAGACCAGGGCCCTGCGGGACTTGACATCTTTCCGCAGGGCCTGCAAGACAGAGCTGTTCCACCAGGCCTTTGGCCAGGGCACAGCCTGACTCCCTCCCTCGGCAATCTTCGCAGAGCTCTGGCCCAATGGTTGCCAGTGGCTTGAATTAATTAATTTTATAATGAATGATTTTAGAGTGTTGTTTGTGCTGTACTTTTGTACTGTTTTATTGTTGTTAGCCGCCCTGAGCCTGGCTTCGGCTGGGGAGGGCGGGATATAAATAAAATTATTATTATTATTATTATTATTATTATTATTATTATTATTATTATTATATAAGACAGCTCTGGGCAGTGGCGTAGCGTGGGTTGTCAGCACCCGGGGCAAGGCAAGTAATTTGTGCCCCCTAACCCGTGGATTTGCGCCCCCTAACCCCCAGATGTTGCGCCCGGTGCGGCCGGCCCCCCTGCACCCCCCCACGCTACGCCACTGGCTCTGGGGAGGCAGGGACCTTGAAGTCTCGGCAACTGCTTCACGGGGGCAAGATCCGATGGAGGTTGAGTTGCTGTGCTCATGAGGCCCGACACACTCCTGTGTAGACCCTGGTTTTGCTAATTCCAACTTCCTCCGTGTGAATTACTGCTGGCTCACATCTGTCAGTGCCATAACATGGGGACGGGGTGTGTGTCCCCGGGTGCAGAATGGGGGGGGGGGGGAAACCGGGTGCCCCCCACAGAGGGCTGGGTGAATGTGGAGAGTGAGAGCACCCTCTGCCCTCCACCCCCACCTGATCTCGGATCCCCCCCCCCCCCAGAGGCTAATTGAGTGTGTGTGATTTCTCTCCTGGAGTGTGTTACTTTTCCCGAACCTGACTTGAGTGTGTACAGTGGTACCTCGGGTTACATACGCTTCAGGTTACAGACTCCACTAACCCAGAAATAGTGCTTCAGGTTAAGAACTTTGCTTCAGGATGAGAACAGAAATCGTGCTCCTGCGGCGTGGCAGCAGCGGGAGGCCTCATTAGCTAAAGTGGTGCTTCAGGTTAAGAACAGTTTCAGGTTACGAACGGACCTCCGGAACGAATTAAGTACTTAACCTGAGGTACCACTGTATATCTATCTATCTATCTATCTATCTATCTATCTATCTATCTATCATCTATCTATATCTATCTATCTATCTATCTATCTATCTATCTATCTATCTATCTATATCTATCTATCATCTATCATCTATCTATCTATCTATCATCTATCTATCTATCTATCTACCATCTATCTATCTATATCTATCTATCATTTGTCTATCTATCCTCTATCTAATCTATCTATCTATATCTATCTATCTATCTATCTATATCTATCTATCTATCTATCTATCTATCTATCTATATCTATCTATCTATCTATCTATCTATCTATCTATCTATCTATCTATCATCTATCTATATCTATCTATCTATCTATCTATCTATCTATCTATCTATATCTATCATCTATCTATCATCTATCTATCTATCTATCTATCTATCTATCATCTATCTATCTATCATCTATCTATCTTTCTTTCTATCTATCTATCTATCTATCATCTATCTATCTATCATCTATTTATCATCTATCTATCTATCTATCTATCTATCTATCATCTATCTATCCATCTATCTATCTATCTATCTATCTATCTATCTACCATCTATCTATCTATATCTATCTATCATTTGTCTATCTATCCTCTATCTAATCTAATCTATCTATCTATCTATCTATCTATCTATCTATCTATCTATCTATCGCTATCTAGCTATATCTAGCTAGCTAGCTATCATCTATCTATCTATCATCTATCTATATCATCTATCATCTATCTATCATCTATCTATCTATCATCTATCTATCTATCTATCTATCTATCTATCTATATCTATCTATCTATCATCTATCTATACAGTGGTACCTCAGTTTACATACACTTCAGGTTACATACGCTTCAGGATACAGACTCCGCTAACCCAGAAATAGTGCTTCAGGTTAAGAACTTTGCTTCAGGATGAGAACAGAAATCGTGCTCCTGCGGCGTGGCAGCAGCGGGAGGCCCCATGAGCTAAAGTGGTGCTTCAGGTTAAGAACAGTTTCAGGTTAAGAACGGACCTCCGGAACGAATTAAGTACTTAACCCAAGGTACTACTGTATAATAAGACTGAAACCTGCCTGTCTTCTAAAAGCAGGGCGAGGAGAGGATATTTCAACATGAACGCTTGAGCTTGGTTTGAGGTTACTCCTGGAGAGCCAGAAGACCAGCAAAATTGATTTGCAAACATATGTCTGCAGTTAGGTACTCTGGGTATGAATTACCACTCCACCCCCTCCCTTTCGTTTCTGATGGACGGATATTATAGCATAGCTGCTTGCAACGTTATAGTGAACACGGTGTCAGCACTTTGATTACAATTAAAGCTCTTCAACACCCCCCCTCTTCTTTGGCAAAAGGTTTATATAACTGTCTTAGAACCAAAAGGTGTTGATGCCTCAAATTTCCCCAACCTATAAAAAAAAGAAAAGAAACAAGAAGTGCCCCTGAAGGACCAGGTGCGCAGCCTGGGAGTCATTTTGGACTCACAGCTGTCCATGGAGGCGCAGGTCAATTCTGTGTCCTGGGCAGCTGTCTACCAGCCTCGTCTGGTACACAGGCTGAGACCATTCCTGCCTGCGCACTGTCTTACCAGAGTGGTCCATCCTCTGGTTTTTTCCTGCTTAGACTGCTTCAATGCGCTCTACGTGGGGCTACCTTTGAAGGTGACCCGGAAACTACAACTAATCCAGAATGTGGCAGCTAGACTGGGGACTGGGAGCAGCTGCCAAGACCATATAACACCGGTCTTGAAAGACCTACATTGGCTCCCAGTACGTTTCCGAGCACAATTCAAAGTGTTGGTGCTGACCTTGAAAGCCCTAAATGGCCTCGGTCCAGTATACCTGAAGGAGCGTCTCCACCCCCATCGTTCTACCCGGACACTGAGGTCCAGCGCCAAGGGCCTTCTGGCGGTTCCCTCACTGTGATAAGTGAAGTTACAGGGAACCAAGCAGAGGGCTTTCTCGGTGGTGGCGCCCTATCTGTGGAACACCCTCCCATCAGATGTCAAGGGAATAAACAACTACAGTGGTACCTTGCTACTCAAACGGCTTGGCTCCTGAACAAATTGGATCTCGAACGCCGCAAACCTGGAAATAAGTGTTCCGGTTTGTGAACGTTTTTCGGAAGCCAAACATCCGACACCGCTTCCAGTTGAGTGCAGGAAGCTCCTGGGTCCGGAAGGTCTTCAGCGCCATCGGAGCAACCCAGCACCAGCAGCAGGGCACCAGCGGAGGGGAGGCCGCTGGGCAGGCGACTGAGATGGTGGATTGGCTAGCACCACGGCTGCGTCCACCCAGAGCCAATGTGACTCCGTCATGTCCAGCTAGGAGGAGGTGAGAGGCCTGCCGCAGTGGATCACAAGGATTAATACCTGTGTGGCGGCGACGAGGAGGAAACGCCCCTGAGGGACTTGTCAGGAGCTTGTCCCACACTCGAGTAGGACCCTGGCAGAGACACATGCCCGACTGGTATGTTCTCTCCCTTCTGGTCTTTTGTTCGAGAGCTTCATAAGCTTTCTTCAGCCTGGACATCACAGCGACCAATGCCAACCGACACCGGCACACTTAGGGATCTGCAGAGTCTTCACAACTTGTGTGACAGACCTCCGCAACTCAGCATTTTGGCTAATCTACTTTATTTACATATAAACACACACGTGGAACACTGCAACATGGCTCCCTCTCTCTCTCTAGCATCAGACAGCAAAGAGAAAAAGAACAAAGGACAATAGTCCCACTTCACGGAACACAGTAACACATACATCCTGTCTCCGACACTTCCCACTCTGTGGAGTCAAAACACACACCGTCATGTGAAAGACAACAATCCCATGACTGCAGTCACGGAGCAGGAATTCTAACAGGACTCGGGCAGCTCCAGGGGCTACTTCCCCTCTGGGTGCCCCCAGGACAAAGACAGTGGGGGCCCCAGGCTGGGAAGGAAGAGTACCCCTCCGCAGAGGGGCAGGGACCACATGGCAGCCCTCCGCCACCAAGGGGGCTCGGAGAAGGAGCAGGAGGAGGCCACAGAACTGGCGCTGCAGGACCAGCCCTGTCTGGGAGGGCAGCGGGAGCGACAGCAAGGGGGCTGTCACTTCCCTCCCACACATTTCTGGTTTGAGGGGCCTGTAAACGAATCCCCCCCCCATATCAAATAACATATGAGCACTGAACTTCCAATGTGCTCTGCTAGATTTCCGGAATCATAGAGTTGGAAGAGACCCCAAGGGCCATCGAGTCCAACCCCCTGCCAAGCAGGAAACACCATCACAGCACTCCTGACATATGGTTGTCAAGCCTCTGCTTA
This sequence comes from Podarcis tiliguerta, assembly GCF_965153285.1. NCBI lineage: Eukaryota > Metazoa > Chordata > Lepidosauria > Squamata > Lacertidae > Podarcis > Podarcis tiliguerta. The sequence goes on along the minus strand of NC_139551.1, from coordinate 8,762,534 downwards.
AAGACCTCCAAAGAAGGAGACTCCACCACACTCCTTGGCAGCAAATTCCACTGTCGAACAGCTCTTACTGTCAGGAAGTTCTTCCTAATGTTTAGCTGGGATCTTCTTTCTTGCAGTTTGGATCCATTGCTCCGTGTCCGCTTCTCTGGAGCAGCAGAAAACAACCTTTCTCCCTCCTCTATGTGAAGAAGTGGCTTTTATGTGGTGCAAAAGCTCAGATATAACGTGGAATGGGATAGCACAGAAATGAGTGATAAGCACGCAATGTACTCCCTCGGTTTTGCAGAATGCGTCGTGCTAAAGCTCACATTTGGTGCAGGAATTAGCCGTTAAGGAAACGAACTGCCGTGTGAAAGCAACCTTTTAAAAAGTAATATTTCTATTACATTTTGCTTTGCATACATCCATAGACAATTTCCATACATAACTCAAACTAAACCTAAAGATAAAAAATGCATAAAAATACATAATAACTAAATATTTTTCCCAACCACCCGCTCCCCATAATTGTTATTCTAAAATATCAAACCTTAATATTCTAATCTTTTGGACTGACTTCCATCCACCATCTCAATTTGAGTCATTTTTCTTTCCTTAACTGTCCTCCTTAGATGTTTTCCATTTCTTGGTATAATTTAATTAGGACAACTTTTTGCAAAAGTTAGTCAAACCCTAACCCAACCTAGGTAAAGGTAAAGGTACCCCTGCCCGTACGGGCCAGTCTTGACAGACTCTAGGGTTGTGCGCCCATCTCACTCAAGGGGCCAGCGCTGTCCGCAGACACTTCCGGGTCACGTGGCCAGCGTGCCATCGCTGCTCTGGCGAGCCAGAGCCGCACACGGAAACGCCGTTTACCTTCCCGCTAGTAAGCGGTCCCTATTTATCTACTTGCACCCGGGAGTGCTTTCGAACTGCTAGGTTGGCAGGCACTGGGACTGAACAACGGGAGCGCACCCCGTCGCGGGGATTCGAACCGCCGACCTTTCGATCGGCAAGCCCTAGGCGCTGAGGCTTTTAGCCACAGCGCCACCCGCGCCCCAACCTAGATGGCTTTAAAAGGAACCTTATGGTGTTTATCATGGGTAGGCAAACTAAGGCCCGGAGGCCACATCTGGCCCAACAGTCTTCTAAATCCGGACCACAGACGGTCCGGGAATTAGCGTGTTTTAACATGAGCAGAATATGTCCTTTGATTTAAAATGCACCTCTGGGTTATTTGTGGGGCCTGCCTGGTGTTTTTACATGAGAAGAATGTGTGTTTTTATTTAAAATGCATCTCTGGGTCCGAGGGACAGTGGGCCAGCCCCCTGCTGAAAAAATTTGCTGACCCCTGCTCTGCCAATGGATCTATCTATGTGATCTAACCATCTCTAATGATTTCTATTAATTAAGAAGAAATCCCTTCCCCCACAACCATCTCCTCTCCTTTTCTAAGGTTTGTAAGAGACAGAAAAGGAAAAGAGAGAGAGGGAGAGAGAGTGTGATGGCTTCATTAATTATGCAGAAAATGCAAAAAGGAGGGGGGGGGAAATCCACCCCCCACACCACCCAAAACCACCATCCGCTAGATGAGTTTAAAAGGAGGAGAAAACCCTTTTAGAACGGGGAGAAATTACTCCCCAAGGCAGATGAAATTTCTCTTGCAACTTCAAAGGACAATAAATTATTCAAATAGCTGCTGCCTTTTCACTCCCCCCCCCCTTTCGCTCTTCTCTTCCCCCTCTTCGTGATGCTATGCTCTTGAGTCAATTAAAGGGGTTTTGGGGGGGGGTGGAGCTGATACTTTAGAGTATCTTAAACTAGGCTAGTGTATAAATAAAATTCATATTCATATTTCTGTGTGCCTACTCTATATGGAAATAAATCTCTTCCTGCTTCAACCCACCTGCTTGCAAACGAACTGAGTAAAAGCTTGAAAAATCTGGGCAAATAGCCCCTTTGACGTTCCTAACTAAAACCATGGAGAGAAAAGGGTTGGGAGAAACCACTTTGGGAAAAGCGATGACAAACCTAGAGAGCATCTTAAAAAGCAGAGACACCACCTTGCCGACAAAGGTCCGTATGGTTTTCCCAGTAGTGATGAATGAAAGTGAGAGCTGGACCATAAAGAAGGCTGATCGCCGAAGAATGGATGCTTTTGAATTCTGGTGCTGGAGGAGACTCTTGAGAGTCCCATGGACTGCAAGAAGATCAAACCGATCCATTCTGAAGGAAATCAGTTCTGTGTGCTCACTGGAAGGACAGATCCTGAAGCTGAGGCTCCAAGACTTTGGCCACCTCATGAGAAGAGAAGACTCCCTGGAAAAGACCCTGATGCTGGGAAAGATGGAGGGCATAAGGAGAAGGGGATGACAGAGGACGAGATGGTGGGACAGTGTTCTCAAAGCTGCGAACATGAGTTTGACCAAACTGCGGAGGGCAGTGGAAGACAGGAGTGCCTGGTGTGCTCTGGTCCATGGGTCACGAAGAGGCGGACACGACTGAACGACTAAACAACAACAACAACAAATAGAGCATTTGTTTTGCCTGCTGCACACGTGTTTACAAAGCAATTCTTCTCAATATTATACTCATTTTGCATGTTACGATCATGAATATATGCTCCTTTATGTACACTTTTCCCCTGGAATATGCCTTTTGGGACACACTACATGGCCGGAGTGAAAGCTGGACCATAAAGAAGGCTGATGGCCGAAGAATTGATGCTTTTGAATTCTGGTGCTGGGGGAGACTCTTGAGAGTCCCATGGACTGCAAGAAGATCAAACCATTCTGAAGGAAATCAGCCCTGAATGCTCACTGGAAGGACAGATCGTGAAGGTGAGGCTCCAAGACTTTGGCCACCTCAGGAGAAGAGAAGACTCCCTGGAAAAGACCCTGATGTTGGGAAAGATGGAGGGCGCAAGGAGAAGGGGACGACAGAAGACGAGATGGTGGGACACTACTAACATGAGTTTGACCAAACTGCGGGAGGCAGTGGAAGACAGGAGTGTCTGGCGTGCACTGGTCCAGGGGGTCACGAAGAGTCGGACACAATTAAACAACAGCAACAACAAACTAAAGCCATGGTGCTGGCCTGTCCTTCCATAAGACACCAGTTAAGCCCAGAAACAAGAGCATATAGAAAAAGAAATTGATTCCACAAAAATGCAAAAAAGGAAGAGAGCAAATTTCAGCTACTGGTCTATTAGCACTGGGCTGGCTAGTGCAAGATATGTGGCTGTAGCCAATGCAAGTCACATTCAGGCCAAAGTGTGACCAAAATGGTCAGGGGTAGGGGGAACATCTGTTGCTTTCTCCTCCAAGGATTTGACTGCTAGGCACCAATCCATGGATTCCTCTAATTCTGTTTTAAAGCCATTCATGACCCACACTGTCTAGCAGTGGCTCTGCTTAACAACCTCCCCTCTGTCCCCCCCCCCAAAAAAAATACAAAACAGCATGGAGCTTCTACACTGCGTGACTTGGGAGAAAATAATCAGGCCGGCAACCCATCTAGTCCAGTTTTCACAGTGGCTGACCAGTTCCCCTAGGAAATCAGCAAGCAGAATTTGAGAACAAGAGCAAACTTTCCTCTCTTGTGGTTTCTATGCCATCAACAGCATCCTCCCCAAAGAATTTGCCCAATCCTCTTTGATAGGCATCTAGGTTGGCGGCCATCACTGCTTCCTGTGGCAATGAGTTCCGTAGTTGAACTCTCTGCTCCATGGAAGAAGAAAACTTCTCCCTGTCTGTTTTCTACGTGCCAGACATCATTCCTATCCGGTAGGTCCCTTCTTACTCGCTTTTTCTCTAAACCAAAAAAGCCCCAAATGCTGCGACCGTTCCTCATCGGGGACTCGCCACAGCCCCTTTGGTTGTTTTTGCTGCCCACCCCCAAAAAGGGAATATAGAGAGGGTTCAACCTCCCAGGTTTGAGGAATATAGAGAAGGGGTATTTTTACTTTTTATATTAAATTTCTATACCACCCTTCATCCAAAAAATCACAGGGCTGCTTAAAGGAAATGCATACCATAATAATAACAAAATCCATAACCCCCCCCCCCGCCAAAAAAAAGTTTAAAAGGCCATAGGTTGTTTAATTAGCCTGGGAAAAGATGAATGTTTTAGCCTGGTGCCTAAAGATATAGAATCGTAGAATTGGAGAGTTAGAAGAGACTGTAAAAATAATCTAATCCAAGACCCTGAAATGCAGGAATATGCATACAGGGAGCCACTGCATAAAAGGCCCTGTTCTCCTGCTGCCACCCCTCCAGACCTCTGGCAGAGGCGGCAGATGAAAAAGGGCATGGATGATGATGATCTCAGGGTCCGGGTCAGTTCACATACAGAGAGGGAGTCCTTGAGTTTTTGCAGTCCTGAACCATTTAAGGCTTTGTAGGTCAAAACCAGCACTTTGGGACGCGGGTCGCGCTGTGGGTTAAACCACAGAGCCTAGGACTTGCCAATCAGAAGGTCGGCGGTTCGAATCCCCGCGAGGGGGTGAGCTCCTGTTGCTCGGTCCCTGCTCCTGCCAACCTAGCAGTTCGAAAGCACCTCAAAGTGCAAGTAGATAAATAGGTGCTGCTCTGGCGGGAAGGTAAACGGCGTTTCCGTGCGCTGCTCTGTTTCGCCAGAAGCGGCTTAGTCCTGCTGGCCACATGACCCGGAAGCTGTACGCCGGCTCCCTCGGCCAGTAAAGCGAGATGAGCGCCGCAACCCCAGAATCGTCCGTGACTGGACCTAATGGTCAGGGGTCCCTTTAACTTTACCTTTAAGTCAAAACCAACACATGATATGATCAATCCATCTTGCCCCAAATTCTGCATAGGCTGAAGTTTCCAAACCGTCTTCAGAGGCAGCCCTACATACAATGCATTGCAGTAACCTGATTTATATAGACCTTTCCCTCCATCATTCGCTTCATCATTGTCCTTTTCTAATCTAATTCATCTAATCCAAGCCCATCCAAGAGCCCATCTTGAACGTTCAGAGGAATCACGCAACCCCACTCGGTTGCAGCTCTGTTTTTAATTCCAGCTGAAGAAATTGGCAAGGGTTCCCTTTACTCACCTTGTCCTCTTGTCCCCCCCCCCCACCCGCCCCATCTGACTTATTTATATAGCACTAACGGAGGGGTGGAAGTGTGGGAAGAGAAGATGACATCACTGCGACTTGATTTAATTTGATCAAGCAGTTAAACAAGGTGACACCTGAGTTTAATTCAGTGTCCTTGGATGCAAAAGAAACAGAGAGAGAGAGAGAGAAGGGGGGGGGGGGTGACGATGACAAGAGGAACTGTCCCAAATTCTCCCACCACAACAGCATGAAATACGAGAGAAGGAACCACCAACCAGAGATGGCAGATTTTGGGGAGAGCAAAACAATAAGTGTATGTCTGTCCGTGGGGTTTTCTATTCCCAACTCAACTACAGTGGTAAAGTAAAGGTAAAGGGACCCCTGAGCATTAGGTCCAGTCGTGGCTGACTCTGGGGTTGCGGCGCTCATCTCGCTTTACCGGCCGAGGGAGCCGGCATACAACGTCCGGGTCATGTGGCCAGCATGACTAAGCCGCTTCTGGCGAACCAGAGCAGCGCACGGAAACGCCGTTTACCTTCCCGCCGGAGCGGTACCTATTTATCTACTTGCACTTTGAGGTGCTTTCGAACTGCTAGGTTGGCAGGAGCAGGGACCGAGCAACGGGAGCTCACCCCGTCGCGGGGATTCAAACCGCCAACCTTCTGATCAGCAAATCCTAGGCTTTGTGGTTTAACCCACAGCGCCACCCGAGGCCCAACTACAGTGGTACTCGGGTTAAATATGCTTCAGGTTACAGACTCCGCTAACTCAGAAACAGTACCTCGGGTTAAGAACTTTGACCCAGGATGAGAACAGAAATCGCGTACTGGTGGCAGCGGGAGGCCCCATTAGCTAAAGTGGTACCTCAGGTTAAGAACAGTTTCAGGTTAAGAACGGACCTCCGGAACGAATTAAGTTCTTAACGTGAGGTACCACTGTAGAACCAAACACCACCCGCCGGACAAATTCACAGAAAGGCACCTTGGGGCAGAACTAGCCTGAAATGGCTCAAGCAAGCGATTCAAGCCACATACTTAAAAGAGAAGTCAGGTGTCTATAAACAAGGTGGCATGGGGACAGGTCTCCCCCTTTTGCTTTTTCAAATATGGCATCCCTGCAAATACGCCACGGACAACTCTCACCCAGGTTGGCAAATCTCACATCTCCAGATGACTCACATACGTGAATTCCTCTGGGACCCAGGTCGAGATGTCCCCACCTCGGAGACAACAATCAGGGGTCAACCCACACAAAGGAACACAGCAAGCGTCCTTATACCAGGGTCAGACAGTTAATACCTTGGCCGCAATCTATTTACCCTACTGAGGTCACTGGGAGTTACTCCTGAGCAGACATGTAAAGGATGTGTGCTGTTAAGCCCACTTAAAAAATGATGAATAAATCTGGAGATACCTGGCATGGAATCTAGGCCCTTCTGGAAGAATAGCAGGAACCCTAACACTGAGCAAGCCTCTTCCAGGTGGGGCTGTTCCTCCATTGGCAAGACTGTAAAAGGTAAAGGTAAAGGGACCCCTGACCATTATGTCCAGTCGTGGCCGACTCTGGGGTTGCGGCGCTCATCTCGCTTTATTGGCCGAGGGAGCCGGTGTACAACTTCCGAGTCATGTGGCCAGCAGGACTAAGCAGCTTCTGGCAAAGCATAGCAGCGCACAGAAACACCGTTTACCTTCCCGCCGGAGTGGTACCTATTTATCTACTTGCACTTTGAGGTGCTTTCGAACTGCTAGGTTGGCAGGAGCAGGGACCGAGCAACGGGAGCTCACCCCGTCGCGGGGATTCAAACCGCCAACCTTCTGATCGGCAAGCCCTAGGCTCTGTGGTTTAACCCACAGAGCCACCCGCGTCCCAAGACTGAGCCAGCAAAAAGACAGGCTCTGCACAGGGGTGTCAGGCCTAATGAGCACAGCAACACATCTCTGGCAGCTCTTGGCCCCCTGAAGCAGTTGCTGAGACTGGAAGTCCCCACTTCCCCACAGCTGCCTAAGTCCCCTCCTCTGCAGGGTTCCCCTCATGCAATCTGAGACTGTGCCAGCCTGGAACTAACTTCTCCCCTGCCCTCTTCATGCCTCTCCTGGTGCTGAGAAACCAGAGGGAAGGGGAGCTTGTCGCAGCAGGACAGGGAGACACCCATGCCTCTTCACCAGCCGGACTCATCTCTGCCTCTTAGGCTCCCTCCTCTCCTGTTTCAGCTTCTGCCTCTCAGTCTGGACTGCTCTCTGCCACGGACTCCCCCTGCTCACTAAGCCCTGTTGCCTCTTCAGCTTCTGACATCTCCTCCTCCTCCCAGTCTTCTCCTTCTGACTACTCATTGTCACCCCTCCCTGGGCTCTGAGCCTTCATCCCTTGGGGGGGTCCCCCAGCTGGTGACTCCCACCATTCCTCTGCGTCCAACCGGTCCACGGCATCTATCTGTCTCAGTACTCTTCACTCTGACTGGCAGAAGCTCTCCAGGGTCTCAAGCACTAAAAGGGTCTTGTCTTTCTCAGCCTGGGAGCAACGGCAGAAAAGGCTCTGTCTCTGGTCAGACCTCAGCTGGAGTACTGTGTCCAGTTCTGGGCACCACAGTTCAAGAAGGACACTGACAAACCGGAACGTGTCCAGAGGAGGGCAACCAAAATGGTCAAAGGCCTGGAAACGATGCCTTATGAGGAACGGCTAAGGGAGCTGGGCATGTTTAGCCTGGAGAAGAGGAGGCTAAGGGGTGATAGGATAGCCATGTTCAAATATAGAAAAGGATGTCACCTAGAGGAGGGAGAAAGGTTGTTTTCTGCTGCTCCAGAGAAGCGGACACGGAGCAATGGATCCAAACTACAAGAAAGAAGATTCCACCTAAACATTAGGAAGAACTTCCTGACAGTAAGAGCTGTTTGACAGTGGAATTTGCTGCCAAGGAGTGTGGTGGAGTCTCCTTCTTTGGAGGTCTTTAAGCAGAGGCTTGACAACCATATGTCAGGAGTGCTCTGATGGTGTTTCCTGCTTGGCAGGGGGTTGGACTCGATGGCCCTTGTGGTCTCTTCCAACTCTAGGATTCTATGATTCTTGTGTCACCACCAACCATTGCTTCTGAAGTAGATGGGACCTAGAGATGGTGTTCATAAGATCTTAGCACCCGTTTGTAGAGAGAGACACAATCTTTCAGGGCTGTCATGTTGAACTGGCCATGTTGTTCGGATGCCAGACTATCATCTTCCAAAGCAACTACTACTCTATTCCGAACTTAAAAATGGAAAGCGTAATGCTGGTGGTCAACAAAAGAGATGTAAAGACTCTCTCAAGGCAAATCTTTAAAAATGTAGTATAAACACCGACAACTGGGAAACACTGGCCTGCGAGCGCTCCAGTTGGAGAACAGCCTTTACCAAAGGCGTCATGGGCTTTGAAGACACTCGAACTCAGAACGCAAGGGAGAAACGTGCTAAGATTGGCAAATCCACACCGTGATCAACTCCCACCTGGGAACCAATGTCCCCACTGTGGAAGAATGTGTGGATCCAGAATTGGCCTCCACAGTCACTTATGGACTCATTGTTAAGACTGTGTTTACTTGGCTACAAGGGATCGCCAAAGAAGAACAGCCTATCAGCTCATCTATATGGAGCTCTTAGGTTTTAGGGACCCCTATCCCCCACTCCCACACACCAACAAATCCTTAAAAAAACATGCAATAACAAAGAGCACCTTGAGAGCATGCAGAGAGCTTCCTACTCATTCGCACCCAGACCTGAGGATATGTTTTAAACGAAGAATGTGCAATTTCGGAAAATGAGCACATGATACCAGAACAGATTGTGGGGTTTTTGGGGTGTGGGGTGTGTGTGCTTCACTTACTTTCAGCGGTGCAGCCCACCAGCAGCAAGCAGACAAGGTTGGCAAGGGGGAGCAGCAGCGTTAATCCCGAGGAAGGATTCATGCTGGTGGCGGGTGGAGGTCTCTGACCCCGGCCTGGCGGCCCCCCCAGTTTAGCAGAACTCACAGCGCCTCTGGAACGGCGTCAAGACCTGCGGAGGGAAAGAGAGGCAAGTTTAGACTGCGAAGGGTTTTCCAAGGTGGCCGCTGCAGAACTGTGCATGCAGCCAAGCACTCTGTTCTCCAAGAGTAAACTTTTTCAGCAGGGGGCCGGTCCACTGTCCCTCAGACCTTGTGGGGGGGCCGGGCTATTTCGTATTTTTTTGCTCTATAAGACTGCAGCCTTGCGATGGAGATTTAGCAAGAGTCCCGGCTGGCTCCCAGGGACCTTTACGCTCGCTCCCCCCCGAAGGTTTCTCTCCCTGCGGGGGCAGCAAGAGAGAACGAGCACTGTGGCCGCACCCACCTTTTCCAGGTTAAGGGAACATAAAATAACCAATTCATTTTTAAAAAAATTAAAATCTTGCAGCAGTGAGTTCCGCAAGCTATTCCTAAAACGAAAAGCTTGCATTGCCTGAAGGGCTTTCGGAGCCCCCCACCTTGAAACTGGTTAGGCAAGATATACTGTGTTTTTTGCTCTATAAGACTCACTTTTCCCCTCCTTAAAAAGTAAGGGGAAATGTGTGTGCGTCTTATGGAGCGAATGCAGGCTGCGTAGCTATCCCAGAAGCCAGAACAGCAAGAGGGATCGCTGCTTTCGCTGTGCAGCGATCCCTCTTGCTGTTCTGGCTTCTGAGAGCCAGAATATTTTTTTTCTTGTTTTCCTCCTCCAAAAACTAGGTGCGTCTTGTGGTCTGGTGCGTCTTATAGAGCGAAAAATACGGGTAAATGAACAAATTCCTATGCCCCACAAATAACCCAGAGACGATTTTATTAAAAAGCACGCATTCTATTCATGTAAAAACACCAGGCAGTCCCCACAAATAACCCAGAAATGCATTTTATTAAAAAGCACACATTCTACTCATGTAAAAACTCGCTGATTCCTGGACCGCCTGTGGGCCAGATTTAGAAGGCGATTGGGCCACATCTGGCCCCGGTACTTAGTTTGCCTACCCAAGAGCAACAGAAGATTTCCCTCCGCCACACGAAATAATCTCACAAACAAGGCATGAAAGGTAGTAGCTTCAGAAGTGAAAACAAGAGGAATTACCAACAAGGAAGAACGGCAATTGAAGCTGATGGAGTCTGCAGATTTGGCCAAAATGACGGGAAGAATTTGAGAACAGCGGGACCAAAAGTTCATCAAGGACCGGACCAAATTTGTACATTATTTGAAAGACAATTGTATTCAATCAAATACACGCTGGTAGGATTGCAAGAAGCTTTGTAAGGAAAGGTACAAAAACCACCGCAGATAAGAATAAGAACGCATGATGTTTCAACGTTTTTGATTTCAAAGCAATGGTGAAATAGTGAAAATGCAGAAATTTGTTTTTTTGTTTTAATGATATTTATTAAAATTTTAACAGATACAGAAGAAATAGAGAAAAAACAAAATACAGTAAAAAAGGAGAGAAATAAGAATAGAAAAAAATTAAAAAATACATAAAACCACACCTCCACCCCACTAGTGAAAAAACAAAAACGCTTCCATTTTTCACAATTCATATCTTCAGTGACTTGTTTCCTCGACCTCCTCCCACCTCCCTTTTTGTATTCCAGTTAATAATTAAGTCAGCAAATTCTTTCCATCTTTCACTGCTTACTATCACTTAATTATCTTAATCCATTTATACCTTATCCTCCCATCGACATCTTAAAAATTATCTACACTTCAATCTAATAAAGAGGGAAAAAAGAACCTTAAGTCTTATACCCTTAAATCCTAAAATCTTAAGTCCTTATTATATTTCAACTAAAGTCATATAAATTCATTCCACCATCTCCCAACATTCCTTAGTTACACAATATTGTACTAAATAATGTTTTAAAAATTCCCAATCTTCTTCCACCATCTCTTCTCCCTGGTTTCGGATTTTATCAGTCTTTTTAAAAAAATACAGAAATTTGAAATGAAAGATAGGAAATCGTAAGGAAGGTTTGAAGGAAGTCAGGGCCCTGAACAACCAAAATGTATAATATGTGATATTGCAATGGAAAGTATTGTTGTAAAACTAGGAACGGCTAAGGGAGCTGGGCATGTTTAGCCTGGAGAAGAGGAGGTTAAGGGGGGATATGATAGCCATGTTCAAATATATAAAAGGATGTCACATAGAGGAGGGAGAAAGGTTGTTTTCTGCTGCTCCAGAGAAGCGGACACGGAGCAATGGATCCAAACTACAAGAAAGAAGATTCCACCTAAACATTAGGAAGAACTTCCTGACAGTAAGAGCTGTTTGACAGTGGAATTTGCTGCCCAGGAGTGTGGTGGAGTCTCCTTCTTTGGAGGTCTTTAAGCAGAGGCTTGACAACCATATGTCAGGAGTGCTCTGATGGTGTTTCCTGCTTGGCAGGGGGTTGGACTCGATGGCCCTTGTGGTCTCTTCCAACTCTATGATTCTATGATTCTAATAAAAATGATATGGAAAAAAGGGGGGAAAGAAAGGTGGTAGCCTCTCTCTTCTCTTTCCCCATCATCTACCGCCAAGAATGCACACAGTCTGCGGCCACTGGTCACTTCCAGGCTGGACTACTGCAATGCTCCGGGCCTAGGGCTGCCCTTGGACCCAGGCTGCTAACAAAAGTCGCAAGCACTTTAACCTTTCCGCACAAGAGAGTTGCCAGGATAGCCCTGGGATATGTGGCTTCCCATGATGACCCAACATAAAAAAAGATCAAGACTCGGGTACGCTGGGAAATTAACATTTCCCAAAGCCCCTTCCAGAGACACTCAAAACAGCCGATTACATTTCCTGTCTTAAGGTAAAGGGACCCCTGACCATTAGGTCCAGTCGTGACCGACTCTGGGGTTGCGGCGCTCATCTCGCTTTACTGGCCGAGGGAGCCGGCGTACAGCTTCCGGGTCATGTGGCCAGCAGGACTAAGCCGCTTCTGGCGAACCAGAGCAGCGCACGGAAACGCCGTTTACCTTCCCGCCAGAGTGGTTCCTATTTATCCACTTGCACTTTGACTTGCTTTCGAACTGCTAGGTTGGCAGGAGCAGGGACTGAGCAAGGGGAGCTCACCCCGTCGCGGGGATTCGAACCGCCGACCTTCTGATCGGCAAGTTCTAGGCTCTGTGGTTTAACCCACAGCGCCATGCAAATAATAATAAAAAACCCTCCGTACCTAATTTTGGGCTTTTCAGAACACATTAGGAGCAACCTAATGAGACATCGAGAGAGAAAACAGCCTTCAGGGTTCCTATTGGGCACAATTTTGGCACTTTCCTTCAGCGCAGCTGGAGAAGTCGCTTGCAGGCCGCTAAGTCGCTCAGCATGCGATTTTAATAGGGCACTGGGTCAGAATGGGAAATATATATATATATACACACTTTGGAAGATTGGAAGGCATTCAAAAAACAATTAAATTTCCAAGCGTGAAAGATGTGCAGCCACCGCTGGAAACCTGGACTGTTGTTTACATTGCATCCTCACTGCATACTTCAGTTTATGAAGAGGGAAGGTCTCTGCCTGGAGGAGCTTACAATCTGCAATCATAAGGGAGGCAGAGGAGGAAGGGAAGGCGGGAATAAAGAGGAGAATAGAATCGTGGAATAGCAGATTTGGAAGGAAGCCCAAGGTCATCTAGTCCAACCCCTGTGGTACGGGAATCTCAGCCAAATAACCGCCGGCCGATGGCCTTCTAACTTCTCTTTAAGAACCGCCATGCAGAGATTGTTTCAGTTCTGTGGTCTTACCTCAAGGCAAACTCTGGCCCTCCAGATGTTTGAGACTACAATTCCCATCACCCCTGACCACTGGTCCTGTTAGCTAGGGGTGATGGGAATTGTAGTCCCTAACATCTGGAGGGTGGGAGCTTCCCTATGCCTGCCTTGGAGCAATTTAACAAAGTTGTCCTCCTCAGCTGCAGACAAGCTGATGGACTCACACCCTGCAGGCGAACGGAAAGAGACCCAGCGCAAAATTGCGTCTCGGGCACTGGCCAATACACCCCAGTCGGTGGTTCTTCACTGCTTCCAGCAGCTACAGCAGGTGTGGGGAAGCCCTTTTCAGCCCAAGGGATCTCTCTAACTTCCCAAGGGACAAGGGCCAGGACAGTGGTGGGCGGGGCTTGCAGGCAAAAGGGCGCCGAATGGTCAAGGGCACATTGCGGTCAGGAAAAGAAACACTCAATGAGGATATGATGTAGGGCTGGGGAGAGGGGTGAGGCCTGGTGAGAGCCCCGAGGGCCAAGCACAGAGCCTTGAAGGGCCGCATCAGGCCCCCAGGTCTAAGGTCAGAGCGAGTTTTCCCAAACTTGGGTCTTCAGCTGCTTTTGGACTACAGTCTACCAGCTCCACCTGGTACGCAGGATAAGACCCTACCTGCCTGCGGACTGTCTCGCCAGAGTGGTGCATGCTCTAGTTATCTCCCGCTTGGACTACTGCAATGCGCTCTATGTGGGGCTACTTTGAAGGTGACCCGGAAACTACAATTAATCCAGAATGCGGCAGCTAGACTGGTGACTGGGGGCGGCCACCGAGATCACATAACACAAGTCCTGAAAGACCTGCATTGGCTCCCAGTACATTTCCGAGCACAATTCAAAGTGTTGGTGCTGAGCTTTAAACAGCCTCGGTCCAGGATATCTGAAGGAGCGTCTCCACCCCCATCATTCTGCCCGGACACGGAGGTCCAGCGCCAAGGGCCTTCTGGCGGTTCCGTCATTGCGAGAAGTGAGGTTACAGGGAACCAGGCAGAGAGCCTTCTCGGTGGTGGCACCCGCCCTGTGAAACGCCCTCCCAGCAGATGTCAAAGAAATAAACAACTACCTGACATTCAGAAGACATCTGAAGGCAGCCCTGTTCAGGGAAGTTTTTAATGTGTGGCATTTTAGTGTATTTTTGGTCTCTGTGGAAGCCGCCCAGAGTGGCTGGGGAAACCCAGCCAGATGGGCGGGGTACAAATAATAACTTATTATTATTGTTATTATTATTACAGTTCCCATCACCCCTGACCACTGGTGCTGCTAGCTAGGGATGATGGGAGTTGTAGTCCAAAAACAGCTGGAGACCCAAGTCTGGGGAAACCCTGGGTTAGAGTGTTGGACTACGGGCTTGGAGGTCCGAGTTCAAATTTCTCCACTCAGCTGCGGTGCTCAGTGAGTGACCTTGGACCAGTAGTCCCCTCCCTTAGCCTGGTCTACCTCACAGGGGTGGCTTGAGGAAAAGCAGGAAGAAAGAGGAAAACCCTGTGTGTTTCTTTGAAGGAAAGGCAAGATGTGACTGTTTTTTAAAAAAAGAGTTTGAGGAGAGAGACTCAAACGGATCCCGACACGACGGAACAGGCAAAAAAGGTGAACGCAGAAGAACAGTTTATTTCTGCTTTCTCCATTTAAAAAGCTTCCCTGCTCCATTTCAAGCCAGCTCTTCTGTTTCAAGGGTAAGCCGAAAATGCATTCATACCCATTAATTGCTCCCACCCTCATTATATACATGAGCGCTTAATAATATGCAAGGCCAAGGAGTCTGCAGAATGCAAATACTTTATTAAAAAATGATTACTGCCTTCAGAACGCATTTCAAACAAGATGAACTTTAACAGGGAGAAATGTGAAGTATTGCACTTGGGCAAAAAAAATGAGAGGCACAAATACAAGATGGGTGACACCTGGCTTGAGAGCAGTACATGTGAAAAGGATCTAGGAGTCTTGGTTGACCACAAACTTGACATGAGCCAACAGTGTGACGCGGCAGCTAAAAAAGCCAATGCAATTCTGGGCTGCATCAATAGGAGTATAGCATCTAGATCAAGGGAAGTTATAGTGCCACTGTATTCTGCTCTGGTCAGACCTCACCTGGAGTACTGTGTCCAGTTCTGGGCACCACAGTTCAAGAAGGACACTGACAAACTGGAACGTGTCCAGAGGAGGGCGACCAAAATGGTCAAAGGCCTGGAAACGATGCCTTATGAGGAACGGCTAAGGGAGCTGGGCATGTTTAGCCTGGAGAAGAGGAGGTTAAGGGGTGATATGATAGCCATGTTCAAAGATATAAAAGGATGTCACCTAGAGGAGGGAGAAAGGTTGTTTTCTGCTGCTCCAGAGAAGCGGACACAGAGCAATGGATCCAAACTACAAGAAAGAAGATTCCACCTCAACATTAGGAAGAACTTCCTGACAGTAAGAGCTGTTCGACAGTGGGATTTGCTGCCAAGGAGTGTGGTGGAGTCTCCTTCTTTGGAGGTCTTTAAGCAGAGGCTTGACAACCATATGTCAGGAGTGCTCTGATGGTGTTTCCTGCTTGGCAGGGGGTTGGACTCGATGCCCCTTGTGGTCTCTTCCAACTCTTCTATGATTCCTTTAAATTTGAGCATCATAGAATCATAGAACTGTAGAGTTGGAAGGGACTCTGAGGGTCATCTAGACCAACCCCCTGCAATGCAGGAATATGCAGCTGGTCCATACAGGGATTGAACCTGCAGCCTTGGCGTTATCAGCACCATGGTCTAACCAACTGAGCTATCCAGGCTCATACTTAGGTTATTCTTACACCCCCTTCTCCCTTCGCCCTCTTGCTTCGCGGGGCGGGGGGGGGGGTTGGGGTGTGGGAACCATTAAGCACAATTCGCAAGAAAAGAAAGCGTCACATTTCCCTCCCCAGAATCTCTTGCCCTTTAAGAAGCGCTCTGTTCCTTAGCTGAAAAGCATCGCCGCCCATAATTACCACTCCTTCATCTCTATGCAAGCTCGGCTCCCGAAAAAGCACAAGCAGCTCAAAATGTCTCGGCTGGTTTTCTAAATATAAAACGAGGTCTCCTACATCTCCGGGAATTTTTAGAAGGTTTGTCTTCCGTTTCTTTTCAGTCACCACCACATTTTCTGGATCCGACGACCTTCAGGGGTGCTCTGGAGAATCTTGCCTAAACCCAGTGCTTTTCTGGGTGGGCGCACTAACCCAGACCCCTTTGAGTCAGCTGCTTGAGCCGGAACGAAAAGTTGGAGGCATAAACTCAGCATCAATGACCACCAAGCCATGGCGGGAGGCTCAGCGTGAGTGACAAAGCCACAGCCGGAAGCCATCTACATTAGCAGACTTGCACCCCTTTGAAGAGGTGCAGCGTGCAAGCTCAGGACTTAGGCCAGGCAAGCTGTGTCACCCAATGAGGCATTTTGGACGCTGTTTCCTGTTGCCAAAACCAGCACAATTCGTGGCAAAGATCTCGAAGGGCTCTAGCATCGCCACCTCTGAATTCTTCGGCTGCACCTGATACCTTGGTTCTCAAACTTATTCCGTTCCAGAAGTCTGTTCGACTTCAGAAAACGTTCGGAAACCAGGGCACGGCTTCTGATTGGCTGAAGAAGCTTCCTGCACCCAATCGGAAGCCGTGTCGGACGTTCAGGTTCCAAAAAACATTCGAAAACCGGAACACTCATTTCCAGGTTTGCGGTGTTCGGGAACCAAAACGTACGAGTACCAAAGCGTTCAAGAACCAAGGTACAACTGTACTGCATTCGTCTCTCATAAACTGAAGAACAGGCGAGTCAGGAAACGCCTTCCAAATTTCAAGCTGTATCCAAATCTATCCTACAGATTTTAAGGCATCCTTAAGCAGAGGTTTAGGAATAAGCTCAACCAAGCAAGGTTCCTAACGAATGCAGAAATTTGGCTCAGAATAATTGCCCCTCTTTCTCACACACACGGAGCAGAGATCGCCTCAAGCCAGGTCAAAACCTAGATGCAGACAGGTCAAAACCCAGATGCACCAGCAAATGTTAACCTAAGCCAGGGGTGGAAGGAGCAGGTGTGGCCCTTCAGGCCTCGCGACCTGGCCCTCAAAATCCTTCCACAAGACATGCACAATCTCCCCTGAATGCCAACGCCCACACCGCCCCTGCTTCCTGCCCCCCACATTTTCGGCGGCCGGGAATGTGTCCTTGAATTCTGACGACGACTCTTGCTTGGGCAGGCAATATTTGCATGTGTGGCTCCGCCTCTTTTGCCTCTGGCCCCGCCCAACACTGGCATGCGGCCCTCGGAAGAGAAAGCCGCTCTGCTCTTACTGATCTGACTGCCATGAAGTGGACTAAGCAGCCAGCTGGCTGGCGATGGTTTCTGACCCCATATTTGAACCGACACCATCCCCTTGCAAAAGGCTTACAAGTGGTAAGCCTTACATTCACTCAAGAAATGCTTTGAGAACCCTGGGTTTGCGGCGCTCATCTCGCTTTACTGGCCGAGGGAGGTGGATCATGTGGCCAGCATGACTAAGCCGCTTCTGACGAACCAGAGCGGCGCACGGAAACGTTTACCTTCCTGCCAGAGCGGTACCTACTTATCTACTTGCACTTTGATGTGCTTTCGAACTGCTAGGTTGGCAGGAGCAGGGACCGAGCAACAGCAGCTGACTCCATCGTGAGGATTCAAACCGCCGACCTCCTGATCGGCAAGCCCAAGAGACTTAGTGGTTTAGACCGCAGCGCCAAACTGTATAGGAAGGAAGCAGGAAATAGCTGATGGTTCCCACCCCAAAGGCTGCTTCAGGTCTGGGCATAAAAAGGTAAAGGGACCCCTGACCATTAGGTCCAGTCGTGGCCGACTCTGGGGTTGCGGCGCTCATCTCGCTTTACTGGCCGAGGGAGCCGGCGTACAGCTTCTGGGTCATGTGGCCAGCATGACAAAGCCACTTCTGGCGAACCAGAGCAAAGCATGGAAACACCGTTTCCCTTCCCGCTGGAGTGGTACCTATTTATCTACTTGCACTTTGAGGTGCTTTCGAACTGCTAGGTAGGCAGGAACAGGGACCGAGCAACGGGAGCTCACCCCATCGCAGGGATTCGAACCGCCCACCTTCCGATCGGCAAGTCCTAGGCTCTGTGGTTTAACCCACAGCGCCACCCGCGTCCCCTTGGCAGAAATCTGTGTTAGAAATTTGCCAGGCGCCAGGAGCATTTTGCAACTGGTAAGGGTCAAATTGCGACCATGTTAAGATCTCTGGGTGCCGGCCACTCCAGCTTTCTTAAGCAAGTAACCAGAAGAGCTTATTCATTGCCTTTCTCTCCCATGGTTCAGCCCCTCCTCAGTTACTCCCTGCAACGCCCCTGTGAGGTGGGCCAAGAGACTGAGACTGACTCCAAGGTCACCCAGGGACCTTCACTGACGGAGTGGGCATTTGAACCCTCATCTCTCAAGGTCCTAGTCCAACACTCTAACCCATGAGTAGGCCGGATCTGGCCCAATCGCCTTCTAAATCCAGCTCACGGACGGTCCGGGAATCAGCATGTTTTTACATGAGTAGAATGTGTCCTTTTATTTAAAATGCATCTCTGGGTTATTTGTGGGGCATAGGAATTCATTATTTTTCTTTCCCCCCCAAAATATAGTCCGGCCCCCCACAAGGTCTGAGGGACAGCGGACCGGCCCCCTGCTGAAAAAGTTTGCTGACCCCTGCTCTAACCACTACACCACACTGCCTTCCTAGAGTCCTTCTGCTACGGGGCAGCTCTATAAACTAAGTAGGTAAATAAATAGGGGGAAACCCAAATGTCCCTTAGATCTGGAATATTCTCCTTGAAGCTTGAATTTTGTTTTATCCTGGATTGTTTGACTTGATGCTTTAACCCGCTTTGAGATTTTCCCCCCTCTTTAAATTATAAAGGGGTACAGAAATGAAATGAGATGAATAATAAGAATGATAATAACAAATTCCGCTTCAAAAATAAAAAAGGTGTGGTAGCCTTGGTTGAAGTTGCCATTTAGCTTATCTGCAATTAGCTTATATATATCTGTGTTTCTACCACTGATGACAACTGAACTGACCCCAAAGAGTTCTCACTGGAGCTTGACGGAAGAAAGTAAAATTGCTTAGGGGTCAAAACATTTCATACTTAGGTACAGACACATACATTCCTACACTCACACCCCATTATTATTTGCTGAGGTAAAGGTAAAGGTACCCCTGCCCGTACGGGCCAGTCTTGCCAGACTCTAGGATTGTGCGCCCATCTCACTCAAGAGGCCGGGGGCCAGCGCTGTCCGCAGACACTTCCGGGTCACGTGGCCAGCGTGACATCGCTGCTCTGGCGAGCCAGCACAGCACATGGAAACACCGTTTACCTTCCCGCCGGTAAGTGGTCCCTATTTATCTACTTGCACCCGAGGGTGCTTTCGAACTGCTAGGTTGGCAGGCGCTGGGACCGAGCAACGGGAGCGCACCCCGCCGCGGGGATTCGAACTGCTGACCTTTCGATCGGCAAGTCCTAGGCGCTGAGGCTTTAACCCACAGCGCCACCCGCTTCTCATTATTTGCTGAGAGAGAGAGAGCCAATTCTGAATCCAGCTAAGGGGAACTAGCTTGTCACTTAAGGCTCTGTCTAGATCTCGTCACTGGGAAAACGGCTTGGATTAAAACAAAAAAACGCCACAGGAAGCATTTGGGGAAGCAAGTTCAAAAGGAGGAGGAAACAGAAGGGGTATCGGTTCAGCGCGAGACGTTGAAACAATTCAGGTGTAAGATAAAATGCACTCCTGGTTTGGGAAACTGGTGTCTGCGGGCAAAGAGTTATAAGCACCCTTTTGATCAATTGTGATCAAAGACAGCTACCTGCGACGACTGAGAGAGGCAGCAGCAAGCAGAAACGGAATCCGAAAGTGTGTGTGTGTTTTATTATTTTTGGTGTTTTATATTAAAAGGGGGGGGGGGCTCACACAAAGGCTTCCATTTTAAAGCCCTGGGAGAAGGAGAGTGATTATCCGTTCCCAAAACTGCTTTGTCGCTGACAAAAAGAGAATGCAGAAGAAGGAAAATGAGGAGGGGGGAAGAATTCAGGATGCTAAGACTTCTCCCGTTCGCGCAATATTTTGCCAACCAAGCTGGCTTAGCAGGGGGAAACGGAATCGCAGGGCAGTTCTTGGTCTGGGAGAATTCAGAATTAAACATGTCCATTTCCAGTGGTAAAGGTAAAGGGACCCCGGACCGTTAGGTCCAGTCGTGGCCGACTCTGGGGTTGCGGCGCTCATCTCGCTTTATTGGCCGAGGGAGCCAGCGTACAGCTTCCGGATCATGTGGCCAGCAGGACTAAGCAGCTTCTGGCGAACCAGAGCAGCGCATGGAAATGCCGTTTACATTCCCGCCAGAGTGGTTCCTATTTATCTACTTGCACTTTGATGTGCTTTCGAACTGCTAGGTTGGCAGGAGCAGAGACTGAGCAACGGGAGCTCACCCCGTTGCGGGGATTCAAACCACCGACCTTCTGATTGGCAAGTCCTAGGCTCTGTGGTTTAACCCACAGCGCCACCCGCGTCCCATTTCCAGTGGTAATCGCATAAGATTGCGGGGGGGGGGGGGGCCTTGAAATGGTGAAAACGCTTCCCCATTTAGAGCACATTGCCTTTTCTCTGCCTGGTTCCCTGTAACTTGGCTTCTCGCAGGGAGGGAACCGCCAGAAGGCCATCGGCACTGGACCTCTGTGTCTGGGTAGAACGATGGGAGTGGAGACGCTCTTTCAGGTATATTGGGCCGAGGACGTTTAGAGCTTTCAAGGTCAGCACCAACACTTTGAATTGTGTTTGGAAATGTACCAGGAGCCAATGTAGGTCTTTCAAGACCGGTGTTATGTGGTCTCGGCGGCCGCTCCCAGTCCCCAGTCTACCTGCTGCATTCTGGATTAATTGCAGTTTCCAGGTCACCTTCAAAGGTAGCCCCACATAGAGTGCATTGCAGTAGTCCAAGCGGGAGATAACCAGAGTATGCACCACTCTGGCAAGACAGTCTGTGGGCAGGTGGGGTCTCATCCTGCATACCAGGTGGAGCTGGTTGACAGCCGCCCTGGATACAGAACTGACCTGCACCTCCATGGACAGCTGTGAGTCCAAAATGACTCCCAGGCTGCGCACCTGGTCCTTTCAGGGGCACAGTTACCCCATTCAGGACCAGGGAGTCCCCTACCCCCGTCCGCCCCCTGTCCCCCAAGAACAGTACTTCGGTCTTGTCAGGATTCAACCTCAATCTGTTAGCCGCCATCCATCCTCCAACCGCCTCCAGACACTCACAGGACCTTCACTGGTTCTGATTTGAAATAAACTATGGGACTCACGGCCAGAGGAGGCAGAGATGTGCTCTTGCGGTCAGGTTCTGATTGTGAGCATCTTCTGTTCTTGCAATAATCTGGAAAGCAACAACTGCTATTTGGAAACGAAGGAGGAATCTCCTTCCCCGCTCCCCCCGCCCAAATCCGTCTCTCTAAATCATGCCTCTTAGCTCTCTGCGGATCTACGGACATATGCCCAGTGTTTTCTCAGAGGCATCATTTTGATGTATCCGAGCAATATTATGTTTCTGAGGGACAGCTGAAGCATGGAGGATTAATGCCTTGCGACGTGTGTTCAGCGCTCGTTCGAGAGAAGACGCTGGTCTGATATGATATCTTATGATTTCATTAAGGGTTTCGCGGGCGGGATAATCCGGCAGACGGGGACTCTTGCTTGCCAACCTTCCCTCTGCGTTCCCCCAAGAAGAAAATGACATGGAGTGTCTCCGCGTGACTTGTAAGACAAACATTGGCCAAATACCCATAAGAACCTAGGGATCCAGGTAGACTGGCTCTGGGTGGGGAGGTTCCATGAAAACACAAAAAGAGTCTGGCTCCTGGATCAGGTCGGTGACCCATCTAGTCCAGTATCCTGTTCTCACAGTGGCCAACCAAACGCCTGTGGGAAAATGGTGAGCAGGATCCAAGCCCAGGAGCCCTCTCCAGTCCTGCGGTTTCCAGCAATTGGTATTCAGAGTGCATAGCCAGTGTGGCTATTAGCTGCTGATCCATTTGTCGAATCCTCCTTTAAAGCCATTCAAGTTTCCGGCAGGGGCCGGCCTCCTGTGGCAGTGAGTTCCGCAGTTTAAAAATGTGCTGCGTGAAGAAACATTTGAGCATCCACACTGACTGCCTCTTTCCATATGAACCTGCCCGGACCCTGAGATCATCCTCTGAGGCCCTTTTTTGTATGCCTCCTCCACGAGAGGTCCGGAGGGCGGCAACAAGAGAACAGGGCCTTTTCTGCAGCGGCTCCCCGTCTGTGAGGTGCTCTTCCCAAGGACGTTCGCCTGGCACCTTCATTAAACTTCTTGAAGCCCCAAGTGAAAACGTGCCTCTTCAACCAGGCCTTGGGCTGATTGACATCCGGTGTCCTTTTAAAATGTGTTTAAAATTAGTTTTTTATTTCAATAGAAGTATTACGATTGGATATCTAATTGGATGTTTTCTATTGGAAAATCAATAAAAACGATTAAAAAAAATGTGTTGTGGAAGTGGGGTGGGGTTATTACTTTGTTTCTGTTCTTATTTTTATTATGTACAGTGGTACCTCAGGTCACATACGCCTCAGGTTACAGACTCCGCTAACCCAGAAATAGTGCTTCAGCTTAAGAACTTTGCTTCAGGATGAGAACAGAAACCGTGCGGCGGCAGCAGCAGGAGGCCCCCTTAGCTAAAGTGGTGCTTCAGGTTAAGAACAGTTTCAGGTTAAGTACGGACCTCCGGAACGAATTAAGTACTTAGCCTGAGGTACCACTGTATTGTGTGTTTTTATATTGAGCTGCCCTGAGATCTATGGATCTAGGGTGGTATACAAATTTATTTAATTAATAAATAACAATAATAGTGACTCTTGACGCATTCGTGTGAAGATGCCAGCTGTAAACAGGTGACCCAGACAAAGTCTTTAATACGCACTGAATTAAGAGTACTTTAATGCTTCACTGTATGATGACATTACCAAGAAACAATTAAGATCCGTCTGCTTCTCGCTCCTTCACATTTCAGCAGAACCGGAACCAACGGCGACTGCCCAATGGGGACAGGAAATGGTTGCTCATCAGACTTCATTACGGGGAAGGGGCTTCATCCCCCAAAAGGACACAGATGACCTCTCAGCAGCCCGTCTCTCGCCCAGGGAAGGGGACTCTCGGTTTAACAGCCTGCCGTCCTTGCAAGGTGGCAACGAGCCAGCTGGGAAGGAGGCCAAGCCGGCGAGGTCTCTCCCCGGGTCTCGCACGCAAGCCGCCATCTTGTCAACAGAAGCTGCTGTTCCTTCCCGTTGCCTGTTGTGTTTCTCTCACACAATGTGAAAAGCGGCGATGCCTTGCATTTCAGTGAAGGAGCAACTGAGCTGCACTTCCAGCTCACACAACTTGCAAGGCCTTAGGGCAGGGGGTGGTGCTGGGGGTTAAACCACAGAGCCTAGGACTTGCCGATCAGAAGGTCGGCGGTTCGAATCCCCGCGACGGGGTGAGCTCCCGTTGTTTGATCCCAGCTCCTGCCAACCTAGCAGTTTGAAGCACGCCAGCGCAAGTAGATAAATAGGTACCACTGCGGCAGGAAGGTAACTGGCATTTCCATGCCTCTGGTTTCTGTCACGGTGTCCCGTTGCGCCAGAAGCAGTTTAATCCTGCTGGCCACATGACCCAGAAAGCTGTCTGTGGACAAACGCCGGCTCCCTCGGCCTGAAAGCGAGATGAGTGCCACAACCCTACAGTCGCCTTTGACTGGACTTAACCGTCCAGGGGTCCTTTACCTTTTCCACCTTTTTTATATGACATGTAAGGAACGCGGGTGGCGCTGTGGGTTAAACCACAGAGCCTAGGACTTGCCGATCAGAAGGTTGGTGGTTCGAATCCCCATGACGGGGTGAGCTCCCATTGCTCAGTCCCTGCTCCTGTCAACCTAGCAGTTCAAAAACACGTCAAAGTGCAAGTAGATAAATAGGTACCACTCTGGCGGGAAGGTAAACGGCGTTTCCGTGCGCTGCTCTAGTTCGCCAGAAGCGGCTTAGTCATGCTGGCCACATGACCCGGAAGCTGTATGCTGGCTCCCTTGGCCAATAAAGCGAGATGAGCGCCGCAACCCCAGAGTCGGTCACGACTGGACCTAACGGTCAGGGGTCCCTTTACCTTTGTATGACATGTAAGAAATGGTCATTCATTGCAAGGTGGGAACCACAGGGGGAGAAAGCTGAACTGCTCTCCCCACAAGCCTGGTGTGATGGCCTGGGATTCCGATTCGGAGGATGAAACAGAGGAATCCCGGCCTGCACAGGAGTCCCCGCCTCCAGGGCCGGCTGAACTGGGGCAAGGCCTAGATGCTGAAGAGCCTGCACCTGTGGCAGTGCATCAGGAGCTGGCCCCAGGTGAAGCCCTTCTGGCCCCAGAGAGGCTTGACGACTCAGTGGCCACAGGTGAGCCTCCTCCAGGGCCCAGTAACCCTTCGGCCTCTCCTGATCTGCAGAGGTTTAGAGCAGAGAGGCGAAGGGAACTGGTTGCCCCCAGGAGGAGTGCTCGCCTTAAGGCCAGAGGAGGCGGGGCTCCTGGGGGCCGGGACCGCCCCTGGCCTTAGAAGAGGATAAAAGCCCAGTCAGCCCGGCCCCAGGTTGCGGGAGCAACGTCGTTGTTGGCCTCGGACCTTCCTGCGTTCCTGATCCCTGCTCGGCCTCCTGTTCCTGACTATCCGGTACTCCTGTTCCCTGCTCGGCCTCCTGTCCCCGACCATCCGGTGTTCCTGTTCCCTGCACAGCCTCCTGTTCCAGCGTTCCTGTTCACCGCCCGGCACTCTGCCTCGGACCTTGCCCCTCTTCGTGTGGACTCTGCTACACCCAAGGTACCTTACCCCCGGGACCAGCACAGTTTGCTCCCGCCACCTCCCGCACTCCCCCTTCGTAGGGGTGCGTTCGGGAAGAGCCAGAGGCCATGGCTGAACAGGCGGCTGCACTGGTGGCTTTGGCCCAGGAGAACCAGGCCTTGTCTCACACCGTGCAGCAGCTCAGTGACGCGGTTGAGGCACTTCAGCAACGCTTGGAAGCCCTACCGGCTCCTGGGGCCGACGCCCCGGCTCCGGGCAAGTACCCAGTGGCTTTGCCTGAGAAATTTGATGGAGCCCCGGCCAGCTTTCCCATGTTCCTGGCCCAGGCCAAACTGTATATTCAGGGGCGAGCCCGGAACTTTCCTGACGACCGTACCAAGGTGCACTTTTTGATTAGCTTGTTAAAGGACCAGGCGGCCAAGTGGGCGTTGCCGCTACTCAGGCAAGACTCCCCCTTGCTGGCAGACTATACGGGGTTTTGCAATCGGTTGGAGGCCGCGTTCGGCAACCCCCAGAAAGAGAGTCAAGCCAACCGGGCGATTCGGCATTTGAAACAGGGCAAGTCCACGGTGGCCACATATACCACGGAGTTTCGGCTGTTGGCACAGGACTTGACCTGGAATGACTCGGCACTGCGGGACCAGTATCTCGAAGGGCTTTCGGACGAGGTACTGGACCAGTTGGCCACAATGGAACGCCCCACCACGCTGGACACTCTCATTCAACGGAGTCTACAAATAGACGACCGGTTGGAGGATCGTCGTCAGGCCCGGGGTCGCCGACACTTCCAGTTCACGGCACCAGCTTTTTCCGGCAGCCCCACGGTCACAACTGATTTAACGGAGGAGCCTATGCAGCTCGGGGCAGTGCGGCCACGCCTTTCCCCCGCAGAGAAGGCGCGGCGTCGGGATGGAAATCTCTGTCTTTACTGTGGCGGAAGTGGACACTTCGCTCGGTCCTGCCCTGAGAAACGCCAGCCGCAGGGAAACCGCCAACCCCAGTAGCTGATGGCCCTAGCTACCGGGGGTCCCAAACCGTACAGAATGGGCCCGCACCAATGGACTTGCAACATCTTATGGTTTCGGTACGTTTATACCCTCCAGGTGGGCCCTGGATCCTCACCCATGCTTTGGTAGATTCAGGGGCAACCCGCTCCTATATGGACGCTGCTTTTGCCGCCCATCATCAGGTGCCACTTCGGAACAAGCCAGTACCGGTCCAGGTGGAAGCGATTGACGGACGACTTCTGCGGTCAGGTGCCGTTACTCAGGAGACCCAGCCTCTGGTCCTGTGTCTCCAGCAGCACCGGGAGTTGCGAACTTTGGACATTGCCTCTATGCCCCGCTTCCCCCTGGTGCTCGGGATGGACTGGCTGGAAGCCCACAACGTTCAGATTGACTGGGTCAAACGGACCGTGCACTTCCCAGTCCCATGTTCCCATGCTCAATCCGGAACGCTGGCGTCCGCGCCCTCAGAGGAGGCAGCACCCACGCTCCCAGCCGTGTACCAGGACTACCAGGACGTGTTCGAGGAACGGGGGGCAGACCAGCTGCCGCCGCATCGGCCTTTTGACTGCGGCATAGACCTCCAACCCGGAGCGCCTTTACCAGTGAGTCGCTTATATTCCCTAACAGAGCCAGAGCGCGAGGCTTTGCAGGACTTCTTGCGCAAGAACCTGGAGCGTGGGTTCATTAGGCCTTCCACCTCGCCCACCGCGGCACCGGTGCTTTTTGTTAAGAAGAAATGTGGGGAACTCCGCCCTTGCCATGATTACCGAGCCCTGAACAAAATTACCGTCCCAGACCGGTACCCCTTGCCCCTTATCTCGGAGCTGCTGGAGCGGGTGCAAGGGGCACAGGTGTTCACCAAGCTGGACCTCCGGGGGGCCTACAACTTGATTCGGATCCGAGCCGGGGATGAGTGGAAGACAGCGTTTGGGACCCGGTACGGGCAGTTCGAATATTTGGTTATGCCTTTCGGTTTGTGCAACGCGCCTGCTGTGTTTCAACGCTACATCAACCACGTGTTTCAGGACTTGTTAGACAAGTACGTGGTGGTGTATTTGGATGACATACTGATTTACTCCCGTGACCCGGCCCGCCATGAGGGACATGTCCGGACCGTGCTGCAGCGCTTGCGTGAGCACCGTTTGTACGCAAAGCTCAGCAAGTGCGAGTTCCATCAGCGGACTGTGGACTTCCTTGGTCACCGGCTCTCTCCAGATGGGGTGCAAATGGACCCGGGGAAGGTGACAGCGGTTCAAGAATGGGCGGCACCCCGGAACCGCAAGGACCTACAGCGTTTCCTGGGGTTCGCCAATTACTACCGGACCTTCATCGCTGATTATGCTCATCGCACCACCCCGTTGACCCGGCTACTGCGCCCAAAGACGCCGTTTTCCTGGGACAAGGAGGCAGAGGAGGCGTTTCAGGGGTTGAAGGCCTGTTTCCAGAGGGCACCAATCTTACAACATCCTGACCCCTCTCGACCCTTTGTGGTGGAGACCGACGCTTCCAGTACGGCTCTCGGTGCCGTCTTGTCTCAACAGATTGGTCCTGAAGCGCCACTCTTACCCTGTGCCTTCTATTCCCGCCAGCTCCTACCAGCGGAGCGTAACTATACTGTGTGGGAGCGGGAACTACTGGCCATCAAGGTAGCCTTTGAGGTCTGGCGCCACCATCTTGAGGGGGCACGACATCCGGTGGAGGTGAGAACCGACCACCGGAACCTGGAGTACCTCCAGACCACCCGCAAGCTGAACCAAAGACAGATCCGGTGGGCGTTGTTCTTTTCCCGGTTCCAGTTCCGGATCCGCTACATCCCTAGCTCTCAGAATCAGAAGGCGGATGCCCTGTCCCGGAAACCTGAAGACAACGCAGACACGGTACAGCAAGCAGAACCCACCACGATCCTACCTCCGGCTGCATTCCTGGCCACCCAGGAGGCGCAGCCACTGCAGGTTCGGGTGCGGGAACAGCAGCGGGTCGACGCTTGGGCCCAGGAACGACTCCGGGAGCTGGCTGAAGGGTCCAGCCCACAGTATCCGGGGCTGGTCCTGCATCAGGGCCTTCTGCTGCACCACGGTCGTCTGTACATCCCGCCAGGGCCACTACGGCTGGAGGTTCTCCGGATGGCCCATGATGCCCCAGCAGCGGGGCACTTTGGACGGTATCGGACCACCCATCTGGTCAGTCGAGAGTTTTGGTGGCCCCGCCTGAAGGCTGACGTGGCTCGCTACGTTGCTGGTTGTGATGTCTGCCGGCGCGCTAAGGGACCTACCGGGCGACCCCCCGGCCTACTTCAGCCATTGCCAGTTCCACCGCACCCTTGGCACACGGTTTCGTTGGACTTTGTAGTGGACTTACCCTCGTCTCGTGGCTGTACCTGCCTTCTGGTTTTCTCCGACCATTTCACCAAGATGGTGCACTGCGCTCCCTGTCCATCTGTACCCACAGCCAAGGAAACTGCTCAGCTGTACCTTCAGCATGTCTTCCGCCTGCATGGCCTACCTGAGCGCGTGGTGTCCGACCGGGGCGTTCAGTTCACATCCCGGTTCTGGCAAGCACTACACCAGACCCTCGGGACGGAGGTCTGCCTCTCGTCAGCCTATCACCCACAGACCGATGGCCAGACGGAACGGGCGAACGCGGTGCTGGAGCAGTACCTCCGGTGTTACTGCAGCTATCAGCAGGATGACTGGGTCGACCACCTGGCATTGGCGGAGTTCGCCTACAATAACGCGGTGAATGCGTCCACCCAGCAGACCCCGTTCCAGGCCAGTTATGGTTATCATCCACGGCTGTTTCCAGAGGTGCTGCCGACATCCGCAGTCCCGGCGGTGACGGAGTGGCTTCAAGAGCTCCAGTCCCAGCAACAGCTTTTGGTGGAGCAACTGCACCAGGCCAAGGAAGCGTACAAGGCCCAGGCCGACCGCCACCGCCAGGTGGGGCCGGAACTTCGCGTCGGTGACCTGGTTTGGCTCTCCACTCGCCACCTCCACCCCTCTCGACCTTCGCGGAAGTTGGACGCCCGCTTCACCGGCCCGTTCCCTATCGTAGACCAAGTCTCTCCTGTGGCATTTCGTCTCCGGTTACCCGCAACCCTGAAGGTTCACCCGGTCTTCCACAGGTCCCTTTTGAGTCCGGTGGCCCCACCCGACGAGTTCCACCCGAACCGTCCCCGACCGCAGCCAGTGTTGGTTCGGGGAGAGCCTGAGTACGAGGTGGAACGCATCCTGGACTCCCGATACCGCAGGGGAAAGCTGCAGTATCTCATTGACTGGAAGGGGTACGGACCGGAGGACCGTTCCTGGGAACCTGCGGCCAACGTCCACGCACCTGCCTGCCTCCGAGAGTTCCATGCGACGTACCCCGGCAAGCCGGGTCCGGACCCTCGGTTGAGGGGGGGGCCTGGGAGGGGGGATGGTGTGATGGCCTGGGATTCCGATTCGGAGGATGAAACAGAGGAATCCCGGCCTGCACAGGAGTCCCCGCCTCCAGGGCCGGCTGAACTGGGGCAAGGCCTAGATGCTGAAGAGCCTGCACCTGTGGCAGTGCATCAGGAGCTGGCCCCAGGTGAAGCCCTTCTGGCCCCAGAGAGGCTTGACGACTCAGTGGCCACAGGTGAGCCTCCTCCAGGGCCCAGTAACCCTTCGGCCTCTCCTGATCTGCAGAGGTTTAGAGCAGAGAGGCGAAGGGAACTGGTTGCCCCCAGGAGGAGTGCTCGCCTTAAGGCCAGAGGAGGCGGGGCTCCTGGGGGCCGGGACCGCCCCTGGCCTTAGAAGAGGATAAAAGCCCAGTCAGCCCGGCCCCAGGTTGCGGGAGCAACGTCGTTGTTGGCCTCGGACCTTCCTGCGTTCCTGATCCCTGCTCGGCCTCCTGTTCCTGACTATCCGGTACTCCTGTTCCCTGCTCGGCCTCCTGTCCCCGACCATCCGGTGTTCCTGTTCCCTGCACAGCCTCCTGTTCCAGCGTTCCTGTTCACCGCCCGGCACTCTGCCTCGGACCTTGCCCCTCTTCGTGTGGACTCTGCTACACCCAAGGTACCTTACCCCCGGGACCAGCACACCTGGTCTCTTTGTGTTATACCTGTTGTTCTCCTAATGAAGACCTCCAATTCCTTTAAAATGTTAATTACCAGTGATGGCAGCAGAAGGCGAGATGCAACCTGTTCCCAGCACGCTTTGTTGATCTCAGAGACTTAATTTAGCCGGTGTTTGTGTGTGTGGAGAGGAGGAGATCACTGAAAGGCCCATTTCTCATCATTAGCAGCACAAGACAAGAGGCTCTCCCTCAACTGTACCTGCGTGAAGTGGAATGCAAGTGTCTGATTGAGGTCTTTGGAGCCCACAAACGCATCCTTTTAGGTAAAGGGACCCCTGACCATTAGGTCCAGTCGTGGCCGACTCTGGGGTTGCAGGACTAAGCCGCTTCTGGTGAACCAGAACAACGCACGGAAACGTCGTTTACCTTTCCGCCGGAGTGGTACCTATTTATCTAATTGCACTTTGAGGTGCTTTCGAACTGCTAGGTTGGCAGGAGCAGGGAGCTCACCCCGTCACAGGGATTCAAACCGCTGACCTTCTGATCGGCAAGTTCTAGGCTCTGTGGTTTAACCCACAACACCACCCGCTTCCCTCGTTTTAGGTATAGTATAAACATGGAGAACCTCAGAATTAGGGCCCAAGTGTGACCCTCCAGAGCTTCTCTATCTGGCCCTCCGAGCTCTCCCTAAGCCACACCCACCTCCAGGCCACGCCCATTTAGGTTTCGCCCGGTCCCTCTTAGCAACGCAACGCGAGTGTCCTGGCACAGATGCCACACTGCTTCAGTGCCACGCAAAGCATATGGCGGAGGCAGGAAAATTCCAAACAAGCCCCCGGCCTCGTGCCAAGCAGAGGCAGCAGCAACGCAGAAGACCCAACCTGGATTGCTAAACTCCCTGCCCATAGCTGTCAACTTACAGATTTGAAAATAAGGGACCAGCAGCCAAAATAAGGGATTTTCCAGGCACAGGTATGTTCAACTTCTGAGCCCCTCCGAGCCAAAGGCAGAAAGCCCAGCCAGCAGCCAAACGAAGCCTCAAGCGGTGGTTCCCACAGCGCAGCAACCCGGCAAAGGGGATGCAGCAAGGAAAACCACCGTCACCTCTCCGCTGGGAAGTGCTGAGCAAAGCCGAGTCCCCAGACAATGCGGCCGATTTGATCGGCACAAGGCATGCAAGTTCCACCCCCCCCCAGTCGTTCTTAAGACTCCTTATTGGGTGAGCAACGCAGCCAAGCAACCCAGTTGGAGCCTCCTTCCTCCCTGGCAGGCAGGCAGGGAGGGAGGGAGAGGAGCTGCTTCCTTTGAAACCCGGGAAATTTAAGGGACATCATCAATAAGGGACAGCAGCGGGAAACGGCGCTGGGATAAGGGACTTTCCCGCCAAATAAGGGACAGTTGACCGCTATGCCCCAAACCGAGCCACCCACTCAGTGAGTCCCCGCGCGCTGCGCTAAACTGGTGCAGCATGGCACGGCGACTCACTTCCGCAGTGCCGGAAATTGTGTCTGTGCAGATGCCGGAAATTGCGGGTGTGCGTGCTCACACACACACGCACGCGATCCAGCCCACAGAGGGATCTCCACTGGAGTAAACCAGCCTAGGCAAGGTAAACTTTGCCACCCGCCACTTTAGAGCATGGGTAGGCAAACTAAGGCCCGGGAGCTGAATCAGGCCCAATTGGCTTCTGGTTCCGGCCCACGGACGGTCCGGGAATCGCCATGTGGATGGGCATGGGGATTCAGATCGTTTGGGCTGCGCCATTTCCACACACACACACACACACCACACACCACGGCAGCGCCTCCTCCCTCCCTCCTCCTAGATTCTTCCCGCCTTGCCTAGAGGAGGAAGGGAGCTGGGCTTTGTTGAGCCGCGGTTGGCTGAGCGCCATTTTAAGCAGCCCCTCTCCGGAGCCAGCCCTTTCACGCCACTCATCGTCCTGCTGGCACCACCAGCCCCTGCCACTTGCAAGGCACAGGTAAGCAGCCACTAGGGCTCATCTGGTGTTGTGGAGAAGGGAGAGGAGAGTTGGTGGTTTTTTCCCCCTTCAAAATATAGTCTGCCGTCCGCCCCCCATCAAGGTCTGAGGGACAGTGGATTGGCCCCCTGCGGAAAAAGTTTGCTGACCTCTGCTTTAGAGGAGGGCTAATGGGGGGGTAGAAGTTATTGGGGGGGTACACCCACATTTCCAAGAGGCAAGAGCATCCCAACATCTTGCCGTGATCTCTGGCAGACTGTGAGTGGGAGCCCTGTCCCCGGGATTTCGCGAGCGCCGCTATTTTTGACAAGTTTAGCACCTCACTGCCTACCTGGGAACAGTTAGCAAGAACCGAACGGCAGCACGGGGAAAAAGTTCGCCTTCCAAGTTTAGCATCGCCAAATTGCTATGACGACAGCATCTTGCATGCTTTACGTGCGGAGAAGACCGGATCATGGTACTCGTGAACAGACACAAACACACAACCGCACAAGCACGAAATCACTGATGCAACAAAAAATGGACAGCTCACTTTCTCCCCCAAGGTCCTTGCATCCAACTAAGACCACACCAATAGATTTAAAACAGCTTTTGAAGTTCCCCAGGGGCCAAGCGCGTTTTACAACGGGTGAGGGTCCGCTTGCGACCCCGTGGAGATCTCTGGATGCCCAGACTGGGACAGACATCTTCACCTGGCTGGCCCCCCCAGCTTTCTTAAGCAGGGAAGCAGAAAAGGTTGTTTACTGCATTTAAGTAAAGGTAAAGGGACCCCTGACCATTAGGTCCAGTCGTGGCCGACTCTGGGGTTGCGGCACTCATCTCGCTTTATTGGCCGTGGGAGCCGGCGTACAGCTTCCGGATCATGTGGCCAGCATGACTGAGCCGCTTCTGGCGAACCAGAGCAGCGCATGAAAACGCCGTTTACCTTCCCGCTGGAGTGGTACCTATTTATCTACTTGCACTTTGACGTGCTTTCGAACTGCTAGGTGGGCAGGAGCTAGGACCATAGCTGTCAACCTTCCCCTTTTTTGCGGGAAATTCCCTTATTCCAGCGCTGTTTCCCGCTGCTATCCCGGATTGTTAGATATCCCATAGACTGTCCCCGGGACAGGTGAGGCTGCTGATCCCTTATTTTCAAATCTGAAAGTTGACAGCTATGGCTGGGACCGAACAATGGGAGCTCACCCTGTCGCGGGGATTCGAACTGCCGACCTTCTGATCAGCAAGCCCTAGTCTCAGTGGTTTAGACCATAGCGCCACCTGCGTCCCCCTATAGCATCACAGAATTGCAGAGCTGGAAGGGAATCCTAGACTTCTACAGTCTAACCTCCTGCAAGGCAGGAACTTCAACAAAAGCATCCAAGATTGATCCAACCTCTGCTTAAAAACCTCCAAGGCCCACCAGCTCTCATGGGAGCCCGTTCCACTGTCAATCAGCTCTTCCTGTCGGAAAGTTCTTCCCGATGGCGTGCGGACGGCTCTCAGATGCCACCCAAAGCACACCTTGAAGGAGAAAGCCATAGAGAGTGAAGGCAAATACCGTATTTTTCGCTCTATAGGACGCACTTTTTCCCCTTCAAAAATGAAGGGGAAATGTGTGTGCGTCCTATGGAGCGAAGACGCCATAGCCCTGCGACCCTCTCCTGGCTGGAGAAGTGACGTGCGACTATGGCAGGAGCCTATATAGCTGCGCGTGACCTCTCCAGCCGGGAGAGCGTGCGCAGGGCTAAAGCAGCCCCCCGCGACCCTCTCCTGGCTGGAGAGGTAACGCGCGCCTATGGCAGCAGCCTCTCCGCTGTGCCTTTCCACTGGTCCCTGACCTGCTCTTTGGGGCTGGTGGTGGGCTTCCCCCCGCCAGCCCCAAAGAGCAGGTTGAAAGGAACCTGAAGCCTGGAGAGCAAGAGGGGTCAGTGCGCACCGACCCCTCTCGCTCTCCAGGCTTCCAAGGTAGCCGCCTGAACGCACCTTAAACGGCACCTTGTTTTAGAGCGGGAAAACAAGTGGGGAAAAATTCTCCCTCTCTCTGCGCAGCACCTCCTGCCGCTTCGCTGAAGGGGCGCTGGGCAGAGAGGGGGAGAATTTTTTTTTCTTGTTCTCCCCCCTCTAAAACAAGGTGCGTCCTATTGTCCGGTGCGTCCTATGGTGCGAAAAATACGGTAAGTCCGGAGGGTAGTTTGTTACACAGAACACCGAAAGACGCAACACACAGATAACGGAATGAAGTAATTCAAAGCTAAGCGAGTAAGGAAACCTTGTCGTTTTTGCAAGGACCGGGGGAAGCCACTGTGTGAGTGTGTGTGTGAACGCACACAAGCAAAAACCAACAGAGCACCTCAAGCGGCAAATCTTTCTTTTACTCACTAGCCCATAAAGAAATAATCTCTTGCCGAAGGCAGCGAAATGGCTGGAACGAGACGAAAGGGTAGAGTTTGCAGTGGCTGAGCTGAACAATGAAGGGCTGGGGGGGGGGGTTAGCATTTGGGGATGAATTCATCACCACAAATAAAGCGTGAGGGATGGAGAGAACCTGCGGGGGTCTGAACAAGACACAGATGGAAGATCCGCCGTCGTCCCCCGGACTGGAGGAGTAACAGCGACTCCTACCTCCTGTGCCAGACCCCACAATCGGAAAATACAAGGGTATATCTCCAAAGCAAATAGCAAATAAGGCAAATAGAAGGGGAAGAAATGGAGGCAGTGAGAGGTTTTACTTTCTTGGGCTCCATGATCACTGCAGATGGTGACAGCAGCCACGAAATTAAGAGACGCCTGCTTCTTGGGAGGAAAGCAATGACAAACCTAGACAGCATTTTAAAAAGTAGAGACATCACCTTGCCGACAAAGGTCCGTCTAGTTAAAGCTATGGTTTTCCCAGCAGTGATGTATGGAAGTGAGAGCTGGACCATAAAGAAGGCTGATCACCGAAGAATGGATGCTTTTGAATTATGTTGCTGGAGCAGACTCTTGAGAGTCCCATGGACTGCAAGAAGATCAAACCTCTCCATTCTGAAGGAAATCAGCCCTGAGTGCTCACTGGAAGGACAGATCCTGAAGCTGAGGCTCCAAGACTTTGGCCACCTCATGAGAAGAGAAGACTCCCTGGGAATGACCCTGATGTTGGGAAAGATGGAGGGCACAAGGAGAAGGGGACAA
Organism: Podarcis tiliguerta; assembly: GCF_965153285.1. NCBI lineage: Eukaryota > Metazoa > Chordata > Lepidosauria > Squamata > Lacertidae > Podarcis > Podarcis tiliguerta. The sequence goes on along the minus strand of NC_139551.1, from coordinate 8,727,701 downwards.
CAGAGGACGAAATGGTGGGACAGTGTTCTCGAAGCTACCAGCATGAGTTTGACCAAACTGCGGGAGGCAGTGGAAGACAGGAGGGCCTGGCGTGCTCTGGTCCAGGGGGTCGCGAAGAGTCGGACATGACCAAACGACTAAACAACAATCTCCAAAGGGGTTTCAGACAGACGTGGGGAGCTGTTGGCCCTGGAAACATGCCGTACTACAACTCCCAGGACCCCTGGCCATTGCAGGGGGTTGGACTAGATTCCCCCTGAGGGTCCCTTCCAACATTACGCTTCTATGATTTCACCACCGCAGACATCAAGGGAAGCCGACGTCTCGGATCGCAGTGTTCCCACACAGCCCCATCTCTCCCCTCCTCCTCAAAAAAAAATCCCTCTCACCTTTTTTTTATTATTATTATTTTCCGTGAGTGAATTAGCAGGTGAGCACCCAAGCTGAACATCCCCTTATCTGGGCACAGGACTCGCTGCTGAGGATTTGCATAATTTTAATCTTTCCCACCAATGAGCGTGGAAAAAGGGGAAAAAAGAAAAACTTCCCCCCTTTTTAAATCTTCTGTTTCTGCTCAACAAAACAGGCCCAGAGGCTTTCACACCTTGTATTTATGCAGTGTGGGGAAAGGGGGGGGGGGGAGCAAAGAGAATGGGGGGGGGGTAACTGAGATGTTACCCTCTCAAGCTCACTACTTCTGCATGCAATATAATTTTTATTCAGTTTACAAATAAAATAAATTAATACAATTCACACAATTTTTAGATCCATTCTCTTTTTTTGACTTCCCTCAACTTGGCTGGTACTCTTTCCCTTCTTACTTTCGTACACATTTCTAAAGTCCCCTCTAATTTATAAATTAAATCTTGTTCACTCCAATTCTAATCTTTCTTTTTTACAAAGCTTCATTAAAAATTACAAGCGTTACTTGTTTTTCACTTAAGTTATGCATATATTCTGAAAACTTTTCCCATTCTTCAGTAAATCTCTGATCTCGTCGATTTCGGATTCTTCCTGTCAATTTATCAAGTTCTGCAAAGTCCATCATCTTTGCAGAACTTGATAAATTGACAGGAAGAATCCGAAATCAACGCAGGTGTTTGACCACTGAGCTATGGGTTCGATCTGTGACATGGGGTTTTCTGGAGAGAAAAAAATGAATAAGGGATTTTCAAAGGGAAGCCATGAAATTTTTATTTTTTTTCCTTTGAAAATTAGGGTGATTTTGCAATTTTCCTGCCCAGATCAGAGTACTCCATGAGGCCAATAGGCACAGAGTAATTTTCTGATGCTCTAGAGAGTGATCTAATTCAGCACGTTTGCTTCGCTCGTATTTAATAAACAAAGCCAGAAAGTTTGAAACTGTCAAGCCTTGCCTAATACGGTTTCCTTTTATTGCTATGAATGAAATTGCTATTATTTTTAATTATTTTATTTCAACGGATTGTATACTGCTTAATCACAGTCGCCTCTAAGGAGTTTAAGGCCCAGAACAATAAAACAAAAATGAGTTAACCTATAAGATCAGAACTCAATTTAAAAAGTCTTCTGGTTTTTTTAGAAGTCTTCTCTAGGGGATGCTAATGTTGTCGGCTATGTGGCTACTTTTGGAGGTGAAGTTACTGAATTATTACTTTTGTTATTTACTTAACCCTTATGCTTGCTGGCCTGCGTTGAATGAACTGTTAATTGATAATTTGGCTTTTTCGTAGCATTAGGTTGTAGCGATGTTATATGGTATACGCAAGTCACACGCAACAAGTTAGACCCGTTGGAATTAATGGGCATGGGTTGACTTGGGGTCCATAAATTTTAAATGGGTGGTCTCCAGTTAAGTTTTACGCGGAGCCAACCCATTGGGACTAATGTGCCCGTTATAGTCATATTCATTCATTTCAATGGTTCTGCTGTGATTCAACGGCTGTTTACTCTGATTAAATCTTAGTTGGATCCAACCTTGCACGTGTTTTATTGTACTACCCTAATTAGAGCATTGAATTCTGGTGCTGGAGGAGACTCTTGAGAGTCCCATGGACTGCAAGAAGATCAAACCTCTCCATTCTTAAGGAAACCAGCCCTGAGTGCTCACTGGAAGGACAGATCCTGAAGCTGAGGCTCCAAGACTTTGGCCGTGAGAAGAGAAGACTCCCTGGAAAAGACCCTGATGTTGGGAAAGATGGAGGGCACAAGGAGAAGGGGACGACAGAGGACGAGATGGTTGGACAGTGTTCTCAAAGCTATCAACATGAGTTTGACCAAACTGCAGGAGGCAGTGGAAGTCAGGAGTGCCTGGCGTGCTCTGGTCCATGGGTCACGAAGAGGCGGACACGACTGAATGACTAAACAACAACAACAACAGATAGAGCATTTGTTTTATTGCTTCGAACACAGGTGTGCTGGGGGAAAGGAGATCAATCGATCAAAGACACCAAAATCAGATTGTCTGTATGCTTCCACCTGGCTTTGAAAAACCACCAACACCAGCCCGACTGTGGGGTGAAGCTCCAGCTGCGTGCCATCAGGTCTAGGGAGGTCAGCCTAACCATCTGCCAACTCTCAAGATCTGTCAGGTCTTCCTTGACATCAGCACACCCAGGCTACCACCACACGGTGGTCTGAACCTCAGCGCCACCACCGGAGGAAGGAATCATAGTTCAGAGGTGCTTGCTTAGAAATGCTTCCATGTTGGGCATGTCATGTGACGTCTTCTTTCTGGTCAGAAATTATTGTTCTCGTCAACTTTTGCTTTGGGGGGAAAAACAACCCTTGGTATTTGTGGGTGTTCACACACTCTTAAATTATGTTTCACTTCATGGGACAACAGAACTGGAACCTGCAGAAAATTAAGGTTGCAAAGACTCGTACTTTAAAGGTTGCAAGGATGAACACCCACCATCTACGACTTGGCGAAGTGAAGATCTCTCACCGCCCTTCCTACATTTTAACTACTTATTTTTGGGAAACGGTTTGCCTGCCTGCCTGCTCTGCGTACGCACACCTCTTGTTGTTGTTTAGTCGTTTAGTCATGTCCGACTCTTCGTGACCCCCTGGACCAGAGCACACCAGGCACTCCTGTCTTCCACTGCCTCCCGCAGTTTGGTCAGACTCATGTTTGTAGCTTTGAGAACACCGTCCAACCATCTCGTCCTCTGTCGTCCCCTTCTCCTTGTGCCATCCATCTTTCCCAGCATCAGGGTCTTTTCCAGGGAGTCTTCTCTTCTCATGAGGTGGCCAAAGTACTGGAGTCTCAGCTTCAGGATCTGTCCTTCCAGTCAGCACTCAGGGCTGATTTCCTTCAGAATGGAGAGGTTTGATCTTCTTGCAGTCCATGGGACTCTCAAGAGTCTCCTCCAGCACCAGAATTCAAAAGCATCCATTCTTCGGCGATCAGCCTTCTTTATGGTCCAGCTCTCACTTCCATACATCACTGCTGGGAAAACCATAGCTTTAACTATACGGACCTTTGTTGGCAAGGTGATGTCTCTGCTTTTTAAGATGCTGTCTAGGTTTGTCATTGCTTTTCTCCCAAGAAGCAGGCGTCCTTTAATTTCGTGACTGCTGTCACCATCTGCAGTGATCATGGAGCTCAAGAAACACGCACACCTCTTAGGAGATCATAAACAAGTTTTGCACCATGGCCCGCAAGATCGAGGAGCAGGCTTTTCGTTTGTTCGGACACAATCAGGCGCCATTTTGAACCAAGATGGCGGGCCGAACCTTTCAAAAACGCGCTGATTTTTATCCACATTTTGCATGAGATCGAGCGGAAGGTTTCCCTCTATGTTTGGATGCAACCAGACATCGCTCTGAACCAAGATGGCGCAACGAACATTCCAGAACTCTACGGATTTTATGGAACGATTGGAAAACTATAACGCCATTTGGCGTTCTCAGAACTCACGAGCGGATTCGAGGCTGCAATTGCATCGAATCTCATTTGTGTGCCACATGGTCCACCTGGATGAATTTATGCGCTGGCGTCAGGATCAATGGGATAGTTTTATTGCTAATGCCAGCAGACGGTGTTTCTTTTTCTTTCGCCTTCTCTATTAGAACAAGGGGCTGACACCCTTTCGAGCCCGAACTTAGCCCCCGGAGCTCACACAGTGTCAACAAGGGGCAGGCCAGGGATGGTCCTGAGATGAGGAGAAGAGGAATCTGGCAGAGGCGGGAGGCACATTCCGGAAGGGCACGGAAAACTGCCAAACAAGAGTGGTGCTTATTTTGAGCTTGCCTTGCTCCCGATCTCTCCCCTCCAGCCCTTCCCAGATTCCTCGCAGGCTGTGCAAACCAGCCTCCCTCCACTCCCAGCCCCCATTACCGGCTAATCTACACCCCGAGGTACAATTACCTTCCCATACGTTCCCTATTTACGCTCCAGAAACCATATAATTTTCCTAGCCCAGAAACTTAATTAAAAAGAGGAGAGAATCTCTGCTTCCTGGAACAGAAAGCCTGCCATTCTCTTGCTCTCTCTTCTTCTTCTCTCCCCACTCCACAAAAACCGCCTCGGCCTTGCAATCTCCTTCTCCATCTTTGCTAAAAATACACCCTCGGCTGGCAGAACAGAGGGGGCCTGCATCCTCCTGCCAAGACAGGGACACAAGAGAGCAGGGAAGGCACGGGGCACCCACTGAGGGGGCCAGCCCCCAGAAAACGGCTCCGAAAAAGGGTCCCCTTACGGGGAGCGTACTGGGCAATCTCTGAAGGGCGTGGGACCCGGGGGTCCACAAAGAGTATCCAAACAGTGACTACATTATTACATGAGCCCTGCTCCACAGTGATATTTTCATTCACATATATTCATTCGAAGTAAGACGGGTTTATGAAGCAATTCTATATTTTCCCACCACGCTGACGAAGATCTACGAAGCAGCAGTCAATTTCCGGAATCTCTGTTCAGTGTTGGACATTATATTTGCTGAACACAAGAAGCTTCGCAGCTTATTGTTCATCGTACAAAGTTTGGTACCTCGCTGCATCATTTAAAGATTTTCAGAGACTCTGAGACTAAGATTTCATCTTGAACTGGTTATTGTTTGAAGGAATTCTATAAAGATTGTCTATTGCTGGTGTTGCCTAAACTTTGTTGACGTTCCACAAAGAGTAAGGTAAAGGTAAAGGGACCCCTGACCATTAGGTCCAGTCGTGGCCGACTCTGGGGTTGTAGCGCTCATCTCGCTTTATTGGCCGAGGTAGCCGGCGTACAGCTTCCAGGTCATGTGGCCAGCATGACTAAGCCGCTTCTGGCGAACCAGAGCAGTGCACGGAAACGCCATTTACCTTCCCGCTGGAGTGGTACCTATTTATCTACTTGCACTTTGAGGTGCTTTCAAACTGCTAGGTTGGCAGGAGCAGGGACCGAGCAACAGGAGCTCACCCCGTCATTGCGGGGATTCGAACCGCCGACCTTCCGATCGGCAACCCCCAGGCTCTGTGGTTTAACCCACAGCGCCACCCGCGCCCCTGTATGGTATATACATATATATTTTAAAAGGAGGGGGGTGTTTTCTCAACTGGACGTGTGAACGTGCAATTAAAACCAACACAGCAATCGGTGCGGATGAAGAACATAAAGTGCGGCAGCTGAGGCTTGGGGGGGAGGAGCATCATGCGCACAGGGACGGTTGCGCTGTGTACCACAGCCTTGCACATGCAAGCACATTACGATGCCTGACTCCCAGCCCACTTGTCTGCTGAGGCTGTTTATCGCCGTCCGTTGCCCTCCTGCCTCCCCCGGTCCTCTGTTGCCACACTGCTCTATCTACAGACGCATGATTCTCCTCCGGATCCAGCAGCTGTGCTGGGCTCTTTCCAGGCAATCCTCTAAGCTGGCGCTGCTTGGCGCGAGGCCCTGCCCGCTTCGCTTGCTGCTGTTGCTCCTTTCCAGGAGAGAGAGAGAGAGAGAGACCCAAGCTGTTCCCCAAAAGCTTTTCCGTGCAGCCTGCAGGCTGGGTCGACAAATTAAAACCCCCGACTGCTCCCATCTGGAGACTTTGCGCATGTGTGTGTACAAGAGAGAGAGATTGTGTGGAATAAAATGGGGCACAAGGAACAAAGCTCTCCTCCCCCCCCCCCACGCCTTCGTAGGCAGATGCTCATAAACTCTCCCCAACTGTCCGTGTTTTACGAAGGATGTGTCCCTTTTTGGGGAAACGGCTTTTTGGAGCTTTGACGCTGCGCCTTGTTGATGGCTGTGAAGAGGGGCAGGTGAAACTGTCAATTTTGGTTTCTCCTGGCTCCCTCCCCCCCCCCCCAGTCTTGCATTCTGTTCTCCACAGTGGTTTGCAATTTTTTAAAAAGCCTAGTAGTGTGATTTTCTCCTAAGAGACGCGTTTTTGAATTTTGTAGAATCCTAGAAGGGACCATAAGAACTCTCTGCAAACACAAGATTCTTTTGCCCAGTGTGGGGCGTGAACCCACAACCCTGAGATTTAGAGTCTCATGCTCTACCAACCGAGCTATCCCAGGGATAAATAAATTTATTTATTTACTTCGTTCATATCCCACCTTTTTCTCAAGGTGGCTAAATGGGGATTTGAACCTGTGTCTCTTCCAGCTCTGAGTCTGACACTCTAACCACTACTCCAAAACAGACATTTTTGCAACATTATTTTCCCCAAGGAAATGCATTGTTCTACATTGTTTTCCACTCATATATGCATTTCTACTCACATTCAGAGTAAAGGTGCCGAGAGTTGTTGGGTCACCTCTATTCTCCTTAAAGGTAAAGGGACCCCTGACCATTAGGTCCAGTCGTGGACGACTTTGGGGTTGCGGCGCTCATCTCGCTTTACTAGCCGAGGGAGCTTCCGGGTCATGTGGCCAGCATGACTGAGCCGCTTCTGGCGAACCAGAGCAGCGCACGGAAACGCCGTTTACCTTCCCACCAGAGTGGTACCTATTTATCTACTTGCACTTTGATGTGTTTTCAAACTGCTAGGTTGGCAGGAGCAGAGACCGAGCAACGGGAGCTCACCCCGTCGCGGGGATTCGAACCGCTGACCTTCTGATCGGCAAGCCCTAGGCTCTGTGGTTTGACCCACAGCGCCATGGAACTATAATTCCCAGAGTTCCCTGGGAAGAAGGGCTGATTGTTAAACCACTCTAGGAACTGTAGCTTTGTGGGTGGGTGGGAATAGGACTCATCTAACCAACTCTCAGCAGCCTTAAACTACAGCTCCCAGGATTCTCTGGGGGAAGGTGCAAAAAGTGTCAGATATACAGTGGAACCTTGGTTCTCGAACTTAATTCTAGTCCGTTCAACTCCTGAAACTGTTCGAAAACCAAGGCACGGCTTCCAATTGGCTGCTATCGAGCAGAAGCCACCTCGGACGTTCGGCTTCCGAAAAACGTTCACAAACCAGAACACTTACTTCTGGTTTTGCAGCGTTTGGTATCCGATTTGTTCGACAACTAAGCCATTCAGGAACCAAGGTACCACTGTAATCTAATGACCAAAAGGCACCTTAAACCTAGGTTACGGTTCCCACAACAGAATATCTAGGCACCTTTCCCCTCCAATGAAACTTGTTGTTGTTATTCTTGTTGTTACACATTTCATCTCAAAGCAGTTGTAAAAGGTAAAGGTAAAGGTAAAGGTACCCCTGCCCGTACGGGCCAGTCTTGACAGACTCTAGGGTTGTGCGCCCATCTCACTCAAGAGGCCGGGAGCCAGCGCTGTCCGGAGAAACTTCCGGGTCACGTGGCCAGCGTGACATCGCTGCTCTGGCGAGCCAGAGCCGCACACGGAACGCCGTTTACCTTCCCGCTAGTAAGCGGTCCCTATTTATCTACTTGCACCCGGGAGTGCTTTCGAACTGCTAGGTTGGCAGGCGCTGGGACCGAGCTATGGGAGCGCACCCTGCCGCGGGGATTTGAACCGCCGACCTTTCGATCAGCAAGCCCTAGGCGCTGAGGCTTTTACCCACAGGGCCACCCGCGTCCCTTACTTGAGAACACATCAAATAAAACCATCCTGAATAAAACAAATATATAGAACATTTTTTTACAGAACCTTCACTAAGGGACATTTTGCATTCCCCAGTCGCCACCCTGGCACCCAGAGATCTCCACATGGTTGCAGTTTGACCCACACCGGGAGCAAAACGCGCCTGGCGCCTGGCTAATTTCTAACGCTGGCCGCAACTGTTTAAAGTTGTATGGTACTGATTTCGATATATAGCGCAGATGGTGCCAAGCATGACAAGCGATGAAACTTCTGCATTTGAGAAAGTAATCTATATTTGCCACGCTCCATACACTGCTTTCATGGCATCAATACACAAGTACGGATTTTACATACCCACGCACACATTTTTCTATCTGCTAAAATTGGCTTCTGTAAGTGTAATGTATACAGAGTTTTTAGCATCACTGCTCACCGTTTTTTAATACTAAAAAGTATTTGTTTACACCTGGGATAGCTCAGCACAAGACCTAATCTCAGGGCTGTAGGTTCGCGCCCCACGGTGTGTGAAAGATTCCTGAATTGCAAGCAGGTTAGAGCATAGCTGCCAATGTTTCCCCCCTTTTTAAGGGAAATTCCCTTATTCCGAATTGGATTCCTTGCAAGAAAAGGGAAAAGTTGACAGCTATGGGTTAGAATCAGATTAACCTCGTGGTTCCTTCCAATTCTACAATTCTGTTGATTCTAGGATTTTAGGACTCCCTGGACCTAATGGTCAGGGGTCCCTTTACCTTTACTCCCATAGAGACTACCTTACACTGCGTTTAAAACCAAAATCGCATTTGGATAGAAACTGTTATTCAGGCGGCTGGTCCTAGTCTTTATAACCCTGTACCTTCTTGCAGAAGGCAGAAGCTGAAAGAGATCATTTCCGGGGTGCGCACTATCCTGCGCTATCTCTGCAGCTTTCTTATGGCACCTGGAAGCATAGATTTGATCCAAGGTGGGAAGAGGGCACCCAATTATTCTCTCCGCAGTCTTTACAACCCTGGACAGCATTGTTTTTTCCCCCTGACCGCGCAGCTCCCAAACCACACTGCGCCTTGAATCGGGCCCAGATACCAAGTGGAAATCAGAGTCTCAGAGAGAGAGAGAGAGAGAGAGAAGGAGAACGGAGAGATCACGAAGGTTACCAATGAGGAACGAAAGCCGGGACCAGCCTGAACGTGCTGAAATTTAAACCGGCCTGCTTCTGAGCAACGCACCCCTCCAAACACACACACACACACACACACACACCAGCCTTCAAGCCCTGACTTTCTGGGAAGAATTTCTTTTAAGGCTTGTGTGGGTGGAGAATGTTTTAACAACACTTAAAAAAAAAAGAAGAGGAGTTGGGGTGAGGAAACAGACAGAAGAACATACCCTGGAGGTTTGAAAAACAAGTCGAGCTTAGAGGAACAAGTCGGAACAAGCAGAGCGTTTTCCATCGCTCCGGGGCAGCTGAGCGACTCGGAAGAGGTGCGAGCGGCAGCATGGGTGCCTTCTACGCACATCAGATCGTCCCAGTCCCCACCACCACTGCAACACACATAGAATCACGGAATTGAAAGGGACCTTCAAAGGTCATCCAGTCCAGCCCCGCTGCAACGCAGGAATCTCAGCCAAAGCACCCAAGACAGATCCAGCCTCTGCGTAAAAACCTCCAAGGAAGGAGTGTCCACAATCTCCTGAGGGAATCCACTCCCCTGTCAAACAGCTGTCTTTCAAAAAGTTCTTCTGTTTGGACGGAATCTCCTTTCTTCTAAATTGAAGTGTGTGGGGGGAGAGTTTGCCCCATCTTCCATGTGACAACTTTTGGAAGATGGCTCTCCTATCTTCTCTCCGTCTCTTTTCCAGGCTAAACATAGCCAGTTCCTTCAACTGTTCCTCATATGGCTTGTTTTCCAGACCCTTTGCCATTTGGTGTCCCCTCCTCCTACTCATGACATACACATTTTTATGGGGGGGGGGGTTGGGGGGGGACCAAAGTAGATATGGGCATTAGAAACACACAGACACACACCATAGCTGTCAACTGTCCCTTATTTGGAGGGACAGTCCCTTATCCCAGAGCCGTGTCCCGCTGCTGCCCCTTATTGATGATGTCCCTTAAATTTCCCGGGTTTCAAAGGAAGCAGCTCCTCTCCCTCCCTCCCTGCCGGCCAGGGAGGAGGGAGGCTCCAACTGGGTTGCTTGGCTGCGTTGCTCACCCAATAAGGAGTCTGAGAACGACTGGGGGGGTGGAGCTTGCATGCCTTGTGCCAATCAAATCGGCCGCGTTGCCTGGGGACTCGCCTTTGCTCAGCGCTTCCCAGCGGAGAGGTGACGGTGGTTTCCCTTGCTGCATCCCCTTTGCCGGGTTGCTGCGCTGTGGGAACCACCGCTTGAGGCTTCGCTTGGCTGCTGGCTGACTAAAATCCCTTATTTTGGCTGCTGATCCCTTTTCAAATCTGTAAGTTGACAGCTATGACACACACACACAGAAACACAACTAATGGTCCAAAATAACAGTAGAGCTCCACAATGGATTTTATCAAGCTCCACCGATACAACTATCGAGGTCAAAGCAGCCAACACCGTGGAGTTCTGATGCTCAGAGAATCCAGCCCATTGGACACACTGGCTGTTACAGGAGTGTTCCAGTAGTAAACACACAGCTCAAAGTTGGAGTAGTTTGTTGTTTTTTAGCAAAAACACGATCCCCACAGACTTGTTTTGAATGTAAGGCCTAATAAGCTCTTGGTAGGCCTTGCCCCATGGATCAGTTGCCTCCTCACAGCCATCTAAGTCCCATCCCCTCCAGGGCTTTTCCCCAGCAATCAGAGACTGTGCCTTAAGGAAGACAACCTCTGCTCTGCTCTTTTCATGCCTCTCCTGGTTCTGGGAGACCGGTGGGAAGGGCAGCTGGTTGCAGCAGGAGGCTTCCTCTCCAGCCTGCCTCATCTCTGTCTCCTGGCTGCCCTCCTCTCCTGTCGCTTCGAGACTGGACTTCTCCCCGCTCACTAAGCCCTGTTACCTCTTCTGCTTCCAACACCTCCTAGAATCATAGAATAGAATCATAGAATCATAGAATCATAGAGTTGGAAGAGACCACAAGGGCCATCGAGTCCAACCCCCTGCCAAGCAGGAAACACCATCAGAGCACTCCTGACATATGGTTGTCAAGCCTCTGCTTAAAGACCTCCAAAGAAGGAGACTCCACCACACTCCTTGGCAGCAAATTCCACTGTCGAACGGCTCTTACTGTCAGGAAGTTCTTCCTAATGTTTAGGTGGAATCTTCTTTCTTGTAGTTTGGATCCATTGCTCTGTGTCCGCTTCTCTGGAGCAGCAGAAAACAACCTTTCACCCTCCTCTAGGTGACATCCTTTTCTATATTTGAACATGGCTATCATATCACCCCTTAACCTCCTCTTCTCCAGGCTAAACATGCCCAGCTCCCTTAGCCGTTCCTCATAAGGCATCGTTTCCAGGCCTTTGACCATTTTGGTTGCCCTCCTCTGGACACGTTCCAGTTTGAACACGTTCCTGTTCCTAGGCTGCTCCCTCTTCTCCCTCCACAACACAGAGCTGCTTCAGAAGATGAACGGACGTGGGAAAAGGTTCCCTAGATTCTGAACTTTCGCCGTAGACAAATGGAAAACACCACACCACTGTCTTGAGTCTTGCTTCTTTGAAACCCATCATTACAGGTCTTTTCTCGCTGAGATCCCACCACTGATTCATCATTTGGTTTGGGCTCCGGGCAGACCACTGTTGTCTTTTTTAAAATAGCAGGTCGGAAAACCCTTTGTTAGGATTTGAAAGGAGAAGAAGCTTACAATTTTCGATTCGGGTTCAGCCAAAACACTGGTTCGTAGCCCATGGGCCCCCGTTACGTCATAGGGCGGCCGTGTGGGCACAAGGAAAGAACGAACGTTTCAATTTAGTTGGAGCCAGTGCGGTGGGAAAAACACGACCAAGAACACAGGCATAACCAGGGAGCCCTCAATGAATGTTAGAAGAATGCTGGAATGAAGTTACCGTATTCTTTGCTCTATAAGACTCACTTTTTCCCTCCTAAAAAGTAAGGGGAAATGTGTGTGCGTCTTATGGAGCGAATGCAGGCTGCGCAGCTATCCCAGAAGCCAGAACAGCAAGAGGGATTGTTGCTTTCACTGCGCAGTGATCCCTCTTGCTGTTCTGGCTTCTGAGATTCAGAATATTTTTTTTCTTGTTTTCCTCCTCCAAAAACTAGGTGCGTCTTGTGCTCTGGTGCGTCTAATAGAGCGGAAAATACGGTATATGGTTTTAGCAGAAATGTTATAAAGAATTAAGCAAAAACTGATTGTTAATGGGCTAAAGTGGAAAATTTAAAGTTAGATTATGTTAAGATAAATTATAGAACAAAAAATTGAGAAAGAGGGAAAGGATTTGCTGAATTAGCTAACTGAACTAGAATACAAAAAAGGGAGGTGTGAGGAGGTCGAGGAAATAAGTATATGAAAGGTAAAGATATGGAAATTGGATGTGTTTTTAAATGTTTTTGTTTTTCTTGTTTTGATGTATTGTCTTTTTTTGTTTTCCTTTTTATTTTTGATGTATTGTTTGTTAAATTTTTTATTGCTTTTTTCTCATTCTTTCTTTCTGTAACTATAAAACTTCTAATAAATATTATATAAAAAAATAAAATAACCAGGGAGCCCTCGCTGGTGAACATCATTTCTGCAACCCTCTTAACCTTTCTGAATGCCTCACGTTGTCAGGGACGAGATTAAGAAGAAAGGCTGTGCTTGGACACTAATTTTGTGAGGACAGCTTTGGACCAGAAGCAGTCCCTGTGTCCCAACCCAGAACATTCCCCAGAATCCTCAGCAGCTCAACAAAGGTACCAGAGCTTCCTCAGGAGTTGAGCTGACGTCGGGGGAAAGTTTCCCAGCTTTTGAAACACAGCAAACACCACACCACTGTTTGAATTGATGCAGAGTCCGCCTTACATCACCTCCCAACCAAATTTCCCTACAGGTGATAGAATCATAGAATTGTAGAGCCGCAAGGGAACCCCAAGCAGTGGCGTAGCGTGGGTTGTCAGCACCCGGGGCAAGGCAAGTAATTTGCGCCCCCTGACCTGTGGATTTGCGCCCCCTCGACCCTAACCCCCAGATGTTGCGCCCGGTGTGGCCGGCCCCCCCTGCACCCCCCACGCTACGCCACTGACCCCAAGAATCATCTAAGTCAGGGGTCGGCAAACGAAGGCCCGCGGGCTGGATCAGGCCCAATTGCCTTCAGGATCCGGCCCGCGGACTGTCCGTGGATCAGCGCTGGGGTTCTGTTTGTTGGGGCTGTGCAATTTATCTCTGCGCCATTCCATCCCCTCACCTCTCCCTCTCGCACACTGTGGCAGCAGCTCCTCCCTCCCTCCCTCCTGGATTCTCCCTGCCCTGCCTAGAGGAGGAAGGGGTCTGGGCTGAGCGCCATTTTAAGCGGCCCCTCTCTGGAGCCAGCCCTTTGGCGCCCTGGTGCTCCCGTGGTCCAGAAAGCAGAGCGGACAAGCTCACTCTGCCTACCCATGAGAAGCAGCGGCAGAGGCGGTGGCGGCAGCCCCACGGAAGGTAAGGGCAGGAGCTGGGGCTGGGGAGGAGGACTGCTTGTCCCCCCCCCTTTTTTCCAGCTCTCTCCCCCCCCCAAGCCGCTTCTCTGGCCTGCCACAAGGTCTGAGGGACAGTGGACCGGCCGGCGGCTAAAAAAACTTTGCCGACTACAGTAGTACCTCTGGTTACATACTTAATTCGTTCCGGAGGTCCATTCTTAACCTGAAACTGTTCTTAACCTGAAGCACCACTTTAGCTAACGGGGCCTCACGCTGCTGCTGTGCCGCTGCGCAATTTCTGTTCTCATCCTGAAGCAAGGTTCTTAACACGAGGTAATATTTCTGGGTTAGCGGAGTCTGTAACCTGAAGCATATGTAACCTGAAGCGTATGTAACCTGAGGTACCACTGTACTGATCTAAGTCCAGCCCCCTGCAATAATTCCTGTCCCAGTCTTCCCCGGGTAGACTTGTACCACCAACCTTATGCTTAAGAGCCAGATGAGCTTAACAACAACAACAACAACAACAACAACAACAACAACAACAACAACAACAACAACAACAACAATTTATTATTTATACCCCGCCCATCTGGCTGGGTTTCCCCAGCCACTCTGGGCAGCTTCCAACAGAACACTAAAATGCAATAACTATTAAACATTAAAAGCTTTCCTAAACAGGGCTGCCTTCAGATGTCTTCTAAAAGTCTGGTAGTTGTTGTTCTATTAGACATCTGGTGGGAGGGCGTTCCACAGGGCGGGTGCCACTACCAAGAAGGCCCTCTGCCTGGTTCGCTGCAACTTGGCTTCTCGCAGTGAGGGAACCGCCAGAAGGCCCTCGGCGCTGGACCTCAGTGTCCAGGTAGAACGATGGGGGTGGAGACGCTCCTTCAGGTATACTGGACCGAGGCCGTTTAGGGTTACCCATTGCGCCACCTGAGGGCATGTGCTTGACTCCAGCTCACACACAGCTCTGCACCCCTCAGCACCGGTCACCTGCCTCACAGCAGAGCCGGCCCCGAGCAGGCAAAAAAAATCAAGGGCACGCGCTGCCCACAGGCAACAAAACCGCAACGCTAGAAATAAGGTTTTTGGTGGCTACCTGGGTATAGTTGCTTCTTCTTCACCTCCTAAGAAGGGAAGAAGAATGCCACTGGGAGCAAGGGACCAAGGTCAGTCCTCGAAGGGGTCAGAAATAGAGCCCTCCGACACCTGAGTCAGCTGCTTGCTCCAAGGAAGAGAGAAACTATTTTTGAAAGGAAGGCCGGGAGATTAGGAGAGGCAAGGCTGATTGCTTCTTCTAATCCAGCAAACTATCGTGAAAGAAGATGCCTACTTCCTAAAAGCAGCTCAGTGACAGCCACACACACACGAGACCATCTCAGCAGCCGTCTTAATGCTTCCTCCCTGGCAGAGAGAAGATTTAAAGCACAAACCGCATTATCATCCGTTTGTCATGGAGGAAGGGTATTCTTCCCTACAGCCTGGTGTTGTGTGTGTGTGTTTCCCGCCACCCCATTTTGCTGCTTTGCGATGCGCTGGGCATGGATCCAGACTGTTCCAACTTTCCGCTCCCAGAGACAAAGTCACGGGAACATTCAATAGGTTTAGCAGAGTTAAGGTTCTGGCAGAATTCGCACTAGCACCAGAGGTGGGTGAAGGTCACTAGCTTAAATGGCTTTGGAAGGGGACTGGACACTCAGAGGGGAGGCCGACTCGTCAGGATAACAGCCAGAGGAAGTGGAATGTCCATGTTGAAAGTCACTTACAATTATTGATTGCATATATATAGGGATGCGGGTGGCGCTGTGGGTTAAACCACAGAGCCTAGGACTTGCCGATCAGAAGGTCGGCGGTTCGAATTCCCACGACAAGGTGAGCTCCCGTTGCTCGGTCCCTGCTCCTGCCAACCTAGCAGTTCGAAAGCACGTCAAAGTGCAAGTAGATAAATAGGTACCTCTCTGGCGGGAAGGTATGGATTTGAACCCTGGTCTCCCAGGTCCTAGCCCAGGGATAGGCAACCTAAGGCCCGGGGGCTGGATCCGGCCCAATCGCCTTCTAAATCCGGCCCATGGATGGTCCGGGAATCAGCGTGTTTGTTTATTCCTTCTTTGTTTGTTTTTATGTTCTCAAAATCTTGCTTAAATCTGGAGCTTGTCGGGTATTGTTATTTCACAATGTAAGCCTCCCCACCTATAATTAAGAACATGGCAGAAGACCTGACCGACAAGGGTTGTAAACAAACTCGCAATCACATCCAACACAGATTATCAGGTCCCGTCATGAGGTGGGCAAAGGGGCTGTTAGAGGCTGTGGGTTTTCTGTTTGGATGGAGTGGAGAGGATGTAAAGAAAAAGAAGGTACCTTTTATCATATGTGGTGGCCCTGCCCCAAGGTGAAAGACTTCTGGGAGAAGATTTATAATGAATTGAAAAAAATGTTGAAATATACATTTATCAAGAAAACAGAGGCCTTTCTTCTTGGAATAATAGGTTTGGAATCGCCCAGGAAAGATGTTAGATTGTTTCTGTATGCCACAACTGCTGCTAGGATTTTGTTGGCCAAAAATTGGAAAACACAAGAAGTGCCAACAGTGGAGGTATGGCAGATGAAGATGATGGACTTTTGGGAGCTAGCCAACCCGACCGGAAGAGTCTGTGACCAGAAGGAGGAGGAGTACCAGGAGGAATGGATGAAATTCAAAGAGTATTTAGCTAAATATGCTAAGATAACTTAAATAGAAATACTTGCAAATACCAGACTGGCTTAGGATTTAAATATGTGATGTTATAGAATAATACGTCTAAAGTTAATATGAAAAGAAAGAAAGATGTTAATTGACTAAGTAAATTTTATGAGAAATTAGTTTTGGAAAGCTGGTACGACGATACGCATTGAAACTCAGCCTGGGGGATTTGAGGAAGTCACCTAACAATGTTAATAATAGTGGAACAATTATAGTTAGGATTTATGTTTGTTTATAAATTTGGAAAATCAATAAAAAAAATTGGGGGGGGAATGGATGGAGTGGGGAGGAAAGCAGGCATTTTGCCACCCCCCCGGTTGAAGCAACCGGAGGCTTTTAAGAGCACAGAAGTCGATGAGAAGCCCCGAGTCGCAGGGAGACATCAAGTCTGCTCAAGGAAAATCAATGCGGGATCAGATTTTACTCATCGCTTTGCCAAACTAAGGAGGAAGAGGAGGAGGAGATGCCAGAGGGATATTTCTGTGCGCTCGTGTCAAAAGGAGAGGGGGGCATCTGTAGAAGGGTTTTGATGGAGAGACCCAAGGCATGCGGGCAATTATTATTCTCTATTATTGCTACCAATGTATGGAAGTGAGAGCTGGACCATAAAGAAGGCTGATCGCGGAAGAATGGATGCTTTTGAATTCTGGTGCTGGAGGAGACTCTTGAGAGTCCCATGGACTGCAAGAAGATCAAACCTCTCCATTCTGAAGGAAATCAGCCCTGAGTGCTCACTGGAAGGACAGATCCTGAAGCTGAGGCTCCAAGACTTTGGGCACCTCATGAGAAAAGAAGACTCCCTGGAAAAGACCCTGATGTTGGGAAAGATGAAGGGCGCAAGGAGAAGGGGACGTCAGAGGACGAGATGGTGGGACAGTGTTCTCGAAGCTACCAGCATTAGTTTGACCAAATTGCGGGAGGCAGTGGAAGACAGGAGTGCCTGGCGTGCTCTGGTCCAGGGGGTCACAAAGAGGCGGACACAACTAAACAACTAAACAACAACAAAATTTCTTGAGGGCCAAAATACACCTGTTCAGCATGCATAATGTCCCAGTTTCAATCTCCCGGTATCTTCAGGTATGGCTGGGCATACTTATTTCATTTATTTATTTATATTTCATTTATAACTGCAGACAATGCCAACGCCAATGGCCCAACGCGGTACAAAGCTGCTTCACGCCTTCCTTTATCCAGAATCATGAGGACTGGAATCTTAACTTTGCTTTAGGATAAAGGAGCACAGCTCGCTGCCCCAGTTCCCAATGGTGTCTCCAGCTAGGCTTGGGGAGGCTCCCCACTCCTTCCTGAAAATCAGCCAATTCAAATGGGGGGGGGGACGATACTGAGCCCAACAGACCAGTGGCCTGGTTCAGTGTAATAATAATAATAATAATAATAATAATAATAATAATAATAATTTATTATTTGTACCCCGCCCATCTGGCTGGGTTTCCCCAGCCACTCTGGGCGGCTTCCACAGAGACCAAAAATACACTAAAATGTCACACATTAAAAACTTCCCTGAACAGGGCTGCCTTAAGATGTCTTCTGAATGTCAGGTAGTTATTTTTCTCTTTGACATCTGAAGGGAGGGCCTTCCACAGGGAGGGCGCCACCACCGAGAAGGCCCTCTGCCTGGTTCCCTGTAGCTTTGCTTCTCACAATGAGGGAACCACCAGAAGGCCCTCGGTGCTTGACCTCAGCGTCCGGGCTGAATGATGGGGGTGGAGACGCTCCTTCAGGTATACTGGGCCTTTGAGGCCGTTTAGGGCTTTAATGGTCAACACCAACACTTTGAATTGTGCTTGGAAACGTAAGGCAATTTCTGAGGTCTGCTAATACCTAATGCTTTCAAACGTCCACTAAAGACACCCTCCTCTTTCCTTCGCAACGGCGTTCGCATACCAACATCTGGCCTGGGCTGTCATCGCTGCAGCGCAGCCCTCCAAACACCCCTGGAGAACAGACACAGATCTGTGGGGCCACTGTTTCTAATTAAAGCCTATATATATATTATATTATATTTATATTCATTCATTCATTCCCTAGGAAATGGTTTATTCATTAGCTGGCTTTCCATTCGATCTCTCCATCCGAGGCCCAGCAGACGAGAAACAGGGCGACGCAGCCGGGGTTAGAGGACAGCGAATGTGCAGAGAGATAGGAGATTTTCAAAAGGGTGGGGTGGGATTTCCTATCTTTCACCGCATCCCCCACCCCCTTTTCTCCCCCCCCCCCCCGGCATTTCGGATTACCGGCTGGCTCTGCTAATTCAATAACCTGCCATATAATTACTCCATAATAAACTGCTATTATCCTAACATTCGCTCAACAGCTGCGATCGCCTTAAAGCACAGGGAGGAGGGTCCCGGGGGGGGGGGCTGGGGGCGGGGAATTGGGGCAACCTTCTGTCGGCTGGCAGAGTGGGGCATCCCACTGAACCCGCCCTCCGCCCAGAGAATCAAAGAAGCATGGAAATCGGTCAAAGGCTCAAAGAACCTGACTTTAATGCAGGCTTGTAAACCGTCTCGCGTGGCTCTTAGTTTGCGCCGAGGTTTTTGTTAAAAGCCTGAGAACAGTTTGTTTCCGTTCCTTCTTTGGAACTTTAAAGGTAAAGGGATCCCTGACCACTAGGTCCAGTCGTGGCCGACTCTGGGGTTGCGGCGCTCATCTCGCTTTATTGGCCGACGGAGCCGGCATGCAGCTTCCTGGTCATGTGGCCAGTAGGACTAAGCCACTTCTGGCGAACCAGAGCAGCGCACGGAAACGCCGTTTACCTTCCCGCCGGAGCGGTACCTATTTATCTACTTGCACTTAGATGTGCTTTCGAACTGCTAGGTTGGCAGGAGCAGGGACCGAGCAACGGGAGCTCACCCCGTCATTGCGGGGATTCGAACCGCCGACCTTCTGATCGGCAAGCCCCAGGCTCTGTGGTTTAACCCACAGCGCCACCCGCGTCTTACTGCTCCACAAAGGACCTCAGGACGTGTTCATAGCCCCGGCAAAGATCTGCACCTGGGAGCAGGGAGGATCAAAGCTCATGCTCTCAACTGCCTTGCTTGGCCTGCCACGCTGCTCGGTAATCCAAGTGCGTGGGTGGAAGTTTTTAAGTGCAAATAAGCAAGGAACCAGCTTCTTCCTGGACCTCAGTTTTCTCCATCTGTGAAATGGGAATATGGATGAACCAGTGCTTTGGGAAGTGAACGTGTTAAGTCCCTGTGCAAACCTTAGCGCAGAGATGTCCCCAAGAGCCTTCCAGTTTCTCTTTGGCCACAGAATGACAGAGTTGGAAACGACCCTAAGGGTCATCTAGTCCAACCCTCTGCAATGCAGGAATCTCAGCCAAAATATCCATGACAGATGGTCAGCCAACCTCTGCTTAAAAACCTCCAAGGAAGGAGAGTCCAAACAGAGACTGTTCCACTGTCAAACAGCTCTTATTGTCAGAAGGTTTAGCCGTAATCTCCTTTCTTGCCACTTGAAGCCATGGGTTCGAGTCCTACCCTCCAGAGCTGGAGAAAACAAGCATGCTCCCTCTTCCATGTGACAGCCCTGAAGATATTTGAAGATGTGTCTCATATCTCCTCTCACTTTCCTCTTCTCCAGCTCCTTCATATCTCCTCTCACTTTCCTCTACCCAGCTCCTTCAACCGTTCCTCATATGGCTTGCTTTCCAGACCCTTCATCATCTTGGTCTCCTTCCTGCTTGTCCATCTCCTTCTTAAAATGGGTGCCCAGAACCGGGCAAAGGATTCCAGGTGTAACACACGACACTTAAGGTAGAATATCTGTAAAACCAAACACGCCCTGCATAATTTTTCCTATTTAAAGCTTCTCCAACTCACCTCTCAGAGCCTCGCTATCCTATGGTACCCTCCTAGGCAGGACACGGGTCCGAGTTTCATTCAGGCTGCAATTTGGGCTCCTGAGCTTATTTGCAGGGCTTCGGGGCTCGTTCAGAAACGAGGAGGAGAGCGTGCCTTGCAGATCTCGAACACACGCAGATCTTGGCATGCCGTTGAGATTCAGGAAAATTCGGGGTGAGTCAGCCAACCGCTTGACAACGGGTGGGGCAGAGATTAACGTCTGGTATTGCAAAACCGTTTACAAAAATAAAATAAAAATTAAAGTTTTGGGGTTGTTTTTAAAAGAATGAAGGAGCCTTTCGGGTGTTTTCGAGTTTGAATACGAAACGTGGATCGGTCGGTAATCTCGCGGCACGTTTGGCTGGGCGCACACCAGACTCTTCAGCAATTAAGGAGGGATAATTGCCGCAGGAATCCATCGACTGCAAGTAATTGGTGCAGCCAACAAGCCCAGGAACACACTACCTGCTTAATAGGGATGCTTAAACTCCAACCTTGATTAGTGAGGGTGTGGGAAGGAGGGGGAAAGAAGGTTGAAGAGGTTTCTAAGCGCCGAAAGTGTCGAAAATGAAGAATATGTCGCTGGCTTTGCAGAGAACCCAGGAGGTCAGGATCCGAAGATATAAAGAAAAGGCGGAGAATCTTTTACCTGTGTTCCAGACAGGTATCCCCCATCCAGGTAAGCAAGAAGCATTATCGGTGGTTCAAGGGGGTCAACCCCAGCCTAGCGAAAGGTGGACCAGGAAGGTGTGCAGAAAGGCGGCCCGGGAAGAGTGCCAAGGGCCAGGTAAAGAAGTCCAGGGGGCCGCATTGGGTAACGTTTGCTGGCATTCTGGCCAGCTTTCTGCGTCTTCCTTCTCCCTAGGCCCATCTGCCTCAACATCCTGTTCTCATATGGACAACCAGACACCCAGAACGGGAAGCTGGAGCAGAGCACCAGAGACCTCTCCCTTCCTGCATTTCCCAGGTATTCAGAAGCACAGAAGCATAGAACTGCAGAGTCGGAGGGCACCTCAGGGGTCATCCAGTCCAGCCCCCCTGCAATGCAGGAATCTGGGTTGATAACTGGAGTCAGAGGATCCGCCTTTTCACCCAGGCAGACTGTCCGTCTTGATCAGTGCGGTTTTAAGTATTTCCAAGTATTTCCAGTTTTGTGTTGTTTTATCAGTAGGCGTGGGACGCGGGTGGCACTGTGGGTAAAAGCCTCAGCACCTAGGGCTTGCCGATCGAAAGGTCAGCGGTTCGAATCCCCGTGGCGGGGTGCGCTCCCGTCGTTCGGTCCCAGCGCCTGCCAACCTAGCAGTTCGAAAGCACTCTTGGGTGCAAGTAGATAAATAGGGACCGCTTACCAGCGGGAAGGTAAACAGCGTTTCCGTGTGAGGCTCTGGCTCGCCAGAGCAGCGATGTCACGCTGGCCACGTGACCCGGAAGTGTCTTCGGACAGCGCTGGCCCCCGGCCTATAGAGTGAGATGAGCGCACAACCCTAGAGTCTGTCAAGACTGGCACGTACGGGCAGGGCTGCCTTTACCTTTACCTTTATCAGTAGGCGTAAGTAACCTGCAGTTCTGACCGATACGCTGAAATAATAATAATAATAATAATAATAATAATAATTTATTATTTATACCCCGCCCACCTGGCTGGGCCTTCCCAGCCACTCTGGGCAGCCCCCAACAAAATATCAAAACACAGTAATACATCAAACATTAAAAGCTTCCCTAAACAGGGCTGCCTTCAGATGTCTTCTAAAAGTCTGGCAGTTGTTGTTCTCTTTGACATCTGGTGGGAGGGAGTTCCACAGGGCGGGTGCCACCACCGAGAAGGCCCTCTGTCTGGTTCCCTGTAACTTGGCTTCTCGCAGTGAGGGAACCGCCAGAAGGCCCTCGGCGCTGGACCTCAGTGTCCGGGCAGAACGATGGGGGTGGAGACGCTCCTTCAAATATACTGGACCGAGGCCATTTAGAGCTTTAAAGGTCAGAGCCAACAATTTGAATTGTGCTCGGAAACGTACTGGGAGCCAGTGTAGGTCTTTCAAGACCGGTGTTATGTGGTCCTGGCGGCCACTCCCAGTCCCCAGTCTAGCTGCCACATTCTGGATTAATTGCAGTTTCCGGGTCACCTTCAAAGGCAGCCCCACATAGAGCGCATTGCAGTAGTCCAAGCGGGAGATAACCAGAGCATGCACCACTCTGGTGAGACAGTCCGCAGGCAGGGAGGGTCTCAGCCTGCGTACCAGGTGGAGCTGGTAAACAGCTGCCCTGGACACAGATCTTACCTGTGCCTCCATGGACAGCTGTGAGTCCAAAATGATTCCCAGGCTGCGCACCTGGTCCTTCAGGGGCACAGTTGCGGGCAGGTAGGGTCTGAGCTACATTAGTAGTGTTTGGAGTATTTTTTTATTTTTATTTTTGCAATTGTCTTGAGACTCTCTCCAACGATCAAGGCATCTCCCTGGATTTTTTCTGCTTTGTTTTTGTTAAACACTTACAGTATTGAACGAGTTCTGCTACCGTTGTAAACTACCGCAGTAAAAAAATAAAAAAGTTCGTTACAACGGTCCATAAACTTTAGTGCAACACAGAAACGTATCGAACAGGAAATTTTATTTCGTCGTGAATGGCGGATGAACCCCATCACGGGGGCAGTGGAGAAGCAATTTTGTTCAGGTCACCGGAAAATTAAACTCTCCCCCCCCAAAAAAAACCTATTCACGCTCACCTTGTAGAAAAAACAGCGATAAGCACTGTTTCCTGCGTTCTACCATGCACCAGTGTGACCTATGGCTAGAAAAAAAAGAACGGAGACATGTAGAGAAACATGTAGCGTGGCTCCGTCACACTCTGGGGTGACCAAGAGATAGGTGCAAGGGGTGGAGACATGGAAATAAATGGGTGGGGCTGCACAGGTAGAGAATCCTAGGGAAGAAAGTGTTGGTGGAGCAAAGTTAAAGTAAAGGTAAAGGGACCCCTGACCATTAGGTCCAGTTGTGGCCGACTCTGGGGTTGCGGCGCTCATCTCGCTTTATTGGCCGAGGGAGCCGGCGTACAGCTTCCGGGTCATGTGGCCAGCATGACTAAGCCGCTTCTGGCAAAACAGAGCAGCGCACGGAAACGCTGTTTACCTTCCCGCCGGAGCGGTACCTATTTATCTACTTGCTCTTGATATGCTTTCGAACTGATAGGTTGGCAGTGTTAATAATGGTGGGACAGTGTTCTCGAAGCTACCAGCATGAGTCTGACCAAATTGCGGGAGGCAGTGGAAGACAGGAGTGCCTGGCATGCTCTGGTCCAGGGGGTCACAAAGAGTTGGCCACGACTAAATGACTAAACAACAACAACAAGGTGCTACTGGAAGGAATTTTTTTTGTTTTGTTAAGACTTTAAGAGTTTGGTTTTATTGTATTTTATGCCAAAAACACTTAATAAAAAAAACTGTTCTTTTTTTTAAAAAAAAGACTTTTGGTGTTTGGAACAATGGGGCAGTTTGCAAGTCGGAAAACAAAGAGGCAGACTCAGACTAAAGAGATGAGGAACTTGCCCTGTGCAAAAGGGTTTAGAAGCTGAAATAAATTTATTTCAAGCGCAAAGTCATTGTGGTTCAAAGGTACCGTATTTTTCACTCTATAAGACGCACCGGACCACAAGACGCACCTATGTTTTGGAGGAGGAAAACAAGAAAAAAAATATTCTGAATCTCAGAAGCCAGAAAAGCAAGAGGGATCGCTGCGCAGTGAAAGCAGCAATCCCTCTTGCTGTTCTGGCTTCTGGGATAGCTGCGCAGCCTGCATTCGCTCCATAAGACGCACACACATTTCCCCTTACTTTTTAAGGAGGGGAAAAGTGAGTCTTATAGAGCAAAAAATACGGTATATCTCGCCTAACCAGTTTCAAGGTGGGGGGGCTCCGAAAGCCCTTCATGCAATGCAAGCTTTTCGTTTCAGGAATAACTTGCGGAACTCACTGCTGCAAGATTTTAATTTTTTAAAAAATGAATTGGTTATTTTATGTCCCCTTAACCTGGAAAAGGTGGGTGCTCGTTCTCTCTTGCTGCCCCCGCAGGGAGAGAAACCTTCGGGGGGGGGCATAAAGGTCCCTGGGGGCCAGCCGGGACTCTTGCTAACTCCCCATCGCAAGGCTGCAGTGTTGCCAAATTGAGCCACTCTTGCAGGGACAGCTATAAAAAGACTAGTAGGGGATACAGCTTTGGAGAATCGGATATCCTCTCTGCTCGATGGGAGGCATGCGTCCCACCCCCACCCCCCACCGCCACCCACCCCCCTTGCAGGAGAGGGTTTAAAAGCTGTCTAGCCAGGCAGCATATGGAAAGGCTTATTCTGCCATTCACAACCCCTCCAGCGCTGGGCTCTCCTAGAAATCATGCAAATATCTTGCTCTCTGCTCGCTGCTGGCCGTCTAGAAACGTTCTGCTTCTACGAACACTCCCGAATTATTTTTGGCGATAACCGTGCAGAAATACTGCCCAAAGAATCTAGTCTTATATATATATATATATACACACAATACAATCTTTATTCCAGTCCAGAGACCCAACAAATCATTACAAAGCAATACACAATTCATACAGCCTACCTCCAGGTTAAACAAGCATTTTGTTCAGAATATAGGGATCACTGGTTCTTGCAGCCACCGATAAAAACTTTGCCACTGCTAACGTTCTAGCATTTGTCCGGTCTCCCAGTAGGAACCTGACATAGTGAGCCTCTGATTTTCCCGGGAAAGGTACCAGCGAGGGTAGTATCAGATCAGCCCTGGCTTGCTCATATTTTGCACAGTGCAACAAAATATGTTTTATGGGATCGATGTCTTGAGCACATGAGCAAAGTCTGTCCTGGCAGGGAACTCCTCTCAACACTGCAGAAGGAAAGATGTTTAGTCTGGCTTTGGTGAAAAGCCTTCGGTATCATAGAATCATAGAGTTGGAAGAGACCACAAGGGCCATCGAGTCCAACCCCCTGCCAAGCAGGAAGCACCATCAGAGCACTCCTGACATATGGTTGTCAAGCCTCTGCTTAAAGACCTCCAAAGAAGGAGACTCCACCGCACTCCTTGGCAGCAAATTCCACTGTCAAACAGCTCTTACTGTCAGGAAGTTCTTCCTAATGTTTAGGTGGAATCTTCTTTCTTGCAGTTTGGATCCATTGCTCCGTGTCCGCTTCTCTGGAGCAGCAGAAAACAACCTTTCTCCCTCCTCTAGGTGACATCCTTTTATATATTTGAACATGGCTATCATATCACCCCTTAACCTCCTCTTCTCCAGACTAAACATGCCCAGCTCCCTTAGCCGTTCCTCATAAGGTAGTTTGGTACTGTCAGGTTTTTGATGTAAGATGTTAACTTAAAGACATACCCATATTGTACTCCTACTGCCAGCGGACTACAGACTGCGTGTGATCGAGATCGCAAGTCACTGTGTGCATTATCCCATAATCTTTGCTTTAACGTCTTTTGGGCGCCTTCATAACCCAGGTAATACAGTTGGGGGGGGGGAGACAGACCAATAGAGGTGGCTTTTCTAGCCACGGTTTTCTGCCATTTGCTGACAAATTCCTCATTGGTCAGGTGTTGGTACAAACCCTTCCCTAGATTAAACACTGAAATCCTGAGCCATAATATATATATATGGTCTCGCAGTAACTGTAACTGAATGGAAAATCGCCTCAAACCTTGCACGGGATCCGCGGCACCCCCCCTCTCTGGAATAGAGCTGTAGCAAGAGAAAATTAACACATAATTTGAGGTTTTGACAAGGGCTAGCACCTCTTATATGATTTGGCTTTCCTTTATTGCATGTGCCGCAGAAGAATCGTTTTCAAGGCAAGCCTCGTCACGAACCTCGCAAATCTGGAGCTATACCTGATAATCAAACGACGCTCATATTCTTTATAGGGAGGCAACATTTATTCTGCCTTTTTCCTTTCACGGTTTCATAGATTTTGACCTGCACTGTTCTTGCTGTTGTCTCGTGTCTCCGGGGCCGAAGTCAAACTACTGAATTAAAGGTAAAGGTAGAGGTACCCCTGCCTGTACGGGCCAGTCTTGACAGACTCTAGGGTTGTGCGCCCATCTCACTCAAAGAGGCCGAGGGCCAGCGCTGTCCGGAGACACTTCCGGGTCACGTGGCCAGCGTGACATCGCTGCTCTGGCGAGCCAGAGCCGCACACGGAAACGCCGTTTACCTTCCCGCTAGTAAGCGGTCCCTATTTATCTACTTGCACCCGAGAGTGCTTTCGAACTGCTAGGTTGGCAGGCGCTGGGACCGAACAGCGGGAGCGCACCCCGCCGCGGGGATTCGAACCGCCGACCTTTCGATCCGCAAGCCCTCGGCACTGAGGCTTTAACCCACAGCGCCACCCGCGTCCCTACTGAATTAGCAGCACTGGGGAGCAAGCCTGGGTAGTGTGTCTGGAGGTCCTGGGCTGCATAGACGACAAGAGCCCCCATCCCATCCCTGCCTTGCTGATGTGGACCAAAGAAAGCAGAGCAAGACATCTGGCATTAGCTTTCCTGCAGGAGTTGCCAGGAGGAGACATACAAGGCGCCATCCAACCGTCTTAGGGACTCCGGATTTCTGTGGGGTTTAATCCTGAGCCTTTTCTTCTCCTAAAGATACCCCACAAGGCAGTAGAGGTTTTAGGAACAGAGTTTCCCTTCTCCTAGATGGACTCCCTTCCCAGGTGGCTGAGCCCCATCCTGCCCTCATGTGGGGCAGGATTAAAACCTTAAAGACGCAGGGGTCAGCAAACTTTTTCAGCTGGGGGCTGGTACACTATCCCTCAGACCTTGTGGGGGGGATGACCACATTTTGGAAAAAAATAATAATGAACAGATTTCTATGCCCCACAAATAACCCAGAGATGCATTTTAAATAAAAGGACACATTTTACTCATGTAAAATATGCTGAATCCTGGACCGTCCGCGGGATTTAGAAGGCGATTGGGCTGGATCCGGCTCCCGGGCCTTAGTCTGCCTACCCATGTTTTAGAGGTGCTAAGCACACACCCCCCCAAATACGCAATAAAAACAACAATACTGTGGTACCTCGGGTTACAGATACTTCAGGTTCCCTCTCAGAACCAAGCACCAATCTTGACGCCTCATCCCACATCGCAGGCTAATTTAACATTCACCCTCCATTTCCGTACAATTAGCAGAATAAGGAAGTTATGGGAAATGGTGAAGGTGGATTCATTAAAAAAAAAACAAGATCGAAATAATTATAGATGAAGCAAAGCGAGGAGGAACGGCGGGCAGGGCCACGGTTCCTTATTTCCGCGTGAGATTCTTTATTAATTGAAACAGGTGGCGCTCCGCCAGGGAGTGGATTTATTTATTCCATAGCTTCTTCCTCTTTTCTAACTGATAAAAGAGGAAAACAACCTCTGGGTTTGTGCAGCTGCGCCTTACAACTCAGCCTTGCAAGAAAAGTCCACTTGTATATAAATTTAATAAATAAAAAACCAGAATATGCATTCTTGCACACTGTTTTCACTAACACACGCATCTTTGCCTGTACTTTCTCCCTAAACGACAACATTTTAAAAAATGCATTCTTTTGGTTCAGAAGATGAGTTTGGATTTGATATCCTGCCTTATCCGAAGGAGTCTCAAAGCGGCTAACGTTCTTTCCCTTCCTCCCCCACAACAAACACTCTGTGGGGTGAGTGGGGCTGAGAGGCTTCAGAGAAGTGTGACTGGCCCAAAGTCACCCAGCAGCTGCAGGTGGAGGAGCGGGGAAGCGAACCCGGTTCCCCAGATTATGAGTCCACCGCTCTTAACCACTACACCACACTGGCTCTGGTTCAATAATAATAATTTATTTATATCCCGCCCATCTGGCTGCGTTTTCTCAACCACTCAGGGTGGCTCCCAACAGAATATTAAAAACACGATAAAACAACAAACATTACAAACTTCCCTGAACGGGGCTGCCTTCAGATGTCTTCTAAAAGTCAGGTAGTTGTTTATTTCCTTGACATCTGATGGGAGGGCGTTCCACAGGGAGGGCGCCACCACCGAGAAGGCCCTCTGCCTGGTTCCCTGTAACCTCACTTCTCACAGGGAGGTAACCGCCAGAAGGCCCTCAGAGCTGGACCTCAGTGGGGGTGGAGACACCCTTCCTTCAGGTATACTGGACCGAGGCCATTTAGGGCTTTCAAGGTCAGCACCTCAAGAACTGGTGCTGCAAAATTCGGGTATGGAAGGAAAGCCGCGCTGTGCTTTGAGCAGGAATTCTGAAAATTAGAAGACGATCTGAACAAATTCTTCCCATTGCCGTAGCTAAATTACTTTCTGTCAAGTTGTCACCCTACTGAATGTTTTGGACCACAACTCCCAAAAGATTCAGGAGGGAGCCAGCTTGACGGACAATGCCTGAACAAGAACGGGTGCGGGGCAGCTCATAAATTTCAGGGGACATGACGGTGAGTCCATCAATCGAAATAGCTTGAGGCTGTGAAAGAGAGGAAGAGCACCCATCCCGCAACAAATGGAAAAAGCAGTTTTAGAGACGGACAGCGGTACAGGTATTGCTACAGCATAGAGGTCCAAGCAACAATATATCTCCACAGAATCATAGAGTTGGAAGAGACCACAAGGGCCATCGAGTCCAACCCCCTGCCAAGCAGGAAACACCATCAGAGCACTCCTGACATATGGTTGTCAGGCCTCTGCTTAAAGACCTCCAAAGAAGGAGACTCCACCACACTCCTTGGCAGCAAATTCCACTGTCGAACAGCTCTTACTGTCAGGAAGTTCTTCCTAATGTTTAGGTGGAATCTTCTTTCTTGTAGTTTGGATCCATTGCTCCGTGTCCGCTTGTCTGGAGCAGCAGAAAACAACCTTTCTCCCTCCTCTATATTACATCCTTTTATATATTTGAACATGGCTATCATATCACCCCTTAACCTCCTCTTCTCCAGGCTAAACATGCCCAGCTCCCTTAGCCGTTCCTCATAAGGCATCGTTTCCAGGCCTTTGACCATTTTGGTTGCCCTCCTCTGGACACGTTCCAGTTTGTCAGTGTCCTTCTTGAACTGTGGTGCCCAGAACTGGACACAGTACTCCAGGTGAGGTCTGACCAGAGCAGAATACAGTGGCACTATTACTTCCCTTGATCTAGATGCTATACTCCTATTGATGCAGCCCAGAATTGCATTGGCGTTTTTAGCTGCCGCGTCACACTGTTGGCTCATGTTAAGTTTGTGGTCAACCGATTCCAATTCCAGTGCCGAAAACCAGAAGCCCCTCTCAGAGGCACAGACCCTCCAAGCTCTGCCTATTTGTTTGGATGCCAGGTTTAAACAGATGTTGCTTAAATCAGAGGCCTCTTGCACATCTGTATGCACAGAGAGAGAGAGAGAGTCCTTTTGCAAATTAGCAGATCTCTTTTGAGTTTACCACCATTACATGACTTTAGTAGAAATATTATAAGGAGTTAAGTATAAATAAATTTTAAGGTTTTGACGATAAGATAAGGTAAAAATAAATTAAGATAACTAAAAGATAGAAAGCAGTGGAAGACGAAAAGGGTTTGCTGAGATAATTAACAACTGGAATACAAAAATGGGAGGTGTGAGGAGGTCGAGGAAATAAGTTAATGAAAGATAAGGATTTTGATGTATTTTTTTTTTTGGATGTATTGTTTTTTGTGTTTTGATGTATTGTGTTTTTTTGCTTTTTTTCCCTATGTAACTTTTTATTCTTTTTTTTCTCTTCTCTTTTCTCTCTTTTTTTTCTTTTTTGTGTAACTTTTAAACTTCTAATAAAGATTATTTTTTTTTAAATACCACCACCCAGTGTTAGAAACCGAGATCCAAAAGCTAGGAGCCAAATGGCTCCTAGGACCCGGGTTGTGGTCACCAAAACAGAATGTCTAGTCGCCACTGAGGGGGGGGGGCGGCACGTCGGCAACATTTTTATATATACATAAGCATGAACTAATACGCAATTCACATAAGCAACACATTGCTGACAACACAATAAATCTTGTTTAATTTGGTGTTTACAATAGAAATATTGGTACCATACTTCAGTTTCCAAAACATTCTGCCTTTTATTGTTAAACTCCTTAACGTGTTGTCTATCGTTTAACATACAGTGGTACCTCGGTTTACGAACTTAACCCGTTCCGGAAGCCCGTTCTTAAACCAAAACCGTTCTTAAACTGAGGTGTGCTTTCCCTAATGAGGCCTCCAGCCGCCGGAGCCCTTCCAGCGTTCGGCTTCCGTTCTTAGACCGAGGTATAGTTCACAAACCGGGACACTACTTCCCGTTTTGCGGCGTTCTTATACTGAATAGTTTTTAAACAGGGCTGTTCTTAAACAGAGGTACCACTGTATACCTCCGAGGCTTCAAAGCACATATATTTCAGTAATCCTTCGAGTACTAAAGAGAGAACGACTGGCACACCCATTAATTGCACCGAGAGAGAGAGATGAAATTCGGAGCATTGCAGAGGACACATCTTCTCGCTTCCGGGGGGGGGGCAGCCTGGCCAATCCCCCCCCCCCCTTGCTTAGAAATCAAACAAGTTCCATCTGCTGTTCAATGGGGGGGGGGGGAGAGGGTGGATCAACCGTTAATCATGGAAGGAGGATTTGAGATTGGGAAACAGAGAATGGATTTTTGCAGCCGGGGGGGGGCAGGGGGGGAGAGTTCATTCTCTCTCTCTTTTCATTTGAAGCTGATCCACAGCCAAGAGGAGGAAGGGGAGGTATGTGAATGTGTATCTATAGGAGGACGTACCTTTTTATCTTGACTGCCATTCCTATTAGATGTTTTTAAAATTGCATCAGCAGTTTGGTCACCCTCAAAGGGCCGGTTGTATCATTAGGTTTGTGGTTTATAACTGATTGCACTGGTAGCTGGGGACACCTCTCCGGTGTACTGTGTACATGTAGAATACGGTTTCAAAACCGTTGTTTGTGTTCCTGCTAAGATGCATCCTTAGTTATTCCACAAGGGCGACTCTCACAATCATTTCTTGCGCCTTCCAGGTGGCACCAGGTGGCTGCAGTTACATCAGCCGGCCGGCAGGGGCGCAAAGCAGGGAACAGCCTCTTCCGCCAGGCGCCCGAAGGCGCACTGCAAACACGGTGCATTCTGGGAAAGAGCCTCTTTCCCCGAGAAGCGGCGGTGGCGGCAGGTGGGGCGTTAGGCGCGTGCGCACGAAGGGAGAAAGGCTGCGCCGGGCGGAGGCGGCCCTGCGCATGTGCGAAAACATTTCCCACCCACACACCCAAGCTCCGCCCCCCTGCCATTTCTCTCTCTCTCTCCCCCGCCCTCGTCGAGCATGCGCAGGAGGGCGGGCTCAAACGCCGAGAGGGTGCGCCCGTGCGCGCTGCGCTCCTTTCAACGGATGTCGGGGCGGGCAAGCAGGTGGGCGGGCGGAGAGCGAGGTAAGGCCTCCCGCGCATGCGCAGCCGCCTCTGTGTCCCTCCGCCCCGGGCCCCTTTCCCTCCCCCATCCACGGGCCACATGACAAGGTCTGGCGGGCCGGATTCGGCCCGTGGGTCTTGTGTTTGACACCCGTGGTCTAGATGGCCCTTGAGGGTCCCTTCCAAACCATACAACTGTTTTGATTTTATCCTGAGCTTCCCCATTCTGAACTAAACCTTTTATGGACACGATCTGAACCCTGGCAGAAGAACAAGACATATCCCTGCAAAAAAAAAGGAAAAAATGAGTGGGGGGGGCAGAGAAGGAACTGGGGGTGGGGGTGTTGCAAGGAACTGATTTCTGAAAAATTAGGGCAGGGATCGTGACGGCAACCCTCTCTGAATACACCTTGGATCCTTAATGCGTGGAGAGAGGCAAGACGAGACATGAGTTTCCAACAAAGGTTATCCCGGGTGAGAGAAGCCGTTATCAACAGAAATCTGTGTTCATAACAGATCATTTTGGTGCACGGAAGAAAACCCTTGGGTGAAACCTGAGACACACAGACATATATATTTAATTATCAGAAAGCAAGGCTTTCGAGAACACGGCTGAAGCAAATGGGCTTCAACCGAGCCTGTCACGGAGGAGCGCAAACCTGAAATCACCCTGGCGCAGGAAAAGGAGGAAGTCTCAGAATTTTATCTGCCCTGGACTCCCAGTTTGTGTGGCTCTGCTTAGGCACGGACAGGAGGGCCGGCACGATCCGACGCAGCCCTTTCACGGTGCTGCTTGTCTCTTTACGAAGCACGCATCCAGCAGAGAACCGGGCCATAAATAACACTTCCTAAAAGCACTTTCAGTTCACTCTTTAAAAAAAGCCAGCTGAAAACAGCAGCCTTGGCAAAGGAGCCCAGGAGCGCCTCACCTTGCAGGTAGAGAGAGGGAGGCGCTAAGTCCTTGCGTGCCAACCTGCCGGTGCCTGCGGGAGGGGAATTATCTTTGCTGGTACAACGGACTGAGCCAGGGGTCAGCACCCTAAGGCCCATTGGGGGTTGTCTGACCAGCCCACGAACCGCGCCACTGGCGCAGCGCAGGGACAAGCTTCCGCGACGCCGAAAATAGCGGGCGCTCACACTTGCACGCGATCCGGCCCAGGGAGAGATTTCCGCGGGACCGATCCGGCCCAGGCAAGATAAACCTTGCTGACCCCTGGAGCGATGCATCGTCAGAGAGTTTAAGACCTCCAGGGCTACAAGTGGGAGCCAGTCTGGTGTAGTGGTTGGACCAAGCTAGTAACTGTCTTGGAATTCCCAGCCACCTGTGACTACCTAGCAAGTTGTTAAATCCAAACCTGCCTCACCTCAGTGTTCCATCCTTTCCACTGATTTAATATATAATATAATATACATGATACAATCATTCAGCCCGGACACTCTTGAGGGCCTTCTAGCGGTTCCCTCCCTGTGAGAAGCGAAGTTACAGGGAACCAGGCAGAGGGCCTTCTCGGTGGTGGCGCCCGCCCTGTGGAACGCCCTCCATTCAGATGTCAAGGAAATAAACAACTATCTGACTTTTAGAAGACATCTGAAGGCAGCGCTGTTTAGGGAAGTTTTTAATGCTGGATGTTTTATCGTGTTTTTAATATTCTGTTGGGAGCTGCCCAGAGTGGCTGGGGAAACCCAGCCAGATGGGTAGAGTATAAATATGTTGTTGTTGTTGTTGTTGTTGTTGTTGTAGTATGTGATGAAAAACTTGCAGACATTGGACTTCAACTCCCAACATCCCCAAACAGGCTGGCCAATGGAGTCATGAATAACTTAGCTCCATTCATTTCCATGGGTCTACTCAGTGGTGCGGTGACAGCAGCCACGAAATTTTAAAAAGTAGAGACATCACCTTGCCAACAAAGGTCCGTAGAGTAAAAGCTATGGTGTTCTCAGTAGTGATTTATGGAAGTGAGAGCTGGACCATAAAGAAGGCTGATCGCCGAAGAATTGACGCTTTTGAATTATGGTGCTGGAGGAGACTCGTGAGAGTCCCATGGACTGCAAGAAGATCAAACGCATCCATTCTGAAGGAAATCAGCCCTGAGTGCTCACTGGAAGGACAGATCCTGAAGCTGAGGCTCCAAGACTTTGGCCACCTCATGAGAAGAGAAGACTCCCTGGAAAAGACCCTGATGCTGGGAAAGATTGAGGGCACAAGGAGAAGGGGACGACAGAGGACGAGATGGTGGGACAGTGTTCTTGAAGCTACCAGCATGAGTTTAACCAAACTGTGAGAAGCAGTGGAAGACAGGAGTGCCTGGCGTGCTCTGGTCCAGGGGGTCACGAAGAGTCGGACACGACTGAACGACTAAACAACAACTCAGTGGTGCAACCCACCAAGGTTCCGTTCTGGGCACCAGCCAGTCTGCTTTTGGAACAGGTGGGCAAAGCCTTGCAGGGAGGGCAAGGGGCATGGCTTGACATGTGGGCCACTGAAAACTGGCCAGCAGGTTTCACAAACCAGTGTCCGTTCCAACCCTTTGAGGGAGGAGGAGGAGGAGGAAAAACCAAACAGATGTTTTCCCACACTTCTGGGAACTGTCTGGCATGGGCGTCCCAATTTCCTCATCCTGACCCGTTCAAATTTGTCACGGCCTTGGAAAGATCTCTCTTTTTTAAAAAAACAAAGTGCAGCGCGATTTTATCGTTATTATTTGGGGGGTAAGCCACACACGGACCCTTTGCCGGTGCCAAGGGAACAGATGGAAGGCAAATTATCTCCGGCTAGCGTTGCGCCTCCGACCGCCGTGGCTGGTCCAATGATCAGGGCAAGGGAAGTGGGGAGATCAGAGCGTAAGACTGGCATGTGTGGAAGAAGGCAGGAAACTCCCAAGAACTGTTTGCGCTCCGAGGGAAACAGATGCAGAAAGGCTCTCGTCACACAGAAGATGGAGCAAGCTTGTTTTCTCCTGCTCAAACCAGTGGATTCAAGCTACAAGAAAGGAGATTCCAACTAAATATTAGGGAGACCTTTCTGATACTGAGAGCTGTTCCAACAGTGGAACAGACCCTCTCCTTTGTCGGGACAGTTTTAAATAGCAACACCCTAGAGGTCCTGGGCCCTAAGGAAGTTAGATTAGCTTCAACCAGAGCCAGGGCCTTTTCAGCAGTGGCTCCAGCCTGGTGGAACGCTCTGCCTCATGAGACCAGGGCCCTGCAGGATCTGATTTCTTTCTGCAGGGCCTGTAAGACAGAGTTCTTCTGCCTGGCCTTTGGCCTGGAGCCAATTCGATTCCCTCCCCCTCTTTCTTTTTCCTTTCGCCTCCTGTGATGAGGCTGCATTTTAACATTTTAATGTTTCAATATTTTCATTGTTGTATTTTAATCTTGTTTTTAAGTTGTATTCATTCAACTTGCTTTTCTTATCGCTTGTAAGCCGCTCTGAGCCTGGCCTTGGCTGGGGAGGGCGGGGTATAAACAAAAATTATTATTATTATTAAACAGAGCTTGGATTGCCATTTTTAGCGGCGGTTCTTGTATTGCAGGGCATTGGACTAAATGAAGCACTTGGCCACCATGGAGGGTAACCGCATTGTCTCTGCATGATTCTTTGAACACCTTGCTTCTGCTCAGGACGGCTCGATCCTGCCATTCTCAAAGCAGAGAGAAAACGCAGTGGTCTACCAACTTCGTTCAAACGGTCCCACGGCATGCCCGCATTAAACATCCATACTGATTTTTTTTTAAAAAAATCATCGCCTCCTTTTACTTTATATATTGCAATTGGAGCTTTACAGAACGCACGTTAATACAATCGGTAAAGAATTAAACGAAGCAATAATAACACAATTAAAAATCATACGGAATCTGGCACAGCATGCTGCAACTGCTGAAGCGAGCAGGAAAAAATCATAATTAAGGTCTCCGCTGAGACCCTCAGAGATCTTCAAGTGGTCTGGGGTGGGGAAATTGGGATACCACAGAGCTTAGAGGAAGCCTAAAAGGTAAAGGTAAAGGTACCCCTGCCCGTACGGGCCAGTCTTGCCAGACTCTAGGGTTGTGCGCCCATCTCACTCTATAGGCCGGGAGCCAGCGCTGTCCGGAGACACTTCCGGGTCACGTGGCCAGCGTGACGAAGCTGCTCTGGCGAGCCAGAGCCACACACGGAACGCCGTTTACCTTCCCGCTAGTAAGCGGTCCCTATTTATCTACTTGCACCCAGGAGTGCTTTCGAACTGCTAGGTTGGCAGGCGCTGGAACCGAACAACGGGAGCGCACCCCGCCGCGGGGATTCGAACCGCCGACCTTTTGATTGGCAAGCCCTAGGCGCTGAGGCTTTTACCCACAGCGCCACCCGCGTCCCTTAGAGGAAGCCTAGCAAGGAGGACAATCGTCAAGCCGAGGAGGGCCCTGCTAGATACGTCTTCCCTTTTCTTAAACAGGGTTCCTACTTCACCATAGACCTAGATGGCGTTACTTTCTGGGACGGCTGTACTTGATGTTGTCAGGTAGACATCTTGTCTAATCCAACAGGATTGGAGCTGGAGGGTTTATAATACAGTGGTGCCTCGCAAGACGAAAATAATCCGTTCCGCGAGTCTCTTCGTCTTGCGGTTTTTTTCGTCTTGCGAAGCAAGCCCATTAGCGGCTTAGCGCTATCAGCTGTTAAGCGGCTTAGCGGATCAGCTGTTAAGCGGCTTAGCGGATCAGCTGTTAAGCGGCTTAGCGGATCAGCTGTTAAGCGGCTTAGCGGCTTGGGAAAAAGGGGGGGAAAGGAAAAAACCCCGCAGGAACTTGCAAGACATTTTCGTCTTGCGAAGCAAGCCCATAGGAAATTCGTTTTGCGAAGCACCTCCAAAACGGAAAACCCTTTCGTCTAGCGGGTTTTCCATCTTGCGAGGCATTCGTCTTGCGGGGCACCACTGTACAGCCTTATTCCACTAAGCTGCTGGAGAAGTTTGTTCCATATACTGGTGCTGAAGTCTGTGGGTATCTTTGGGAGAAAAGGCTAAGGAGTAAACTCTACACAAATCCGGTGCTGATCAGAAGGTTGGCGGTTCAAATCCGCACAACGGGGTGAACTCGTTGCTCTGTCCCAGCTCCGGTCTACCTAGCAGATGGAGGGTCTCAGCATCACCAAATCAGAAAGCAGGTGCCCCTCTGATGGAAAGGAAATGATCATCTGTCATGGCCCAGCATGTGGTCTCCCCTCCTCAAATTTATCCTAACAACATCCCTTTGAGGCCTGGGACGCGGGTGGCGCTGTGGGTTAAACCACAGAGCCTAGGACTTGCCAATCAGAAGGTCGGCTGTTCAAATCCCCACGACGGGGTGAGCTCCCGTTGCTCGGTCCCTGCTCCTGCCAACCTAGCAGTTCGAAAGCACATCAAATTGCAAGTAGATAGATAGGTACCACTCCAGCGGGAAGGTAAACGGTGTTTCCGTGCGCTGCTCTGTTTTGCCAGAAGCGGATTAGTCATGCTGGCCACATGACCCGGAAGCTGTATGCCAGCTCCCTCGGCCAATAAAGCGAGATGAGCGCCGCAACCAGAGTCGGCCACGACTGGACCTAATGGTCACGGGTCTCTTTACCTTTACCTATCCCTTTGAGGAAGGCAGGGCTGAGAGACCACTGACACAAGGCTGCCTCAGCTGCCTCAAGCTTTACGCTTGGACTACTGCAATGCGCTCTACGTGGGGCTACCTTTGAAGGTGACCCGGAAACTACAACTAATCCAGAATGCGGCAGCTACACTGGTGACTGGGAGCGGCCGCCGAGACCATATAACACCGGTCTTGAAAGACCTACATTGGCTCCCAGTACGTTTCCGAGCACAATCCAAAGTGTTGGTGCTGACCTTTAAAGCCCTAAACGGCCTCGGTCCAGTATATCTGAAGGAGCGTCTCCACCCCCATCGTTGTGCCCGGACGCTGAGGTCCAGCTCCGAGGGCCTTCTGGCGGTTCCCTCACTGCGAGAGGCCAAGTTACAGGGAACCAGGCAGAGGGCCTTCTCGGTAGTGGCGCCCACCCTGTGGAACGCCCTCCCATCAGATGTCAAAGCGATAAACAACTACCTGACATTCAGAAGACATCTGAAGGCAGCCCTGTTCAGGGAAGTTTTTAATATGTGACATTTTAGTGTATTTTTCATCTTTGTTGAAAGCCGCCCAGAGTGGCTGGGGAAGCCCAGCCAGATGGGCGGGGTACAAATAATAAATTATTATTATTATTATTATTATTATTATTATTATTATTATACGACCGAGCTGGGATTAGTCTCCCTGCCTAAGCACAGGACCCGACATCTCCAGTTAAAACAGATCCCAGTAGCAAGAAGAAGAAGAAGAGGAGTTTGGATTTGATATCCCGCCTTTCACTCCCCTTCAGGAGTCTCAAAGCTGCTAACAATCTCCTTTCCCTTCCTCCCCCACAACAAACACTCTGTGAGGTGAGTGGGGCTGAGAGACTTCAGAGAAGTGTGACTGGCCCAAGTTCACCCAGCAGCTGCATGTGGAGGAGCGGGGAATCGAACCCGGTTCCCCAGATTACGAGACTACCGCTCTTAACCACTACACCACACTGGCTCTAGCAAGGGATAAGAGACTCTGTAAAGCCACTGAGCCCTGCTGGATCAGGTCAACACTGGCTCACCTACATAGTCCAGCATCCTCAGAGAGATCAACCAGGTGCACTAAAAGGGTCTTGTCTTTCTCAACTTGGGAGCAACTGCAGGAAAGGCTCTGTCTCTTATGTCACCACCAACCACTGCTTCTGCAGTAGATGGGACCTAGAGGTGGTGCTCATCTGAAGATCTTAGCATCCATTTCTAGAGAAAGACACAATCTTTCAGGGCTGTCATGTTGGACTGGCCATGTTGTTCGGATGTCTTCCAAAGCAACTACAGTGGTACCTCGGGTTACATACGCTTCAGGTTACATACG
Source organism: Podarcis tiliguerta (assembly GCF_965153285.1). Classification (NCBI taxonomy): domain Eukaryota; kingdom Metazoa; phylum Chordata; class Lepidosauria; order Squamata; family Lacertidae; genus Podarcis; species Podarcis tiliguerta. Next base: position 8,689,240 of record NC_139551.1, on the reverse strand, counting down.
CTTCAGGTTACACACTCCATTAACCCAGAAATAGGTTAAGAACTTTGCTTCCGGATGAGAACAGAAATCGTGCTCCGGCGGTGCGGCGGCGGCAGTGGGAGGCCCCATTAGCTAAAGTGGTGCTTCAGGTTAAGAACAGTTTCAGGTTAAGAACGGACCTCCGGAACGAATTAAGTACTTAACCCGAGGTACCGCTGTACTATTCTGTTCCGAACGTAAAAATGGAAAGCGTAATGCTGGTGGTCAACAAAAGAGGTTCAAAGACTCTCTCAAGGCAAATCTTTAAAAACGTAGTGTGAATTGGGAAACAGTGGCCTTCGAGCGCTCCGGTTGGACAACAGCCTTGACCAAAGGTGTCATGGGCTTTGAAGATGCTTGAACTCAGGACGAAAGGGAGAAATGTTCTAAAAGTAAGGCACGATTGGCAAACCCTCACCATGACCAACTCCCACCCAGAAACCTATGTCCCCACTGTGGAAGGTCGTGTGGATCCAGAATTGGCCTCCACAGTCACTTACGGATTCACTGTTAAAACCCTGTTTATGGAAGGGCAAACACAAGATTATTCCGCATTTTTCACTCTATAGGATGCACTTTTTCCCCTCCAAAGATTAAGGGGAAATGTGTGTGCGTCCTATGGAGCGAATGCAGGCTCCTTGGCTTCAGCGATAGCAACGCGAAGCCTCCGAAGCGCAGAGGGAGCGCTCCCTCCGCGCTCCGCAGGCTTCGGGTTCCTTTTGCTGAAGCCGGGAGAGCAAGACTCTCCCGGCTTCGGCAGAGAGGGAGAGCTGCGCAGCGCCCCTTCAGCCAAGCGGACGGAGAAATGGAAGGGGCTCCGTTTTTCCTGCCGCTTCGCTGAAGGGGCGCTGAGCAGAGAGGGGGAGAAATTTTTTGTCTCGTTCTCCCCGTCTAAAACAAGGCGCGTCCTATGGTCCGGTGCGTCCTATAGAGCGAAAAATACGGTAGCTCTCCCTTCCTGCGGTTTCCAGCAGGCGGAATTCAGAAGTGTTTACTGCCTCCAACAAATGGGGGGGTCTCCCACTGCGGAGACCCTCCCTGGTGGGCAGAGGGTCTCTTCCTCAGCTAAAAGGTGGCTTGAAAGAGACACCCCGCAATAAGCAATAGAACAGATGCCCGCTGCAGCTTTTCCAACGTGCAAATTTGACCCAACATGCTCCCGGAAATCTTACTGGCCCCAGGTCCTGATACCAGACAGAGCTCTCTCTCTATGGGGCAAGCCCCCCCTCCATTCCCCTCATGACTCCCTCGCATTAAATCCAGCCTCCAGTTCAGTTACACCCTGACCCGGCCCTTGACCAGATCAATGGGGAATGCTAAATATAGAGATCCTTGCTATATGGCGATCCCTCTTTGTGGATCTTGGACCTCTGTCAATATTGAGTGGCAAAGCTCCATCCCTTAATTACATCCAGGGTGGACCGGAGGGAGGAGAGAAGAGGAACTCGCTTGGAACATCCTTTACTCCATGTAATCCCCACTTTTAACCCTTAAGCTCCCATACAACCCTGTTTTTCTTTCTTACTTTTTTTTTAAAAAAAATATTCAAAATTATAACAAGACATATTATCCAAAAACTTATCATCCTTGTTCCCCCCCCCCATTTTTCCTCCCTCCCCCTCCCACACAAAACCCACCCACCCCCACCCCACCCCCTGACTTCCCTCCGTTCCAGTCTTTGGTTTCTCTAAGAATACTGTTTTCTGCATGTTGCAAAGTTGTATAGGTCCTCAAACTCTTTAGCTGATTATTATCAATAAAAAGTTTGTGAATGTTTATTCAAAACCTGCCAAGGAGCCCAGTTTGCTTTGTTGCATCTTCAGATAACTTTGTAAAGGGTTGGGAAAAAAGTTGAAAAACATCTTCATGTATGCGACAACGGCCGCGAGAGTTCTGGTAGCACAAGGATGGAAGACTGAAGAAACCCCAACTAAAGAATCGTGGCAAGAAAAATTGATGGGCTACGCAGAACTGGCAAAAGTGACATATAAGCTACGGGACAAGGATAACTGTGACTTTAAGGATGAATGGGACAACCCTGTTTTTCACTCTGTGCATCTCTGCGCCCCCCAGGAAAAAAATCTGGTTTCCCTCCCCTACAACGCACACCCCTGCCTGCTTGCCAAAGCAACACATTTTCCAGGGGGAGGGCTGAAGGACAGGACACCCACCTCCATGTTGGCTCTGAATCTTAGGGCCAATACAGTGGTGCCTCGCAAGACGAAAAGAATCCGTTCCGCGAGTCTCTTCGTCTAGCGGTTTTTTCGTCTTGTGAAGCAACCCTATTAGCGGATTAGCGCTATTAGCGGTTTAGCGGCTATTAAAGGCTTAAGGGATTAGCGGATTAGCTGCTAAAAGGCTATTAGCAGCTTAGCGCCTTAGAAAAAGGGGGTGGGGAGCGAAAAAAAATCTCAAGAATCGCAAGACATTTTCGTCTTGCGAAGCAAGCCCATAGAGAAATTCGTCCTGCGAAGCGCATTGAAAAACGGAAAACCCTTTCGTCTAGCAGGTCTTCCGTCTTGCGAGGCATTCGTCTTGCGGGGCACCACTGTAATTCTTAAAGAACCAGTCTTAAACCCTATGCCAATACTGGTTTAAGACTGGTTCTTTGAGAATTCTTGACCCTGAGATGGAGAGCCTCATGCTCTACTGACGTGGAGGGGGGTGCAGAGGGTATGCGAGAGAGAGGGGACGAACACACAATTTCCTGTACTCAGAATTGCCTGTTGCGCCTCTGCGTGAGTCAGCGTCCCGGGCCGAACTCCTTCCAATAAGGAGCCATGTTTGGCACGGTGACTCCTGTCGATCCTCAGATGGGCAAGAGCTCTGAAGATGGGCAGGTGTCCTAGATCAGCAGCAGAACAGCTGCTCTGCATGCAGAATGTTCCAGACTCAAAAGCAAAGCACCGCTCCGATTTTTAATCCGGGGGGGAAAGATATGTTTCAGCTCTCCAGGGTTTGAGAACTCTTACATGCGATTTTGTTTTGGGCTTTTTTAAAAAGAGGAAAAGAAAAATAAATATATAACTTCCTCCCTGGAGACAGATGCACATCTTTCTTATTTTTCGGGCGAGAGATTGTCTACGCGTTTTTCAAAAAAATGAATATATTGAAGGTGGTTTGCAGGAAAACGAGCGCAAGAGGCAAACGCTCAGATCACGCTGACACATTTTGAACAAACTAAATTAAGTCTCGTATAAAGATTCCGTTTCTCCCGCCTACACCCTCCCACAATCTCTTTTCCTCCCCCCCCAAACCGTTTCCCCACAAGCGCTGAACAGCACCGGATTTATAAATATCAAGCCATTGCAACAACAACAACAAAATTCTGCATCTGATGAACGTTCTCTTCGCAGACCGCCGAATGATATGTCTGCGGGTGGGCTAAATGGGAAAGAAACAGTGTACTCAGATGAATCTTAGGTGCACGTCTTAAGATCCGTGATTACGCCCAGGTCCTGCTTGCAGGATTTCTTGTTGGGGTTTTTGGCTGCGAGAACAGGATGCTGGACTCAGTGGGCCCCCTCTGGCCTGACCCAGAAGCCAGGGTCTTCTTATGTTCTTAAGACTCCGATCAGTGGCGACTAACCACATTGGCCAACCACGGAGGCAGTGAGGCTTCCGAAAACCAGCCGCTGGGAGCTGCAGAAGGGAGAGAATGCTCTTGGCATTTTGGGTCATCCGTGGTTGTTTCCCACAGGTGTCTGGTGAGAAGGATGCTGAAAAAGGTGAGCCTTGGGCCTGATCCAGCACTTATGCTCTCCTGGTGTTCTTATGCTGTAGACAATTATTTAGAGAGAGGTGTGTGTGTTTGTGTGTGTGTGTGTGTGTGAGAGAGAGACCTTTCTGAAGAAACCAGAGGCATTTCTCCTGGGCATGGTTGGCCAATTGGTGTTAAAGAAGGATAGAACTTTCTTTATGTATGCTACAACAGCAGCAAGAATACTTATTGCGAAGTATTGGAAGACACAAGAATTACCCACTCTGGAAGAATGGCAGATGAAGGTGATGGACTATATGGAATTGGTGGAAATGACTGGCAGAATCCGAGACCAGGGAGAAGAGCTGGTGGAAGAAGATTGGAAGAAATTTAAAGACTATTTACAGAAACACTGTAAAATTAATGAATGTTAGAATGATGCTGGATTGAAGTTAAGTGGTTTTTTTTAGCAGCAATGTTAAGGAACATGTAAAAATGGATTGTTAACGGGTGATAATCTAAAGCTATAATATATTAAGATAAAAGATTAAGATAAAATCAAAGAGGGAAAGGATTTGCTGAATTAACCAACTGAAATGGAATACAAGAAGGGGAGGTGTGAGGAGGTCAGGGAAACAAGCAAATGAAAGATAAGATATGGAAAGACTGGTTTGTTTTTAACTGTTTTATTTTGTATTTTCTTTTTATTCTTTTTTATTCCTTTTAATTTGTGTAATATGTTGAAATCTCAATAAATATCTTTTTAAAAAGAGAGAGAGACTCTCTTTGAAAGCACAAACTGCATCTCGATCTCTGGTTTAGATTTACTGAACTCCCTTTTTCCGACCGCCGCTAAATGGCATTTTTTTTTCAAAACAAGGGGATGGCATCGAAACCCTGGTGAAACAGCCGGGTGGAGTTTTCACTTATTTATTTAATAAGGTTATGCCAGGACTTAACCTTAACATTCCAAACTGCGTATTTTATATATACACACAAACACACACACACACACACATATATATTATGAGCATATACATATGCATGTTTGTGTGTGCGCATATAATACACACACACACACACACACAAAACGCACATGCAGGATTCTGTTTGACAGTGGGAACAGTCTCCCTGGGGAGGGGGCAGACCCCCTCCCCCTTCCTCGGGGGTTTTAAAGCAGAGGATGGATGGCCATCTGTAATGGATTATCTAGTTGCAATTCTTGAATTGCAGGGAATTGGACTACTAGAGTAGGGCCTCCTTGGGCCTCCAGCTGCTTTTGGACTACAATTCCCATCATCCTTGACCACTGGTCTTGCTAGCGATGGATGATGGGAGTTGTAGTCCAAAAACAGCTGGAGGCCCAAGGTTGGGGAACACTGTACTAGACGACCCGTGGAGTCCCTTACAACTCTATGTTCTTGGCAGGTCCCGTCTTAGAAGAGGCATCAGACCAGAATCCTCCTCCTCCTCCTCCTTCTTCTTCTTGTGAAAGGTGGTGGCTGTGATTGGCAGTTTCCATAAGTACTTAAAGGTAAAGGTACCCCTGCCCGTACGGGCCAGTCTTGACAGACTCTAGGATTGTGCGCCCATCTCACTCAAAGAGGCCAAGGGCCAGCGCTGTCCGAAGACACTTCCGGGTCACGTGGCCAGCGTGACATCGCTGCTCTGGCGAGCCAGAGCTGCACACGGAAACGCCATTTACCTTCCCGCCAGTAAGCGGTCCATATTTATCTACTTGCACCCGGGAGTGCTTTCGAACTGCTAGGTTGGCAGGCGCTGGGACCGAACAACGGGAGCGCACCCTGCCGCGGGGATTTGAACCGCCGACCTTTTGATCGGCAAGCCCTAGGCTCTGAGGCTTTTACCCACAGCGCCACCCGCGTCCATAAGTACTTATCATGGGTTTAAAGGCTCAGCTCCGCAATATCTCAAGGACTGCCTCTTTCCACAGCAATCCACCCAGAACCCTAAGATCATCCTCTGAGGCCCTTCTTCATGAGTTCTCGAGAGGTCCAGAGGGTGTCAACATGAGAACAGGGCCTTTTCTGCAGTGGCTCCCCGTTATTCGTTTATTTTTGTTCTGAATTTATGATGTATTTTTGTGTTCTCACTTTGTATTATTACCTTGTGAACCGCTCCGTGATGTTGGGTGAATGGCGGTATATAAATTTAAATAACAATAATAATAATGACACTTGCATTTAAAATATTTTTAAGAGGAAGACTGATCAATAAGACGCCCCATTTGTAAACTGATCAGGTAACCGTTAACTGTCCATACATGTACACACACAAAATTTCATACACACAACTTTTTCCCCTTCCAAAACCTCCTGTACCAGGCTCACTAAGCTGTTTGTGAAACTCCACTTAAGTTTCGAAATTGATTTGCCATGAAACCTGCCAGATTTCTGCCAACAGCCTCGCTGGGGCCGGAGCCAGCTGTGATCCAAAACATCTGGAGGGCACTGCACTGGCAAAGGCTGCAAAATCGGCTTGCCAATGGCTCGTTCATACTGCATTTGTCTCCCACATTTGTCTCTCTCCCCAAGGAGCTCCTTTTCCTCAAAACAACCCTGTGAGGCAGGTTAGGCCAAGAATGACAACGACTGACTGCAAAGACACCCATTGAGCTTCATGGCTGAGTGGGGATCTGAACCCTGCTCTCCCAGGTCCAGGGATGCGGGTGGCGCTGTGGGTTAAACCACAGAGACTAGGGCTTGCCGATCAGAAGGTTGGCGGTTCGAATCCCCGCAATGACGGGGTGAGCTCCCGTTGCTCGGTCCCTGCTCCTACCAACCTAGCAGTTCAAAAGCACGTCAAAGCGCAAGTAGATAAATAGGTACCGCTCCGGCGGGAAGGTAAACGGCATTTCCGTGCGCTGCTCTGGTTCGCCAGAAGCGGCTTAGTCCTGCTGGCCACATGACCCGGAAGCTGTACGCCGGCTCCCTCGGCCAGTAAAGCGAGATGAGCGCCACAATCCCAGAGTCGGCCACAACTGGACCTAATGGTCAGGGGTCCCTTTACCTTGCCTCCCAGGTCCAAAACTCTAACTACTACACCAAGCCAGCTTTCTCGTTTCAAGAAACTGAAAACTCAGATGTGAGCCTGCAATCAGTCAGAATCCAAAAGGACCTTGTATATATGGTGTGATTTCTGCTTCACACTAACTGAAGACCCATTCTGCCCCAAAACCAGATATTTGGCGATATTGGAACAAACCAGCTCAGAGGAGTGCTGCACACAAACACACTCTCTCATTTCTAGGTGTAAAGCAACTTTAAACAACCTGAAGTATGAACAGCACACAGGTGGTAGAAGAAGAAGGGTTTGGATTTGATATCCCGCTTTATCACTACCCAAAGGAGTCTCAAAGCGGCTCACATTCTCCTTTCCCTTCCTCCCCCACAACAAACACTCTGTGGGGTGAGTGGGGCTGAGAGACTTCAGAGAAGTGTGACTGGCCCAAGGTCACCCAGCAGCTGCAGGTGGAGGAGCGGGGAAGCGAACCCGGTTCCCCAGATTACGAGTCCACCACTCTTAACCACTACACCACACTGGCTTCTCAGGTCTGACGAAGGTCTCCTTGCAGAGATTACTGAGGGGAAGATATGTAAATCTAGGTTAGGGTTGGGGGGGGGACCATGTAAACTACTTTGAGCTCCCCTTGGGGGTGGGAAGGTGGGATTTACAGCTGAAACTCAAAAAATTAGAGTATCATGGGAAAGTTCACTAATTCAACTTCAAAGGTGAAACTAATATTTGAGATAGACTCGTGACATGCAAAGCGAGATATGTCAAGCCTTGATTTGTTATCATTGCGATGATCATGGCGTACAGCTGATGAAAACCCCAACAATCTCAGAAAATTAGAATATTCAAGGAAATCGGCAAAACAAGGATTGCAAATCGAGCAAGACTGGACCTCTGAGAAGTAGAAGCCTGTCTTGCTTTGCATCTCACGAGTCGATCGCATATATTACTCTCACCTTTTAAGTTGAATTACTGAAATAAAGGAACTTTTTCCACGATAATCTAATTTTTCGAGTTTCACCTGTAAATGCAACAGATAAATAAGAAAAATAAACAGCAGCACTCAGAGCAGACCCATTGAAATCAGCAGGTCGTGGCCCGTGTCGGTGCTGCTGAGAGCAGACCAAGGGGCAAGGCAAACTTCATCCCACATGCTCCAAATGGGTCTACTTTCAAGTAACACTGGATACAATGCACTGTTGTTTTTAAACCGAGTTTTCTCCTGCGGCTGAATAGTTGGAAAACATACCATAGGGGAGAGAAAGTGTAAAAAATAAAAGGTAGGGTTTTGCTTTCAGGGAAAGGGGGAGAAAAGATGGCTTCTTAATTGGCACCACATTTCACTAAATCTGATTCGACAGGCCAGATGTTCTTGCTCTGACAGACAGCAGCAAACCCCCCCCCCCCACACACCTCACAGGGCCAAACGGCCCTTAGAGAGCCTACAACACCGTCCACATTTGCCAGGGCTAAAATATTTGCTGTTGCAGGATCTTTGCAGAGGAGAAAGGGCTCCGAAATCTGTACTAAAGGAGCAGAAATCTCTTTTTATGAAGCCCTAATCGTTTGCTCCTAATCAGCAAGACCCAAACTTGGAAAAATGTACACACGCAAACACACAATACGATTGCAACTTTCCCCTCCCCTTTCAATCAGACTGGTTTAAATTCTATAGTGTTTTTAAATCTATCACATGGTTTTTCTTTCTGCGTTCTTCCCCCCCCCCAATTTCTCCCCTCCCCACTGGCCATCCTTTGTTCATTAAGGATCTAGGAGGGGGTTCATGCAAGGTGGGGGGTGGGGGAAGGGTGGGCTGAAAATGGTAAGTGAACATCTCCCCCCCCCCACTTTAAAAAAATAGCAAATTCTTGGAAATTTATTTCACCCACTCTACTGAATTCCCCCTTTTACGCTAGGCAACCCTCGTTTAAATGCGTTTGCCAAAGTTCTGCTCAGGAGTTTATTCTGTTCATTTGGTAAGCGACACACACCAGATAATGAACGGCTGGATTATTTTATTTATTTTCAAAGTGGTGTTGGGTGGGTGGCTGGGGGGTAAAGGAGAAGGAGAGATCAGAATCTAGCTTTTAACAGGCTTCAGAAAACAACAACTTAGGGAAGATTCCGCCCCCTAAATTTCGCTCCTTGTTGTGAATCAGACAAAAGACTGGGAGTCAGGAGAGGGAGGGATATACAGAATATATAGGGCAAGTGTGGGGCTGCTCAGAGATTTTTAAAAAAACAAACCCAAAAAGCACACACACACCCCGCAACACACACTCATAATAAAACACACACCCCAAACCGCAGTCCTACAGAAAATTATTCCTCTTTAGTAAGTTTAAACACTGCTAAAACACAACAGATTCTACATGCAATAGAATGAAGAAGGGGGGGAGGAAACTATTTTTCTTCAGTCTCTCGCCCTCCCACCAAAGTCCCCCCCCCTCAAAAAACAACAACCCCATAGTTAACTTTGCAGAAAGCGCAAGTTGTTTGCTTGAAAGTTAAGAAGCGAAAGCCAAAATAACAGAAATTGGAGAAGCGATAGATCTGCCTCATAGCCCGGCCTGCTGAAGAGAGAAACCCACTGAAATCGACAAGAATGGAGAAACGGTTAGTTTCAGTGGTTTCTTCCACTAGGCGTAGAACCCAGAGGTGCTTTTTTAATATATATAAATTTGCACACATATGAATCGATGTATACATGTACGGACACAGAGAGGACAATTCCAGGCTGAAGCCTTCTAAAGGGAAGCGGAAAAGTGCCCAGTTCTCCCCCCCCCAAAAAAACCGATGTGTTTCAAACCCTCAAAACACTCAAAGCGTAGGAGTTTATCCAAACTGCTGTCTCCAAATGCCAGGAACCAGAACAAAAGGCGCAAATGGTTTTTCCAAAGGGAATGGAAGCCAGAGGATTCAAAAACGCACACCGTTAATTTAATTTTGTTTTGTTTTCGAGAGCAGGGCTGGGTGGGTTGGGGTGGGCAGGGGGGGGGGGTGGGAAAAGGGTCTGCAAAGAAAATAAAGAAAGCCAACTCGCTCCAGTCCTGGAAAATGGGGGTGTAAGGGGTGGGAAGGATCTGTTCCTTCGCTGGCTGCTCTCAACTTCCAAAACAAAAGACCCCCTTCGTCAGGGTAGCAATGGTGGGTTTTTTTTAAAAAATGGAGGGGGTAAAAGTTGAGATCCATTTGCGAGAAACAGGGCAAAAAGAGGCAATTTGAGCATCCGTCTGCATCTGGGATTAGGCGAAGAAACCAAACTATACAGAGATACATTGTTTTAAGTAAATAAAAAACATTCAGGACTCACCCTGCGAGAAAGGAACGTTTCCCCATCAATGCATGGCGGTGTTGTCTGTCCCCTCCTCTAAAGAACCGGGGTGGGGGGCGCGCGTTTAGGCAAAGAGGGGGCTGCGAAGTCCTGCGTCCTGGAAGAGCCCCCGTTCAGTTAATCCAAACTTGGAAAGTTTTGAGAGCTGGAGAGGGAGAGAGAGAGAGATGAGGGAGTTATGACTCCCCAGCCAAGCTCTGGGCGGTGGGAGGGGCTGGAGGGGGGGCCCACTGAAGAAGGGAATGGGGAGGAGCCCAGAGAGGAGGAATGAAAGGGGGGGGCACAACGAGAGGAGAGAGAGAGAGAGGCCTTTTCACAGCACTCTGTTTTTCCATAGGAGACTTTTAAAAAGTTGCTTGCAAACGTGCAATTCCGGGGAGGGGGGCGAAAGCAAAAGAAACCCACACGGGCAGGTCTCCCAGAATCGTCGGAAGGGGACCCCATTAGGTCATCTAGTCCAACCCCCTGCAATGCAGAAATCTCAACATGGCAGATGGACATCTCCTTAAAAGCCTCCAAGGAAGAAGAAGTCTCGCCACGTCTCCTGGGAGTCAGGTCCGAGGTCAAACAGATCCAGTGGCGTAGCGTGGGTTGTCAGCACCCGGGGCAAGGCAAGTAATTTGCGCCCCCCCCCCGCTGCACTGTCCCTCCCCCAGATAGTCCCTCGCTCTCTCTCCGCACCGCACGCCTGGCACCCTCCCCTCCACAGTTGGCGGCGACCCGGCGGCTTGGATCGGATTCGCACAGCCAGCACTGCAGTGAGAGAGAGTGAGTGAGCCAGGTAGGGGCAGAGAGCTGCGAGTGCGAGCGCGCCCCCCAAGATGTTGCGCCCGGTGCGGCCGGCCCCCCCTGCACCCCCCACGCTACGCCACTGAGCAGATCTTACTCACAGAAGGGGCGCCCTCAGCCCCGGCTGGTCAGAGGGGAAGGGGCTGCCCTCTGCACATGCCCAGACAAACTCTCGCGGGCCTTTTTGCAGAGGTGAAACACCACACAAAGGAGCGTCATGGCACCTTGAGAGTTAGCAGATTCATTGTCCCCCTACTCTCGCTTTTGTGGCCTACGTAGTCGTGCCACGCGAAACTTGCTCTATAACAATTTTGCTCCTATTTTAAGATGCCGTCGGACTCTTTCACTGCCTGCTTTTTACGTTGTTTTCCTCTACTCCCCATTTTACCCGCGCAACAACAGCCCTGTGAGGTAGGCTAAGGTGAGAGGGGGGCTGGGCCCCACACCCAGCAAGCTTCACAGCCGAGTGGGGATTCGAACCCCGGTCTCCCAGGTCCTAGCCCAGGCTTCCTCAACCTCGGCCCTCCAGATGTTTTGGGACTACAATTCCCATCATCCCTGGCCACTGGCCCTGCTAGCTAGGGATCATGGCCAAAAACATCTGGAAGGCCAAACTATGGAAAGAAGGTTTCCATAGTATATACTATAAAACTATATATGTATAACTATAAAAGAAAACGTGATGAAAATGATGTATTGATGGTATTTAACACCGGTGAAGTTGGCAAGGATGTATAAGGGATGTAATAAATGTTGGAAATGTAAAGAAAAAGAAGGTACATTCTATCATATGTGGTGGGAGTGTAAGAAAGTAAAAAGCTATTGGGAAATGATATATAATGAATTGAAAAAAATGTTTAAATATACCTTTGTTAAGAAACCAGAAGCGCTCCTACTTGGTATTATAGGGAATGAGATAAGTAAGAAAGACAGGAAGTTATTTTTATATGCAGTGACAGCAGCGAGAATATTAATGGCTCAGAAATGGAAGAATGAAGAGTTACCAACATTGGAAGAATGGAGAATGAAGATGATGGACTTTGCAGAACTTGATAGACTGACAGGAAGGATTCGAATTCGACGAGATCAGAGATTTACAGAAGATTGGGAAAAGTTTACAGAGTATATGCATAACTTAAGTGAAAAACAAATGACGTTTGTAAGTTTTAATGAAGCTCTGTAAAATGAAATATTAGAATATGAGTGAAACAAGCTTTAATTTACAAATATTGGGTGAGGTTTTAGAAATGTGTAAGAAATTAAGAAGGGAAGGAGTATCAGTCAAGTTGAGGGAAGTCAAAAAAAAGAGATTGGATGTAAAAAAGATGTATGATTTGTATTAATTTTTGTTTATTTGAAAATTGAATAAAAAATTTATATATTAAAAAAAAAAAACATCTGGAAGGCCGAGGTTGAGGAAGACTGTCCTAGCCCAACACACCAACCGCTGGCTCTCGTGTGCCCAGAGGGTGTGGAAAACTCACTTCTCATGCCAAGTTCAGAGCTGTTTCCCTCCCAGAGCACAGAAGCATGGGACATAAATGCAGCACATTAAATCTAACGGCCTAAAATACATTTTTGTTGGGGCTTCAGAATTAGATGCAGGAAGCCCCGATTCTTTTATAAAAACAAAAACAAAACAACCACAACAGCAGCAGCAGCAGCAGCCAGAGGCACCTTAGATGCAATTTTGCATCTCTCATCCGGTCAACGCGATGCTCTCCAGATGTTGGGATGGGAACTGCGGTCCAGCAACATCTGGGGAGAACCACCCTTTGGTGGCCTGTAGTTTCATGCTAGAACTATTGGCATATTAAGGTTAATAATAATAATAATAATAATAATAATAATAATTTATACCCCGCCCATCTGGCTGGGTTTCCCCAGGTTGCAGGATCCAAAATGATAAGACCTGTACAGCTTTCAAACTGTAGGTTTGAGGCAAGGGGTGGGGTGGGGGACAAAGCTGGACCCCCGCCCCCTAAAGGCCACCCCCCCCCCACCCAGGATAGTGTCTACCTGAAACGAGCAAGACCCAAGTTCGAATCCAGCTGCTGGTTAACGCATTCTGCATGCCACATCTCTCCGCTGAGCCTGCCTCGCAGAGCTACGCGGTGGACCACAATGGGACTATACAAATAGAGTCTTGTTGACTTTTACGAAACAAATCCCCACCCAAAAGAGCTTAAAAGCGCTGCCTGGATTGGTGAAGCCTAGATCGGGCCTTGAGAGAGTTGAGAATCTCTGCAGAGCAAGAAGAGTTACCGTCGATTGAAGAATGGAGGGTGAAGTTAATGGACTATGCAGAATTAGATAAACTAACAGGAAGGATTCGAAACCAGCGAGCCCAGAAATTCATGGAAGACTGGAGTAAATTTACGGACTATTTGAAAAGTAATTGTGAAGGGTTGCAAGAAGTTTTGTGAGGAGTATTATTAGAAGTATTGTAAAAAGGGACGCGGGTGGTGCTGTGGGTAAAAGCCTCAGCGCCTAGGGCTTGCCGATCGAAAGGTCGGCGGTTCGAATCCCCGCGGCGGGGTGCGCTCCCGTTGTTCGGTCCCAGCGCCTGCCAACCTAGCAGTTCGAAAGCACCCCCGGGTGCAAGTAGATAAATAGGGACCGCTTACTAGCGGGAAGGTAAACGGCGTTTCCGTGTGCGGCTCTGGCTCGCCAGAGCAGCGATGTCACACTGGCCACGTGACCTGGAAGTGTCTTCGGACAGCGCTGGCCCCCGGCCTCTTGAGTGAGATGGGCGCACAACCCTAGAGTTGGACACGACTGGCCCGTACGGGCAGGGGTACCTTTACCTTTACCTTTAAAAATGGACAAGGGGGAGGAGGATTTGTTATGAGATGTAAAGGCAATATAAAGTTAAGAAATGCATAAGAAGTGGTTAAAACGGTGGATCATCCTTCCTGTTAGTTTATCATCAGAGGTGCTGATGGAAGTCTAAAAAGATTGCATAAGTGATAAGTTTTGTGGTACATTTTATAATTTATATGTTAAAATTAATAAAAAAAAATATTATAAAAAAAAGAGAGAATCTCTGCAGTTTTTAACCCAGGAAAGTGAGGGGGAAGTTTGGGGGCCACAAATGTTTGTCCCCTCCAGACAAACACACACACACACACACACACACACAGAGAGAGAGAGAGAGAGAGAGAGAGAGAGAGAGAGAGAGAGAAACATATAAAGCTTCAAAGCGAATCTTCTGAAGCGTAGAAGGAATGTTAAGTTTTTCTGCACCACAGCTGTCTGAAGTGGCTAAGATTTCCACGTTCGCCCCCAAGCCGCATTTTTTCCCAAGGCTGTAGATAAAACGCTGGCATTTGTATTTATCCCACGCTCCTTCGATACGTTGTTTGTTGCCATTGCTTGAAATAAAAAATAAAAAATGGATCAAACGGCCTTCTGGAGCACAATCATCTCATACTTCTAAGCCCTATGATAACGGAAGCAAACCCTTCAGCGTTTAGTAAGCCAAGGGGTTGCCTTGACCACCTTCTCAGGGTGCGTGTGGTCACCGTCTTCCGCCCGGGCTGGCTTAGGGTGGGGTACATAGCTGCAAATAGAAGGGGAGGAAATGGAGGCAGTGAGAGATTTTACTTTCTTGGGCTCCATGATCACTGCAGATGGTGACAGCAGCCACGAAATTAAGAGACGCCTGCTTCTTGGGAGGAAAGCAATGGCAAACCTAGACAGCATCTTAAAAAGCAGAGACATCACCTTGCCAACAAAGGTCCGTATAGTTAAAGCTACGGTTTTCCCAGGAGTGATGTATGGAAGTGAGAGCTGGACCATCAAGAAGGCTGATCGCCGAAGAATGGATGCTTTTGAATTCTGGTGCTGGAGGAGACTCTGGAGAGTCCCATGGACTGCAAGAAGATCAAACCTATCCATTCTGAAGGAAACCAGCCCTGAGTGCTCACTGGAAGGACAGATCCTGAAGCTGAGGCTCCAATACTTTGGCCACCTCATGAGAAGAGAAGACTCACTGGAAAAGACCCTGATGTTGGGAAAGATGGAGGGCACAAGGAGAAGGGGACGACAGAGGACGAGATGGTGGGACAGTGTTCTCGAAGCTACAAACATGAATCCGACCAAACTGCGGGTGGCAGTGGAAGACAGAAGTGCCTGGCGTGCTCTGGTCCAGGGGGTCACGAAGAGTCGGACACGACTGAATGACTAAACAACAACAACAACAACATAGCTGCTCCCTGCTCCTATAATTTTACCCTCACAACACCTCTGTAGTGTAGGTCAAACTGTGTGCCAGGCTGCAGATCACCCAGAGGCTGAGTGATGTTTCAAACCTGTGTCACCCTGGTCTCTTAACCACCGCACCTCACTGGGCTACGACTTTGGGGTTGTGGCGCTCATCTCGCTTTATTGGCCGAGGGAGCCGGCGTACAGCTTCCGGGTCATGTGGCCAGCATGACTAAGCCGCTTCTGGCGAACCAGAGCAGCGCACGGAAACACTGTTTACCTTCCCGCCAGAGTGGTACCTATTCATCTACTTGCACTTCGTGCTTTCAACTACTAGGTTGGCAGGAGCTGGGACCGAGCAATGGGAGCTCACCCCGTCATTGCGGGGATTCGAACTGCCGACCTTCTGATCGGCAAGCCCTAGGTTCACAGTGCCACCCACGTCCTACATGGTCGCTATTGGACCTGCACCAGTCTCAAAACGCGCCTGGGGAATTTCTGGCGCTGGTCTGAAAGGCCAGAGATTCCTCTTCCACCTCTGGGTATGTTCAGTGGTTCTCAAACTCTTTTCTTTGGGTCACACTTTTGGAACAAAAAAATTTCTCAAGCCAACACCAGATTTCTTTATCGGTAAGAAATGCATTGGAAAACAAAGTGAAACAACTCCTAGCAGTGCTTGATTTATAACATAGAACACAACTGCTTTATGATTGTGGGACACCCGGAAAGTATAAGACAATGCAGAGGAATAATTCCCCAAATATAATTATAAACAACAGCTAGGATTGTCCTCCGTTTTGCTTGATGCGCTTGCTCTCGTCTTGAAAGGGTATCTATCAGTATTCTGCAAATAAAACAAATTACAGTGGTACCTCGGGTTACATACGCTTCAGGTTACAGACGCTTCAGATTACGGACTCTGCTAACCCAGAAATAGTACCTCAGGTTAAGAACTTTGCTTCAGGATGAGAATAGAAATCGTGCGGTGGCAGCGGGAGGCCCCATTAGCTAAAGTTACCTCAGGTTAAGAACAGTTTCAGGTTAAGAACGGACCTCCAGAATGAATTAAGTTCTTAACCCGAGGTACCACAGTACCTTGATGCTATACTATACTACACTACAATCTTTAAATGTTTATTTGCGTGCGCTTGAATCTTCCTTGCCACACTTACCAGTGTGGCACACCTGGAGGGTGGATCTGCTTCAGTGGTGAGCCGAACAGAGCCACCATGTTCAGAGGGGCAGATTTCGGCTAAACATCGGGGGTGATGTCTTAACAGTAAATAGCTGTTTTGACACTGGATCACCTTGTGGACACTGCGGCTGCAGGAATTCAGAGCCGGAGACTAGAGGACCTCAAAGGACCCAACACAAAAACATCCTGCAATTGGGTTATTTCTCTGCTAGGAGGTTAGCGGGAGGTCAAAGTGTCAGAGACAAAGCAAGCCTGTTTAGCAGTCCAGCGGAAAAAATGATGTGTACAACTGCCCAAGCTCTTGGAGAATACTGGAGTTTCGCACTCCTGTCTCTCCCGGCTGAAGTCACATGTGACGGATCTTCACATTGCCGTTTGGGAGCGTGCTGGCTGGGCTGAGAGGGAGCCGTGCTTTTCTGAACGCTTGAAACCGTGGGAGGGGAAGGGGCTATTGTGCCCAGGTGCCAAATGGCTCCTTGAACCAAGGTTAAATGTCTAGTTGCCATTTCGGGGGGCAAGACAGCTCAAAAATATCATTTTCCAAATGACAAGCTGTGATGAAAAATGTAAAGGGACCCCTGACCATTAGGTCCAATTGTGGACGACTCTGGGGTTGCGATGCTCATCTCGCTTTATTGGCCGAGGGAGCCGGCGTACAGCTTCCGGGTCATGTGGCCAGCATGACTAAGCCGCTTCTGGCGAACCAGAGTAGCACACGGAAACGCTGTTTACCTTCCCGCCAGAGAGGTACCTATTTATCTACTTGCACTTTGATGTGCTTTCGAACTGCTAGGTGGGCAGGAGCAGGGACCGAGCAACGGGAGCCCACCTCGTCGCGGGAATTCGAACCGCCAACCTTCTGATTGGCAAGTCCTAGGCTCTGTGGTTTAACCCACAGCGCCACCTGCATCCCTATATATATATATGCAATCAATAATTGTAAGTGACTTTCAACTTCCCACCAGAGCGGTACCTATTTATCTCGCAGTTAAACATCTGGCTAGTTCAGAGGACAACCTTGAGCTAGGTTTAAGAGCTTTGAGAACATAAAAAGCAAAGATACAGGGAGGCTTCACATACACATCGGCCTCTTTTTATCAATGGGGACGTGGACCATTCATAACATAAGAATATTCTCCACAGCTGTGAGCAAGGCAGTGGTGGGAGTGAAGACAAGCCACAACAATTAATTATAACGCTGTTCAATGTTCCTGCTCAGCCTGCACAGAAAAAGCAGTTTGGTTCCCGAGATTCATTCCGATTGTGCAGATAAAATATAACGGATAGAAATCTACAGGATGTGTGTGAAGACGGTCAAGATCCAATGATCCGGGTGGAGAAGATGCCTTCTAGTGCCCAGGCATCTTCACTTGGCCACAAATGGAAATGCACGTGGCTAAATTAAAAGACGCCTGCTTCTTGTGAGAAAAGCAATGACAAACCTAGACAGCATCTTAAAAAGCAGAGACATCACCTTGCCAACAAAGGTCCGTATAGTTAAAGCTATGGTTTTACCAGTCGTGGTGTATGGAAGTGAGAGCTGGACCACAAAGAAGACTGATCGCAGAAGAATGGATGCTTTTGAATTCTGGTGCTGGAGGAGACTCTTGAGAGTCCCATGGACTGCAAGAAGATCAAACCTCTCCATTCTGAAGGAAATCAGCCCTGAGTGCTCACTGGAAGGACAGATCCTGAAGCTGAGGCTCCAATCCTTTGGCCACCTCATGAGAAGAGAAGACTCGCTGGAAAAGACCCTGATGCTGGGAAAGATGGAGGGCACAAGGAGAAGGGGACGACGGAGGACGAGATGGTGGGACAGTGTTCTCGAAGCTACCAGAATGAGTTTGACCAAACTGGGGAGGCAGTGGAAGACAGGAGTGCCTGGCATGCTCTGGTCCAGGGGGTCACGAAGAGTCGGACACGACTAAACAACAACAACAATTTCGAACACTGCATGGCTGGCACTGTGAGAACAGTGGTCCACTCAACCAGATCAAAACTGAGCCAGATCCGCGCCCCAAATGCAGGCCCACACCCGCGGCAACTCAGAGGGATGCCGAAAGCACAAGAAAAACCCCATCTGCACAAAAAGAAGTGCAGCGATATGAAAAGCAGAAACAGCCGATAACAGCCACACACAAAAACACACACACACACCCTGAACAGCCAAACTCTCAGGGGGCTGTCTGGCTCCAGGAAGATTAGAAACCAGGTACCAGGCAGATATCTCTGGGGAGGAGATTCCGCAGCTGGGGCACCACCTAGGGGAAGATCCCTTCTTTTCACCGTCAACCTCAGATTAGGGAGGCACCCAGGCAGAGATCTCTGTCAGCAGGTCAGAAGATAAGCAGACAGTGATATGGAAGGAAGCAATCTTCCGGGTCCCAACTTTGAAAGTCAGCGGCTGTGCTTTAGGGAGATGGGAAGCACGTTTCTAGCCCATGGGTAGGCAAACTAAGGACCGGGGGCCGGATCCGGCCCAACTGCCTTCTCAATCTGGCCGCTCCGGCAGGAAGGTAAACGGTGTTTCCGTGCGCTGCTCTGGTTTGCCAGAAGCGGCTTAGTCATGCTGGCCACATGACCCGGAAGCTGTACGCCGGCTCCCTCGGCCAATAAAGCAAGATGAGCACCACAACTCCAGAGTCGTCCGCAACTGGACCTGATGTTCAGGGGTCCCTTTACCTTAACACTTAGCCCAGGGGTCAGCAAGCTTTTTCAGCAAGGGGCCGGTCCACTGTCCCTTAGACCTTGTGGGGGGCTGGACTATATTTTGGAAAAAAATAAATGAATGAATGAATTCCTATGCCCCACAAAGAACCCAGAGATGCCTTTTAAATAAAAGGGCACATTCTACTCATGTAAAAACACGCTGATTCCCGGACCGTCCGTGGGCCGGATTGAGAAGGCGATTGGGCCAGATCCGGCCCCCAGGCCTTAGTTTGCCTACCCATGCCTTAGTCCCTTAAAGACAAGAGCCCAGCAAACCAAAATGTGCGCAAGAGAGCAAGAGACTGACAGACAGACAGGAGAGGGATACCCCTCCACGCCCAGCCAGCGGGCCGAGAGCCCCACACCCACGCAGTCAACATTGACCCAGCTATTTATTTCTGGTGCCCCCTTAAGTCACACAATCTGCTTCCCTAATGCAGTGAATCCAGCCAGGGATCTGGGCAGATTCCCACCTCTCTGAGACCAGATTAAAAGCAGATGATCCCAGCTTTGCTGCAACCTCATTCCAGGGGAGGGTCGGAGGTTACGCAAGAAAGAGGCGAGGAGGGGGTTCAGGGCAGCGGGGGACGAACAGCCATGATCCTGGGGAAGCTTTTCGGGGATATCGCCGTTTCGATCGTTTTGTGTACCCCACCCTACTCAAAAAGAGAGAGAAACTCCAGAACTACAGTTCACTGCGCAGTGAAAGAAGCAATCCCTCTTGCTGTTCTGGCTTCTGGGATAGCTGCGCAGCCTGCATTCGCTCCATAAGACGCACACACATTTCCCCTTACTTTTTAGGAGGGGAAAAGGTGAGTCTTATAGAGGAAAAAACACGGTATATTCTCTTTCAAGCATCCCAAACATTATTAGCAGAGAAGGCTGTCCTACACAGGTCGTTCTGGCCCATCAAACCCACTGCTGCATGCACTGACTGGCAGCATCTGTCCAGACCATGGGCTGATCTAGGTCAGTACGGTCTACTCTGACAGGTAACAGCACTCTAGATTTTAAGGCAGGGCTCTCTCCCAGTCCTACGTGGAGATGCCCCTCAGGGGGCTGAACCCGGAACCTACTGACTCCAGGAAAGTTCTCAACCAATAAGCTTTTGACCTTCCCTTAAAAACAATAAATGCAAGACTCCAGTCCTCATGTTTGTGTGACTAAAGGACAGGTTGGAACAGGAGTATAGAAAGGTGTCTTATAAAGAGTCAGGTTCCTGGCCTATCTAGATCAGTATTGCCAGCGCGGTCTGGCAGGAGCTCTCCAGGGTTTTGGACAGTCTCTCCCTTAATAATAAAGCAAGTTTCTAGTCCTCATGGGTCTGAACAAAGGTGCATTGCAGTAATCCAGCCTGCAAGCCACCAATGCGTTGAGTTAAAGAGACAAGGCTGTCTACCAGCTCCACCTGGTACGCAGGATGAGACCCTCCCTGCCCGCAGACTGTCTCGCCAGAGTGGTGCATGCTCTGGTTATCTCCTGCTTGGACTACTGCAATGCGCTCTACGTGGGGCTACCTTTGAAGGTGACCCGGAAACTGCAATTAATCCAGAATGCAGCAGCTAGACTGGGGACTGGGAGCGGCTGCCGAGACCATATAACACCGGTCCTGAAAGACCTACATTGGCTCCCAGTACGTTTCCGAGCACAATTCAAAGTGTTGGTGCTGAGCTTTAATGGCCTAAACGGCCTTGGTCCTGTATACCTGAAGGAGCGTCTCCAGCCCCATCGTTCTGCCCGAACACTGAGGTCCAGCGCCGAGGGCCTTCTGGCAGTTCCTTCACTGTGAGAAGTGAGGTTACAGGGAACCAGGCAGAGGGCCTTCTCGGTGGTGGCGCCCGCCCTGTGTAACGCCCTCCCTTCAGATGTGAAGGACATAAGCAGCTATCTTCTTTTTAAAAGACATCTGAAGGTAGCCCTGTTTAGGGAAGGTTTTAATATTTAATGCTGTATTGATTGGGAGCTGCCCAGAGTGGCTGGTGAAACTCAGCCAGATGGGTGGGGTATAAATAATAAATTATTATTATTATAGGCTGTCCCGGTCCACAAACAGCTGTGGCTTTTTTTACCAGGCAAAGCTGGCAAGGGGCGTTTTCCAGCCAGTGGCATTTCCCAAGTATTTCCACAGTGTGTTGCAATAATCGAATCTAGCTGCTAATGAAAGAAATCTGAATGGGTTTCTACACACCTAAGCTGCGGCCAAAAGGGTTGCATTGATGAACTGGAAGAATAAAAGCAAGGTCCTCTTTCGACGCGATTCCCTTTAATCAATGGATTAACAGCCTGGGAACACTTGCAACGTACGAACCGATTGCCTACGGAAGTAGACTTTGTTTGGACAAATATATTGATATCTGGAAAAGGCTTTATGCAGGATGTAGTGAGTTATTAGTAACCATATATTACTAGGATAAAAATATCACTTTATATAATAATCTATAGAAACAAAATCGACTTTACTACACTCTCTCTTTCCCCCTCTTTTTCCACGTTCTTCTCTCTTTTCCTTTTTTTTTAATTTTATTTTATTAAGGATTTTCTTGTTTTACAGAAGTAAGTGTAATGCCTCGTGTGTTTTTTTCCATGTAACATTTTTACAAATCCGTTTCATTTGTTGAGGCATTAGGGGGAGAAGAAAAAAGAAGAAAAAAGAAAGGGGGGGTGGAGAGAGGGAAGATGGAAGGGGGTGGGGTCGGGTGGCGATGTTTCTATTATGTTTAATGTATGTAGATTTTGGGGTCAGCGTTGCTTGTGTTGTTCACTTGTGTTCCTTTGGTGGTGAGAGAGGTTGGGGTTGGCCTAGGGTGTGATTGTTTGCTTGTGATTGGCTGTGGTGATCTTTGTTTTCGTGTGTGAGGTGGGTGGGTGTTTTGGATCAGGTTAGCCATATTGATTTGTATGCTGTTGGTGGATTATTGTCATTGTCCTGTTGGGCTGTGTATGTGATAAAGGGGAGCCATACCGGGGTGAAGGCGTCTTCTTCTATTTGTCCCCATGTCAGTTTCCATTTATTGGTTAATTTTTCTAGTAGGGCTGTTTCCCATACTATTTGGTACCATTGGTCCATGCTTATTCCTGACAGGTCTCTCCAGTGCCTGGCTATGATGCTTCTGGCTGCTGAAAGTAGGTGGGTTATGAGTTCTTTGTGGTGTAAATGGGCATTGTTGTCTTGGAAGATGTTTAAAATAACTAAGCAAGTAATAGACATCACCCCAGAATTGGCTCTCTTTTCCTTTTATCACAGTATTCCTTTATAAATGGAAATCTTTCAGTAAAACATCAATAGAATAGCAAAATATATGGTTCTCTTT
Organism: Podarcis tiliguerta; assembly: GCF_965153285.1. Lineage (NCBI taxonomy): Eukaryota > Metazoa > Chordata > Lepidosauria > Squamata > Lacertidae > Podarcis > Podarcis tiliguerta. The sequence continues at coordinate 8,666,942 of NC_139551.1, read as the reverse complement.
AATCAATGACAGAACTCACAACATACAGATTTCTTATAGGCGCAGAGTTCGTCTGGATAAATATATTGACACTTGGTTATCAATAATCATATATGCATACGGACAATAACTGTACTTATATACCTAAATAACAATGTGTGGAAGTGTAACTGATTGCATTTAGTCTGCTACAGTATATCTTTATTTTTACGTATTCCACTTTTCTTCTGTTAATTTTTTCCTTTGCACCTTTTCCCTTTCATTTTATTTTGAAAGATTTTCTTAAGTGGTACCTCGGAAGGCGAATGGAATCCGTTCCAGAAGTCCGTTCGGCTTCCAAAACATTCAGAAACCAAAGCGCGGCTTCTGATTGGCTGCAAGAAGCTCCTGCAGCCAATCGGAAGCCGCGTCGGACAATCGGTTTCCCAAAATAGTTCGCAAACCAGAACAGTCACTTCCGGGTTTGCGACGTTCAGGAGCCAAGACGTTAAACTGGCAAGGCATTCGACTTCCAAGGTACGACTGTAATTTTTTTAAAAAAAGAAAAGAAATCTGATTTATTATCTGATGTTCCACACGGCTCCCAAAATACACAACGCTCAAGATGCTTGAGAAAGAGCAAAGCCTTCCTCATGAGAAAACTGACTTGCTGGATCAATAGCTTCTCGATGCCGGTGGGGAATCTGAAAGCAGGATTAGAACACAGGACCTCTCACCCCTCCTGTGATGTTCAGAGAACTAGTGTTCAAAAGCATTAAGTGCCTCTAACCATGGCAGCAGGCCATAGTTATCATGGCTAGTACCAGGGTGGATAAAAAATCATTGGGTGTTTTTTTAAAAAAAAATATATATCCAAAAAATCAGATTTTATTTTATTTAAATCGGATTTTTTAAAAATATACATCGGATTTTTATTTATTTACTTAAATCGGATCCATAAAATAAAATGCTTTTGGAGGAAAAATCTTTCTAACGACCGTTTTCTATTTAAGTTACATTATAGTCCAAAGGCTACTCATCCGGAAATAAGGATTTGCTTTAAGTTTTTCATGTGTGCTAAAACTCAGTCTAAGGTTTTTGGTTTTTTTTTTTTAAATTGTTTAACCACATCACTTAACAAACATGGATACATATGCTATAATGTTATTGCTTTAGTTAAACAAATTGTTTAAATTGTTATTAAGGAAATGGGATACAGCCGGGCCTCCAAAATGGATCCCGTTCATAACCAGAGGAACCACTGTACTTCTGTTGATGCTGCGTAGAATAGCATTAGCCTTTTTTGCTGCTGCATCACACTTTGGGCTCATGTTCAGCTTGTGGTCCACCAAGACCCCTAGATCCTTTTCACAGGTACTGCTAGTAAGCCAGGTGTCCCCCACCCTATATTTGTGCAGCTGGTTCTAAGTGCAGAACCTTCCATTTGTCCCTCCTGAAACTCATTTTGTTAGCTTGGGCCCAGTTCTCCAATTTTTGAAAGCCACCTTGAATCGCGATTCTGTCTCCTGCGACATTAGCTGCCCTGTGGTGATGTCAGGTGATTGGCTGGTGGGTCGTCCTCACCTACCTGTCGAAAGTTTCATTGCAATCTCTCTTAAAACAGAGCTTTCCCACCCCCTAGCCCTTTCTGCAAAGGAGCTCACGTTAAGCTCCTTGACCTCCCATTGTAGACATATGGGTCACTGCCGCACGCCTGACGTTCACATAGGATACCCCGTGTGGGGCAGGTGCAGGGGAAGGTTTGCAAGGAATACCTCACGGGCTGAACTGGGGACCCCAATTTGGCCCCAGGCCATACCCACTGTAGCTGTACCTTGCGCTGAGGAGAGAGCTGGACTGCATGACCTCTGGAGGTCCCTCTCTGAGCATCCGAGCGGCAGGCAGCACCGTTAAAAGCACCAGAAAACCCACTGTACTTTCAACCTCCTGCACTTGCGCTTATCTCCATTTTTTTTTTTAATTAAGCCGAGCGTGTTATTAGGCTTACATTAGTTGCATAAAGGTTCATCAGATCCGTTTATCTCAGCAATCGAGCCCAAGTTATGAAATTTATTAAGAATTTTTTCTTCTCTACTATTCTGGGGGGGGGGGGAGTAGGATATAATTAATTCCCCAGGAAGAAAGCTTTAAAAAAACTTTTTCTTAGCAAAAAAAACCCCAAAACTTTTTATAAAAGTTATTTCTCTTCCCCACCTATTTCTTTGAGACCTTTTAAATTGGATTTTTTCCCCCCTTTTCCATTCTGAATGATGAGAATCAGACAGACATCCTCTGTGGAATCTGCACACAGTGTGAAAGCTGGAAGGTGTCCGGAGGAGGGGAAGCAGGATTATCAAGGGTCTGGAAACTAAGCCATATGAGGAACAGTTGAAGGAGCTGGGTATGTTCAGCCTGGTAAGGTGGAGACAGAGGAGATATGAAAGCCATCTTCAAATATCTAAAGAGTTTCCCCTCTCCTGCTCTGGAGGGCAGGATCTAAACTAATGGATTCAAATGGCACGAAAGGAGATTCTCGGCTCAACATCAGGAAGAACTTTCTGACAAGAAGAGCACTTCCAAGGTGGTGGACCTTCATGGGAGCTTTCAAAGCAGATGTTTTAGTTGAGATTCCTGCATTGCAGAGGGTTGGACTATCAGGCATGCCCAAACTTGTCCCTCCAGCAGTTTTGGGACTACAACTCCCATCACCCCTAGCTAACAGGACCAGTGGTCAGGGATGATGGGAATTGTAGTCCCAAAAAACATCTGGAGGGCCACGTTTGGCAATGCCTGGCACTAGGTTGATCCTCAAAACTCTCTGCAACTCTAAGATTTCCATCTATGGCTAATTTGAGGCACCAGACAAACACCTTCCTCATCTAGGGCTTTAACCCCTTTGGCTAAATTCAGAGCCCCACCTAAGTTGTCCCACCTGCAGACATCAGCAGGCTCCCTGTCTCACAAATGCAAGGGCACCTGGTTCAGGTGCTGAGCTTGCCCAATTCCAGTCAGGAGGAATTTGAAAGCCGGCAGATTTGAGAACGGGTATGGCGCTGTGGGTTAAAGCCTCAGTGCCTAGGGCTTGCCGATCGAAAGGTCGGCGGTTCGAATCCCCGCGGCAGGGTGCGCTCCTGCTGTTCGGTCCCAGCGCCTGCCAACCTAGCAGTTCGAAAGCACCCCTGGGGGCAAGTAGATAAATAGGGACCGCTTACTAGCGGGAAGGTAAACGGCGTTTCCGTGTGCGGCTCTGGCTCGCCAGAGCAGCGATGTCACGCTGGCCACGTGACCCGGAAGTGTCTGCGGACAGCGCTGGCCCCCGGCCTCTTGAGTGAGATGGGCGCACAACCCTAGAGTCTGTCAAGACTGGCCCGTACGGGCAGGGGTACCTTTACCTTTTACTTATTTTTTCGTCAGAGGAGTGGGCAACAGGTGCTGATTAGGTACGGATTAAGAGGAAACTGTGGAAATTCGAAGCCCCTCTAGGATTTCCTGTGAAAGCTTTTTTCCCTGATTCTAGATGTTTAACCTGGTTTTTCTACCGAACTAAAAGCCGAAAACTATCGAGACTTATGCCCTTTCGCTTAATAACCTTAAACCAGGCCTTCATGTAACCGAAGCTTTTTAAACCTCTGTAGGGTGGCGCTGTGGGTTAAACCACAGAGCCTAGGACTTGCCGATCAGAAGGTTGGCGGTTCGAATCCCCGCGACGGGGTGAGCTCCCCTTGCTTGGTCCCAGCCAACCTAGCAGTTCGAAAGCACGTCAAAGTGCAAGTAGATAAATAGGTACCACTCCAGCGGGAAGGTAAACGGCGTTTCCGTGCACTGCTCTGGTTCGCCAGAAGCGGCTCAGTCATGCTGGCCACATGACCCGGAAGCTGTATGCCGCCATCTTGCCAATAAAGCAAGATGAGCGCTGCAGCCCCAGAATCGGTCACGACTGGACCTAATGGTCAGGGGTCCCTTTACCTTTTTGCCCTGTAGTTTTAAGTTGTAACTTAGCACTCTACCTTCGGAAAAACCAAACTACTTTTCAACTGGTTGTGAACCGAACTGAAAGCCGAAAGACCTGCCCTGAGCTTCTATGCAGCCCCGTTTAACCTAAAAAAACCATGCCATTAAGCTTATGCAGTGCCTGAGCTAAAAGCCAACCCTTTATATTCCAAACTGGCTTTCCCAAAAGCTGTATCAAGCTCTATATATATTGAACCCTATATTTCCGTGGGGTGAGGTTAGCCCCTTTCCAACAATGGGACTTCAACTAGGTTTCAGTGGAATCTAGATAGCTACAGGCTTCTTTCTTTCACACCCCCCCTCAAAAAAAAGAGAGGCAGAAAAAACCACTCAGAATGATCAGCCTCTACATTTGGTTTTCAAATTAGTAATTATGCTGGGAAAACCATCATCTGAAAAGAAGAGGGAGGAAGGGGGGGGGACGGGACTCAGCACTGAAAACTATTCCCCAGCAGTGCCTATTATCTGAACACTTATTTAAATTTAATAAAACCTGCTAGCAGAGCAGCAAAACAAAAACACACACACGCACACACACACAATGGTTAAGCGTTGAAGCATGTTTATTTAATGCGCTCATCTCCTTTGCCAGAAAAGGCCCAGTGCCATTACTGGCAGCCCCACACATACAATGTCCCAGAGTTTATCTGCCCCCAGACAGAAAATGTGCAGCCAAGAAAGCACAGAGCTCTTTCTTTGGGGGGTGGGGGGACAATTTGCTGGCTCCCCTAAGAACTGGGCCCAGGTCCCTTTAGGTCAAGGCTCCAGCAGCCCCCTCCTCCCAACCTGGAGAAGATGCTTAACAAATTCTGCCACCCCTGGGGAAGTTTCCTGATTGGCTCCTGCCCAGACTCTTCCCGATTGGCTGCCAGCCCTCTATAAACAGGCAGGTCAGCCCAGAGTCCCGGACATTTTGTCCACGGCCGGCTGCCAAGAGACTGGCCGCTGGGTCCCACTCAGTCCTTTCCCCTGGAATAAAAGCCATCGCCGACGTCATCTCCTAAAAGCCCTCTCTGCAAAAAGAGAGGGAGGACCGCTTACCCAATCCATATTTCGGATGATGCGAAGAGGCACACCCCAAGGGCCAGTTTGCACCAACGACAAACCGAAGGAGCTACAGGCCAAATTGGGGGGTGTGGGGTGTGGAAGGACCAGATCTCCGGCAAGCTGATTTGAAAGCGGCCGCAAACTAAGCATTGCTTGTGTGGCACTTGCCAGGGGTGGTTGGGCGGTAATAACTCGCACAGTGTCAGGGAAGTTAGTTCTTTATTCAAAGAAACAAGCGGCTTAGGAGGCAAGCCTAGTGAGCGCAGCAACTCTTCCTGGTAGGTCTTGCCGCAATGAGGCAGCTATGGGGGCTGAAAGTCTCCCCACAGCCGCCTAAGTCTCCTCTTCTCCAGTGCTTTCCCCCAAGCAACCTGAGACTGCGCCATCCTGCAGCCAACCTCTCCACCGCCCTTTTCACGCCTCGCCTGGTTCTGGGAGATCAGGGGAGCTTGTCGCAGCAGCAGAGGGAGACACCCTTGGCTCTTCTCTGAGGTCTGAGGTCTTCTCATCTCTGAGGTCTGAGGGACAGTGGATCGGCCCCCTGATGAAAAAGTCTGCTGACCCCTGGAGGTTAGGAGAGGGCAACTACTTATTAAACCGTTCACTCCAATTTGTGTTACAGGGAAGTTACTCTACATCAGCAGAAATCTCGTGTGCAGATCAAGGGAAGTCTTAAAAGGTAAAGGTACCCCTGCCCGTACGGGCCAGTCTTGACAGACTCTAGGGTTGTGCGCCCATCTCACTCAAGAGGCCGGGGGCCAGCGCTGTCCGAAGACACTTCCGGGTCACGTGGCCAGCGTGACAACGCTGCTCTGGCGAGCCAGAGCCGCACACGGAAACACCGTTTACCTTCCCGCCAGTAAGCGGTCCCTATTTATCTACTTGCACCCGAGAGTGCTTTCGAACTGCTAGGTTGGCAGGCGCTGGGACCGAACAGCGGGAGCGCACCCCGCCGTGGGGATTCGAACCGCCGACCTTTCGATCGGCAAGCCCTAGGTGCTGAGGCTTTAACCCACAGCGCCACCCGCGTCCCACATCTTAGGGAAGTCTTAGTCCCTCTCTATTCTAACTTTGGAGAGACCCCCAACTGGAGTCCTGAGCCCAGTTCTGGGCAGCACAATTTAAGAAGGAAGTTGACAAGCTGGAAGGTGTGCCGAGGAGGGCAACCAAGATGGTGAAGGGTCTGGAAACCAAGCCTGATGAGGAACGCTTGAAGGAGCTGAGTGTGTTTTGTTTGGAGAAGATAGAAAGGTGATAGGAAGGCCAACTTCAAATATCTAAAGCAGGGGCCAGCAACCTAAGGCCCGTGGGGCACAAGCGGCACACAGGGGTCATTTAACCAGCCCACGAACCGCCACATGGACAAGAAAGAAGATTCTGGTTCAACATTTCTGATGGTGAGAGCTGTTTGACTGTGGAACAGACACTTGTGGAAGATGGTGAACTCTCCTTTCTGGGGGTCAGACTAGATGACCCCTAGGTACCCCTTCTACCCCGACCAGCTTATGACGCTGCACCAAAGCAGTTAAGCCCACACTTTCCTTATTGCAAAACCAAGACACCCGACTTTTCGAAGGGAGCGCATTTGCGGCGGAAGACCTGCCGAAAGCTAGCTCTTAACCGCGCAGCCCTGAATTTGCCGTTATGCAATTGAAACGAGCCCAGCCAAGGTCTGGGGTGCGTGTTTTTGTGAGCGGTCTGAGAAAGGAAAAGCAAAAAAAAGAAAAGCAAAAAGCAACGGAGATTGCTTCAGACGCCTCTCCCCACACGCAGAGGCACACAGCAAATTAAGTCCAGCTCTGCGCTCACGCCTGGTGTGAGTAACGACAGCTGCTGCCTTTCGGAGCAGCGAAAGGACTTCTCTGCTCTCTTCTAAAGCAGAACTTCAGGGTCCCCCGCCCCCCCTCCTTCCGCACAGCAAAGCACGCTTCTAGCTAAAGCTGCAAAGATAACTGGCCGATAGTATCTGGCCTCCGTGGGGTTTGCCTCAGGGTGGGGTTCCTGTCTCCCCCCGGAGCAGCTGAAATAGGAAACCAAACGCCTGGAGAATTGCCGGCGAGCCTGACGCAACGGTCGATTCCCCCCTCGCAGGCCCAGGCGAGCAAAAAACAGGATTAATTAGTCCTCAGGAGGAGCGGCGGGCAGCACTCATTAAGGTCCCTGGCTCGGCTTCCATGCGGCATCTCACTCTTTGGGGCGAGAAAAGGGATTTTTCTTTCAGCGCCGCCGCTGCAATATTGCGGTCGAGGCAGTGGCGTAGCGTGGGTTGTCAGCACCCGGGGCAAGGCAAGTAATTTGCGCCCCCTAACCCGTGGATTTGCACCCCCTAACCCATGGATTTGCGCCCCCTAACCCTAACCCCCACATGTTGCGCCCGGTGCGCCCGGCCCCCCCACGCTACGCCACTGGGTCGAGGGCCGAGGCAGCATCCCAGTTGTCGGGTCTCGCGCCTCCACCACACAAGCATGCAGCCTCGCATCCTAGAACGGGGGCCCCGTTCCCCACCTCAGTAGGCTAGCGTGCATTTTAAAAAGAGAACCCTAAACTTTGCTAGTCCTTTGCTGAGAAGTGCACCTGGAGAAACCTCAGAAAATAAGAAGGGGGAGCGGTTGTGCCCCCAGGAAGCTCGCATGAGGTCATTATGAGGGTCTTCAATCCAGGGGGCCAAGTGGTGTGTGTGTGTGTGTGCCTCCACTTAACAGAACTACCCACTCAAAATACAGTCATACCTCATGTTACGTTTGCTTCAGGTTGCGTCCCGAGGCGACCCGGAAGTACCGGAAAGGGTTACTTCCGGGTTTCGCTGCTCGCGCATGCGCAGACGTGCAAAATGACGCCGCGCACATGTGCAGAAGTGGTGTATCGCGACCCACGCAGACACGGGTTGCGTTCTGCTCATGTTGCGAACGGGCCTCCGGAATGGATCCCGTTCGCAACCAGAGGTGCCACTGTACTTTTTAAGAAGCGCAAAGGCCAATCGTATTTCACTTGCCAAACTGGTTACCGTATTTTTTGCCCTATAGGAGGCACTTTTTCCCCTCCAAAAAAGAAGGGGAAATCTGGGTGCTATCCGCAGGGCTGTCTAGGCTGCGGATAGCAGCCTGCTTCCCGGAGCGTCGGGCGCCCTGAAAGCAGAGCGCCCGGCGCTTCGGGAACACATCCGCAGCCTAGGCAGCCCTGCGGGAGTTCCCCGCAGGGCTCCCCACGCTGCGGATAGCAGCCTGCCGCCTGGCGCGAGAGGCGCCCTGAAGCAGAGCGCCCCTCGCGCCAGGCAGACATCCGCAGCATGGGGAGCCCTGCAGGAGTTCCCCGCAGCGCTCCCCACACTCGGGATAGCAGCCTGCCGCCCGGCGCGAGGAACGCCCTAAAGCAGAGCGCCCCCTCGCGCTGGACAGACATCCGCAGCGTAGGGAGTCCTGCAGGAGTTCCCCGCAGGGCTCCCCACGCTGCGGATAGCAGCCTGCCGCCTGGCGCGAGGGGCGCCCTGAAGCAGAGCGCCCCTCGCGCCGGGCAGACATCGGCCAGCCCCACAAGCTCGGGGGACAGCAGGGAGGCGCAGCGCCGCCATCCCGCTGTTCCCCGACCTGGTTCGGTTTCCCCGACCTGCTTTTGGGGGGGAAATAAAGGGAAACAAATTTCCCTTTATTTTCCCCCCAAAAAACTAGGTGCGTCCTATGGGACGGAGCATCCTATGGGACGAAAAATATGGTACGCTGATCTGAGTTTCCTGTGTTGTATCAAAAGCGTGCAGGGTTATGTATTTATAATTGGATATTTGCCCCAACCTTCCTCCCCAAGATGCCCAGTGCAGCAATCAAATAGACAAATTATTATTACAGCGGGACCTTAGGAGCCGAACGGAATCCAATTCAACTTCCAAAACGTTAGAAAACCAAAGCGCGGCTTCTGATTGGCTGCAGGAAGCTCCTGCAGCCAATCGGAAGCCGCAGAAGCCCTGTCGGACATTCGGCTTCCAAAAATAGTTCGCAAACTGAAACACTGGCTTCTGGGTTTGCGGCATTTGGGAGCCAAATTTTTTGGGAGCTAAGCTGTTCCAATTTCCAAGGTACGGCTGTATTATTATTAGTTGCTTTTTCACCAAGGCAACTCGAAGCAACTTACAGTATAAGCAAAGACATACATTAAAGCCAGTGTAAAAAAGAAAACCTAAAAAGACAAAACCTGTTTTCTAAAAGGGCAAGATTAAAGCATTCCACCCACTCTGGTTAAAAAACAAACAAACTACAAGGCAAAAGCCCTGCTAAAAACTTGTGTATCCGAGTTTCTAACATTGCCAGCAATAGCCAACTCAGATGGCTTTAAAAGAGAATTAGACAAACTAACAGATTTCCATTCTGAAGGAAATCAGCCCTGAGTGCTCCCTGGAAGGACAGATTGTGAAGCTGAGGCTCCAAGACTTTGGACACCTCAGGAGAAGAGAAGACTCCCTGGAAAAGACCCTGATGTTGGGAAAGATGGAGGGCACAAGGAGAAGGGGACGACGGAGGACGAGATGGTGGGACAGTGTTCTCGAAGCTACCAGCATGAGTTTGACCAAACTGAGGGAGGCAGTGGAAGACAGGAGTGCCCGGCGTGCTCTGGTCCAGGGGGTCACGAAGAGGCGGACACGACTAAACAACAACAACAACAACAGAGGAGGGGAGGGCTGCCAATGGCTGCCAGTCACAAATGGCTTGTAAGAAGCAGGAATGCTTATGAAGGCCAGTTGCTGGCAACCCGTGAAGAAATGGGAGTCCTCTTGCGGCCAAATCCTGCTCACTCGTTTTCCACAGGCATCTGGTTGGCCACTGTTGGCTAGATGGAGCCTTGGCTCCTTCTTCTTCTTGTTTTGCTAAATTCCATTTTCTTCCCGGAGCCAAGCTGAGCAGGGGGAGGGAGCCACCTTGTGCGAGCCTCAGCCCCCCCCCCCAAACAACCCCTCACTTACTCCATAACGACAGATGCCAGAGACCTACGAAACGTCTGGATTGTATACAAGAACCGTCCCAAGGAGGCTGGCTCCGTCCTTTCCCTTCCTCACGCTCTTACATTCCTGGAGGCTTGGCTCCCTCCCACCCCTATGTCCCCACACTGCTCTGGGGAAGGGGGGCTCAGCAGAGATGGGGGGGCCGCCCTGCCTGCCTCAAGAGTCCTTAGGAAACTGGGCCAGTTGCCTCTCTGAAGAATATGGTGGAAACCTCCGTTCGTCTATTTCCCTCTTCCATTTCCTTCCGTCTCCAGTGTGTGTGTGTGTGTGTGTGTGTGCATATATATATGGTTTGTTTCTTAAAAGCATCAATCCTGAGCTTCGTGCCCGTTTCCCCCCGGGGGGGTTGCAAAGGCATCGGCTCTCTCTCTGCAGGAAGAGAGCCCAGAGATGCTCGCCCGCCCGTCCACTCTCAGCCTCCTTCCCTTCCCTCCCCATCTCCCAATTACGCACAGCGCAGGCTTCCCTCCTCTTGGTTTTTGGGGTTTTTTACCTCCCCTTGGGGTTCGGTATCGTCCACCACCATCAGCACACGCACGCACGCACACACACACACATGTGGAAACGGCGTAAATGAGAAGCGTGCCGTTGCTGCTGCTGCTTCCCCAAAGAGGAGTTCGTGATTGCATCTCCCCAGAACAGCCAAGCTCGCTTTTAAAAACAGCAGTCGGAAAAGCTCCCCTCCTCTCTCTCTCCTGCACACTCACACTTCTTTATTTCGGCTCCAGTGGAAACCGCAGCTGGGCCTCCCTTTCCCTCCGCCGCTTCTCAGCTGCAAAGCAAGATCTTTGCTCCACGCCTGAGGCTCTCCATTTCAGAGTACTGCTCCTACCAGCCAGTGCGACTGCAGGGGGGGGGGGAGAGGGAGGGAGGATGGAGGAAACAGCCGGGTTCAAGAGAGTCGCAGAACCGACACCAAGAGGTGTTCAGGACCAGGTGCCAGATGCAGAGGTGTTTCTTGCATGGCCAAGAAAGGTGTTTGGGTCAACGAGAGGACGCAATACGCAGAACAATAAAAGGAAGTGAAACACGTGAGTTTCTGCAAATACAGTCGTACGTTCGATCCCGAACGCCTTGCGAGTCGGACGTTTTGGCTCCCGAAAGCCCCAACCCCGGAAGTGATTGTTCCGGTTTGTGGATGTTCTTCGGAACCCGAACGTCCGGTGCGGGTTCCATGAGTTCCGATTGGCTGCAGGAGCTTCCTGCAGCCAATCAGAAGCTGCGCTTTGGTTTCCGAAGTCGAACGGACTTCCGGAACGGATTCCGTTCGGCTTCCGAGGTACATAGCTGTCAACTTTTCCCTTTTCTTGCAGAGAATCCTATTTGGAATAAGGGAATTTCCCTTAAAAAGGGGGAAACGTTGGCAGCTATGCCAATTCCCATCATCCCTCGCTAACAGGACCAGTGGTCAGGGATGATGGGAAGTGCAGTCCCAAACCTCTGGAGGGCCGGAGTTTGACTATGTCAGATCTAGTCTAACAGACCCTCCATATGTCCCTATTTCCCAGGGATGTCCCTGATTTAGAGAAGCTGTCCGGGTTTGTTATTTGATCCCAGAATGTCCCGCTTTTCCTTAGGATGTCCCTATTTTCACTGGTGAAATGTTGGAGGGTATAGAGCTTTCCGACCGCCAAGCAATCCTGTATAGAGAAGATTTTTTTTGGGGGGGGGTTATCCCAAAAGACGCCTGCTTCTTGGGAGAAAAGCAATGGCAAACCTAGACAGCATCTTAAAAACCAGAGACACCACCTTGCCAACAAAGGTCCGTATAGTTCAAGATATGGTTTTCCCAGTAGTGATGCATGGAAGTGAGAGCTGGACCATAAAGAAGGCTGATCGCTGAAGAATGGATGCTTTTGAATTCTGGTGCTGGAGGAGACTCTTGAGAGTCCCATGCACTGCAAGAAGATCAAACCTCTCCATTCTGAAGGAAATCAGCCCTGAGTGCTGACTGGAAGGACAGATCCTGAAGCTGAGGCTCCAAGACTTTGGCCACCTCATGAGAAGAGAAGACTCCCTGGAAAAGACCCTGATGTTGGGAAAGATGGAGGGCACAAGGAGAAGGGGACGACAGGGGACGAGATGGTGGGACAGTGTTCTCGAAGCTACCAGCATGAGTTTGACCAAACTGCGGGAGGCAGTGGAAGACAGGAGTGCCTGGCGTGCTCTGGTCCAGGGGGTCACGGAGAGTCGGACACGACTAAACAACAACAATCCCTAAAGATCAGAAGAAACTGTTCATGTATGCTACAACAGCTGCTCGGACGCTACTAGCCCAGAGATAGGAGAAAAAGATAACCCTGACCAAAGAAGAATAGCAAATCTAGTTGATGGACTATGCCGAAATGGCAAAACTAACTGGGAAGCTCAGGAACCCAGACGACATTTTTTAAAAAAAAGAATGGGAAATGTTTATAATGTATATGCAAAATCACTGCAAACAGGTCAAAACATTAGCAGGATTCTAAATTCGCTTGTAACAGAAAGTACAGATAACTTAGGAAGATGAAAAAATTGGAGAAGGATTGATATGCAGTTGAAAACAAAATTAAGAGGACACAGGGAGGGGTTAGGGGAAGTCAGGGGATTCAGAGTAATCTCAACGTGTGGAATTTGTACGATCTTTTGATGTAAGTTTATCTCCTTTTTTCTTTTTCTTTCTTTTATTTCGAAAATCTAATACAAAAATTATTTTTTAAAAAAGAGAGGCTGTTTTAACAATTAGTATTTTATTAAGGTTTTCACAAAGTAAGACAAACAGAAGAAAAAAAGAAAAAAAGAAAAACAATACCAGAAAAAAATTCAAAAAATAACAACAATTAAAAACAATTCCATCTTTCAAAACATATCTTGCATTGGCTTGTTTCTTGGACTTCCCCACACCTCCCCCCTTTGTATTCCAGTTCGATTGTTTGTTCAGCAAATCCTTTCCCTCTCTACCTTTATCTTAATTTTTGTCTTGATATTTTAACTTTACCTTTCCCGCTGTTTAACACTCCATTTTTTCCTAATAATTCAAACCTTATTGCTATGAACCCCTTAACTTCAATCCAACATCATTCCATCATTCATTAATTTTACATTGTTTCTGTAAATAATCTTTAAATTTCTTCCAATCTAAAGAGAGGCTGTTTTAATGTTTAATTATGTTTTTATAGATGTTGGAAGCTGCCCAAAGTGGCTGGGACAACCCAGGAAGATGTGTGGGGTATAAATAGTAAAATTACCATCATGGAACGGGACGTCCCTATTTCCACTGGAGAAATGTTGGGGGGTATAGTCTAAACCCCCTGTAATGCAGAAATCGTTTGGCCAACATGGGGATCAAACCCATGACCCCAGGATTAAGAGCCACGCTGACTGACCTTCCTTAGAAAGTTGAGATAATTTAACCCTGCTTTAATTTCCATAAGTTTTAAAAATATATTTAAAAAGACCAAGGATAGGGGGTTTTTCGGGGGGGGGGGAGTGGCGTAACACAAAATGGCTGCCTTAAGGGGGGGACATACAGCCTAAAACAAAATGGCTGCCACACCCCAAAAAAGGCAGGGGCACAAAATGATATCGGCTGGCTCATACCCAACCAAGAGGCGGAGAGGCACCTTTGTGACCCAGTGAAGTGCTCTCTGCATCATTCCTCTATTCAGAACGGACATTTTTTAAGGATGATGTTCAACGTGGGAAGTGGGGAGCCACCACAAGCAGAAACCAAGAAGGAAGAAAAGTGGGATATTTAACAGAGGACTTTATTTTCCCGACGCTGGCAGCTTCAGGTGCCATGTTGACAAGCTCAGCGCGCAAGCGAAAGGGAAAGAGGTCTTTCAGAGATTTGCAAGGGTTGTCAAGCTAGCAAAAATCTATCATTTGCCCGATAATAAATGCTGGAAATGTAAAGAAACTGAAGGCACATTCTTTCACCTTTGGTGGACGTGCCCAAGGATTAAGACCTTCTGGGAAATGATCTATAATGAAATGAAAAAGGTGTTTAAATATACTTTCCCGAAGAAACCAGAGGCCTTTCTCCTGGGCATGGTTGGCCAATTGGTGCCAAAGAAGGATAGAACTTTCTTTATGTATGCCACAACAGCAGCAAGAATACTTATTGCACAGTATTGGAAGACACAAGATCTACCCACTCTGGAAGAATGGCAGATGAAGGTGATGGACTACATGGAATTGGCGGAAATGACCGGCAGAATCCGAGACCAGGGAGAAGAGCTGGTGGAGGAAGATTGGAAGAAATTTAAAGATTATTTACAGAAATATTATAAAATTAATGAATGTTAGAATGATGTTGGATTGAGGTTAAAGGGTTATTAGTAATAATGTGGTGAAGGAATATGGAAAAATGGATGGTTAAAAGATGAAAAACTAAAGGTATAATATACTAAGATAAAGATAAGGATAAGGTAGAGGGAAGGGATTTGCTGATTAAATAATTGAACTGGAATACAGAGAGGGGAGGTGTGGGGAAGTCCGGGAAACAAGCAAATGCAAGAAATATTATGACAATTTTAATTGTTTTTTTATTTGTTTTTACTTATTTGTATTTTTCTTTTTCTTCTTTTATGTGAAAATCTTAATAAAAATATTATTAAAAAAAACAAAACAGAGATTCGCAAGGCGGATCGACACTCCGACGTTGTTCTTCGATCGAGCAATGTGGAAACATATCAGGTCTGACCCACTTGCAAACCCCCACAAGAGCCGCAGCACACACAAACACACACACAGCACCCTGAGGGCTCTCTGGTCTCTCGCCATGCCTGAGAATAGAAGGAAAAGGAAAGGGAAGACTCAGAAGCCAGGCAGCCTGGATGCCAGATGAGGTCTGCCAAGACGAATCACCGTCTGGGGTGCCAGCAAGTTAAGGAAAAAGCGTAAGAGGAGAGGGGAGAGGAGAACTTCGCTCCTTTTTTCTGTGAAGGAAAAGCCCTCTCCGCATTGGAAAAGAGAAATTGAGAAGTGCCCCGCAAGATCAGAACCAATGGAGGGAGTCTCAAAGGGAAAGAGCTCGACAGTTGGTTTGTGCAAAATGCTGTGCTTGGTTGGGTTCGCAAGGCGTGGAATGCCATTTTTGGTATTCCTGGTTCCTATCTGAGTTTTGTGCACCAGTATGCAAGGAAGAATGGGACGCGGGTGGCGCCTGTGGGTCAAACCACAGAGCCTAGGGCTTGCCGATCAGAAGGTTGGCGGTTCGAATCCCCGTGACGGAGTGAGCTCCCGCTGCTCGGTCGCAGCTCCTGCCAACCTAGCAGTTCGAAAGCACCTCAAAGTGCAAGTAGATAAATAGGTACCACTCTGGCGGGAAGGTAAACGGTGTTTACGTGCACTGCTCTGGTTCGCCAGAAGCGGCTTAGTCCTGCTGGCCACATGACCCGGAAGCTGTATGCCGGCTCCTTCGGCCAATAAAGAAAGATGAGCGCCGCAACCTCAGAGTCGTCCGCGACTGGACCTAATGGTCAGGGGTCCCTTTACCTTTACCTATGCAAGGAAGAAGAGCTTCCTGGATCAAGCCAATATCCCATCTAGCTCAGCATCTCGAAGTGAGCAACCAGACAGACCTGGGTGGGAAACACGCAAGGAGGACTTGATCCCGACAGCAACTCTGCCGCTCCTGAGGTTTCCGCAGAGGCATAGCCAATTATGGCCAGTTGTCCGTGCATTTCCATTCCTCCTTTAAAGCTCTCCATATTGGGGGCCACTGCTGCCTCTTGCAGGAACAAGCTGCCCAGTTAACACTGTGTTGCAGGAAGAAGGGCTGAATTTTCCAGCGTTCATCTTCTACTGGGTGTTTCTACCTTAGGTCTTCACACTGTCAACCACTCTGAGATCTATGGCTGAAGGGTGGCATGCAAATTTAATAAGTGACAACAACAATAGCGTGGTCCACGAGTTCTAGGGTTGGGAGAGTGAGAAAAGCTCGTCTCCACTTTCTCTAAGCTGTGCAAAATTTCATAACAACAACAACAATTTATGATTTATACCCCACTCATCCGGCTGGGTTTCCCCAGCCACTCCGGGCAGCAACCAACAGAATGTTAAAAACTCGATAAAACATCAAACATTAAAAGCTTCCCTGAACAGGGCTGCCTTCAGATGTCTTCTGAATGTCAGGTCGTTGTTTATCTCTTTGACATCTGATGGGAGGGCGTTCCACAGGGCGGGAGCCACCACGGAGAAGGCCCTCTGCCTGGTTCCCTGTAACCTCGCTTCTCTCAGGGAGGGAACAGCCAGAAGACCCTTCGAGCAGGACCTCAGTGTTTGGGCAGAACGATGGAGGTGGAGACGCTCCTTCAGGTATACTGGGCCTTTGAGGCCGTTTAGGGCTTTAAAGGTCAACACTAACACTTTTAATTGTGCGTGGTAACGTACTGGGAGCCAATGTAGGTCTTTCAGGACTGGTGTTACGTGGTCTCGGCGGCTGCTCCCAGTCACCAGTCTAGCTGCCACTTTCTGGATTAGTTGTCGTTCCCAAGTCACCTTCAAAGGTAGCCCCACGTAGAGCGCACTGCAGTAGTCTACGCAGGAGATAACTAGAGCATGCACCACTCTGGCGAGACAGTCCGCGGGCAAGTAGGGTCTCATCCTGCGTACCAGGTGGAGTTGGTAGACAGCTGCCCTGGATACAGAATTGACCTGCGCCTCCATGGACAGCTGTGAATCCAAAATGTGTCCCAGGCTGCGCACCTGGTCCTTCAGGGGCACAGTGACCCCATTCAGGACCACAAACTTCTACCATGCGTCTCTCCGTCTCTATATGAAGCCGCTGGGAGAGATCATCAGGGCGTTTGGGCTGGGTGTCCATCAATATGCAGATGATACCCAGCTCTACCTCTCTTTCAAATCAGAACCAGTGAAGGCGCTGAAGGTCCTGTGTGAGTGCCTGGAGGCGGTTGGAGGATGGATGGCGGCTAATGGATTGAGGTTGAATCCTGACAAGACAGAAGTACTGGGGGACAGGGGGCGGGCAGGTGTGGAGGATTCCCTGGTCCTGAATTGGGTAACTATGCCTCTGAAGGACCAGGTGCGCAGCCTGGGAGTCATTTTGGACTCACAGCTGTCCATGGAGGCGCAGGTCAATTCCCCCCCCCCCCAAATGTTGCTCCCGGTGCGGCCGGCCTCCCCTGCACCCCCCACGCTACGCCACTGCCACCTGGGGCTTTCAGCATGCTGGCACTTTCTTTGCCGCCTCAACGAGGAAGAGAAAAAGGTGCACTCAAGAGGAGGAATATCAACGGGCCAAACGCTGCGTGCAAACAGCCCCAGCCGCCAGAGCCCTCGCTTCTCCCACCCCCTTGGACATTCTGTTCCAGACGGCAGCCGCGTGTTCCTTCCAACACCTACGCCTCATCCAAATCAGTTCTTCCCCTACGTGGACGGAGCCATCTGCTGCGTTCTTCTCCCATTCACCGAGGGTTCTCTGCCGCTCCTGGCATCCTCTGTTGCTGCCACTGCCACCACCGACGGCAGCAGCAGCAGCAGCTACGCCTTGGCTCCATCGCGATGCTTGCAAATCCCAAAGCAGCAAACTGTTCCTTTCACCGCCTTTGGGAGAAAAAATCTGCAAGGCACTGTGGGTCAAAGTTTATTTGTTGTGGAGACCATCCTGGTCATTTCAACAAAAAAGGAAATAAAAATATTCTATGCTTGCTGAGATAATAATAATAATAGATAAAGGGACCCCTGACCATTAGGTCCAGTCATGACCGACTCTGGGGTTGCGGCGCTCATCTCGCTTTACTGGCTGAGGGAGCCGGCGTACAGCTTCCGGGTCATGTGGCCAGCATGACTAAGCCGCTTCTGGAGAACCAGAGCAGTGCACGGAAACGCCGTTTACCTTCCCGCCGGAGCGGTACCTAGTTATCTACTTGCACTTTGACGTGCTTTCAAAGTGCTAGGTTGGCAGGAGCAGGGACCGAGCAACGGGAGCTCACCCCGTGGCGGGGATACGAACCACCGACCTTTTGATCGGCAAGTCCTAGGCTCTGTGGTTTAACCCACAGCGCCACCCATGTCCTAATAATAATAATAATAATAATAATAATAATTATAATTATAATTATAATAAATTATTTATATGTCGCCCTCCCTGGCCAGAGCCAGGCACTCAGGGGGGCTAACACCAGTAAAGTTACAGTAAAAACATAATGGGGGGGGGGGACCAATTTAAAATACAGGTTAAAATGCAATTTAAAATGCAGCCTCATTTTAAAAGTAGCCCATAGATCAAAACCGTAAGGGGAGGGAAAACATAAGGGTCAGACTGAGTCCAAACCAAAGGTCAGGCAGAACAGCTCTGTCTTGCAGGCCCTATGGAAAGATGTCAAGTCCCGCTGGGCCCTAGTCTCTTGTGACAAGAGCGTTCCACCAAGTTGGGGCCAGTACTGAAAAGGCCCTGGCCCTAGTTGAGACCAATCTAAGCACCTTGCGACTTGGGACCTCTAAAATGTTGTCATTTGTGGACCTTAAGGTCCTCCGTGGGGCATGCCAGGAGATAATACAGTGATAACCACTTTATACATATGCACCTTGAAATGCAGACTAACCCAAATAGGTTTTTGAATTAGAATGTGTGTATATCAACCAAGCCACATGACCTCTCCCTGTCAAAAAAAGAGGGGATGAACGCTTTCCACCAAGGCAGGAAATCTCCACAGGTGTGCCCTGGGAGGAACAACAAGGATATCCCATGATCAGGTTGCTCAAGTAAGTGAGCCAAGGCACACATGGTTCAAGACTGATTAACTCCACTCGGGCAGGTGGAAGGAACAGCAGAAAGGAGGGTACAGAACTGGAGGATACTAAAATGTTTTAGCTCACTAGAAGGACAGATCCTGAAGCTGAGGCTCCAGTACTTTGGCCACCTCATGAGAAGACAAGACTCCCTGGGAAAGATATGGTTTTCCCAGTAGTGATGTATGGAATTGAGAGCTGGACCATCAAGAAGGCCGATCGCTGAAGAATGGATGCTTTTGAATTCTGGTGCTGGAGGAGACTCTTGAGAGTCTCATGGATTGCAAGAAGATCCAACCTCTCCATTCTTAAGGAAATCAGCCCTGAGTGCTCACTGGAAGGACAGATCCTGAAGCTGAGGCTCCAAGACTTTGGCCACCTCATGAGAAGAGAAGACTCCCTGGAAAAGACCCTGATGTTGGGAAAGATGGAGGGCACAAGGAGAAGGGGACGACAAAGGACGAGATGGTGGGACAGTGTTCTCGAAGCTACCAGCATGAGTTTGACCAAACTGCGGGAGGCAGTGGAAGACAGGAGTGCCTGGCGTGCTCTGGTCCAGGGGGTCACAAAGAGTCGGACACAACTAAACGACCAAACAACAACAACAAGTTTTAAGCCTGCAACTGCACTGCACATTGAAAGCACGTTTCCGCTCCCTGGAGAATCCTGGGATCTGTCGCTTGTTGAAGGTGCTGGGAACTCTAGCGGCCTCTAAAAATCACCCTCTTCTCCTAACACACCGGCACAATAAATCGCTGCGTTAAATGCTCATTCGGTGGTCCAAGGAACTCACTGCCACCAATTGCTGCTGTCCATGTGTGTGTTTGTGTGTGTGTGTAAGGAGGAAAATAGGAGAGAGAGTGTTTTTCCATCCATCAAGCCAAGGCAGATTAGATACAGCCAAACACAACCAATATACTTATTGGGTCTTTAAGGTGATACTGCAATTATTTTTTAAAAAAATTTTTGGACAAATTCTTTTAAAGACTGTCTTAAGACAAAAAGACTCAATTCTCTTAAGGGAGTTCTTTTTGGATCATCTCTTAATAAAAAAATTATTTTTATCTTTCATCTTATTTATTATAGATACAGTGGTACCTCGGGTTACATACGCTTCAGGTTACATACACTTCAGGTTACAGACTCTGCTAACCCAGAAATACTGCTTCAGGTTAAGAACTTTGCTTCAGGATGAGAACAGAAATCGTGCTTTGGCGGCGCGGCGGCAGCAGGAGGCCCCATTAGCAAAAGTGGTGCTTCAGGTTAAGAACAGTTTCAGGTTAAGAACGGACCTCCGGAACGAATTAAGTACTTAACCCGAGGTACCACTGTACAACCAAGTGTGCCATGAGAGGGACAGGGGTATCTCAAGTCTCAAAACAGGCCTCAGAGATGTGCAGGTAAGCCGAAAGCATGAAAAAGACTGAAGATGTAAGTTACGAGGGAAGCAAATTCCTTTAGTGGCACACTAAGCAGCTACAACCCCTGCTGGAAAGAGAGGACTTGGCCACATGCCCATGTTACGTCCAGACTTGACTACTGCAATGCGCTCTTCATGGGGCTACCCTTGAAGGCAGCTCGGAAACTTCGGCTGGTCCAAAGCACAGCGCCCAGACGATTGGGCGGGGGTTCTGTTTTGAGAGCAAATGCAGCCCCCGTTTTAAAACAGGTGCATCGGTTGCCATAATAATAATAATAATAATAATAATAATAATAATAATAATAATAATAATAATAATTTATTTGTACCCCGCCCATCTGGCTGGGTTTCCCCAGCCACTCTGGGCGGCTTCCAACAAAGATGAAAAATACACTAAAATGTCACATATTAAAAACTTCCCTGAACAGGGCTGCCTTCAGATGTCTTCTGAATGTCAGGTAGTTATTTTTCTCTTTGACATCTGAAGGGAGGGCCTTCCACAGGGAGGGCGCCACCACCGAGAAGGCCCTCTGCCTGGTTCCCTGTAACTTGGCCTCTCGCAGTGAGGGAACCACCAGAAGGCCCTCGGAGCTGGACCTCACTGTCCGGGCAGAACGATGGGGGTGGAGACGCTCCTTCAGATATACTGGGCTGAGGCCGTTTAGGGCTTTCAAGGTCAGCACCAACACTTTGAATTGTGCTCGGAAACGTACTGGGAGCCAACGTAGGTCTTTCAAGACCGGTGTTATATGGTCTCGGCGGCTGCCACATTCTGGATTAGTTGTAGTTTCCGGGTCACCTTCAAAGGTAGCCCCACGTAGAGCGCATTGCAGTAGTCCAAGCGGGAGATAACCAGAGCCAGTCGGGCCCTCAGTGTTTAAAAGCCCTAAATGTCTCGGGCTCCAAATACTCTGCCTTAGTCAGACCTCAACGGGAGTCCCATGTCCAGTTCCGGACACCACAGCTGAAGAAGGATATTGACAAGCTGGAAGGTGTAGAGAGGAAGGTGACCGTGGTGACGATGGGCTTGGAAAGCAAGCCTTATGAAGAACGGTTGAGGGAATGGAGACTATTCAGCCTGGAGAACAGGAGACAGAGAGGAGATAGAATAGCCATCTTCAAATATCTGAAGGGCTGTTGTCACGTGGGATATAAAGGTAAAGGTAAAGGGACCCCTGACGATTAGGTCCAGTTGTGGCCGACTCTGGGGTTGCGGCGCTCATCTTGCTTTACTGGCCGAGGGAGCCGGCGCACAGCTTCCAGGTCATGTGGCCAGCATGACTAAGCCGCTTCTGGCCAACCAGAGCAGTGCATGGAAACGCCATTTACCTTCTCGCCAGAGCGGTACCTATTTATCTACTTGCACTTTTGTGCTTTCGAACTGCTAGGTTGGCAGGAGCAGGGACTGAGCAACGGGAGCTCCCTCCGTCATCACGGAGATTCGAACCGCCGACCTTCTGATCGGCAAGTCCTAGGCTCTGTGGTTTAACCCACAGCGCCACCCGCTCCCCAATAATAAATTATTGTTGTTGTTGTTATTATTATTATTGCCGTGAATTATTAAATTTGCTCCGGTGCAAATTCAGAGGGCAGAGATACCCAAAGGAGGCGAAAATGCAACTGAAGACAGCTTTATCTATCAAGCGAGAGAGCGCTGATCCCTCAACGCTGAGAGACTAGCGATGAGACCTGAAGCTTTTCTCTGTTTCCTCCTCTCAGCTCCAGAGATATATGGGGGGGGGGGCGGTGAAGGAGAGAGAAGAGGAGAAAAGATGTATTAATTATCTTCAAACAGCTCCTGGCAGGGTGGGGAGATCTGTCCCCAGATAAGGCGCCACATCTCAGGAAGCTATAATGAAGGCGGGATAGAAACACCGCTGATTAATATTTTATTTTAGGAAAAATTTAAATGAAACTATCCATCATCGTTTCAAACGGGCGGATCGGCAGAGCCCCTTCCGCTAAGGAGGAAAAGCACCTGGTTTCTCTCATTTCTATCTTCTGGAGGGGCGGACCAATAGTCAAATATTAATAATAATAAATTACGGGAACTCTGCGGGTCGGAGGACACCTTGGCCTGACCCACCCCAGCTGCACCCCCAATTTGCTCAGGCGGTTTGCAAAGCGATGAGCTATTACAAGGGAGTCCAGAGCTCTGTCCTAATGGAATGTGGGCTTAACAAGCAATTTTGGCAAACGGATATTATGCGACCCAAAAGGTGGGAAAATGGAATTCGATTTATAGGGACCCCAAACAGGCCATGGGGTCCGCCAACCGGGCCAGCTTTCGAGAGGTTCAGTAGTGTGGGTTGGTTGGTTGGTTTTTAAAGGAAATAAAAATGAACCAGCTAGGAACGTGTTAAGTACTGCCCTGCTGGATGCGACCCAAGGCCCACTGAGTCCAGAATCCGGTCCTCTCAGCTGGCCAACCCCCAAGGAAAAGTAAGAGGAGGTTTGCAGGATCAGACCCAAGGCCCGGTGGGAAGCTGAGCCCGGCAGCAATTCTCCCCACTTGCGAATCTCCCCAACTGGTCTTCAAAGACATCCTGCCCTCAACAGGGGAGGAAGCACATGGCCGTGATAAAGATAATTTATACTTTCCACTTAGACTACTGCAATGCGCTCTACGTGGGGCTACCTTTGAAGGTGACCCAGAAACTAATCCAGAATGCAGCAGCTAGACTGGTGACTGGGGGCGGCCGCCGAGACCATATAACATCGGTCTTGAAAGACCTATATTGGCTCCCAGTACGTTTCTGGGCACAATTCAAAGTGTTGGTGCTGACCTTTAAAGCCCTAAACGGCCTCGGCCCAGTATACCTGAAGGAGCGTCTCCACCCCCATCGTTCTGCCCGGACGCTGAGGTCCAGCGCCGAGGGCCTTCTGGCAGTTCCCTCATTGCGAGAAGCAAAGCTACAGGGAACCAGGCAGAGGGCCTTCTCGGTAGTGGCGCCCGCCCTGTGGAACGCCCTCCCATCAGATGCCAAAGCGATAAACAACTACCTGACATTCAGAAGACATCTGAAGGCAGCCCTGCTCAGGGAAGTTTTTAATATGTGACATTTTAGTGTATTTTTCATCTTTGTTGGAAGCCGCCCAGAGTGGCTGGGGAAACCCAGCCAGATGGGCAGGGTACAAATAAATTATCATCATCATCATCATCATCATCATCATCATCTCTGTTTGTTTATTGAGGCAAGGTGTATCTGATAATGGAGGCAGAGCCATACCCCAACTTTCCTTTGCGATGTTGTCTAATCCACTTTTAAGGCTGTCCAAACTGGCAGCCCTCGTCACATCTTGTGGCAGTGAATCTTACAGGTAACAGGTCAAAGGTAAAGGACCCCTGGACAGTTAAGTCCAGTCCAAGGCGACTATGGGGTTGTGGTGCTCACTTCGCTTTCAGGTTGAGGGAGCCGGCGTTTGTCCGCAGTCAGTTTTCCAGCTCATGTGGCCAGCAGGACTAAAGTCCCAAGTCGCAAGGTGGTTAGATTGGTCTCAACTAGGGCCAGGGCCTTTTCAGTACAGGCCCCGGCCTGGTGGAACGCTCTGTCACAAGAGACTAGGGCCCTGCGGGACTTGACATCTTTCCGCAGGGCCTGCAAGACAGAGCTGTTCCGCCTGGCCTTTGGTTTGGACTCGGTCTGACCCTTATTTTCCCCTCCGGCTGAATCTCTGCCCCAAACCTCACCCCCCATCCAGGGCATACCAGCGCCAGCACATCCAGAAAATGATGTTTGCAACCATAGAATCACAGAACTGTAGAGCTGAAAAGGTCCACAAGTCCAGCCCTCGGCCATTAAGGAATCCTTTTGCCCAAACGTGGGGCCAATTAACCTAGATGTCAAGTATTGTATTGATCAACCCAAATGTAAGGAGTCTGCCTTACTGCAAATGAGATCATTGGTCTTTATTTATTCTTTTAACAAAGAATATTTTATTCTTTATTCTGGCTATGGAAGGCCCATTTAGCAGCTGTGACTAGTAAAGGTAAAGAGACCCCTGACCATTAGGTCCAGTCGTGACCAACTCTGGGGTTGTGGCGCTCATCTCGCTTTATTGGCTGAGGGAGCCGGCGTACAGCGGCCAGCATGACTAAGCCGCTTCTGGCGAACCAGAGCAGCGCACGGAAACGCCGTTTACCTTCCCGCTGGAGTGGTACCTATTTATCTACTTGCACTTTGACTTGATTTCGAACTGCTGGGTTGGCAGGAGCTGGGACCGAGGAACGGGAGCTCACCCCGTCATTGCGGGGATTCGAACCGCCGACCTTCTGATCTGCAAGCCCCAGGCTCAGTGGTTTAGACCACAGTGCCACCCGCATCCCTTGCTGTGACTAGTAGCCATTGGCAATTTTTCTCTTTGCAACTTTAAAGCGTTCATCCCTCTATTTTGTTGCAGAGAGACCCATAAGCTAAGGACATGGGGTGGGGGACAAGAATGAGCTTTTGTCTTCAAATCTTGCTCAGGCTCAACCACCACATTGAACGAACAAAAAGAACGCCACATCAATCAAAGAGGTGCACCCGATTATATTTTTGCTCCCTCTTCCACCGACAGTGATTGTGGCTTGTGAGAAGTCAAGCCTGGAACCAACACTTAAATCCCTGCTAACAATGTTTCTGCAAAACTCAGATAAACTTTGCAAGAGGTAAACTGTTAGCTGGAAACCCTTGCAAGAGAGCAGCTGCTCCAGGAAGGTTGGTGGCCACGAAAGCAAGGTCTCATGCCCTGGGCCACCTGTAAACATCACTGTGGTGGTGTTAAGAGATGTTGGCCATGCTTTCCGCATGTTATCAGCTTGGGTCCCACCCCTGGTTCACACACCCACACCCGCCACTTGGTAAAAGCGTAGCGACCGGTGACGGCGTGCGACCAGTCCTTTCATTGATTCAGCGCCACAAATGGAACAATGCGATGCACCTTCAAGCACACACTCTGCAGCAAACTCTGTCCTTGCATTCAGGGATCCGGCACAACGCGTCACGGGCCGGGCCACACCGCGCATTCCGATTTGAACACTCCTCCGGATTAAAAGCAAAACTCCCCGCAAGACGAAAACCAGCAGTTCAGGGAAACGGTGCTCAATTTCCGCTTGCGGGGTTGTTTTCAAAACAAAAGACGGGAAGCATTCAGAAGTGTGCACCCCCCCATACCTGCAGCTTATAAGAAGCAGCAGGCTCTCATTGCCCCATACTCCCCCCCCCCACACCTCATTCAACCGCAATATGCAGTTCGAAAGCTCAGCTGCCAATAAGCCGTCAAGCGCTCCAAGATGGAGCAGAGAGGAGCCTAGATTTTGCAAAAGTCAGTGAGCGGACCAGCCCTTTGCAAGTTCAGGAGCCCACAGCAAAGGTAGGCGCATTATGCGCACAGTTCAACATCTCGACACGGAGGCACCATGCCTGCTAGGGCGGGTGGTGACCAAGCCCCCCCCCCCCCCCCGCGATGCAGCTTTTATGTTAATTTACAGCATGTTACCCAGAATGCCTTGCAGCCGACAAGATATTCTTGGCAGGAATCCTAAATCTGAATTCTTTATGGGCTTGCATACAATCACGCCATACAACCTTCCAGAAGCGATGATGTGGATTTGGGGGCCGGGGAAGAGAAGATGTGGAACACTTAGAAGAGGGGAAATACAGGAGGAAAACGCCCAGCGGCTTGGCTGGTTCCTAACACCGCAATGGATGTCTGCGATTTGCAGCAGCCAGAGCACCTCTGAGCACATGCAGAGTGCCTGCACCCCCTTCACCACCTCAGCCTTGAGCACAGTTCTCCACATTACTCCATCAGTTTTAGAATTCGTTTCTGAAGTCCCCCTGAACATTTCCCAACGGCGATTTGCATTAAAATGCGAATGTACACGTTTTTAACGCAATGTCGCTAGACATTTTTGCGCACAATATCCCCTAAGCATGGCTCTGTGGTTTTTTTCAGCAGGGGGCCGGCCCACTGTTTCTCAGGCCTTGTGGGGGGCCGGACTATCTTTTGGGGTGGGAAATGAACAAATTCCTACGCCCCACAAATAACCCAGAGATGCATTTTAAATAAAAGGACACATCCTACTCATGTAAAAACATGCTGGTTCCCGGACCGTCCGCGGGCCAGTTTTAGAAGGCGATTGGGCAGGATCCGGCCCCCGGGCCTTACTTTGCCTACCCATGCCCTAACGTAACGCTCTCTCTATATTTTCACTAATACACCCATTTTTATGCAAGCTCCCTGCAATTTGCTGTAGGCAATTTTGAACCCCGTTAATAGGTTACAGAAGTGCACCACGAAAGTCAGTGCACATTTTTGAAAGAAAATGCAAATCAGGCAGATTCGCTTTGAAATTTCAGAAAATGCAAATCAGGCAGATTCGCTTTGAAATTTGAACTGACTGAAATTTGAATTATTCCAGGCTGGCTGGAATAATGAAAGCCTAGAATAATCCATTTCAACAGGTTATATATACAGTGGTACCTCAGGTTAAGTTCTTAATTCGTTCCGGAGGTCCGTTCTTAACCTGAAACTCTTCTTAACCTGAAGCACCACTTTAGCTAATGGGGCCTCCTGCTGCTGCCGTGCCGCCAGAGGTTCTTATCCTGAAGCAAAGTTCTTAACCTGAAGCACCATTTCTGGGTTAGCGGAGTGTGTAACATGAAGTGTATGTAACCTGAAGCGTATGTAACCCGAGGTACCACTGTACAGCTTCTATCTCGGTAGGGAGAAATCTAAGCAGTTTGAGAACGTCTCAACGCATTTCTATTAATCGCCCGTTTATCTACTCTCGAGTTAGATAAACCCACAGCCAATAATTATTTTTTATGTCCCAATTGTATTAGGTAATAGCTCTGCCCACTCGTAAGTTACAGCACAGACCGAAAGATAAAAATTGGGGTAAGTACCAGCCTGTGTAGACCATACTGAGCTCAGTAGATCAAGGGTCTGATTCCGTACCAACACAGTTTCCGTGAGTGGCATTCTGCTAAATTTAATTTTGAATAATCCCACTGACTTTACCTTGTCAGACTGATTCATTTCAATAGGTTTCCTCCAAGCAAAGCTTAACAGAATGGAAATCTTATGTTCTTAAGCAGAGAAGCTGTTCTCTATGAGAACCAGAGTGGATTTGATTTAAATCAAATTGATTTAAATCACTAGTCAGTACGACTTGATTTAAATCACTAGTCAGTAAGACTTGATTTAAATCATATATTTTTTTAAATTCAGAAAGACTCGTTCTTGTTGGTCTAATCTTAATATTTACAACCAGGTCAAGGTTTCATTTTTGGAATAATAATTTTTCAGAGTAGTTTCTACAGTTGTATCAAAAATTACCGATTTGGTTATACTATCAGAAATACAAAGACAGGTAAGTATGAAATCATTGTTTATATTTGGGCAGCTTTTCTGCTGCACTTTATTGGAAGGAGAAAAATAACCGTTTCCTTAATAACAATTCAAACAATTTATTTAACTAAAACAATATCACTATAGCATACGTATCCATGTTTATTAACCGATGTGGTTAAACAATTTTTAAAAAAACAAACAAACTTAAGACTGAGTTTTAGCACACATGAAAAACTTATTTCCTGTTGAATAGCCTTTGGACTATAATATAACTTAAATAGAAAACTATCTTTAGAAAGATTTTTTAAAAATCCTATTTAAATAAAAAAAAAGTAACTTTTAAAAAATCTGATTTTAATTTTTTTAATCATTGCTTTGTATCCACCCTGATGAGAACTGGAATTTTGCTTCGTTTTATAAAGAAAAGGCCGCAGCTCAGTGCTAGACCATCTGCCTTGCATAAAGAATGTCCCAGGTTGCATCTCCAGGTTAGGCTGGGAGAATCTCCTGCCTTGAAATCCTGGAGAGGCGCTGCCAGTCAGTGTAGACAACATTGACCTTGATGGACAAATGGTCTGACTCAGTTCAGGGCGGCTTCCAGCGTTCCGTTTCCCTATGTTTCTGTAGAATCCGTGGGGTGCGCATCATAAATGCTCACCGGTTCACGGGGCGTGTTGGGGAGGACCTAAAAGGTAAAGGTACCCCTGCCCGTACGGGCCAGTCTTGCCAGACTCTAGGGTTGTGCGCTCATCTCACTCTAGAGGCCGGGAGCCAGCGCTATCCGAAGACACTTCCGGGTCACGTGGCCAGCGTGACAAGCTGCATCTGGCGAGCCAGCGCAGCACACGGAACGCCGTTTACCTTCCCGCTAGTAAGCGGTTCCTATTTATCTACTTGCACCCAGGAGTGCTTTCGAACTGCTAGGTTGGCAGGCGCTGGGACCGAACGACGGGAGCGCACCCCGCCGCGGGGATTCGAACCGGCGACCTTTCGATCGGCAAGTCCTAGGTGCTGAGGTTTTACCCACAGCGCCACCCGCGTCCCGGGGAGGACCTAGCGCACTCTTAATGATTCAAAAAACAACAACAGTGGATTGTGGCAAGGAGGGGAGAAGTTAGGGCAGCAAAATGGACTCCCATGGCTACCGCAACTTGTGAAGTGTTGGTGGAGGAGAGACAGAAAGGCGACGGGAGGAGGAAGGAAGGAAGGAAGGAAGGATGGTAGGTGGAGATGCAAGCAGAATAAAAAGGCTGGAATGGATCACAGGACACAGGCTGAAGCTGCGGTTCCATCGCAGTCTTTTTCTTCCGCCTGTGTCTGTCTCATGACTCTGCCTGACCAGCTTTTGGTGAGTGACGTCTGGGCTGCCAGTCCTGGGAGACTGGGGTTTTATTCACAGCTGTCAAGCGTCCCTTATTTGGCGGGACAGTCCCTTATCCCAGCGCCGTGTCCCGCTGCTGTCCCTTATTGATGATGTCCCTTAAATAAGCTACTGAAGGTAATGGGGCCCTTTCTATGTCCAGCTGTCCTTTGTCAACAACAAATTGTTGCTGTTTTTTTGTGTTGAATATCTGCTATATGGTAATTTATGGACCTAATAGGTATCTAAAGCCATTTGCACGCAACGAAATATGTATTTTATCAAAGTAATTGTTGTTCCCTTATTTTGGCTGCCGGTCCCTTATTTTCGAGGCTGCTGGCCCCTTATTTTCAAATCTGTAAGTTGACAGCTATGGTTTTATTGTGGCGGTGGGGCTTGCTGTTGGAATTTTGCATCTTTATTTTGCGCCGTGTTGCAATTTACGTGGAAATTGTTCGGTTTGGTTGTGTATTTTTTTTTTAACGTTTGGTTTACTGTTTATGACTCCTTTTGTTACGTATTCCTTTCATGCTATAAGCGGCCTTTTGAGCACGGTTCAAACATTGAAAAGGAGGCGTGCGAATAAAATCAAACACGTAGGACAGAAATAGGGAGAAACCTTAATCTGTTTTGGTCAATTTGTGTTAGCTCCTTGTCTAGTCTAATTAAGAGATAAAAGATCAGGAAAATTGGGGTGTTTTGTGTCGCACTTTTCAAGTTAGCATTTTTTAAAAGTAAAGTCTAGT